>NC_083292.1:18615976-19236333 GCF_963506605.1 Zootoca vivipara | reverse complement strand
CATGGTCAGGGGAATTCAATTAAAAATAAAAGCAATCATAGAGAAGCAGCTGAAATCTCTGCACGACTGAGACGCAGCATCTACCTTAGATGTTCTGAATGCAATATGTGTGTGTGTGTGTGTGTGTGTGTGTGTGTGTGTGTGTGGCCAGCTATATATCTGGGTTCAATCCAGCTAAATTCCACCCAGAGCAAACCCATTAAAATTAATGGACCTGGGTTTTTATTTATATATTTAAAGTGCTCTGCTCCTCAGACAAAAAACTCTCCCAGGGTGGGTTACATACAACTGAAACAAGGCAGTCCCTCCTGCCCAGAATATCTAAATAAAAATAAAAATTACACTAAAGGGAAAGGGAACAGAGAAGGAAGCCCGGGGTGGGGAAGGATCAAACTCAGCCGCCAATTCTGAAACACTTGTTCTGCTGTAAGTTTTATTCCTTATACTGCAAGCTTGCCATGTCTATTAATTGCAGCTGGCCTACCCCCAGTGTGATCAACATTGGATAGGACTATAGGGATTGTCTGTGTGACCCTGCATTTATTTAGCAAAACTGCTTTGTTTATCACTCCCACCCTTACCCCGCCTTTTATTACAAGGTCCCAGGGTGGGCTGCAGCCATATGACATTTAAAATCCAGTATGGGTTGCACCCAACTATATTCTATGCAGAATAGGCCTGTTTCAATGAATGGACCTAAGTTAGTCGTGTCCATTCATTGCAATGAGCCTCTTCCTAGTATGACGGATGTTGGGTACAAACCTATGGGAAGGATTCAACTAGCAAGTCATGCTAGCAGAAGAATCCTCCTATGCGCTGGATTCACCCTCCAAAAAGTATTTCTGGTGGTGGAACGCAGGGCTATCATGTGGCAACATTCTGTCTGGCGAAAATGCTTGCGCTGCCAGAATGATTGTGTTATATTGAATTCCTCCCTCCCTCTCTCTCCCCTTCCTGTCTCTCTATGGAATTGTATATGTGGTCCTACATTTAATTAGCAAAATGGGTTTATTCTTTCATTCCAGGGATTACTTGTACATCCTTACTACAATGTCCCATGAGTTATGTTTCTTTCTTATTATTTTGTGTTTCACTTATTTATTGCAATTACATCTCACCTTTTCCTCTAAGCAGCTCATATTTTTTTCTCGCTTTATTTAATCCCCACAACAACCCTGCGAAGTAGGTTAGGCTGAGAGGCAGTTACTGGCCCAAAATCACACAGTAAGCTTCATGGCCAAGTGGGGATTTGAACCCTGGTCTCTCCCAGGTCCTTAGTCCAAACCGTCTAACCACTTATGATCACCACTGGCTCTCTTACAATTAGATTTAGTTCTTCTTGGATTCAATTTATTATTAAATGTAACAATGGGTGATGGGTTTCTTTGTTTCCCCACTAATGTTCTTGTTGTTGTCATCAATAAAAATACGTGAAAGTCAAAACATAAAAAGGAGATGTTAATGATAGAAATAATGAAGGTAGTAAACGAAAACAGATGATGATAGCAAATATATCCCAACAATACTGTTTACCCTACAGGGTGCTGGGAATGATAGCTCAGTGTGAGGTAAACTACGTTTCCCAGAATGCTCTGGGAGAAACCATGTGCTTGAAATGTACTGTGCGAAGAGTGCAGTCAGCAACTCATCTCCCAGCTTTAGCCAAGGCCAGCCCTACCATTAGACAGATTTAGAGGTGTGGCAGAGGACCAGCCTGAAGTAAAATCCCACTGCCAGTCCAGCCAGCTGTTGTACGTGGTATTGGGACGATGCCATCTTTGCCACACTGGCAGCAAAATGCCTCAGGAAGTCTCTGGTTTCAGCACCAGCTAAGACAAAGTTCCCACCCCAAACTATGGCGCATTGAGGCAAACCACAATTATCCAGTGTGGGCCTATGAGTGCATATTAATAAACCTGCTTTGTCCATTAACAATTACCCTGAAGGTTTGCCGGTCTTCAGGGAGATGCAAAGCAGCTCCTCCAATGGCCTCTCCTTGGTCTCTGGGGATTTTAGGGGCGGCTTATCACTGTTCATAAGAGGGGAGCAATTTCATGTTGGGGGGGGTACCCAAGAATGCTAAACAGCTGTTTGCTTTCTCTGGCTGAGGAGAGGAACAGAGGAACGCAGGAAAGCTGCCTTGCACTGAGTCCATTTTGTTCTTGTCTACACTGATTGGCGGCAGCTCTCCAGGGTTTCAGGCATGGATTGAACCTGCAACCTTCTGTAGTTTCTAGTCACTGAGCTACTGCTCACTCCCAACACTTTTATCGCTTTTTCCAAGGGTCAGGTGATGCAAAAGTGGGTGGAGCAACAGGTGTGACTCTAAGCTTTGGACAGTCTGCTACAGCCCGACGGAAGAGGTTTCTGTGAACATGCACACACACACTACACAAAACTTTCCATTCTCTAACCAAGCAAACAAGAGACATTATCAAAAAGATTGTTAATCAGGGCCAGAGAGAGGTGTGTCCTTGGGAGGGGGCATGGCCTAGAAAGCATCCCAAGGGCCAGGTAGAGAAACATTGAGGACCACGTTCACATACCCTCCAACATTTCTCTGATGAAAATAAAGGTAAAGGGACCCCTGACCATTGGGTCCAGTCACGGATGACTCTGGGGTTGCAGCACTCATCTCGCTTTACTGGCCGAGGGAGCTGGCGTACAGCTTCCAGGTCATGTGGTCAGCATGACAAAGGCGCTTCTGGCGAACCAGAGCAGTGCATGGAAATGCCGTTTACCTTCCCGCTGTAGCGGTACCTATTTATCTACTTGCATTTTGACGTGCTTTCAGACTGCTAGGTTGGCAGGAGCAGGGACCGAACAACAGGAGCTCACCCCGTCGCAGGAATTCGAACTGCCAACCTTCTGATTGGCAAGCCCTAGGCTCTGTGGTTTAACCAACAGCGCCACCTGCATCCCCTCTGATGAAAATAGGGACATCCTATTATTATTATTATTATTATTATTATTATTATTATTATTATTATTATGCCAATCTGACTGGGTTGCTCCAGCCACTTTGGGAAGCTCCCAACATATATTAGGTAAAGGTAAAGGGACCTCTGACAGTTAAGTCCAGTCGTGAACAACTCTGGGGTTGCGGCGCTCATCTCGCTTTACTGACCAAGGGAGCCGATGTTTGTCCGCAGACAGTTTTTCCGGGTCATGTGGCCAGCATGACCTAGCTGCTTTTGGCGAAACCAGAGCAGTGCATAGTAATGCCGTTTACCTTCCCGCCGGAGCGGTACCTATTTATTTACTTGCACTTTGACATGCTTTCAAACTGCTAGGTTGGCAGGAGCTGGGACCGAGCAATGGGAGCTCACCCCGTCGCAGGGATTCAAACCATCAACTTTCCGATCGGCAAGCCCTAGGCTCAGTGATTTAGACCACAGCGCCACCCGCGCCCCAACATATATTAAAAAAATCATTTCATTGATGAAAATAGGGATGTCCTAAGGAAAAGTGCGACATTCCGGGATCAAATTAGAAACTGGGACAGCTTCTCTAAATCAGGGACTGTCCCTGGAAAATAGAGGTACTTGAAAGATCTGCATTCAGTTTCCGGGCTGGAAGTTCCCCCGCCCCTGACTGTTGGGAATTTGGGAAGCACTGCTCCAGGGACTTTGACAGGTGTCAATCACCTGACAGCGTTATGGCACCTGAGGACTGGTAGGTGGGTTGTCCCACCCAACTGCCCAAGTTGGTCCATTAGGGCGGGGACAAAAAGGGATCTGGCCCACTGGACCCAAAAGATTCCCCCACCCTGTGTTAAAAATTAAAGGTAAGAAGCCAGATCACCAGGTAGGAGCTGTAGATGTGACCTTGGGATGAGCAGGAGAGACAGAAAATGAATCAAAGTTGCTTGAGACACGGCCGGCAGGGAGAGAAGCGAGAGAAAAATTACAACTTCACTGCAGCAGCAGGAGCTTGACCCTCTTCATTATCTTTGATCTGCACGATTGTAGAACCATCTGTGGTTCTGAGCGGTACATAATTTAGCTCATTTCCCCCTCACGCACCATAGCAAGGCGACTGTGGCCTCGTATAAAAGATTCATGATGAGAAACTAGGGCAGGGGTGGAGAACCTTTTCTCAGCCCAAGGGCCACATTCTGTTCTGGGCAATCTTCTGAGGGCCGCATAATCATAATCATAAATTTATACTCCACCCATCTGGCTGGGTTTCCCCAGTCACTCTGGGCGGCTCCCAACAGAATTAAAAGCGCAATAGAACATCAAACACTATAAAACTTCCCTAAACAGGATTGCCTTCAGATGTCTTCTAAAAGTCAAATAGTTGTTTATTTCCTTGACATCTGATGGGAGGGCGTTCCACAGGGCAGGTGCCATCACCTAAAAGTCCCTCTGCCTGGTTCTCTGTAACCTCACATCTTGCAGTGAGGGAACCACCAGAAGGCCCTCAATGCAGGATCTCAGTGTCCGAGCTGAATTATAGGGTGGAGGTGCTCCTTCAGATATATTGGGCCGTTTAGGGCTTTAAAGGTCAGCACCAACACTTTGAATTGTGCTCGGAAACGTACTGGGAGCCAATGTAGGTCTTTCAGGACTGGTGTTTTATGGTCTCTGTGGCCACTCCCAATCATCAGTCTAGCTGCTGCATTCTGGATTAGTTGCAGTTTCTGGGTCACCTTCAAAGGTAGCCCCACATAGAGCACATTGCAGTAGTCCAAGCGGGAGATAACCAGAGCATGCACCACTCTGGTGAGACAGTCTGCGGGCAGGTAGGGTCTCAGCCTGCGTACCAGATGGAGCTGGTAGACAGCTGTCCTGGACACAGAATTGACCTGCGCCTCCATGGACAGCTGTGAGTCCAAAATGACTCCCAGGCTGCGCACCTGGTCCTTCAGGGGCACAGTGACTCTATTCAGGACCAGGGAGTCCCCTACATTCAGTCCTCTCAACTGTTCCTAATGAGGCTTGGCTTCTGAATATCAGTTTCTGGAAACCACAGGAGGAGAATCTTGTGTTCAGGTCCTGCTTGTAGGTTTCCCACAGGTATCTGAGTGTCCACTGTGAGAACAGGATGCTGGACTAGATAGGCTATTGGCCTGATCCAACAGGCTATTGTTATTTTTTTTTTAAATGCTTCTGAATACCAGTTGCCGGAAACTGCAAGAGGAGAGAGTGTTGCTATTATGTTCAGGTCCTGCTTGTTCAGACTCCTTTATCTCAACTCTGCTCTTAGGAACTCACTGGGGACGGTGGCATGAAATATTGATGCCACTGACCAACCTTTGCAAAGAAAGCTGTGCGCACGTAGGATGACTAATGGAGGTGACTCCAGACAATGCGTCCGTCTCGGTCAGGCTGAAGGATTTCCCAGCAGATCAGAAGCTCAGGATTCCACAAGAGACCTGTGGCCCTCCAGATCACTGGCATCATTGGCCATTGGCCACATTGGCTGGTTGGGTGATTGGAAATAGAAAAAAGAGGAGGAAAGAGGTGGATACATACATACATACATACATACATACATACATACATACATACATACATACATACATACCATTAGTTTTCATTATCAGAACTTCATTTTATTGAAGCCAGCTTCAGTTCTGTTGTTCTTTAATTTGTTTTCCCTGTTTCCATTAAGGCTGCAGTCCTAGATCTCTTACTCATGAGCAAGCCCCTTTGAACTCCCTGGATCTACTTTTGAAACTGGTGTGCTTTAGGCCGTGTTGTTGGTTCCTCATTGCTTTGTTGGTTCCCCATCGTTCAGCCCGGACACTGAGATCCAGCGCTGAGGGCCTCCTGGCGATTCCCTCATTGCGAGAAGTGAGGTTACAGAGAACCAGACAGAGGGCCTTCTTGGTGGTGGCACCCGCCCTGTGGAACGCCCTCCCAGCAGATGTCAAGGCAATAAGCAACTATTTTACTTTTAAAAGACAACTGAAGGCGGACCTGTTTAGGGAAGTTTTTAATGTTTGATGCTGTACTGTTTTTAATATTCGGTTGGAAGCCGCCCAGAGTGGCTGGGGAAAATGTTAATATTATTTGTGTGGGGAGATCCAGCTGCTCTTCTGCTGCCCATAACTGTTGTGTTTGCTTTTGATCCAGCTGGCATGATGTTTGCTGCAGTTCTCCTGCTCTCTCAAGGGAATTGTGAAATTTCAGACATGGGTAGAGGAAAAGGTTGCCATTTCATGGGCAATTTTCAAAAGGCACACAGATCAGATTATTAATGATTCTCCGCCTTTAAAGTGCAAACAACAACCAAACACATGGGAAATGGGAGTACAGTTTAGGAAAGTGCTATGTGGAATGGGTTGGAAATGCTTAAAGGCAGCTGTTTGTGCGCAAAAAGACAAAGAAGTGATCGACAGAGGGACCCTTGCAAGTATTCCATCTCCAGGGAGAAAGGGCTCACACACAGTTGGAAAAACATGTCTTTGCTTCTCTCTCTTATAAACCACTGTTACTTCTGTCTCCTAGCCACACTGTGATTGGAGGGTTCTCTGTGGAAAGAAGACCTGACTGAAGAGTTATCTTCAAATATTTGAAGGGCTCGTTTTCTGCTTCTCCAGAAGGCAGGACCCAAACCAACAGATTCAAGGTACAAGAATGGAGATTCTAGCTAAACATTAAGAAGAATTTTCTGATGGTAAGAGTTGGTTGAGGGTCAAATGGACGATCATCAGAAGACAGCGAACTCTCTTCACTGGAGGCTTTTGAACAGAGGTTGGATGTGGTGGTGTGCAAGGGAAAATTAGGCATAAAGAGGAGAATTCCTAGGTGCCAAAATCCAGGTTTTGGAGGCAAGTACTCTTTGGTGAGAGAGCTCCAGCAGCAATTTAAAATGACAAAATATGAAACAAAGCGAAGTGTGGAAATATAGGTTGTTAGACCTTTAAAACATGCCTTTGTGAATTCATTCCAAAGTTTCCCTCTTGCCCCAGCATAGGAAAAGACCGCACATTCGGGAAGTTAAAAATGGTTTACTTAAAAATTCTCCAAAGGTCAGATTCATGTGCTTTTCCAAACAGCATTCAGAAAATACAAGCAGTAAGACTTGGCTTCATTACAGTGGTAAAAGTTCCCAAATTATTTGTACATAAACACAAGGATGACTTCTAAAAAGGCTGTGTGGTCTGAGCTTGGAGCAACCAGCCCAGACCTCTTTGTTCACATGGTAGACTGAAGGAACAATAGGCCTGACTTCCTGCCTCCCAAGGAGAAGGGGAGTGGCCTAGCCATGCCAGGCAGGACAGTTTACTCTATGACATTAACCCTTTCATACATTAATTAGACCTAAGGATGTTGATTAACCGACAGGGTGGTCATCTGTCAGGGATTCTTAACCTGTGTTTCCTGCTTTGCAAGGGGTTGGACTAGATCACTGTTGGCATCACTTCCAACTCTACAGTTCTATGACTCTCTCTCACTCACTCACTCACTCACTCACACACACACACACACCTACCTTACACTTAAAGCAGTATCATACCCTTTGAACAGCCATAGCTCCCCACAGAGACTCTTGGTATGTATAGTTTGTTAAGGACACTGAGCGTTGCCATGGGACCCCTATTCCCCTCCTGGCGCTACAATTCCCAGAGTGTTTTAAGAATCAGGGGACACTAGGAATTGTAGCTCTGTGAGGGGGGATAGGGGTGTCATCTCAGCACCCTTAACAAACTATGGCTCCCGGGATCTTTTAGGGGAAACCAATTACTGTTTAAAGTGGTATCATGGTGCTTTAAATGTATGGTGAAAATGTGGACAATGTCTGACTCTCAAAACCATCCCAGAAGTACAAAACTACTGAATTGAGGAAGAATCCAGTTAAGGCTGGTTCCATTACCTTCTCTCCTTCCAAGCCTGCAATAATGCATCTCACCTTTGCAGGTCTTCCCTTTACTGTATGTTTTGTTCCATTATCTTAATAGGTTTCCTAATTAGACTCGTCATAATAAGCCAAGGCCCAGATTGCTTCTGAATTGCTCTGCTATATCCTCCGCAGATAACCACATCGCCTGCATTTCTTTTTCTCCTCTTCTCCTTCTGTGAAGCGTGAGCCTTTTCTGCTGAATTCATCTCCTAATCCTGTTAGTGCCATGAGCCCCACATGATCTCGACCCACATGCGATGCAATGGGAGTCAAGATCCCTTGCCAAATCTGCCACCAAGCCAAGCAGGGTTCATTCATATTCTTACTTCCACCCCAAGATTCTCTTCTACTCCTTTATTATCCCAACATCACTTTTATTTTAACACACGTTTTCAGAATGTTTCAGCAATTAAAGACATTTTTTCTTTGAGTTATCATTAATTTAATCATCCCTGCCTCATTTATTTATGTCCCTGAGATTTTCTCTCCCCATACAGTTTGTAAAAGCCCCTTTTTATTCTCCCAAAGTCTTTTCTTTCTTTCTTTCTTTTTTGCTGTTTTTGTTATTTCCCTGGGTGGAAGCTCATTTTCTTTCTCTAACTGTCAATCTCTGGGCAGCTTTCTAGTCCTCATGGGACAATGGTTTCAGGCAAGTGGGGAGGAGGGGGTGTTAAATCTGAGCAGGATCAACACCACTACCTGAATCCTTGCACAGTTGTGAGGGCTGCAACGCCTTAACAGGGCCCCCTACTGATGCCTACTCTGCCCCCTCTTAAAAAGATTGTCTGAACCTGCCCTCTGAGCAGTGACACCTGGCTAGAATGAACCTCCATTTTAATTTCCCAGGGTGCCTCTTTCTCTAGGGCATTGTGGGAAATTGAAGAGGTTATAGCTTAGATCGCTGGCCCCCAACTGCAACTTGCTATGCCTGCCAGTACCCACTGAAAGAGTAGGCAACAGAGGCTGGTCTATGGGGGCAAATGGGGAACTGCTCCCCAACCTTAGTCTGTCCACAGCCAGCTTCCACTCAGTCGGTCCACAGCCTTCCCCAATAGCATCCAGTCCAAGGGGCTGCACCACCTGTCAGCTTTCTCCTCCTCCTTGGCCTCTGTGTTGCCCTTTGTGGAACTCAGCAAACGAAACTAGAATTCATTTGCTCTGCTTGTCATTGGCTCTGGCGCCACCTACTGTTGGGCTCCCTGTCTTCTGCCCAACCAGTCCCAAAGGTAGCAGCTGCCACTGAGACTAAGGGTCCTACTGGAGGAAACTTTGCCCAGACGCCTCTCAAACTCTTCCTGTTTTTAATGTTTCTAAAGGGAAGTTTTTAATGTTTGATATTTTGTCATGTTTTTAATATTCTTTTGGGAGCCGCCCAGAGTGGCTGGGGAAACCCAGCCAGATGGGCGGGGTATAAATAATAAATTATTATTATATTATTATTATTCTCTTCCTCTTCTCTTCTCTTCTCACAAATGAGGCTTAAAAGGGCTTCTTCAGTCAGGTTTGCAACATGAATATTGAGCAGGTGATTTGGATAGTGATATCAGCCTCCCTGCCCCCTCTTCCCTGCCCTCTATATGTAGGGTTCCCAGACTCAATAGAGGATAGGACTTCTGTGCCTTTAATTGCCCTGCTCTCTTTTGAGTCTGGAAACCTTAAAGAGAAACCAGCAGACCCTTTGTTTAATTTCCAAGCAAAGGGTCTGCTGGTTTCTCTTTAAGGTTTCCAGACTCAAAAGAGAGCAGGGCAATTAAAGGCACAGAAGTCCTATTGAGTCTGGCAACCCTATCCATATGTTTGGGACTCATAGCTGCCAGGTTTTCCCTTTTCTCGCGAGGAAGCCTATTCAGCACAAGGGAATTTCCCTTTTAAAAAGGGAGAACTTGGCAGCTATGTTGGGACTACAATTCCCATCGGCCCCAGCTGGCATCGCAGGCACTCCCTATGATGCTGGGGGTTAAGAACATAAGAAGAGCCTGTTGGGTCAAGCCAGCTCTCCAGGGCTCCAGAGAGGAGCCTTTCCCTTTCATTAAGCACTTTCGCCATCCCGTTTCCTGCTGAACTCTATCTGAACTCCGCCCCCTCTCCCATTCATCATGATTGCCCTGTCCTGCCTTCTCTTCATTCACAATCCCAAAGGAGCCAGCCAGGGTAGTTTGCTCTGTCCTGGTCTTAGCACATCCCCTTCCCTTTGCTTCCCTGTAGGCAGTGGGGCAGGGGACCCAGGTGGCGCTGTGGTTAAACCACAGAGCCTAGGGCTTGCTGATCGGAAGGTCGGCGGTTCGAATCCCTGTGACGGGGTGAGCTCCCATTGCTTGGTCCCAGCTCCTGCCAACCTAGCAGTTCGAAAGCACGTCAAAATGCAAGTAGATAAATAGGAACCGCTACAGCGGGAAGGTAAACGGCGTTTCCATGTGCTGCTCTGGTTTGCCAGAATCGGCTTTGTCATGCTGGCCACATGACCTGGAAGCTATACGCCGGCTCCCTCGGCCAATAATGCGAGATGAGCGCGCAACCCCAGAGTCGGTCACGACTGGACCTAATGGTCAGGGGTTCCTTTACCTTACCTTTACCTTAGGCAGTGGGGCAGGGCAGGCCCCTTTGAACACAGTTGCTTCTCTGACCACCCAAACTCCCTTGTTGTTTTGCATTAGAGGATGAAAGGCCCATTTCTCATGCAAAGTGCATCCGTCCTAGTTCCTTGCTTTGTGAACACATTCACTTTTGATCTATGGTATTTTTGTTCCAGAGCCTCAACCTCCCGGGGGGGGGGGGGCTCGCCGGGGCTCTCAAGTCTTTATTTTGCCTGCCTATGGAATGGACTAGCAATGATTGCAGAAACAGAATGGGAATGGTGGTAGAAACACAACACAGGAACATTGGCAGGGCCTGCAGGATGAAGCCCAGTGACTCATCTCATTCAGCATCCTGTTCTCACAGTGGCCAAGCAGATGCTCACGGGAAACTCTCATGCAGGACCCGGGTACAAGAGCCCTCTCCCCTTCTGTGTTCCCCAGCAGCTGGTATTCAGAAGCATCACTGCCTCTAAGCGTGGACAGGAGCGGTGCTAGGGCTTTTTGCGCCCTAGACAAAAACACCTTCTGGCGCCCCCCGGGTGCATGCATTATGACGCAAGGGCGTAGCCAGGATCAAAACTAGGGGGGGGGCAAGCCATGATCATTCAGGGGCGGGGCCACAAAGTGGGAACGTGGGCGGGGCTACAGGGCCAGCTGGCCTGACGACATCGTGGTGGCGGCAGCGGCGGCAGCGGCCACCTTGTGCTTCTGGGGCTGGCAACGGCGGCGGCTACCCTGCTTGGCTGGAGAGGACGGGAGGGTCGGGCAGGCAAGAGGGGGTGACAGGGTGGGCGAGGGCAAGGCAAGGCACGGCCGCAGTCACGACGGCTCCGAGGCGTTGCTGCATATCAGCATAATATTTCAACCATGTTGTGGGTTCAAGCCCCACCTTAGGAAAAAATTCCTGCATTGCAGGGGGTTGGACTAGATGACCCTTGTGGTCCCTTCCGACTACAATTCTATGATTCTATTGATATATTGCCATAGCATATGCATCATTCTGCTTTCTTGAATTGTCCTACTCCTAGGCATAGCAGCCAACGCCTAGAGGCCTAGGTGCCTCCCCCCCCAAATACTAGTAAATACCGTATGTGAAAGAGTCATCCCCCCCATGTTGATGGGCTTTCTATGTGGGGCTTATCTGCCCCCCCCATATTTTATTAAGAATGGAAGAGGGAGGGAAGGAAGGAAGAAATAGAGAGAGGGATAACTCATATTTGTGGGTGCCTCTGGGTGACGCTGTGATGCTGGAACTCTGCAGCAAGAGGACGGGAGGGTCGGGCAGGCGAGAGGGGGTGGCAGGGCGGGTGAGGGCGAGGGAAGGCATGGCTGCAGTCACGACAGCTCCGAGGCGTTGCTGCATATCAGCATAATATTTCAACCATGTTGTGGGTTCAAGCCCCACCTTGGGGGAAAAATCCTGCATTGCAGGGGGTTGGACTAGATGACCCTTGTGGTCCCTTCCGACTACAATTCTATGATTCCATTGATATATTACCATAGCATATGCATCATTCTGCTTTCTTGAATTGTCCTACTCCTAGGCATAGCAGCCAAATCCTAGAGGCCTAGGTGCCTCTCCCCCCCCCCCAATTACTGGTAAATACCGTATTTGAAAGAGTCACCCCCCCATTTTGATGGGCTTTCTATGTGGGGCTTATCTGCCCCCCCCCAGTATTTTATTAAGGATGGAAGAGGGAGGGAAGGAAGGAATAATAGAGAGAGGGATACCTCATATTTGTGGGTGCCTCTGGGTGATGCTGTGAAGCTGGAACTCTGCAGCAAGAGGATGGGAGGGTCGGGCAGGGGAGAGGGGGTGGCAGGGCAGGCGAGGGCGAGGCAAGACAGGGCCGCAGTCTCGATGGCTCCGAGGCGTTGCTGCATATCAGCATAATATTTCAACCATGTTGTGGGTTCAAGCCCCACATTGGGGGAAAATTCCTGCATTGCAGGGGGTTGGACTAGATGACCCTTGTGGTCCCTTCCGACTACAATTCCATGATTCTATTGATATATTACCATAGCATATGCATGATTCTGCTTTCTTGAATTTTCCTAGGCATAGCAGCCAACTCCTAGAGGCCTAGGTGCCTCCCCCCCCCAAAAGAAATTACTGGTAAATACTGTATTTTAAAGAGTCCTCCCCCCCCATGTTGATGGGCTTTCTATGTGGGGCTTATCTGCCCCCCCCCCAGTATTTTATTGAGGATGGAAGAGGGAGGAAAGGAAGGAAGAAATAGAGAGAGGGATAACTCACATTTGTGGGTGCCTCTGGGTGACGCTGTGATGTACAGGAGCCTTGTAAGCAGCTTTCTCTCTGCTTGATTTACAGCAGGCACGTCCAACAGGTAGATTGTGATCTACCAGTAGATCACTGGATGTCTGTGGTAGATCACTGCTAGATCACTGGCACCCCTAAAAAAAGCTCACCCAAATTTTTCCTCCTCCCTAAAAAAAGCTGAACTATGACCTGAAGCCCTAAACAAAAATGGGCCTCCCTCCCTCCTAAAAGAAGCTCAACAAGTTTGACCTAAACCCCCCAAAACAGGGCTTCCCTTCCTTAAAAAAACTCAACAGCTTTGACCTGAACCCCCCAAAAGGGGGTAGATCACTCCCAGTTTTTAACTCTGTGAGTAGATCAGAGTCTCTTGGGAGGTGGCCACCCCTGATTTACAGTATACAGATGCAGGAGGAGGGGCAGACTGGAACACCAATGCTTTTTATAAACATCACTGTGTATATCAAAGCTACAGCCCCCCCCCTTCTTATTCACTTCCTTTTAGCCTTGCAGGGCCACCTTAGTCAAATTGAATCCTCTGCACCCTCATTAAATCGTCAATAGAACTGTTAATGCGATCCCTGAATGCCCATTAACAACTCCCACTGAATAACAATAGGGTGAATAGGGTGGACCTTGCCTGAAGGGATATTCTGCTCCATTGTCTTAACTGCTTAAGTACTGGTAGCCACTTTGCTTTATTTATTTGATGTGTTTTTGTTACAGCTGTGTTCCCGCCCCCAGCAAGTGGAGAGCTGCTCTTGCTAAAGCAAAGCCCTTTCCACTTCAGTTTTTGGAGGGGCAAAGTATTGGTTATGGTCTGTAAAATACAATAATTTTTTGCTTCTAGGGGGGGGCAGCTGCCCCCTCCTGCCCCCCCCTGTCTACACCCATGTTATGACGCACACACACCGCTGATGCCCCTGCGTCCCCTCCATTGGCGGGAGGAGTGCGGGCCAAGGGGGGATCTTGGCGCCAATCCGCCTGTGGAGGGGATGCTTTGAGCTCCTCAGCGGCGGCGGCTGCAACGAGCGAGCAGCGGCGGCGGCAGCAGCGCCCCTATATGAAGGCTTCAGCTGCGGGCGCTGCCGCCGCTTGCTCACTGCCGCCGCTGGGAACCTCACAGCGTCACCTCCGTGGGTGGGAGGGCGCTGAGCTCTCCTTTTGGCTCGCGCTCCTCCCGCCTGTGGAGGGGACGCTGGGGGCTCCTCGGTGAGCGGGCGGGCGGGCGTCGTCGTCGTCCATAGCTGAAGGCTTCGGCTGCGGGCGCTTGCCGCCACTACTGCCGCCGCTGGGGAGCTCTCGGCGTCCCCTCCATAGGCGGGAGGAGCGCGTGGGCAGCGGTGGTACGGGTTTTTTGCGGGGCAGGCTCAGCAGCGCACCCTCCATTTACGCGCCCTAGGCAATGGCCTAGTCCACCTAAATGGACGCACCGGGCCTGAGCGTGGAGGCTGAGAAGAGCCACCATCACTAGTAGCCATTGATAGCTCTCTCCTCTGCGAATTTGTCCAATCCTCTGCTAAAGCTGCCAATCACTCCTATATCCAAAGCAGCCTTCTGCAAGACGGTGTCGTACAGATGTTTCCGACGATAGTTCTTATCCTGGTCTCCAGCTATTTTGGACCGTGAACTCCCCACCAGCCCCATGTTGGCTGGGAACTGATGGGATTTGTAGTCCAAAATGTCTGGACGGCACAAGGTTGGTGGGTAGAGACAGATGTCAAGAGTGTGTGGCATCTGAGTCTGAAAAGGAGAGCGGTGTCTCCTTAATAGTCCGTGCCGGAATTATTAACATGGGTGGGTGATGATGTGCTTTCCATCAATGCGGCACTTAATTAGCACAGCCCGCCTTGTCATTCCAAGTGTTCCTGACAGGTAGAGGAAACAGAGGGTAGCCTGAGACATCTACCTCTCCTCCTCTTTGTGCCATTTCTGTCAGCTGGGTATTTTAAGTAAGATGATGGCTCTTACACGAGGCAACTTCATCCCTGGCAGGACAGCTCATTCCTTGGCCCTTTCATAACAACCGCCCTTGAAGCGTGTCAGTGACACATGGACTTTCTTTCCCAGAAGCTCTGGTGGAAGGCGTCCCAGAGGACCTGGCATTTGTCCATGACCTTGTGGAACAGACTGCCACTGGAGGTGGTGGGCTCTCCTTTGCTGGAGATATTTAAGCAGAGGCAGGACACCCACCTTGCAGGGACGGTGTAGTTGCATCTTGCACAGTAGATCAGGGGTCCCCAAACTAAGGCCTGGGGGCCGGATGCGGCCCAACCACCTTCTAAATCCGGCCTACGGATGGTCCGGTAATCAGTGTGTTTTTACATGAGTAAAAATGTGTCATGTTATTTAAAATGCATCTCTGGGTTATTTGTGGGGCCTGCCTGGTGTTTTTAGATGAGTAAAATGTGTCAATTTATTTAAAATGCATCTCTGGGTTATTTGTGGGGCCTGCCTGGTGTTTTTACATGAGTAAAATGTGTCATTTTATTTAAAATGCATCTCTGGGTTATTTGTGGGGCCTGCCTGGTATTTTTACATGAGTAAAATGTGTCATTTTATTTAAAATGCATCTCTGGATTATTTGTGGGGCCTGCCTGGTGTTTTTACATGAGTAAAATGTGTCATTTTATTTAAAATGCATCTCTGGGTTATTTGTGGGGCCTGCCTGGTGTTTTTACATGAGTAAAATGTGTCATTTTATTTAAAATGCATCTCTGGGTTATTTGTGGGGCATAGGAATTTGTTCATAATTTTTTTCAAAATATAGTCCGGCCCCCCACAAGGTCTGAGGGACAGTGAACCAGCCCCCTGCTGAAAAAGTTTGCTGACCCCTGCAGTAGATCCTGTGCTTAATAGGGGATTGATCTAGATCAGGCACCCGCAAACTGCAGCCCTCCAGATGTTTTGGCCTACAACTCCCATGATCCCTAGCTAACAGGACCAGTGGTCAGAGATGATGGGAATTGTAGTCCAAAACATCTGGAGGGCTGAAGTTTGGGGATGCCTGATCTAGATGTCCTCTGGGATCCTACCCAGCTCTTTGAGTCCATGGGTTGTCTCCAGAGCTGGTCCACTCAGAGTAGATCCATTATTAGTCACATCCATTGCTTCCCACCAGTCTACTCTGAGCAGGAACAGTGTTGAATATAGCTCTATGTCTTTTGTTGTTGTTTAGTCGTTTAGTCGTGTCCGACTCTTCGTGACCCCATGGACCATAGCACGCCAGGCACTCCTGTCTTCCACTGCCTCCCGTAGTTTGGTCAAACTCATGTTCGTAGCTTCGAGAACACTGTCCAACCATCTTGTCCTCTGTCGTCCCCTTCTCCTAGTGCCCTCAATCTTTCCCAACATCAGGGTCTTTTCCAAGGATTCTTCTCTTCTCATGAGGTGGCCAAAGTATTGGAGCCTCAGCTTCACGATCTGTCCTTCCAGGGAGCACTCAGGGCTGATTTCCTTAAGAATGGATAGGTTTGATCTTCTAGCAGTCCATGGGACTCTCAAGAGTCTCCTCCAGCACCATAATTCAAAAGCATCAATTCTTCGGCGATCAGCCTTCTTTATGGTCCAGCTCTCACTTCCATACATCACTACTGGGAAAACCATAGCTTTAACTATACGGACCTTTGTCGGCAAGGTGATGTCTCTGCTTTTTAAGATGCTGTCTAGGTTTGTCATTGCTTTTCTCCCAAGAAGCAGGCGTCTTTTAATTTCGTGACTGCTGTCACCATCTGCAGTGATCAAGGAGCCCAAGAAAGTAAAATCTCTCACTGCCTCCATTTCTTCCCCTTCTATTTGCCAGGAGGTGATGGGACCAGTGGCCATGATCTTGGTTTTTTTGATGTTGAGCTTCAGACCATATTTTGCGCTCTCCTCTTTCACCCTCATTAAAAGGTTCTTTAATTCCTCCTCACTTTCTGCCATCAAGGTTGTGTCATCTGCATATCTGAGGTTGTTGATATTTCTTCCGGCAATCTTAATTCCGGCTTGGGATTCATCTAGTCCAGCCTTTCGCATGATGAATTCTGCATATAAGTTAAATAAGCAGGGAGACAATATACAACCTTGTCGTACTCCTTTCCCAATTTTGAACCAATCCGTTGTTCCATATCCAGTTCTAACTGTAGCTTCTTGTCCCACATAGAGATTTCTCAGGAGACAGATGAGGTGATCAGGCACTCCCATTTCTTTAAGAACTTGCCATAGTTTGCTGTGGTCGACACAGTCAAAGGCTTTTGCATAGTCAATGAAGCAGAAGTAGACGTTTTTCTGGAACTCTCTAGCTTTTCTGGAACTCTCTAGCTCTCTAGTTTTTCTGGAACTCTCTAGCTTTCTCCATAATCCAGCGCATGTTTGCTATTTGGTCTCTGGTTCCTCTGCCCTTTCGAAATCCAGCTTGCACTTCTGGGAGTTCTCGGTCCACATACTGCCTAAGCCTGCCTTGTAGAATTTTAAGCATAACCTTGCTAGCGTGTGAAATGAGGGCAATTGTGCGGTAGTTGGAGCATTCTTTGGCACTGCCCTTCTTTGGAATTGGGATGTAGACTGATCTTCTCCAATCCTCTGGCCATTGCTGAGTTTTCCAAACTTGCTGGCATATTGGGAGAGTTCCAGAAAAACGTCTAGCTCTATGTCTTAGGATGATTCAAGTCTTTGGCTGCTGGAAAGATGGATTTGTCATCTGCTGGTGGGCACCATAGGTTTTTGTTGTTGTTGTTGTTGTTGTTGTTGTTGTTGTTGTTTTAAAAAGTCTGAGGGTTTTCTCTGATTCCAGCTGGGTGAGAGTTTCACCTCCAGCCACCTCTCCCCACCCCTGCAAAGCAGTTCCAGGGCGGTGGTCCCATAAAGGCAAATGGCCCCACCAACCCCAGTCTGCTCTGAGTGTCAGGGACTCGACTGAGGAGGAATAGTGGGGACCATCACCCCCCTCTTCCTGAACCTTCCCGAGAAGAGAACAGTATAGATTTAGAACAGTGGTTTGCAGAAGGTCATAGCTCAGAGGCAGCAGAGGGGAGCAGCTAGGAAATACTGGGAGAGCAGCAGGAAGAAGACACACTAGGGGAGAGACAGCTAACAGATGCAGTGTCTTTAGACAGCATTCCTGACCCGCCCCCCCCCTCCCAGGACCCGGCGTGCATTGAGAGTAGTAGAACAGAAAGCTCAGAGGCAGAAAACACAGATCAGCCAATGTAGGGATGGCGTATAAAAGCAGAGACGGAAGGAGGTGGGACTTTACTCGGAGCAATGCCATTACCTGAGAGGTGGCATTATCCATCTCTCTCTATGAATATTGAATAAAATACCATTGTAAGAACGTCTTTTTCCCATTTCTGGCTGCCAGCCATGAGGGAGGGGGATTCCCTGAAGCCTGGCAGTGATCCCCCACCTGACTACCTTCTTACTTGCAACCATCCCAGAGGGTGGTTCTGCCTACCAGCTTCCTCCTCTTCCTTCCTCCCTTTAAGAATTCAGCAGGAAGGAACTCACCAGTTATGGCGCCACCTGCTGTTGACTTCCTTACCTTCCCTCCCCATCAGCCCCAACAGCCACCACTTAGCACTGCTCCAGGGCTGTAGGGAGCATGAACCAAAATTTTCACATCCCATTTACACTTTGTTAAGAGTGACAAATGATAAAGCTCCTTCTCCCTCCAACAGCCCCTCTTTCCTTCTTTGCGAGATTTATGGATCAGCCATAAAAATGAATTTATCTCAAGTGAAATATTGGGTGATACAGAAAAGTGACAGTTGCAGACAAATGAACTAGTGTTGTGAATGCACGGAATTAAAGTGGGGGGGGGATGAGAGAAGAAATATGCAATCTCTCCAAAGCCTGTCATTTATAAATGTAAAATTAACAGTTAACCAAAGCTTTGCACGGAAGCTCGCATCGGTTTCAGTTTCCAACTAGTCCCCCCCCCCCCTGAAGGATTGATTCAGGACTTTGGCAGCAGAGGACCCATTTGAGTCCATCTACACTATATCCCCCTGCCAAAGGGTAAATAAGACCCAGGCTCTGATCTCAGTTTTGAGACTGGTGGCTTGGAACCCAAGACCTCTGGCCATGCTCCCTCCTGCCAAGACAGTTGCTCCGAAGAAAGAAGCCTCAGACTTTTGGTCCATCTAGTTTAGTATTTTCTACACTGACTGGAAGCAGCTCCCCAGGGTTTCAGGTCGGGGTGTCTTCTGGCCCTGCCAGGGAGATGCTGGGGATTGAACTTGGGACCTTTAGTAGGCAAAGCATGGCATTCATTTATATATCGCAATGTCAGAAGAAGCTTGTTAAGCAGGTTATCGCATGAGCGTTAAAATACAAGCATCCATCATGAAAATGCACAGTAAAACAATCTCATTAAAACGCTAGGACTATAAATATCATATGGGACAGCTGCATATTCCTACATTGCAGGGAGTTGGACTAGATGATTGGCAGGGTCCCTTCCAGCTCTACAATTCTATGATTCAGTGACCTTTAGTTAAAATATGCAATGAAACAATGAAACAATTCCATCGAAATGCAGGAACCGAAACAGGATTGAAAGATCATGTCAGTATAAACAGGTGTATCTGCAAAGGATACCACTGAGTCACAGCCTCCAGAACCACTGATAGCATTAACTTCCTCCATGAATCTATCTAATTGTCTTCTGAAGTCATCCAAGTTGGTGACCTGCAAGGACCTTGTCTGCTTGTAATGTATTGACTCCAGCAGGACCTCTAAGTACATGTGCTCAGGATTCAAGCCAAAGTGTTTGCCAGGGAAAGGAAGCCCTTCATTGCAGACTCCAGAAAAAAAGGCTCAGGAGCAAACAGCAGCCCTTGGCTCTGATACCACCTACAGCCTCCATAGAATCATAGTTGGAAGGGACCCCAAGGGTTATCTAGTCCAACCAAATCATGCCCACAGCCATAACTGAGTGGGCTCAAACCACCAACCTTCTGGTTAACAGCCTGATGCACCGGCTCATTGTGCCACAGGTAATTTGAAGATGGCTATCGTATCTCCTCCTCTCAGTCTCCTTTTTCGGGCCAGACATACCCAACTCCCTGAAGCGTTCCTCCTTAGGCTAGGTTTCCAGACCCCTTTATTATCTGTATCCTCTGCATATGTTCCAGCTTGTCAATATTTGACTTGATTTTCAAGAACACAGTATATATGAAGAAACAATAATTAAATCGGTACACTCTTCATCCCAATCCCTCTGCCGTCCTTGAGTGTCTAGATCAGGCATCCCCAAACTGCGGCCCTCCAGATGTTTTGGCCTACAACTCCCATGATCCCTAGCTAACAGGACCAGTGGTTGGGGATGATGGGAATTGTAGTCCAAAACATCTGGAGGGCCGAAGTTTGGGGATGCCTGGTCTAGATTTCTAACTAGTGTAAATGCCATACTTGCCAGAATGTTCACAAAGCACAGCAGAACTTTTGACAAGCCAAAAGGGGTGCAGGATGAGGAGACCAAGATGATAAAAGGTTCTGGAAACCAAACTTTATGAGGAAAGACTGAAGGAGTCGGGTATGTTTAGCCCGGAGAAGAGAAGATTGAGAAGTGATACAATAGTCATCTTCAAATATCAAAAGAGCTGTCACATTCAGGATGGAGCAAGCTTGTTTTCTGCTGCTCCAGTCAAGAGGACCTGGACCAATGGATTCAAATGACAAGAAAGGAGATCCGACTAAAAATTAGAAAGAACTTCCTGACAGCAAGAGTTGCTTGACAGTGGAACAGACCCCTCAGAAGGTGGTAAAGGTAAAGGGACCCCTGACCATTAGGTCCAGTCACGGATGACTCTGGGGTTGTGGCGCTCATCTCACTTTACTGGCCGAGGGAGCTGGCATACAGCTTCCGGGTCACGTGGCCAGCATGACTAAGCTGCTTCGGGCAAA
Organism: Zootoca vivipara; assembly: GCF_963506605.1. NCBI lineage: Eukaryota > Metazoa > Chordata > Lepidosauria > Squamata > Lacertidae > Zootoca > Zootoca vivipara. Next base: position 19,215,738 of record NC_083292.1, on the reverse strand, counting down.
CCAGAGCAGTGCACGGAAAGGCCATTTACGTTCCCGCCGGAGTCGTACCTACTTATCTACTTGTACTTTGATGTGCTTTCGAACTGCTAGGTTGGCAGGAGCAGGGATCAAGCAACGGGAGCTCACCCCATTGCAGGGATTCGAACCGCCGACCTTCTGATCGGCAAGCCCTAGGCTCTGTGGTTTAACCCACAGCGCCACCCGCATCCTCAGAAGGTGGTAGACTCTCCTTAATTGGAGATTTTTAAACAGAGGCTGAATAGCTAGAATGTAAAGGATTGCGGGAGGGTTGGACTTTCAATCCTATGATTCTATCTTATGTTTATCCTAACAGATCTACCCATAATTGTCCACAAACTGCCAATAGGAACTTCGCTCATTCACGGTTTCAAAAATACTGAACAGAGTAGTTCAACAAAATCATCGGAAACTGTGTTGTTCCTCTTTGCTCTTTGATTTTGCCCCGAGGGCCATCTGCCATGCATCCTGAAGCTACTGATTAGGAGTCAAGCCAGAGGCTGATGCCCAGGTTTGCAACACACCTTAGCAAGCAGGGAATCAACAAAGAAAGTTATCAAAACACATGAAAAAATTGTGTGTTGGGGGGGGGTTACAGCTGTGAAAGAGCCTTGCATGGAGTGCTGGTGCTGAGCTGGCCAACTGGAAGGATGGATGAGCTGTCAGAAAGGCTGATTAATAGGGAGTGGGGGAATTAAATGAAAGGAAGAGAAGAGACTGCTATTGTGTGGCAGAGTAAAGGACGCTGAATCTATTGGTGTGGTCTGCACTGCACAATTCAACTCATGCCAAGTGCTCTTTTACAGATGCCTGCCTCAAAGAATTGTAGTGTCCAGCCCCCTGCGATGCCTGAAAGAGTGAGGACCCATGAAAGGACATCACATGCAACAGGGAGCACTACTGGATCGCCTGCATTTGCATTCAAGCCTAGAAACTGGTACTCTGCGGGCAATGAACTTACATAGCCATCGTGACTAGTAGCAAATTTGTCCAATCCTCTTTTTAAGGCGTACTGGTTGGTGGGCATCCCCACTTCCTGAAGAAGTGAGTTCCATAGCTCAACTAGGCGCTGCGAGAGGAAATGCTTTCTTTTCTCTGTCCCAAATCCTCATCCATTCAGCTTCACTGGACGTCCACTGGACGTTCCTTGGCTTATTCCAAGGAAAACGTAAGCAGGATTGCAGCTTAATGTGGGAATGGGGGTAGAGAGGAGGCAAGGAGTTTGGCTGCCCTAGCACGAAGAAGGCGGATAATTTATAGGAGCAATAAAATAAAAAGCACATGGAACTGCTATAAACATTAACTTTTCCCAGGCACTGGGCTATAAATTGAAAGAGGCTATTTGGATAAAGCACCTGCTATCTTGGGCAAGGAGAAGAATCAATCTTCTGAGGATAAAAAGTCAAAGGAGATAAGAGGATTGACCTTTTTTTTTTACCCAAGTTGAAGAGTTCATCAGGAAAAGAAAAGCAACTTTTTTTGGTGTGGTCCTCTAGTGCAGTTAATCATCAGCATCATTTACTAACACTGAGATGGGTGAGATTTGCCTGTGGATACAGGATGTGCACCCTACATGAATCCCTCGGTAGTAAGATGCAAATCCCTGGGGGATGAGATGTAGGATCCTATTCATAAGAACATCAGAGCAGCCCTGCTGGATCAGGCCAATGGCCCACCTAGTCCCACAGGCATGCTGACTTGCGCCCCACACCATGGATGTCCAACGCCATGCGTCATGACATTGGCATGATGTGACATGTCTTGCCACGTAGTGTGCCTTACCTCTGGCATTCCGGCACCGCAGTGGTGACTGGACTGGGGCCTGTGCCTCCGCTGTCGGATCTTTGTTGTGCCAGGGGTAAGGCAGCATGTGGTGGTGGCAGCAGGGGTGGAGACTGGGCACCCACAGCAAAAGAATTGTGGGCATCTGGGTCCCCAGGGCCCCCTGGAGTTGGTGCCAGTGTAGTCCAGCATCATGTTCTCACTTTTGGGGCAACCAGACATTCCTATGGGAAATTCACAAGCAGGACCCAATCACAAGAGCACTCTCCCCTTTTGTGGCTCCTCCCAGCAGCTGGGATCCAGACGCTTTCCATATCTCTGGTCTGTGACAGTAATAAATCAATTCATTCATTCATTCATTCATTCAGAAACTTTGCTGCCTCCAGCCATTGAGGCAGAGCATAGTGGTCATGGCGAGTAGCCATGGATAGCCTCAACTTCCAAAATCTGGAATGACACAGTTGGGGGGTAGAGGACACGTTTTGACCTCACTGCAATGATAATGTGAAATGCAGAGCTGACTTGTTTGTTTCTACACATGAATGAGCAGATATGACCTGCAAAAAATGAATAAAATACTGGAATACTCCCGTTTGGTGTGCCAGCCAGCCCCCTTTCCAGATTGTTCCATTCAATTCAGTCTACTTTCCGCTTTTCCACCCCATCCCAGGTCAGTTGGCATTCCATGCCTACTGAGCATGCTCAGCCGCATTGGACTTTTCTGGGGTCTCCTCTTTGGGTCCCTTCTCCATCAAAGATTCTTTGTCCCTGTGCAAACTTTGGGGTTTCCTAGGACCTGCTGATACATTCTGCTCATGCATAGAGTCTGTCTGTCTGTATTGCAGTTATTCCACCTTTAGCCTGCTCTTCCTCCTGTTCTGCCTCTGATTCTGATTCTGGACTGCTCTCTGCCATGGACTCGCCAAACTCAATAAACCCTGTAACCTCTTCATCTTCTGACACCTCCCCACCCCCAGGCTTCTCCCTCTGACCACTGGTCATCATCCCCTGGCTCTGAGCCTTTGTCTCTTTGGTGTTCCCCAGCTGGTGCCTCCCAGCATCCTCTGAGTCCATGACATCTACTATGACTGGAGCCCTTAAGCCTCTTTTCCTACCTTCCAGGAGATATGCAAAATTGGCCCGATTGCCTTGTGTGAAATAAATACAGTACATGTGGTGCTGAAATCCGCCCTAGATCAGTTCACAGATGGAATGTTCAGCCCTGGTGCTTGATTTTAATCAGTCTTTATCTTCTCCTTTGATGTGTCTTAATCTTCTCATCCACCCCTCTCTTTTACTCCAAGACTACTCCCCTCCCCCATTAATGTAGAGTGTTCCTACTGCTCAGATATCCACAGCAGGATGGGACAGGCTGCCAGAGCCTATAGGGTAATTAAAATGGAGTGGAAGATAACTGGGCCCTGAGGCACCATTTGCAAAGCCTGATGAAGCACCTCAGAGGTTTTGCTTTGTGCTTTCCTCACTAAAATGTGGGATGATGTTGATGAGAGTCTTTCCCCGGGTCAAGGAAAATCTCTGAGAACTCCCATCTCATTTGAATTTTATTTTGTTATATACAAAGAGAGCCTTCCTTTGCCCTGGAATGGGAGTAGCGAGCGGGTCGCTGGCCCAGAAATCATAAAAAAATTAAGGCAGTACAAGATGAATTTGCTTTCCTTGACGAGAGAATTTGGAACTCATAAAAACGAATAAGAAAAAGACAAGGAAGAGGAATTTTTGAGCTGGCAAAAGCAAAAGACAGAAGAACTCTGCTGGATAAGAATAAAGTCCCTAAACATTAGTAGCCCCAAGGAGACAGAGCCGTTCCCTTGACAATCCTGAGTAGACCCACTAACACCAGATCCCACATCTAAGCCTCGGACACAAAGGCTGCACTTTTGCTTATTGACTTGCACTTAGATCTTTGAGGAATGGACCACAGACTCCCTTGAGGATTAAAAAAGAAAAGAAAAGTATCCACAGCACAATTCCCCACTCCTTAGAAGGAACCAACAGCTGCATCAGTGAATGCTGGCCCTTTATTCAGCATGTTGCAGCACTCAGGAGGTGGGACTTCATTTCTGATCCCCAAGCTAGGTTACAACACTGTGCAGCAGTGCTGAGACAACATCATCTTTCCGCCAAGGAGTTGCTGTCCATGGTCCTGAACATCTAGCTCCAAAGCAGACCTAACATTTGGTTGCTGTCCAGGGGCCTGACCTCACACCAGCACAAGTCAACTCAGGCAGTCTTGAACCTGCCTCCATCTGAGCCAGGGGTCAGCAAACTTTTTCAGCAGGGGGCCGGTTCACTGTCCCTCAGACCTTGTGGGGGGCCAGACTGTATTTTGAAAAAAAATAAATGAATGAATTCCTATGCCCCACAAATAACCCAGAGATGCATTTTAAATAAAAGGACACATTCTACTCATGTAAAAACATGCTGATTCCCGGACCATCCGCGTGCCAGATTGAGAAGGTGACTGGGCCGCATCTGGCCCCTGGGACTTAGTTTGAGGACCCCTGATGAGCTGTGGCCTCTTTCTAGTGATGGTGATTGCCTTTCTTCAACCCAAGGACCACATTCCCTTTCTATGGCAGGCAACATTCTGACTAAGCAAAAGTCAAACACATACCTGTACCCTGTTTCCCCTTTTTTAATACGTAGTCATAAAGTAAGCCATGGCAGGGTTTTTAAGCATTTGAGAAATACAAGACATACCCCGAAAAGAAGCCATACTTCAGCGCTGTGGAAACCAACCCCCACAGGCACCTCAACTCACAGAGTCACTCCATGCTGCCGGCACTGCAGGAGCGCGATCAGCTGTGAAGCGGCGCTCAAAGAGCGCCGCTTAACAGCTGATTGTGCTCCCGCCTTGCTGGCTGCATCCCTGCGCTCCACCTTCTCGTCCACTGCCGTCCCTGCCGCTTCCGTGCTTGCCGCCACTGCTGGGCTCACTGCTTCTTCCTTGCCTGGCCTGGCCAAGGAGCTTGGAGTGCCCAGCAGTGGCGGGCAGAGTGCCTGAGCTAGCGGTCTCCGCCTGGCCCAGCCAAGGACGCCTGCCGCCCCGCCACCCGGAACTGGTGGCTGCTGCAGCGTCGAGCACTCAAGAGAGCCCAGCAGTGCCCTGAGCCAGCGCCCTGAGCCATAAAAACCGTACCGGTAATTAAAAAATAAGACATCCCACCGAAAGTAAGCCACCCTGTGTTTTTTTGAGGGGAAAAAAGTTATAAGATGGTGTCTTAAAAAAGGGAAAACACGGTAGCTCTCTATCCTCCATCCAGGTAAAGCAAGAGCGTTATGATGGTTCAAGGGCATTTTCTAGCCAGGCAAAGCTCCTTGAAGAGGATGTGGAGCAGGGCTGATGAGACCTGTGACCTGGGGAGTGTTTTGCAGGCACAATAGACAGGGTTGGAGGGCTGCATTCAGCCTACTGGCCAGAGTGTTGCCAACCCCTGGTCTAGACAGTACATTGCTGATCAAGACAACAAACGTGCCTTATTCTGGAAATGGAAGGAGACTTAATTAATTAACGACATCTACAAGAGTCTCCGAGATCTCATTTTCCCTTGGGATAGGAAGGACAATTGATCCCCTCTACATCCTTCTCTGATTTCCTTCATTCCCCCACCCCCACCCCTCCTTTGTGCCTGGGGAACAATACTCAGGACAAATAACAAAAGGACAGCAGCAGAGAGAAAAGGGATGAATCAGAGACAAGGCAGTAGAGAGAGAAGGGAGGCAGATGGTGGCTTTGTCCCAAAAGATGTCAGTTCCCCCCTCCCATTAGAAAAGGAGAGGAAGACATCAGCAGCAAAGAAGCGTGAGATGAATGAGGCCTCCTAACCACAGGAACTGACAAGCACGATTAGCAAATACAGGTCTGGCATGCAAAGTAGTCATACATGTCCTTGGCTCTGGTGCAAAAGGAAAGTGGCTCACTCTAGGCCAGGCATCCCCAAACTTCGGCCCTCCAGATGTTTTGGACTACAATTCCCATCATCCCTGACCACTGGTCCTCTTAGGTAGGGATCATGGGAGTTGTAGGCCAAAACATCTGGAGGGCCGCAGTTTGGGGATGCCTGCTCTAGGCCACTTAGCCCACTTAGGGACCAGGAATTCCGTCATACAGCAGCCCGTGATTGGATGAAGAAGGTCCCAGGTTCAATCCCAGGTGTCTCTTACTCCATATGTGCCCACTCAACAACGTTGATCTGTGGAATTGGCACTTTTACAGGCAGCACTTAATACCAGCACCACATCTGTAAGAACTTGACCTTTTTAGTGTGGCAGCACCTGCACTTCGGAACTCCCTGCCTATTGATATTAGGCTTGGAGATGTATTCATTTTGGTGCCTGGTAAATACATTCTTATTTAGACAACCCTACCCAGATGTTTAGAAAGTTTGTAGGAGATTTAATTTGTTTTCGTCTATTTTATTGCGGTTTTAACCCTCAGTATGTTTCAAATCACAGTTCTAAATCTTTTATTGGTAACTTTATTGTTTTATCTTCTTTTGTAAACTGCTTTGAGCCCCCCCCCCCAACAATCAAGCAGTATAGAAATTTTATGAAATAATAACACAATCGTACCTCGGTTTTCGAACAGCTTAGTTCTCAAATGTTTTGGCTCCTGAATGCTGTAACTGAGTGGAACTGAGTGTTCCAGTTTACAAACTATTTTTGGAAGCTGAATGTCCGACGGGGCTTCTGTGGCTTCTGATTGGCTGCAGGAGCTTCCTGCAGCCAATCAGAAGCCGTGCTTTGGTTTCTGAATGTTTTGGAAGTCGGATGGACTTCTGAAATGGATTCCATTCAATTTCTGAGGTACGACTATACCAAAAATCTTCAAGCAAGACTAGGAGAGAACCCTGCTTGAAACCCTGGAGAGGTTCTGCCAGTCAGTGTAGACAATACTGAGCTAAATGGGCCCAATGGCCTGACTCAGTATAAGGCAGCTTCCTATGAAGCCTCCTTTTTAAGAGGAAGAAAACTTTCAATAAATCAGAGGGTGGATTTCAGCACAGCACTATTGGAAAGCCTACATCTCTCTGCCAAAAAAGACAGAGAAAATTCGAAGGAAACATTTGCAAGCAGGGGGTTGAGGGGAAGAAGAAGAAGAAGAAGAAGAAGAAGAAGAAGAAGAAGAAGAAGAAGAAGAAGAAGAAGAAGAAGAAGAAGAAGAAGAAGAAGAAGAAAGAAACAAACCTCCCAAAAACATTTGTCAGCAGGAAAAAAGGTCCTGAGAAATTTCAGCTCAGCCCTCAAAAGACCTTCACGGGTTTCTGCACTGCGTGAAAGGACGGAAGACTTTCTTTGCTGACCAGCTGGCAAAGATTTCAGAAGAACATCTTCAGCCGAGGTGACTCAAGCAATGTGAAATGTTCGGGTGACTCACGAGCATGGAAGAAACTCACCTGGGAGAACAGATGTTTGAAGGCTGCATGAAATTCAGCTGCAGCCCTTATGCTGGCAGGATGGGGGGGGGGGACATATATAAGAGAAGGCCAGACAAGCAGGGAAGGAACTCCACTAATTGTCTACCTGCTCAGGAAAGCTAACAACAGCTGGTGTTTCTTTCTTTGGCATCTCCCTTGGGAGTTAGTCTGAAGGGTGGCACATTGGATTCGAAGCTGCTAACCATGATGGCTGTGTTCTCCCTCCTCTGTCAGAGATGGTACTGTATATGCCTCTGAAAGCCATCATAGAATTTTGGACTTGGAAGGCCATCATCTAACCCCCTGCAATGCTAAACAATCCCTGGCAGGTGATCTCCCAAGCTTTGTTTAAGAACCTCCCATGAAGATGAGTCCATCCCCTTTTGAGGTAGTACATTCCACCATAAGAGAGCTCTTGCCAGCTGATGGGAATATCACTTGGCTAGTGGTAGCCAAGCAGATGGGATAATGACTCTAATGGTGCTGCAAAGCCTTTAGTGTAGGCTGCAGATGAGCATAGTGAACATGTCTATTTATTTATTTAAAAAATGTTATGTGCCGCTATCAATAACAAAAAACAACCCAGCGTGGTTTACAACTATTATACATAAAAACATATTATAAAAACTGTCACAGGATCGCTGGCGGCTACTCTAGAGTAACGACTCTGACACGTTGCCTTTTCATGCTTTTATTATGTGCAGACTATTTACAGTGCAGAAGCTGTACAATGTACATGTTCTCAGTCTGGGTCAGTACCCCGGAATGGGGATTCCCGCATCTTTTTCCAACAAAGTAGTCTGGGAATCCCCAATCTCCTCCCCCTTTTCTTCATGCGCAGCTCCGGAACTGGAGGGAGGGGTCTTCTAGCCGTGTTTTCCTGCCTCCCTTTTCCCCTCTCCCTTCCTTCCTCTCCCGGTCGGCGCAGGGGCTCTGTGACCCTGTCAGAGCCCTGCCCTCTACTTCCTGTTTCATCTCCTTCCCCGCTCCCGCTTGTGCTCAGAGAGGAACTGGTTGTCACGATGGGAGGGGGCAGTCTATAGCTCCTGTCCCTCACAAAAACTATATAAAAAGCACCACAATGTTCTGTTTTATTATCTGCCGATTTTCAACTGAATGTCTCTGCTTTTACTAAAGTATTTCTTTGCATTTTTGAATGTTGTAGATACATTTCTTTATTTTCCACTATCTTACTGTGTTTCCCGTAAACTGCTTGAGCGTTTTGCATATTAAGCGGTATATAAATATTATTGATTGTGATAATGGTGATTAAAAATATTTAAATCAGAAACCAGCTAACTATGATGAAAATGTGCATTCTTAATTGCCTGTGTGAACCCAACAGAATAGAAAAGTTGTCAGCCGGCATTTAAAAGTTGGCGCGGAAGGCACCTGCTGGGTCTCATTTGGCAGGGAACGACTGGGCCAGTGATACAAATCATTTCTTGTTGCTGTCAAATGAACCTCAACAACATGGGGAACGACCAACGATGCTCCCGCGGATGATCTCAGTGATCGAGCTGGGAAATAAGGGCTCAGGTGGTCCCCAAGATACCCTAGACCTAAGTTGTTCAGGGTTTCATCCATTAACACAAGAACCTCAAACCTGGCTTGATAGTAGCTAGGCAGCCAATGCAGCTGTTTTTACAAATGGTGTCACCTGTTTTCAGCCAGATGATCTCATCAGCATTTTGGCCTCTGCGTTCTGCACCAGCTGGAGCTACCAAACCAGACCCAAGCACCCCCACACACACATAGAGTGCATTGCTCATTGATGGTCCAGTGTGTGTGTGTGTGTGTGTGTGTGTGTGTGTGTGTGTAAACAGGGAAAGTGTCAGGTGTAGCCTGGGCTGGAGCAGGTTCCTTGATCCCTCAACACACGGGCCAACGTCTCGGTGTGCAGTGACATTTGGAGAAGCTGATGCTCAGAGCACCAAAGATCGTCTGGGAATTTCCATCCCCGTCGTGCGGTTGATGCTGCATCGGGTGTGGACCATGTCAATCTGGAGGGGCTGGGCCTTGCCTCGCTTGAGCAGCCCCGACACGACAGAGAAGAGCCCTCCCAGCCAGCTGGAGCCTCCGTCGAAAGCGACGGCTCTCAGACAAGCCCAAGCACTTACAATCTCACTCTGTGCACTAACAAGGACTCTCGGTGCCCAGCCAGCTCGAGTTTAATTGCATCTGGGCACAGCTTGGCCATCCCTAGGATGCAGAGGCTGCCGAGAAAGGGCGCCTGGCCAATTGCTAGCCTCATGGTGTCAAAAGGAAACCCTGGAGTTAAGATTCCTGGGATAACTCAGACATCACTGCAAACATTCCACCAGCAAGCATCTGCTTGATCTTCTTTTCTTATTGCAATCTGCAAACAAAAAAAGGGGAGGCGAGAAAACAAGACAAGACAAAGTAAAGAGAGAAAAAACCAAACCCATTTCTGTTTCCCTGCCATTAATCACCATCCTATAGGGATATAATTTTAAAGGGCATCATTTTATTGTGTACCCTCTTACCTTTCCTCGAAACTAAAATGCCCCAAATGGTATAACCTTTCCTAAAAGGGGAGTTGCTCCCCTTTATCAATTAGGTTGCCCTTTTCTGAATCTATACCAGCTCTACAATACTGTTTTGGGGACGAGGCAAGCAGAACTGCGCACAACATTTGAAGTGCAAATACACCAAAATTTGGATGATGGCGTGGCCAGTTTTATTGTCACCCCCCCCTCTCCTAATGACCCCTGACATGGCATTGCCCTTTTCATAGCTGCTGTGCACTTCTCTGGCATCTGCACTGGGCTATCCACTATGGCCCCTGATAAATAAATGGAGGAGAAGAAACCCAGTGGTAGGTAGGTCCTGCAGCTTAAGTGGGTGGAGCATTGAATGTAACATATAGCTTTGTATGGAAAGCTACTGTCTATATGCATATTTATCAGCATTCTTGGAGATAGTCTAGAGGCGTAAAAGAACAAATGGGTGTGCAAAGCGGTGCCAGTGAGGGGTGTGGCCTGTGGAGAGGGGGTGTGGCCTGGGGGAGATTTCCACGGGTCACAGAGAGAAGCCTGGAGGACTGCATCTGGGCCCCCTGGGCCTGAGGTTCTGCACCCCTGGAGTAACAGAGTGAGAGAAAAACGGGTGGCAGAAGGGAACAACAAAATGGGGGTGCTATTTGGCTCTGCTGCCCTCCATCTTTGACTCTGAAATGCATACTCTCCCATTGTCCCTATTTTCCAGGGACAGCCCTGGAATTATGAAAGCCATCTCAGCTTCTGATTTGATTCTGGAATGTCCCTCTTTCCCCAAACATCACTGTCGCCACTGAAGAAGAAGAGAAGAGTTTGGATTTGATATCCCGCTTTATCACTACCCTAAGGAGTCTCAAAGCGGCTAACATTCTCCTTTCCCTTCCTCTCCCACAAAAAGCACTCTGTGAGGCGAGTGGGGCTGAGAGACTTCAGAGAAGTGTGACTAGCCCAAGGTCACCCAGCAGCTGCATGTGGAGGAGCGGAGACGCGAACCCGGTTCACCAGATTACGAGTCCACCGCTCTTAACTACTACACCACACTGGCTCTCTGAAGAGCACAAGGAGTCTTGAGCCTTTAAAAAATGCTTTGTGCCTTTAAAAAATGCATCTGTGTCTAATCCTTGCCCCTTTCTAACATTTATTTACTGGTGCGTCCCTTTCTTTTTGTAAATCTACCAAAGAATAAAATAACATCGGGATTAAGGGGTTTCCCCAGGACGGCGGAAAGCATGTGCGCTGTGTCCTGTTTGTGGAGCTGGGGTGGCACTCACCACAAAATTGTGTGTGTGTGTGTGTGTGTGTGTGTGTCAAGGAAGGTCATTTGGGGGAGAGTGAGAAATGTCCCTCTTTTCATTTGAAGAATGTTGGAGGGTATGGGAAGGTGGCCCCAACAGGTGGCGCCAGAAGTAAGTCAGACCCACGACAGAGAGAGAGAGAAAAAAGTTTCCCCACCCCAGGCAGTCTCTCCAAATGCATTTGGATTCCCTTCACACCATCTTCTCTCTGGCTCAGCCTCTGTTCTCTAGAGATCTGCCTCGGAGCATCTCTAGATGATGTGCTTAATAAATAATACGAGCCTGCGTTGTTAGGGACTAGCAGAGAAGTATGTTGATGCTGGTAAGAACTTCCCCCCTCCAAGGGTGGAAGGGACCTTGGCTAGGAAACAGGGGGGGGGGAGGCATGCAGCGCCTTCCCACACACGCTGCTTTATTTATAAGATGCACTTTCATTTTTAAAAAATACAGCAAGGCATCGTATCTCATACAAAATAACAATGAAAGCAGTAAAAACCTATGCTAAAGCATTAATAAATAGTGGTTAGTAAACAGAAGATCACATCGCAGAGGCCTGCCTGATTCGTGCCATTTTTTAAAAAAAGGTAAAGGGACCCCTGACCATTAGGTCCAGTTGTAACCGACTCTGGGTATGCGGTGCTCCGGCATACAGCTTCCAGGTCATGTGGCCAGCATGACAAAGCCGCTTCTGGTGAACCAGAGCAGCACACGGAAACGCCGTTTACCTTCCCGCTGGAGCGGTACTTATTGTATCTACTTGCACTTTGACGTGCTTTCGAACTGCTAGGTTGACAGGATCTGGGACCGAGCAACGGGAGCTCACCCCGTCGTGGGGATTCGAACCGCCGACCTTCTGATCATTGAAAAGGAGGCAGGAACGGTTCCTGCCAAACCTCAAGTGGCAAAGAGTTCTATAGGGCAGGGCCTGCCACAGTAAAGGCTCAGCCTCTAGCAATGGCCACCGGGAACCTCAGGAACATGGTGGAGGAGCCGCAAGAAGTACTTCATTCCAGTGAATGCCGTCGTGGTGTATTGCTTAGAGTGCTGGACTAGGACCTGGGACAGAGCGAGGTTCAAATCCCCAACTCAGCCATAAAGCTCACCTTGGAACAATCACTGTATTCTCTCAGCCTAACTTACTTCACAGGGTTGTTGTGGAGATTAAAAGAAGGATTGGGGTGTGAGGGACCATGTATGCCACCTCAAGCTCCTTGGAGAAAATAGTGGGATATAAATATGCGGTACAATCAGTAAAACAAACAGAGATCAGGCAGCCCTTAAAAACACTTTGGAATGAAGCTGCTCAAGGTTTTGTGAATTAGCCCAAGAGCCTTGGTCCTGGCCCAGTGTGGTAAACTGACAACCCCTTTTCATGGTAGCATGTAGGGTTTTTGTTAAGTATGGTGTGCTGACATTATGTTTAGGGTGTCTTCCGACTCTTGGGCCCCAGGATTAGGGTTAGGGTTAGGGTTACATATTGCCAGACCCTCCAGGTGTCTCTATTTTCCAGAGACAGTCCCAGATTTACAGAAACTGCCCCAGTTTCTGATTTGATCCTAGAATGTCCCGCTTTTTCTTAGGATGCCCCTATTTTCATCAGAGAAATGTTGGAGAGTATTGAGTTAAGTGCCCCCCCTCGAGCCAAGGAGATAAGTAACTATACAATGTTTAGAAGACATCTGAAGGTATAGGGGAAGGTTTTTTTTTTTAATGTTTCATGTTTTATTATCTTTTTGTATATGTTGGAAGCCACGCAGTCAGATTGCTGGGATTATAATGCTGCTGCTACTACTACTACTACTACTACTACTACTAATAATAATAATAATGAATAGGATGTCCTTATTTTATTTGAGAAAGGTTGGAGAGTATGCATACCAGTGGTGGGTGGAGGCAGAGGCAAAAGTGGGTGGAGCGATGGAGGCACATTTCATTTTGGTAGAGTAGCTAGTTTCTTCACACCCCTCTCTGTCTTCTATCCATCCTGTCAAGCAAGCCACACTACCAGTGCTCAAACAGTGCTTCTCAAACTTGGGTCCCTGGTTGTTGTTGGACTACAACTCCCATCATCCCTAGCTTGCAGGACCAGTGGCCAAGGATGATGGGAGTTGTAGTCCAACAACAACCAGGGGCCCAAGTTTGAGAAGCACTGGAAGGACGCAATACTAGCCAGGCAAAAACATTCAACGAGGATGTCAAGCGAAGTTGGTGGTGGGTGTGGCCTAGGGGGGGAAGGGGGTATGGTTAGAGAGAGGTTTGTGGCCAGGGAGGGGGTGTGGCCACAAAGTCACAAGGAGAGAGAGAGGGAGATCAGTGTGCAGTACACATCCCACGACTGTACCAAGCAATGCACAAATATTGACACTGCCTATCGTGTTTGCATTCCGAGCATCTCAGGAAGCAGATTTCTAGCCCCGGAGGCTGGGAAGACTTCGGCTTTTCTTGGCAAGGCACTCTGTGCCAAGATTGTAGATTATACACACAGCCAGGAGAAAACAATTAAAATAGTAGCAGGACGCCAAATGCATTTTCCTCCAGCCGGCATCCATGCTCAGAAAGTGGGTGTGGTATAGCTTTGCTGGGACTGTACCACTTCAAGATGCCAGTGTGGGAACCCCATGTTCGACACCCCCCCTACTTTGTGGAAAGGTAGCAAGCACGGGGGGAGAGGAGTTCTCAAACTAGCTTTCTTCTCCCTGACGTGCTAGATTGCTACACACAGGGAGTCAGTGAAATCTGGCTAAGTAGAGAGAATGGGGTCACTGCCCCAAGCAGCCTCCACATGCTCTCAGCCACCCTGCTTGCCTTCTCACTTAAACCCAGACGGGGACAAATAGAAGAGGACACCTTCAACCCAGTATGTCTCCCCTTTATCACATACGGAGCCCAACAAGAAAACGACAAGAATCCATATGAATCAATCCGGCTACCCTGACCCAACAAGCCCTCAGAAATGCAAACACACCCCACTGCAGCCAACCACAGCCAACCAACCACACCCTGCCCCCAATACCTCTCACTACCAAGGAAATGTAATAAACGGATGGAAAGAGAACCTACCTAGTTGACGCTGATGCAAAACCCCACATGTACACTGTACAAAATAATATAAGTCTTGCCACCCTAACACTCCTCTCCCCCTCTTCTTTCCCAGCCTTATACTGTACTCAGCACTAACGTCTCATAACAACTGATTTGTACAACCTGAAAAGAGAGAGAAAAGGCACATACTTTAGTAAATCAAGAAAATACTTAATAATAATAATAATAATAATAATAATAATAATAATAATAATATTTTATTTATACCCCGCCCATCTGGCTGGATTTCCCCAGCTACTCTGGGCGGCTTACAACAGAAAAATGAAATAAAATAATCTATTAAACGTTAAAAGCCTCCCTAAACAGGGCTGCCTTCAGATGCCTTCTAAAAATCTGGTAGCTGTTTTTTTCTTTGACATCTGATGGGAGGGTGTTCCACAGGGCGGGTGCCACCGCCGAGAAGGCCCTCTGCCTGGTTCCCTGCAACTTGGCTTCTCGCAATGAGGGAACCGCCAGAAGGCCCTCGGTACTGGACCTCAGTGTCCGGGCAGAACGATGGGGGTGGAGAAAACAAACAAACAAACAAACAAACAAACAACAAATCCAGACTACAGGATGGTCTTGGCTGGCTTCTTCCTTCTCCTTAGTCTCAGTATTGCCCTTGTAGAACTCAGGATGGAGGAGAATGGGGACAAAACTAGAATCAGTTGCCTCTGCCCATCATTGGCTCTGTCATCAGATCTGGCGCCACCTACTGTTGAGCTCCCAGCAGATTTGTGACTTACTAAGAGGCAGTCCAACTATCACCTGGATGGTGTTTTTTTTCCCGTTTGCAAGAGGGACAGAGCAGCAGATGTCTCCGCCGCCCGAGTCTGAGGAGCGAGCAGGAATATAGGACAGCAGCAAGTTTGGCACATGAATAATTCATGGCCCGAGCGCATGTAAAGGTGGTGACTGCCTTTTAAAATTACAAGGAAAGAGTATCAAATTAAAGCCACGCTCTGAGCTGTCCCACTTTAGATCTGATCCATTCTGACATGCAGAGGGGCACAGAGAGGGAGGCAAAGCCCAAACTGGAGAAATCAGGATGCGTTCGCCAAAAGAAAAAGGGTGGGAAGGGAGGAGAGGGGAGGAGGGAGGGCAGAGAAGGGACTCCAGGCAAGGAGGGGTTTAGTCCCCATAAAGCCAGGATGGGAAGCAGGTGCTTGGCTGATGCTGCAGAGAATCCTCCAGGATGAGCAACCTCTAGAACAGGCATGTCAAACATGCGGCCCTCCAGATGTTTTGGCCTACAACTCCCATGATCCCTAGCTAGCAGGACCAGTGGTTGGGGAAGATGGGAATTGTAGTCCAAAACATCTGGAGGGCCGCAGGTTTGACATGCCTGCTCTAGAACATCAGGGCCCACTCCGCAGTGATGAGCAAGTATGTCATTTTCGGTTTCTTGAGTCTATATGATCACCAAGTGGTCACATCTATACTATATTTTTAATGCAGTATCATACCACATTAAAGAGGCGTGTGTTCCCCCCAAAGAATCATGGGAGCTGTAGTACATTAAGGGTGCTGAGAGTTTTAACAACGACAACGACAACGACAACAACAACAACAACAACAACAACAACAACAACAACAACAACAATTTATTTATACCCCACCCATCCATAGAATCATAGCATTGTAGAGATGGAAGGGTGATCTAGTTCAACCCCCTGCAACACAGGAGTTAACTGCAAATAATAAGAATAAGAATAAGAACAATAATAATTTATTTATACCCTGCCCATCTGTCTGGGTTTCCCCAGCCACTCTGGGTGGCTCCCAACAGAATATTAAAAACACAATAAAACATCAAACATTTAAAACTTCCCTAAACAGGGTTGCCTTCATATGTCTTCTAAAAGTCAGATAGTTGTTTATTTCCTTGACATCTGATGGGAGGGCGTTCCACATGGTTCCCTGTAACCTCACTACTCGCAGTGAGGGAACTGCCAGAAGGCCCTCGGAGCTGGACCTCGGTGTCCGAGCTGAATGATAGGGGTGGAGATGCTCCTTCAGGTATACTAGGCTGAGGCCATTTAGGGCTTTAAAGGTCAGCACCAACACTTTGAATTGTGCTAGGAAACGCAGTGCTACAGTTCACAGTGCAGGATAATGATCAGTTCCTCTTCGCAGGGAACACTAATTCTGTCGCTCCCCACCCACCTTCCCAAAAGATGCCTGATTTTGTTTGCTGTAGCAAATCCACGGAGGACTCCAATGGCACCTTAGAGACTGCTAATTGCATCGCAGAATCAAAGGCTGTGCACACGCCATACTGTACATCTAAAGGACCCCAAAGAATCCTGGGAACAGTAGTTTGTTCAGGGTGCTGGGAATTGTAACTCTGCTAGGGGTAAACTACAGTTCCCATAATTTTGGGGGTAGGAGGAATGGACTTCAAATCTATGTCAAAGTGAGGCCAAGCCCAAATGCAGGTGACAGAACCAGCAAATCGGTCGACTGCCTTACGCAAAGTACAAAAGAATGTGAATAATTCTTTGCAGAAAAATATTTTCCAATGTGGACTGATGGCTGGAAGATACTCTCTAAAATGAGCAACCACAGCTGGTAACTCCTAGCTACTGAGTGCACCCCACCTGCTTGCATGGGAGCTGGAGAGGAATGGTTTGGCAACTGGAACGTAGCCGGAGAAGGAGACAGACGTCTGAATCCTTACTTCCAGACGGCAAGCAGCGACCTTTGGATGGTGGGAGGGGAAGGCTAACACACCCTGACTACTTGAGGGAGTGTGGAGTTGTCTCTCTGCTCCCCAATCCCCGCACTCCCATTTATTTGCAAACGTACAGAAGTGGAAGGACCTGCAACCAAATGCTGCTGTACGTCCTCAAGTCGGTTCCTGCCAGTGACTCCTTCCTCCATAAAACTCCATTCCCACCCCAATCCCAGTTTAATCTCCCGGTATGCAACAGCCTGTGGGAGAAGATAGCTCAGTTGGTAGAGCCTCTTAATCTCAGGATGATGGGTTCAAGTCCCATGTTGGGCAAAAGGTTCCCCGGCACTGCAGGGGGTTGGATTATATGATCCTCGTGGCCCCTCCAACTCTATGATTCCTGAGCATAATCAGCCTTCATTGGGCTTTTTTCCTTCTTCTTTTTTTGCGCATGCACACACACACACACAAACACACCTGCAAACATTCAGGTTTCCCTGAGTGTTATGTATTCAGTGGTCTGTGTTTGCCTGAGCTTGAGTCTGGACTAAGGATTCTGAGCTCCTGTGTTCTGATTCGATACCTGTTGTCCAATCACAGAACATTTCCGGATTTGGCCTCTGCCATTGGCCCTTGAACTTTGAGTCGTGATTTGCAGTTTGGAAGTTTAGACAGCAAATCACGTTGGGAGTGGGCATGGCCCAGGCTTTCAGAAATTTATATAAGCAGTTGCTTTGCCTCTGTTTCCCAGTTACATAGTTCAATAAAGGTTCTTGCTGTTATCACTGTGTCTTGCCTTGTGGGAACCCACCTACACTTCACTGAGCACGTCGATACCTTCTCGTTTCTCATTTCTGGCTGGAAAAAAACTTTTGGCACACACCACCCGTCTTTGGTATTAGAGGGAACGATTTGCACTATTGTTGTTGTTGTTGTTGTTAACTTGCCATGAGTCTTCAGAACTGCTGCCTTGCAAGCAAACCTACCATGCAAGAAGACTGGTTCTGGAACTTTCCGCGGCTCACAGAAAGCCACAAAAGGGCTCTGTCTCTCCCTCTCTCACTTGCAATGTGTTGTGTTCAGCTGGACTGATGCAGCTGCAGAGACTTTGATGTATCCCTGGTACACGGCTGGAGCCTTTTCTTATTATTCAGGGGCCATTTGTCGAGAGCAATCAGCTCATTCGGGAGTGAATGGCAGCCCATTTCCCACATGCTGTAGTGCCTTTGTCATCGCTGATTGGCGAGAAACTTAGGGACATTTTCTTTCTTTCTCTCGCCTCCCCCCTTTCCTTCCTTCCTTCCTTCTTTGGAGCTCCTGATTAATTTGTGTACTTACCGCATCAGCGCAGGTGTGAGCAAAGGCCTGGCACTGCAAATGAGAGCTGGGAATCCTTCAAGGTGAGCACTGCCTTACTGTATAGAAGATTAGACCCTAACTAGATGTAATTGGACATGACATTAGATACCTCTGGTGAGGCGTGCATTAGATGACTCGTGAATGGGGTGGCCGGTGGGGGAGAGTTGAAAGGAAGCTCAGCTGCACAGTCCTAGATAACAGACTGGATCACATTCTGGAATATGCTGGGAGAATGGTAGAATTGTAGAACTGTATGGAAGTGAGAGCTGGACCATAAAGAAGGCTGATCGCCGAAGGATTGATGCTTTTGAATTATGGTGCTGGAGGAGACTCTTGAGAGTCCCATGGACTGCAAGAAGATCAAACCTATCCATTCTGAAGGAAATCAGCCTCGAGTGCTCACTGGAAGGACAGATCCTGAAGCTGAGGCTTCAAGACTTTGGCCACCTCATGAGAAGAGAAGACTCCCTGGAAAAGACCCTGATGTTGGGAAAGTTTGAGGGCACTAGGAGAAGGGGATGACAGAGGATGAGATGGTTGGACAGTGTTCTCGAAGCTACCAACATGAGTCTGACCAAACTGCGGGAGGCAGTGGAAGACGGGAGTGCCTGGCGTGCTCTGGTCCATGGGGTCACGAAGAGTCGGACACGACTAAACGACTAAACAACAACAAGCGTTGCAAAGAAGTCCATTCCACTGTCGAACGGCTCTTAATGTCAGAAAGTTCTGCCTAAGCATGTCACATGATATCTACTCGCAGGCTGCCAGCTAATGAAGGAGCTTTTAGCTAATTAAATGCTTATGCACACTGCCAAATCCTCAACTGGTGCCCAAGTGAGAATTTTCTAGAGGCACCCTCGTGGCTAGAGATAGAGGCAAGACTCACAGGTCCAGTGTGTGCTGCAGGGCATGATAGCTTGGTAGCCTTGGGAAATGCAGTTTTCCTAAGAACTGCTGACCTTGGGGAACAGTTTGCCTTGGGGAAATTGCATTTCCCATGGGCTTCTTATACTTTGTTTCCTACATTATTGGTTGGACTTGATCAAAATTCTCAGTGACTAAAGGAATTTTTTTAAAAAAAATTAAGAACATAAAAAGAAGCTGACTGCTGGATCAGGCCAAAGACCCACACAGCCCAGCATCCTGTTCTCTTATGACAGGGCCCTGCAAGATTATCCATCCAATTAATCAGTAGCTTAATCTACCATAATCAGTGGGTTAGTCATATGAAGCTTTAGTTGATTAATTGGGAGAGGCAGAGAGTGAAAGGCTCGCTCGCTTATTTTTGGTGCCTTGTTTTGTATCTAGAGAGTCAGTACAATGGGAAAATGGATCCAGGGAGTTAATGGAACGAAATGTAATTTACAGATGTCCTTTCCTCTTAACAATGATTGGCAGTTTTGACTTACTGCGTTTCAAGTTGTATTGCTCCCACAAAGATGGAGCGATGCCACCAACCTAGATGGCTTTAAAGCAGGATTAGACAAATTCTTGGAGGAGGATATCAATGGCCACTAGCTACAATGGCTACTCTCAGGTGCATATACCTCCAATTAACAATTGTTGGGAATTGTAGATGGTGAAAGTGCTGTAGATGGTGAAAGTATCCTACGCTGTGGCCAAATTCTGCACCTTAGCTATTAAAAAACGTAAATCTCTCTTTTATTGAATAACATATTATAACAATTTGTCCTGCCCTCCGATGATGATATTGTGGCTACAGTTCTTAGTTAAATTTCTTATTCTTTTATGGTGTTTTATTCCGCTGGACCTGTATTTTAAGTATTGTATATTGACTGTTAAAACCCCATATCAGTTGCTTTTATTGTTCATGTAGAGAATTATGCAGAATTTCTGGTTTAATATGCTGGCTGTTTGCCATAATAAACATTGACTTGACTTGACTTGAGAAGCCGTCCCAGTTTCCAATTTGATCCCGGAATGTCCTGCTTTTCCTTAGGACATTCCTATTTCCATTGGAGAAATGTTGGAGGATATGGAATAGGACATCCCTATCTTCATCAGAGAAATGTTGGGTGGGACGTCTCTATTTTCATCAGAGAACTGTTGGAGGGCATGGACCAGATGGGCTGTTGGTCTGTTCCAGCAGGCTGCGTTTATGTTCTTAGGATTCATTGCCTCAGGTGGTGTCCGAGAATTGAACACATCATCAATATTTACTATAGTATGCAGCCAGATCCC
This sequence comes from Zootoca vivipara, assembly GCF_963506605.1. Taxonomy (NCBI): domain Eukaryota; kingdom Metazoa; phylum Chordata; class Lepidosauria; order Squamata; family Lacertidae; genus Zootoca; species Zootoca vivipara. The sequence continues at coordinate 19,195,370 of NC_083292.1, read as the reverse complement.
ACTAAGTTCCCTTTCTTAGGAGTAACGCCTGAAGTCTTCTTTAAAAAGTCTTTTCCATGTTATAAGCTGTTATCCAAATCTGGTCCATCCTACTTATTAGTAAGTCACCTTCGGACTCTCTAGCAACTCAGGTTTCCAAAAGTATGTGCTGCAAAGCAGCTGAGGTCTTGCAAGGGATGCCTTGACGTTCAACTGCAAATTTACAGGAGATTGTCAAGAATGAAACCTTGCACTTTTTCTTTAGTATGTTCTCTGACTCCAATAATAATAATGCACATCTCTCTCTCTCTCTCTCTCTCTCTCTCTCTCTCTCTCTCTCTCTCTCTCTCTCTCTCTCTCTCTCTCTCTCTCTCTCTCTCTCCAGCATATGGCTGTGGCTGTGGTGTTGGCTTCCCAGTCCACCCACCATAGAAACACTCTTGTCCCTTTGCATATTTCATCAAGGTTGCCTGATGAGCCTGGAAGTGGATCACTTGCATTTTATAAATGAACTGCATACATGTGTACCTCTAAATCATTTACAAAGTACACACCATCTGCATTCATTATGTAGTGTTTGGATAGTGTTTTGGGATGTGGAGCGGATTGCTTAAGTGGTTCGATGGAGAAGGTGAGGAAGGGATAAGCAGTGGTGGCTGGTGCCCATCACAACTGGTAGGGCAGGAGGCAGGGAGCCCAACAGAAGGTGGCGCCAGAGAGCAAGTGACAGATGGAGCCAACTAAGTCTAGCTTTGTCCCTCTCCCTGTCTGCTGAGTTCTACAAGGGCAACCTAGAGACTAAGGAAGAAGAGGAGGAAGCTGAAAGACAAGCCCCCCACACCCAGACTGCTTGTAAGGAAGAAAGCAGGCCGGTGAAGGCAGGCAGAGGTTGACAGGACAGGGCCATCCCAATGGACCAACACCTGGTGCCCTCCAGATGTTTTGGACTGCAACTCCCATCAAGCCCCAGCCAGCAGGGGAGGGTGCCAAGTTGGGAGAAAACTCCTTTAGATGTTGGAGTGTCCATAACTAAACAGAGCCTGCATTAGAATTTGCTAAGTGAATTAAATGGACTTAACATTCTCTTTTTGTGGTTCCCTGAGGAAACGATTCTCACCATTCATCAAAGGAAGCCCAAGATTCACTTGACTCACAAACTCATGGGCTACAGTTTATGTTTCAGCCTAATTCAGTTTCCAGGGGAAAGCCAAGTCTCTCTTATCCATTCTTCAGACTCTTTCCTTCCCCACACTCAATTATTTTATTGATATGAAGCAGGCACGTTCTCTATTGCATCAGCTAAAATCTTTTTGTTGTGTGGTTTAGGCAAGGCTACCCAGACATCTTATTTTATTATGCACAACTGTTAGTAAAAAAAACACCTGTGTATATTACCTATATTGTGGCAGCTGCTATTAAAGTCTGTTTTTATTTCTGTTCTTAATAAATATTTCATACCATTTTACGCAAACTGCTTAGGGATTTGTTTTCAGTTAAAATAGAAGGACCAGGAAGCAGCTAGGTCTGTATATAAAGGGATGAGAGTGGGTAGTGTATCCCCTAAGGGGTTTTAGGGTCTCCCCCATCCCCATTTCATCCGCACAACAACCCTACAAGGTAGGTTAAATTGAGAGGCTGTAACTGGCCTAAGGTCACCCACTGAGTTTCATTGCTAAGTGAAGCACTGGATTTCTAATGGCTACACCGCACTATTTCTGTCTTTCTGCTGTGCTGAACTTTACACATGACTTGTGCTGCTTTAGAAAGCCCCCCCCCAAAAAAACCCAGATCACTCAGGCCAATGATGAGGTTAAACCAGGCACCCCCAAACTGTGGCCCTCCAGATGTTTTGGCCTACAACTCCCATGATCCCTAGCTAACAGGACCAGTGGTCGAGGAAGACGGGAATTGTAGTCCAAAACATCTGGAGGGCCGAAGTTTGGGGATGCCTGGGTTAAACATTAAGAGGAATAAGGGGGAGGGAGGGAAAAACTGGCATGATTAGCACACAGCCTTGGTTACCTTGAGCAATATTCTTCCATTTTGTTACAGACTTACACCCGTAGACGTACGTCTTGCCTGCCTTCTTGGCAGGTCCAGCGGACATAGAACAGCCAGTTCTTTCATCGAAATGTATTTCCTCTTTTAACGGGAGAGATGCGAGGGACACTGCGTTGCCAGTGGTTGGGGGAAGCAGCCACCAGAGCAGACCTTTATTGCACTGCACTTTGCAACACAACTATTAATATCAGCGGCCAGGAAAGCACGTCAAGTGCAACTGTGGTACAGCCACATAGACTTACCTGCCTGCCATGATGATTGTGTGGCCGTTATACTCCAAGCCAGGTCATTTGTCACAGGGTTGCAGAGGGAAGGCATGTCTGGGCTTTTCAGCACCTTGGAGAGCTCCCCAGAAAGGCAGACATTGCTCCATTGGTCAAGGCTGTAACTGAGTACTTAAATACTGAAGCATGCCTTCTGATTGGCTTAACCCTGCCCCTAAGCTGAGAGCTAGCAAGGATTTTAAAGGGGCAGAGCCCCATATGGTTTTAGTTTGGCATTGCAAGCAATCTTGGATAACAGTTATATTTTTAAAGGCAGGATAGAAATGGCATGAAACAACAAACTGTCTTTCTTCCAGGGAGTTCAAGGGGGTTCTCAGCCCTTTAAACCTATAACATTAATATAGTTGTCATATCAAGTGCTTATGTGTTGATGAACGCTGCATTACTGTGCAAACAATATTTGATCTATTTCATAGAATCATAGAATTGTAGAGTTGGAAGGGACACTGAGGGTCATCTAGTCCAACCTCCTTCAATGTAGAGGTCTCAACTAAAGCATCCATGATAGATGGCCATCCAACGTCTGCTTAAAAACCTCCAATGAAGGAACTTTTTGAGGGGATTTGACTTTTAGCTGTGTACAGATGGAAGAAAGGAGGATCCTTAATTGTGTACAGTGGTACCTCGGTTTAAGTACACAATTGGTTCCGGAAGTCTGTACTTAACCTGAAGCGTACTTAACCTGAAGTGAACTTTCCCATTGAAAGTAATGGAAAGTGGATTACTCCGTTCCAGATGGTCCGCAGAGTACTTAAACTGAAAGTACTCAAACCGAAGCGTACTTAAACCGAGGTATGACTGTAGTAGGTTTCACTTGTGCTCAAGCAAATGCAAAAAAGAAAGGAAGAAGTAATCTCCCCAGTGCAGAGCAATAACACAGGGCAGACCCACAAAATACATTTAAATCCTAGTCAATGCACATGACCTTCCCAAAGAATCCTGGGAACTGTAGTTTGTTAAGGGCGCTGGGAATTGTAGTTCTGCAAGGGGTCCCAGGATCATTTGGGAGGGAGCCATGTGCTTTAAATATGCATGGAATATTATTTAAATGTGTAGTGTGGCTCTGCCCATAACCATCCACTTTCTCTTATTTCACCACCACCACCTTATATCCTCAGTTGAGCAATTAATGCTCATTTTTCTGTTCCCTTGCTTTAATTAATAAACATTGCAAAGCCCCCACAGAATGCAGCCTTTGATCTGTGCTGATCCCAAGTCAGAAAGGCCTCTGGGGTCTCTTTACCCATCAACAGGCAGGGCTTTGATCACCAAGAGAACTCAAAACACATCCCAGCCCCACGTCCAACACCTCCTCCTCCTCCTTTATGCTTTTGGACTCTGCTCTCTGGGGATTCAAGAGCTGTGAGCTCCAGGGAGCAAAATGTCAGGCTTGGCCCTCGACTCAGATGTTGGTACACTCAAGTTTTGGGGGAAAGAGATGGGCTGACCCTGTGAAAAATCCAGTGGGGAAAATCCACCAGATAAAGTGGGAAGTTAGAATTCTCTTTGAAGCAGGAAGAGGGTGCCGTTAGGGCTGCTTTGTAGTATATTCCATTTTTAATGGCTGTTTTGGGTTTTAATTGGTTGTTTGATGAGGGTTGTAAGCTGCACTGGAAGCTCTTGTGATGGAAAGGAACATAATGGTCAAAACGGCAACAAGGAGGGATGCCAGCGGCATCATACACAGAAATTCAGCAGCCAGGGACTGGATTTGGAAAAGCGACCCTGGCAGCAAAGAGTCGCCGTGGGTCAGATTCACCAGGGGCGGAATCAGTGGGGACTTCTCTGTTAGGGAAATCAGGATAGTGCACCGCCAACGTCAGCCTACCCTCACTTGCCTGCAGGTGTGGGAGAAGGCAGGTCGGTGAGGTTGGCGAGTGGAGCATGGGAAGGGGCAGCAGCCCTAGAGTATACCTACACTTATCAGTTTAAGAGAACGACACACTACATAGGTAAAATCAATTCGAATCCAATTCAGGTACCAGCTGGGATAAAGATCTCCACTCAGAAGGCTTGTTAAACGGCGATTGTGCTGCGACTTTGCAAATCAGCTTCTTTGCATGGTTCCTCGGGAGTTCTGTAATAAAGGCATTCACCAGAAGACTAGGCTGACCTTTGCGGTGAAGAGTTGTAATTAAGAGACCAGATGTAGCTTGAGTTTGTTTTGATCGATAGCTTGCAGACTAGTTCTTTAGGCCCTTCATGCCAGAGTTGCCACAAGCAGGTGGCCTGTTGGGGGCAGCAGTGCTCACCTGACCTCCAGGTTCCTGCTGGTTACCAGAGGTGGGGGGGGAAGCGGGGAGGTTGGAATGGTGCTGACATACCAGCGGGGGAGACAGGTTGGCGCAGTGCACATGCCATGCCAGGCTCCGTTTGCCTCCCCCTCCTCCCTCCCCTCCCCACAATGGAGTAGGGGTCCAGGGTCCAGGGTCAAGGGGAGGGGCAGGGTCGAAGACCTGGTGCTATTTCTGCAGCAGGGTCCCTGTTTCCAGCATCCTAGAGGCACCCAATCAGCATGTACGCAGACCTTTTTAGCCAATGTGAGGATGTCTTCTCACCCTTTGTGCTGATTGGAGCCAATCAGAGTGAAAGGTGGTAAGTCAGTCTCTGAGGATCGGCTCCTAGGGCCAATCTGGGGAAAGGTATGTAGGAAGAACACAGAGGAGTTGTTCTTTCGTATGCGCCAAAGCTTAGCATTTAGGAACCCTGAAAACACAAGGTGCTTCAGTTTCACGAGAATGAGGTGCAACTTCTGTTATGTACAATAGGAATTCAAGGAAAACACCACATAAAGAAAATATTGGGGCATTCTAAATCATTTGCCCATGTATATGTACAGAAAATAGAACTACAGTCGTACCTTGGTTTCCAAACAGGTTAGTTCTCAAACATTTTGGCTCCCGAATGCCACAAACCCAGAAGTGAGTGTTCCAGTTTGCGATCTATTTTGGGAAGCCAAATGTCCGACGGGGCTTCCGTGGCTTCTGATTGGCTGCAAGAGCATCCTGCAGCCAATCGGAAGCCACGCTTTGGTTTCCGAACGTTTGTTCGACTTCCAAGGTATGACTGTATCTAAAAGGCAACATGGGCATGCACCCCTTAATTATAATTACTGCATGATAATAAGACGATTGTATAATCTTAGAAAGTTGTATAATTTCAGAAGGGGGTGTGGGTGAAGGCACACTCTGAATCTGCCCACTACACTACTGCCCTCTATTGTCAGGCAAGCAGCAGTGCCATCACTTAACAGATGGTGACCACAGTGTTGCTATTGGAGGCCGCTCTTGATGGAGGAGCGAGGCTCAGCCACCGCACCTCCCGTCTGAGAGCCTGACCAGGACACTGGCTTCGAATGACCAGTCTGCTCTCCTCCCTCCATCCTGGACTTTAAAAGTTCAGTTGCAGATGTGCCACTAGCTCTTAATTAACAGATCACGCACTCCCCTCTGTTCTTAAGTGTCTTACATTATTGAAGACATTTTCAGAGCCTCGGGCTGCAGCAGAGACAAGTCTGGCACAGTTGTGTGTCAAGGCAGAAATGGATTGACGCTGCCGTCCCTCTGCTCGGTTTGCGCCATGAATTATGGGCAAAGACCAAACCCCCTGCTTGACAGTGATCTGCCTCCCAAGCCAGGTATTCCCAGGAATGAGTGGATCAACTAATCCATACATCAAGTCAACTATTCCTTCTCTCTCTCTCTCTCTCTCTCTCTCTCTCTCTCTCTCTCTCTCTCTCTCTCTCTCTCTCTCTCTCTCTCTCTCATTGGCCTCCTTCCTTGCAGAACTGTTAGCCAAGTGCATAGGCTGACACAGCTATCCTTCAAAATTCCCCGACGTTTGCAACGCTGTTCTCCAACCGAACTGTACAAAAATGTGTACGTTAGAGAATACAATGTACAAAAATGTTATTATATTACAGGACGTGATTTGTGAAATGGATATGCATTTCTCAAAACCGCACACAAATGTCTTTTTTAGGGGAAATGTACAGTATTCATTCATTCATTCATTCATTCATTCATTCATTCATTCATTCATTATATCCCACCTTTTTCTCCAAGGAGCTCAAGGGGGTGTACATGATTCTCCCCTTCCTCATTTAATCTCCACAACAACCCTGCAAGGCAGATTAGGGTGGAATCTACACACATATAAAAAACTATGTGAAAATGCTTTTTAAAAAAGTTTTGAAAAATACACTGAATTTTTGCATAGCTCACTGTCGCCATCTAGCGTCCCATTTGTATATTGCACTTTACAACACATTTAAAACGTTTTATTTGTAGCTGGCGCTGTGGGTTAAACCACAGAGTCTAGGGCTTGCTGATCAGAAGGTCGGCGGTTCGAATCCCTGCAACGGGGTGAGCTCCCGTTGCTCGGTCCCAGCTCCTGCCCACCTAGCAGTTCGAAAGCACATCAAAGTGCAAGTAGATAAATAGGGACCGCTCCGGCGGGAAGGTAAACAGCATTTCCGTGCGCTGCTCTGGTTTGCCAGAAGCAGCTTAGTCATGCTGGCCACATGACTCGGAAGCTGTCTGAGGACAAACGCCGGCTCCCTCGGCCTATAGAGCAAGATGAGCGCCGCAACCCCAGAGTCGGACACGACTGGACCTGATCGTCAGGGGCCCCTTTACCTTTACCTAGCTGAGTCCTAGATTGAAAAAGGCAGCGGCTGACCTCCAAGGTCACACAAAATGAGCTTCATGGCTGAGTGGGGACTTGAACCCTGCTCTTCCAGGACTTAGCTCAACACGCTAACCACTACATACAGCACCATTGGCTCTTCAAAATGTTGGTGCATTTTCATGGGGACTTTAAAAAAAAAATCACGTTAGCACTGCAGAAAAAGGAAGAAGTGGATTTCAGGTAGGAAGAATGAGAAACCAAGATAAAGTGAAATGGGCAGCTGGATCCATCCCTCTCTCCAAAGGCCACGCCTGAAATTTCCTCCTTCTTGGTGAAAAAGAGGAAACACCAGCAGACCATGTCTGAAAAGCAGGAAGAGGTTTTAAGATGAAAACAATTTGAGACACGTGTGGAGTGGGAGGAAATATTGTTCAAAATGGTGTGTGTGTGTGTGTGATTTCTTGGCTGCCTCTGACATGGGATGTTTGCTAGCCATCAGCACAACACAGAGTTACATGCCAGAGCAATAAGACCCGGCTATTTCTGTCTCCAGATTAGAGACTTGCTCTTAGAAGGAGCCAGGCAGGGGTTTAGGTAATTAAATGTGCCGAGTTGGATGTGAGCCTTTGGGCAAGCAAAGAGCTGTGTTTAAATCAAGCGACTCCACTCACTCTAGTCGATGAAGAAGTTCCAAAGGGAGCTGTATCAAGCGCTCTCTCTCTCTCTCTTCATCTCTCCCTCCCTCCCCCCACCTCTCTTTCGCTCGCTTGCTCTCACATAGAGACACTTTGCACACTTCGCTGTGCTTTCCCTGCCACTGGAATTAAAGTGAGCATACTGTACGGGAAGAAGCAATGCCTTATTTTTCACACATCCTGGCACCTCAAGCAAAAGCGCCTCTGTTCATGCGCAGAAGGCCCTGTGAAGGGAACCGGCTTCTGCACCGGTGGTTAGAGCTGTGGTTCCCAACATGGGGCACACGCCCCACAGGGGGGCAATTTGATTTGGGGGGGGGCAATTTGAGAATGAGTTATTAACAGTGAATTTTTCATACAATTAGTATTATTATTTTAACAATTTCTTAGTGATTTCTTCCTCAGTACTTCAGCTGTCCTTTCGTTCTTTTATTTTTCTCTTTCATGGGTGCCATGTTCTTTGGAAGTTTGTTTAGACCAAGTTAATGGCCCTTTAGGCTTCCTCCATGTGAATAGGAGATCACTTTTCGAATAATAAGAATTATATGTCATGGGGGGGTGGCATCAGGATTTTAGAGATGCTTAGGCAGGGCAGGGCCAAAAAAAGGTTGGGAACCACTGGGTTAGAGTGTCAGACTAGGACCCGGGAGACCAGGTTTCAAATCCCCCTTGGCCATATGAAGCTCACTGAGTGGCTGATCTTGGGCCTATCATTGCCTCTCAGCAAACTTTTTCAGCAGGGGGCCGGTCCACTGTCCCTCAGACCTTGTGGGGGGCCGGACTATATTTTGAAAAAACAACAACTAATTCCTATGCCCCACAAATAACCCAGAGATGCATTTTAAACTTATCTCAAAGTTTTTAGCGTCTATACGCTTACCACATTTATAAATTCTAAATTTACTATTGTTCAATGTTTTAAATGTTTGTGTTCCTTTTGGGATTGTACCCCCAAGTGTGTTTTATATGCTGGTCTCCGACTGTAATAAATTATCTATCTAAATAAAAGGACACATTCTACTCATGTCAAAACACGCTGATTCCCGGACTGTCTGCGGGCTGGATTGAGAAGGTCTGAATTTATTTCTAGGCCTGGTTAAAAGGCCTCCACACCCAACAGGATGCTGAGCTAGAAGGGCAGGTTCTCCCGATGTTCTTCTTATTGTTGTTTGTTGTTGTTTAGTTGTTTAGTCGTGTCCACCTCTTCGTGACCCCATGGATCAGAGCACGCCAGGCACTCCTGTCTTCCACTGCCTCCCACAGTTTGGTCAAACTCATGTTCGTAGCTTCGAGAACACTGTCCAACCATCTTGTCCTCTGTCGTCCCCTTCTCCTTGTGCCCTCCATCTTTCCCAACATCAGGGTCTTTTCCAGGGAGTCTTGTCTTCTCATGAGGTGGCCAAAGTATTGGAGCCTCAGCTTCAGGATCTGTCTTTCCAGTGAGCACTCAGGGCTGATTTCCTTCAGAATGGATAGGTTTGATCTTCTAGCAGTCCATGGGACTCTCAAGAGTCTCCTCCAGCACCACAATTCAAAAGCATCAATTCTTCAGCGATCAGCCTTCTTTATGGTCCAGCTCTCACTTCCAAGGATCACTACTGGGAAAACCATAGCTTTAACTATACGGATCTTTGTTGGCAAGGTGATTCTGAAGATGGTTCCTTCTTGCCCTTCCAATCCACCATTGAAATCACATCACACCTCCTCCCAATCCAAGTTAGAATTTGGTTGTCTCACCCGCAGGCACTCTCTACATCTGAGGAGGTCCTGTGCCTGGCGCTTAGATATCAGCCCTGATAAGCATTTTCTAAATGCCGGCAGAGAGATCCGATGGATTGTGACATTGTCTCATGCAACAGGCAAGCCGTTCAAGGGCAGGGAGATTCTCCGGTTGGAGGAATTGCTGTTATTTGAAAGCCAGACACGACTCGCTGTCATTGGAACTGACAGGGCAAAGGCAGCGCTGGCGGAGAGTTATGGAGAAGCCAACAGTGGCTCTGTAGTTAAAGGTGTACAAAGGACTGCAGCTGGAGATTTACAAGGGAAAAGGAAAAGGGACGGCTGCCCTTTCTGGACACAAGAAAGGCTCGAGTCGAAGGCTCGCAGAAGGATTCAGCCTCTTGGTTGAATATTGTGTCTGTAGGAGAGGTTTTCCGCACAAATCTCCCCCCCCCCTTTCTGTCATTGAGAGAAATCCCTCACCTGCCGTGTTTTATTCAAGAAAGAAAGGGTTGGGGTGTGCAGATTTTCAAAAGTTCAGGGAATCCAGTATTGAAGAAATACCATCTTAGAAGAAATACAATATTTCAGACATAATGGGTGGTGTGCATTTTCTTTAAAATTAAAAAAACTGGATTTTAAATACAAAGTTAAGGAATATGTTTTTTTCACTGGTGTTGCATAAGATACCATTTTAGAAGGCAATCCTATGCTGCAGGGAAGGAGGTCGTAGCTCAGTGGTAGAGCATCTGCTTTGCATGCAGAAGGGCCCAGGTTCAAATCCTGTCATCTCCAGGTAGGGTTAGGAGAGAGACCGTCCTATGAAACGCTGGAAAACTGCTGGCAGTCAGTATAGACAATACTGAACAAAATGAATCAATGGTCTGATAGTCAATGTGAACAGCGGTGGAGAAATTGCTTTGCATGCAGACAGCCGCAGGTTAAATCCCTGGCAACTGCTGGTAGGGCTGGAAATGTCCCCTTCCTGAAACCCCTGGAGAGCCAGTGCTTAAGCCAGGCATCCTCAATCTTCAGCCCTCCAGATGTTTTGGACTACAATTCCCATCATCCCTGACCACTGGTCCTCTTAGCTAGGGATCATGGGAGCTGTAGGCCAAAACATCTGGAAGGCCGCAGTTTGGGGATGCCTGGCTTAAGCCAAAGGACTGATGTTAAGACTAGCAATGGCTGCTAATCCTGAAGGATATGTGCTTCCTCTATGGCTGGAAGCAGCATACCTCTGAATCCCAGTTGCTGGAAGCAACAGGAGGACAGAGGGCTCATGTGCTCAAGTACCGCTTGCTGGCTTCCAAGAGGCTTCTAGTTGGCCTGTGTGAGAACAGGATGCTGGGCGAAATGGGCCACTGGGTTAATCCAGCTTCTCCTAGGTTCTTAAGTTTATGTTATGCCAACAGTAGGGAAAGATGGGTGTGGATTGCCAAAAAATACAGCTTAGCAGGCCAACCTCCTATACCTGGTGGGCTGAATACCTGAAGAGAGAGGGTGCCTTTACTGTTCTTTTTAACGTTGAGAGGTGTGGGCACTTTGAAGAGGACAAGGGTAGCCCGCCGATGCAATCCTGTGCGTATTTGCTTAGAACTGAGGCTGTCAGCCAAACCATGTCTACTCAGAAGTAAGTCCCACTGAATTCTTTTTCTTTTTCGGTTTTTTCAAATTTCATTTACATTCCATCATGAAAAAATTTTTATACAAATATTGGATTCCCAGAATCCCCACACTTCTCCTGCCTCCCTCCTGGTTTCCAATGTACCGCATTTTTCCGTGTATAAGACTATATTTCCCCCCCAATTTTTTTAAGTTTAAAATTGGGGGTCATCTTATACACGGAATGTTTAAAATATTTATTTCTTAATTTTGGGCTCAAAAAATAGGGGTCGTCTTATAGACAGAAAAATACAGTGCCGGTATATCTTTTTCTACTGGATCTAATTACATCTATCCAAATTTTGTTTATATCCACTTTTAACCTTAAAAATATTAAACTATAACTGTTATATCAATCCTGCCAATGTTGTTAATTGTTTATGGTGTTCTTTAAGTACTCTATCAATTTATTCCATTCTTTATTAAATTTCTTGGTGCCTGATCTTTGCAGTCTTCTTTGCCATTTCAGCATAGTCCATCATCTTTCTCTTCTTTTAAGTCCCACTGAATTCAGTTGAGTTTACTCCCAGGGAAGTGAAGGTAGGATTACAGCCTAAAGCAGGCATCCCCAAACTGCGGCCCACCAGATGTTTTGGCCTACAACTCCCATGATCCCTAGCTAACAGGACCAGTGGTCAGGGATGGTGGGAATTGTAGTCCAAAACATCTGGAGGGCCGAAGTTTGGGGATGCCTGGCTTAAAGCCTACCTTGTCCAATAGGACTTTCTCATGAGTAAGAGTAAGGGGTTGCAGCCTTTAGACTCTTCTCTCTCTAATTTAGGCTGCAATCCTTACACTTCTGCCTGAAAATAAGTGGCCCGTGTGTGGGGGGGGGGATCCCAAACCCATTAAAACACAATATTAAAAGCAGCATTAAACTACTTAACATTCACATAAACAAGGTGGGTCCTAGACATAGACCCCTCGTGTATCAAATGCCAGGGTAAAGAGGTGCGTCTTTAGCAATCGCCAGAAGCTGTATAATTCAGGTGCCATTTGCACCTCTGTAAGGAGGGAGTTCCACAACTTAGGGGCCACCACAGAGAAGGCCCTCACCCACACCAGCACCTGTTGAGAGTGGGGAAAAAATACCATGAAGGCCCCCTGTGCCGATCTTAGCACCTGAGAAGGTCCATAGGAAAGTGGGTTGTCTTTCAGGTATTTGAGTCGTTTCAGGATTAGAACACTAACAGTGCCTTGAATTGGGCCTGGAAACGAACTGGCCACCAGCGCTGCTGTTTTAAAACAGGGGTTGTGCAAGATTTAAAGGGAACCCTGGCGAGTTTTCTGGCTGCTGCAATTGAATTTTCTCAGTTGTCTTCAAGGGCAGCCCTACATAGAATGCATTGTAATAATTCACACTGAAAGTTTATATAGGTAAAAAAGGTAAAGGACCCCTGGATGGTTAAGTCCAGGCAAAGGCGACTCTGGGGTTGCAGTGCTCATCTTGCTTTCAGGCAGAGGGAGCCAGCGTTTGTCCACAGACAGCTTTCCGGGTCATGTGGCCAGCATGACTAAACTGCTTCGGGTGCAACAGGATACCGTGACGGAAACCAGAGTGCATGGAAATGCTGTTTACCTTCCTGCCACAGTGGTACCTATTTATCTACTTGCACTGGTGTGCTTTGAACTGCTAGGTTGGCAGAGATGGGACAGGTCAAACCACCGACCTTCTAATCGGCAAGCCCAAGAGGGCTTTAGACCACAGCGCCACCCGCATCCCTAGGAAGTTTACACACACACACACACACACACACACACACTGTGCTTTTTTCTCAAAAATATGTTTAGGGGTACTCTCATTTTGACTCAAAAACCCACCATTTTACAGTTCAAATTCGGGGAAATAAATACAGTAAATGGACAAAAGTACAATGATTCACAAAATGTTTGTATGTATACCCCTGCACCCCCTCAGAATAAAGCACTGTACACACAAACACACACACACACACACACACACACACACACACACACACACACACACACTGTATATGTGTGTGTTCTGTTTACAACCCTATGTACCAGTTCCTGCCAACAGACCCAATGAAATATAAAGTGCATTGACCAATATGCACAAATGCACTTCCTGCACCTTAGAAGTGCATGCCAGCTCTCAAAAGCTTATTTTGCCAGTTCCAAATTGTTGAACTAAGGTGCCGCCAGGTAGCCTTTGTCGCTGCCTTGCTTTGCAACAACCTCCTTAAATGGGCACAACCCTTGTGGCCAATTCTTAAAGGCCCAAGACCCCTCTGCATCTTGAGAAGGCGGAGAACATCTCCTGGGCACAGCTTCTTTCTTTAAACTGCTCACTCCTCCTTCCCACTGGAGGAGAGTTAAGCTTCCTTCCCAAAGGGGCTTGATTCCACTATATATCTGTGTGGAAACAAGAGTTCAGGGTGATCATTTCCACTTTGAGCCAAACTTGCTTTTGCCCCACCCAAGATTGCTTGCCTCTAGGATGGGAGGCTGGCTTAACTTGGGGGAGGCGGGATTTGTCCAGCTATATAAGCCAAGCCTCTGTCCTTAAAAAATAACCAGCAAAATACTCTATGCTAGGGACCAGGAAGCCTGGTAAGTGGGAGAAAGGTTGTGACTGAGTCATGGTGGTTTATGGGTTTGCTAAGCTCTAGTGACCTCTTGTTCTTATTGTTGCTTCCTGACCACAAGGAAGCTTTGCTTTTGACTTCTGGGCTTGTTGCTAAAAGATTTGGGGGCTGGTTGCCAGAATTTTAATAAAGTTGCAATCCTTTGCCTTGTTATAAGAAAAAAAACTGCTCCTTTTACCTTATGGGGTATCCAAGAACCGATAGTGGGTCCCCTATCGGTAGGAGAAAATAACAGAGGCCAACCAGAGAATATTGAGAAGCAAAGGGGCTAGTAAGGCTGATCTTTATTACCGGTACATTGTTGCAACAGGGTTCTCACTCACCACACGCAGGAGGGAGGAGAGAACCCTGAACAATGGTGCTCAAGCCTTTATATAGACTTTTGAAATTGCCCACCCCTGTAGCCCAAGACCACCCCCCTAAAACATCCTACATACATCACAGAAAGAGGCTGTCTACAGCAGAAATCTTATCTGCCAGGATACCTGATAATGGTCACTGATTGCATTACCTGGGCAGCCTGGCCATTCTTTTGTGATGGTTAATACTTTAGTTCCTGAGTCCCAGGTCACAGGCTCACCCTGTTCATACACAAATACGCCCTTAAGACAGGATTTGCAAGCAAAAGACAATGGGGGGGCTTTTCCCATTTCCTTCCTCCTTGCAGAGAAATGTTGGAGGTCAATTTGGGAGAGTCAAAATGGCTTCAGGATTGCTCTCCTGTACTATTTCAGACACATGGTTTATATACATATGTATATGTTTGCCTTGTACATTTGTGAACATTTAATCTATATTTGAGACCTTAGAATTCTTATAACAGCCTGCATTTTTTTCCACTTGTGAGGAAGCTCTAACAAATTGGCCCTAATTATTTTTGGCCCCAATTATTTTTAGATTCAGGCAGGTAGCCGTGTTGGTCTGATGCAGTCGAAATTTTTAAAAACTGGATAATTTTTATTTATTTATTCCAACTATTTTTGTTATAATTATTTTGTTTACTGCATTTTATAGCCCATCTTTTCCTCCAAGGAGTTCAAGGTGGCTTAAATGATTCTCCGCTTCCTCATTTAATCCCCACAAAAACAGGTAGGCTAGGCTGAGAGGTAGCAATTGGCTTAAGAGAGCCGCCTTGGCTGAGTGGAGATTTGAACCGTGGTTTCCTAGGTCCTATGCTCTAACCACTAGGCCATACTGGTTCTATATTGCCGTACTTTGAACTTTAGAGCTTGTTGTTGTGGACCAACGTGGCTGCCTTTGCTTATTATGTGGTGTAGTGGCAGACCAGGACAGGCGAGGCCTGGGTTCAAATCCTTATTTAGTCATGGATGGGGTTTGCAGCCTGACCATGGGTTAGTTGTAACCTCTGAGTCTAGCAGAAGTCAGCATGGTGCCCTCTAAATCAGGCATCCCCAAACTGTGGCTCCAGATGTTTTGGCCTACAGATGTTTTGGCCTACAACTCCCATGATCCCCAGCTAAGAGGACCAGTGGTCAGGGATGATGGGAATTGTAGTCCAAAACATCTGGAGGGCCAAAGTTTGGGGGTGCCTGCTCTAAATGTTACTGGGTTTCAGCTCCCACCACTCCCTGGGAAATGACTTATCCTTTAAAAGTTAAGGAGAAGAAATGTCAGTCCCTGTTGTTGTTGTTGTTGTTGTTGTTGTTGTTTTATTTTACCATTTTCATGTGTAAAATGGCTGTCTGCTAAAACACAGTAACCTGACTGACTGGGACACCCCAAATGTTGTTGAGCTTTTTTTTATTTATTTTTAAAAGATTTTTCAATTGACTTGCCTAAGACCCAGGACAAAGTGCCGCCCACTTCTTGAAAGCAAAAAACTTTCAAAAAAAACTTACCTAGCTTTTCTGTATTCTCACCTCGTTCTTTAGAGAACTCAAAAGAATGGTTTAATGTCCCCCCCACACACACCTTATCGATTATATGCACTCTTTATAGTACCTTGATTTGTGTTACGGAATTTGTGTGATTTAGCAAGCTTGCTGTGTTTTAACATTTACTTACAATAACTGTGACATTTACTTTATAATTGCTTTTAAGGTAGTCTTATATGGAAACTTTAGTGTCCTGAAATAATAATAATAAAGATTATTTATAGAAGCTGGTAACTTTGAAGTTTGCAAGTCTGTGGGCTAGATGATGCAAGGACGTCTAGGCCTCGGTTGATCTCCTTTTCTATTTTGGCTGTTGAATGTATGGCTTGGAAGCCTTGGGAAAAGGCTGGTGTGTAAATGAGATGGCATAATATAAAGTTCTCTCTGACTGTGGCGTTTGATCCGGGGTTTTGCATCACATAAATGGTGGAATTCACTCCAGCAGGAGGCAGTAATGTTCACAATCTGGATGACTTGGGGGGGGATAGGCAAATTCATGGAATCATAGAATTCTAGAGTTGGAAAGGTACCCCAGGGGCCATCTAGTCCAACCCCCTGCAATGCAGGAATTCTGCGCACAGCCATCCATGGGTGGGCTCAAACCACAAACACTTCTGAAGTGTGCATGCACACGAAAGCTCATACTATGACAAATGTAGTTGGTCTCTAAGGTGCTACTGGAAGGATTATTTTTTATTGTTTTCACAAACCTTCTGGTTGACAACCAGATTGCATTATGACTATTATTCTTTGATGGTATATCACCCTTCATCCAAAGATCGCATGGCGATTCACAACCTAACAATACAAAACAAGAGCACAAAACATACACACACACAAACCTGCCTCCCACAAACACATTTAAAAGGCCATAGATTTAATCATTCAAAGCCCTGGTTATAAAGAAATCATTTTGCCTGGCACCCAAAGATATGTAATGAAGGAGCTAGGCAAGTTTCCCCAGTAAGAGCATTCCACAACTGCACTGACCCTTTGGAGGAGAAGGCTATATTCCACCTCGCCTGTAGGAGGCAGCATGCTTCTCAACATCAGTTATTGGGAATTGGAAGTTGGGAGACAGCTGTTGCACTCAGGTCCTGCTTGCCAGTTTCCCACAGGCATCTTGTTGGCCACTGAACAGGATTCTGGACCAGATGGGTTGTACATGCCTGATCCAGCAGAACTATTCATTTGTTTTTATGGTGACATGTTCACTGACCATTGTACTAGATATAATCATTCAGCTGGGCTCTGTACGTTTCCGAGCACAATTGGTGCTGACCTTTAAAGCCCTAAACGGCCTTGGCCCAGTATACCTGAAGGAGCGTCTCCATCCCCATCGTTCAGCCCAGACACTGAGGTCCAGCTCCGAGGGCCTTCTGGCGGTTCCCTCATTACGAGAAGCCAAGTTACAGGGAACCAGGCAGAGGGCCTTCTCGGTAGTGGCGCCCGCCCTGTGGAACGCCCTCCCATCAAATGTCAAGGAAATAAACAACTGACTTTTAGAAGACATCTAAAGGCAGCCCTGTTTAGGGAAGTTTTTAATGTTTGATGTTTTATTGTGTTTTTAATATCCAGTCAGAAGCCACCCAAAGTGGCTGGGGGAACCCAGCCAGATGGGCAGTGTATAAATAAATTATTATTATTATTACAGTGGTACGTCGGTTTAAGTACACAATTGGTTCCGGAAGTCTGTACTTAACCTGAAGCGTACTTAACCTGAAGTGAACTTTCCCATTGAAAGTAATGGAAAGTGGATTAATCCGTTCCAGACGGGTCCGCAGAGCACTCAGCCAGAAGCATACTTAACCCGAGGTATGAGTGTAATTGGTTCTGGAAGTCCGTACTTAACCTGAAGCGTACTTAACCTGAAGCGAACTTTCCCAATGAAAATAATGGAAAGTGGATTAATCCGTACCAGATGGGTCTGCGGAGTACTTAAACTGAAAGTACTCAAACCGAAGCGTACTTAATCAGAGGTATGACTGTATTATTATTATTATTATTATTATTATTATTATTATTATTATTATTAATTATCTGTGAGATTGGACTGAAATGCAATTCCATAAGAATATAAGAACCTTAACTTGTCATGCCAAAGGCCCATCTAGCCCGGCATCCTGTTCTTCAGTGACCAACTAGATGCCTCCAGGAAACTCACAAACGGGACCCGAGCACAACAGTGCTCTTTAACTCCTTGCAGTTCCCAGCGACAGTGGACTGGAGGCGTCCTAAGAGCGTTATTCTCCTCCATGATTTATCTAAACCTCTTGGAAACCCACCTGACTTGGTGGCCATTGCATCATCTCGTGGGAGCAAATCCCATCCTTCTCACTAGGTGCTGTGTTCAGAAATCTTTTTCTCTGACCTGGGTTTTCCAGCGTTCAGTCTCGCTGGATGTCCCTGAGCTCTGGGATTATGAGAGGAGGGGGGCATGACTTCTCCCTATCCGCCTTCTCGCATGATGCACAACTTTAAATTACATTTTAAGCTGCAGTATGCATTTTGAGTCATACACATCTTGGATTATTTCAGCATTTGTTACCTTCTTCTTTAAATTTTTAAAAAACCTTTATTTATTTCTTTTAAAACAATACATAAAAAATCATCATATATAACCTAAATACATAATAACGTAAATACACAAAGAACATGAAATGGATTCAAAGAAAACAAACACAAAAGGGACATATAACTATAAATTAAATATACAAAAAACTGAAAAAACCATGTATACAAAAAGTATATGAAAACTGAAAATAATGACTATAAATTCCAAGATCTAGAAAGGGGAAAATTTAAAATAAAAAGGAAGAAAGAAAAAATAAAAATAAAATAAGATAAAATAAAATAAAAGCATTTATTACCTTCAACCTCTGTTCTGTTGCTGCTGCTTCTTGCAATTAGGTATTTCCAACAACCTGGTATTAACCTTATCCAGGGGTTGTATGTGTGTAGTAACAAAGTGTGATCTGTATAGCGCATGCAATTTGCACAATTCATGTATTGGTGATCACCCATCGGGGAGAATGCTAGAGCTTTGGCCACCAAACTGCTCAAAACCTTCTGGGACATGGGGAGGTAATACCCTTGGAAGCATGAGTGCATCTCTTTCAACCATGAGGACCAGAAACTTGCTATCAGTTCTTAGCACAAGAGTTGCAGTTTCAGCACCACATTCTTCTATACTCTTACTGATCGTCGAGTTTCGTTTATTTTATTTATTTCATAAAGTGCATGCACTGCTAGATTGTAAGAAGAAGGAGAACCTCAAAGCAGTTTGCAAGAAAGAGAAAGCAATAGGGAAAAAAATAGGAACGATAATACAGACTTTCAAAAGGTTAAAAAAAGTTTAAAAAAAAACAAAAGATGAAAACTCGCATCAACTTCACAAAGCTCTGGCTAGGGTTTTCTAAAGAGGAATGTTTTTGGCAGGCACCGAAAAGAATACAGTGAAGGCCCCTGCCTGCTCTCAATAGGCAGGGAGTTCCAAAGTGTAGGTGCTGCCACACTAAAATATACATTTCTTACAACTGCGGAACAGGTATTATGTGGCACCAGTAAACGTGCCAGTTCCACCGGTTGAAGTGGTTACGAAGTAAGGTGATCTCTCATGCAGGCTGGTCCCAAGCTGTTAAGGCCTTTATATACTCTTCCTTTATTTTTATTTTATTTTTTTTAAAGGCAGCTGCCAATCAATATGTTTACATATAGTGGACAGATTAAGAATTGGAAGTTCTCTGAACCTTATCTTTTCTATCTCCTCTTTTAAGCTCTTTTTTATCCTCTTTCTTATTTCTCTAACTTTTCTTTCTTTCTCTTTTTCAGCATGTGATCTTTTTCAGATTAACGCTGGACAAAAAAGACCTTTGAAGTTTTGTATTTATCTTTATAAACTCTAATTAAACTCTTTTTTTAAAAAAAAAAAAAGATGCTAGCGGAAGAGAGTTGTTGCTAAACCGGGGAGAATAAAGACAGTGAACATGTGATAGCATCTGGCTAAAGTTTGAGGAGTACAGAGTTCATGGCCACCTTGTGACGGGGAAGGAAAGAGCTGACGTCTTGAGGGTGGAGAAGGGATATTGAAGTCAAAGCCAGTGGTTGGCTCTAGTAATCTAGAGATGGGCGTTCAGCTTTCCGGGGCGTAAACAGAAGTCTCATTCTTGCAAGGAGCTGGTGAGGGAATAAATCTCAGTCTGCACACTGTACCAACCTGAGACTGCAGGTAAGGACCGTAGGGCAGGTAGCCCGTTTTAGACTTAATAACCTTATAGCGAAGGCAGTGGGCTCTCCTTCACTGGAGGTTTTTAAACAGAGGTCGGATGGCCACCAGTCAAGGATTCTTTAGCTGTAGTTCCTGCATTGCAGGGGGTTGGACTAGATGACTCTTGGGTCCCTTCCAACTCTATGATTTGCCACAACTTCGGATGATAATGTGTAGGACTGAATCCAGGTTTTTGTGGGCAAACTGTGCTCAGGAGCGGGGCAGCGATTTTGCACTACTGATTCCTGGCAGGGGAGGTTTAATCCAGTTTGCATTTGAAAGCAAACTTCTTCCCCAACTCAGTTTCCAAATTAATATGCTATGCAAGACATTGCTGCCCTTTGAAGATCGCCCGACTCTGAATTTTGCAATGTGATTCTTCAGCCTAGGAATAAGTACAAAAGGCACATGCTGTGATAAATTTTGTGTGTGTGCGCGCGCGCGTGCATGTGCGCAAATGCAGTATTAGTGGAAATAGCATTTTTAATTGCTTTAGGGGAGTTTTATACTCATGCATTGCATACAATAATGTGCATATTAACAGAAGTTGGCAAGAAAATGCTGGTGAATTTTCATGATGATTTCACTCCCCCCACCCCAATTGCAAACTGAGATGCGAATGTGGAGGGCTGAATTTAGGACTGGGAAAATAGGCAATTAGCTCCATCCGGTCTCACCTCTGCTGTGATTTTGTGGCTCTCCTCAGCTCTGGGACTCCAGATGTGCTGTGTAGCCAAGTGCAGGAATGGCCACGCAGGTAATTTGAGCCCCAGTTCTGGACTAAGGGATTATCCAACATTTAGCTTTTGCCCTGCTCTTTCCAGGCACAGGCCTGTGCTTAAAAGCTCCATGTCAGACTGGTTGGTTGGTTTGCCCAGGAAAACCCGCTCTTTAGTGCTCAATCAGAGCAAATGTCAATTTGAGTTTTCTGCAGGTTGCAGTTTGCTCCGATGAGCTTTAAATAGCAGGGTTTCACTGGAAATTTCTGGAGAGGGAAAAGGGGGGGGGTGCTTAGACATGGATCTTTAAAACTTGGGCTGTGCCTGGAAAGAGCGGAGGGAAGGGAAGTGTGAATAAGCCCTATATGACCTTAGGATTCCTTCTGCTCTGTTGGGAAAGGGTCATAGCTCAGTGGCAGAGCATCTGCTTTGCACAAAGAAGGTCCCAGGTTCAATTCCCAGGTGGGGCTGGGAGGGATCCCCTGCCTCAAACCCTGGATAGCCTCTCCTAGTCCTTGTAGACAACACTCAGCTAAACAGTCCAATGGTTCGACTTGGTATAAAGCAGTTTCTTGCTTGAATCATCCCTTTATTCTGAAGCATGAGGACTAGAATCCTGCTTTGTTTTTAGGAGAAGGGCCATAGCCTAGTGGTAGAACATCTGCTTTGTACACGGAAGGCCCCAGGTTCAATCTGCAGATATGCCTGGGAGCGCCCCCCTGCCTGAAGCCCTGGAGAGCCGCTGCCTGTCAGTGTAGACATTACTGAGCTAGATGGGCCAATGGCTTCTAATTTAAAATCACCCCTTTATTTTAGAACCACAAGGAACTTATTTTATGCTATGACTTGGAGCATCAGAATTTGCATGCAAAAGGTCCCATCAGGTGGGACTGACAGAGACTCCTTGCATGAAACCCTGGAGAGCGGCTGACAGTCAGTGTAGACATTACTGAGCTAGATGGGCCAATGGTTCATTCATTCATTCATTCATTCATTCATTCAGGCTTTGTTGGCATAACAGGATCTGAGTCAGCATGATGACTCTTTCTCCCCGCCCCCAGAATTGGGTGACGCTGCTTGGTGCCCAGCAATCTGGCCCGATTGCCCAACCGCTGCTGTTCCTGCCACATCTCTTGCCACCTGACGCAACTGGGCTGGTGAGACTGGCAGACACTGTGTCCCTTTTGGCAGCCCCTCCCTGTCCCTGTTCAAAGGGCAGACGAGAGCTTTGCTTCTATAAACAGAGAGGGCACTGGGACAAAATCCAGAAGTGCTTTCAGAGCAGTGCATCTGGTGAAAGTAAGTAAAAGGCCACGGGCATTGCCTGCAGGCAGCAGAGCCCGTTATATTATTAAGGTGAGGAAGCTCAGGGGCAGAGCATCTGCCTTGCATG
This sequence comes from Zootoca vivipara, assembly GCF_963506605.1. NCBI lineage: Eukaryota > Metazoa > Chordata > Lepidosauria > Squamata > Lacertidae > Zootoca > Zootoca vivipara. The sequence continues at coordinate 19,173,455 of NC_083292.1, read as the reverse complement.
CAGAAGGGTCCCAGGTTCGAATCTGGCCATCTCCAGCTCAGGCAGATTCCTATTTCATTCAGGTCTTTTCTTTTTAACCAGAGGGACTAGAAAGTTTATTTTTAGGGAAAGGGTTTTATAGCTTACTGGGAAATAGAGGAACCAATGGTCGCTCAGCAGTGAAGGACCATAGCTCAGCGACAAGAGCATCTGCTTTGCACAACAGGTTCAATCCTCAGCATCTCAAGGTAGGTTGTGTGTCTGAAGATTCACCCCAGTACTTACTGGTTTGCCCAATCTACAAGGGTTTATAGGCAGCCCTTTTCTAAGATTTAAGTCAGTCCATTGACAGATCGATTGGGTATCGGATTAACTTTTTTTAAGGGACAGGTCCGCCCGTCCGCCCCCACTTCTGAAAAAAGTGGCCCATTCTGTCTTTAGAGAAGCAATTTTAAGGAGGAACATTTTGGGGGGGATCCTGAGTTAATTTTTTTCAGGGGAGCAAACTCTTTCTCTAACAGAATGCCTGATTTTAATCACTATTTTAACTGTGTATTTTATTCTTTTTTTAAAAAAAATTATATACTTTTCAGATATATACATTTCACTGATTTTTACAATCATTTTGACATTTTAAAACGTGACTTCCTTCCCTCTCTTTCTGTGGTGCCTTAAAATCATTTTAATATCTTCTGCATATCCAAATTAACTTACTCATTTATTTATTTTATTTAAATATATACTGCAGGTTATTACAATAATCCTGCCAGCATTTTTATCTGTTTACAATTTATCTGTAAAAATTCAATAAACCACTTCCATTCTTTTGTATATAAAAAAAGTTTGTTATCTTGATTTCTTACTCTCCCGTTAAGTTATGCGAAAGTGTGTATTTTATTCTGATCTATGAATTTTGTTTTTTGCAATGGCTTCAGCTACATTCAAATAAACAGGCGGTGCTGGGAATGTCGCCTGGCTGAAACCCTGGAAAGCTGCTGCTAGTCAGTGTAGACAACACTGAGCTAGATGGGCCAATGGGCTAACCCAGTACCGGACAGCTTCCTGTTTACTTCATTTCTGTTAGGTTTTTTAAATAGAACCATAAGGACTAGAATCTTGATTTATTCTTAGTCGAAGGGTTGCAGCTCAATGGTAGAACATCTGCTTTGCATTCAGGATTGAATGTTCCCTGCATGAAGCCCCTTGAGAGCAGCTACCAGTTAGTGTAGACAACACTAAGCTTGATGAACTGCTGGTCTGACTCATTATAGGGCAGCTGCCAATGTTTCTACTGGGGCTGGGACATCATGTCCCTTCCCTCCCCAACCCCTCAATTTATTTGCTGCCTTATCATGAGACTTCCACTTCTTCTCTGGAGTGGGGGGGAACTCTTTGCTGTACCAATAATCTCCTTTTGGAATGCACAGATTAATTTGGGGTGCAAAGTTGGGGGCACAGCAGGCTGCCTTTCAACTGGGAAAGTCTAATTGCTGCATCCTTTTGAACACTACACTCTAAAAAACTGCCCCACTAAAACACTGGCTTGAGTCGACCTTGGTTTCTTTCCTTATATGACTGTATTTTTCCTGCTGCTCTGACTGAGATCTCCCTCATTGGATTTACCATCTTGTGTACAGTACTTGCTGAAACAAAAGGTCGCTGGATTAGCCAGCACCTTATTTTGGAGAGGAATTGCTTTTCAAATTGACTTCCTGTATTAATATGAATGGCCCTTGGATGGCCCAGATAATATTTTGATACAGAGATGGTGGACCTCTTTTGCTTGGAGGGTCACATCTTTATCTCCCCATCCCTGTGGGCCAAGTTTGACCGGCTGGCAGGACCACCCACCTGTCAAGTCATCTAACACTATGATGACCCACAGTCATGGCTTTCCAGAAAGGATTCTGGGGACTGTGTTTTGTTAGGAGCAATTCAAAGGCCCCTATTCCCCTCCCTGATCTTCAATCCCCAGAGTTCCTTGGGGCACAGGGCTGGATTGTCAAATCACTCTGGCAATTGTAGGTCTGTGAGGGCAATAGGGGTCTCCTAGCCACTGCCTGCACCCTTAACTAACTACATCTCCCAGAATTCCTTGGGGGAAGCTGTGACTGTTTGCAGTTGTATAATATTGCTTTAAATATATAGTGTGCATGGGGCCTAAGAGGACTGCTGACTCCAATCCTTAACACTGCTGGCAGGGCCGTACACTATACCCTCCAAAAGGGGGCGATGCAAAGGGATGGCAGAGCTTTGCATGCAGAGCCTCCCCAGTTCAATCCCTGGCATCTCCAGTTAGGACTGGGAGACACCATCTGCCTCAGCATTTGCTCAAGAGAGATGCTGCCAATCATTGTGGGCAATATCGAGCTTAAAAGACTTCCATGAGAGGCAGCTTCCTGCGGAGCTCTATTAACCAAGCTTTCTCTTTCCCTGCAGTTTACTTTAGACCAAAAACTTCACACTTTCTCAAGGATGGACTACGCAAAGAAGTCTCTGTGCTTGCTATCCCCTCGGTCCCTCACCAAGTAAGTACCTGCAGGGCAGTCCTCGTGACTAAGGGTGGTCAGCTGTGACTGCCTTGAGCAGACACGGGGGCTATAAATGTAATAATAGGTAAAGGGACCCCTGACCATTAGGTCCAGTCGTAACCGACTCTGGGGTTGCGGCGCTCATCTCACGTTATTGGCCGAGGGAGCTGGCATACAGCTTCCAGGTCATGTGGCCAGCATGACAAAGCCGCTTCTGGCAAACCAGAGCAGCACACGGAAGCACTTCCCGCTGTAGCAATACCTATTTATCTACTTGCACTTTGACGTGCTTTCAAACTGATAGGTTGGCAGGAGCAGGACCGAGAAGCGGGAGCTCACCCCGTCGCAGGGATTCGAACAGCCGACCTTCTGATCGGCAAGCCCTAGGCTCTATGGTTTAATAATAAATGCATGCTAAAAATGCTGATGAATATTCATGATGACTTTAATTTCTTCCCCGCTCCTTCCCCACAATATTAAACCTCCATTATATCCTTAGTTCTTGTTACATGACAAGTATTGTTACAATCCTGCTAATGTTTTTAATTGTTTACAGTGTTCTCCAAGATAAATTATAAATCCCCCCCATTCCTTATTAAAGTTTTCATCTTTGTTTCTGATTTTCCCCGTCATTTTTGCCAATTCGGCGTAGTCCATCAACTTATTAATTGCCTTCTAAGCAACCAGCTCAAGGCGATTTACATGACGGGATCTATCCAGCTAACCTTTACTTGGAGTAGATCCACTGGAATGAATGCACTCAAGTTAGTCGTGCCCATTCAGTTTAATAGGTCTACTCCAGGCATCCCCAAACTTTGGCCCTCCAGATGTTTTGGACTACAATTCCCATCATCCCTGACCACTGGTCCTGTTAGCTAGGGATCATGGGAGTTGAAGGCCAAAACATCTGGCGGGCCGCAGTTTGGGGATGCCTGGTCTACTCTGAGTACAACCAACATTGGCTATCATTCAATAACCTCCAACCGGTGCAGTGAGGTGGCTAGTGGCCCTTAAACTGGGAAACTAACTGAGAAACCAACATTTGATGGATTCCATCCATCCTTCCAGGTGTGTGTCAGCCAACGCTCCTCAAGCCCGGCCTTACCGAGTCAGCAACTGCGACCGCACCGTCCGCAAGGGGATCATGGCCGACAGCCTGAGGGATCTCCATGAGAAGGTGAGCGGTTCTAGGAGCCCTCTGCCAGGAGCAAGGTGGGATGGGGCAAGGGGGCAGATGGAATTTGAACCCGGCGCTTTCTCTCTAGGTACGCAGTGCCCTACTCTTAGCGGGCAACATCTCCATTGTCCTGGATGAGGATGGCACCACCGTCGAGACAGAGGAGTTCTTCCAGACTCTGGAGGATGGGACAGTCTTGCTGGTGTTGACCAAAGGACAGACATGGCGCCCAGCTAAGGTGAGCCAGTGGGCTAAGCCCTCTGCTGGTAGAACCTGGATAGGGTTTTCCAGGTGATCATGTTCTACTAGGCTGAAAGGTGTGTGCATAGACCTTTATCTCTCACATGTTACGGGGTCTAAGCCAGGATCACCAGCTTGGCACTCCTGAGGTCTTCCTCCCAACAGCGTAGCCTGGGAGGGCGACCTGCCAATGGGGGCGGGGCGAGCCAAGGCAGGGCACACTATGTGGAGCCTCTCCGCAGCCTCCCCCTCAGCTGTAGGGCGGCTGAGGCAGTGGGCAGACACAAGCCCCACGCTCTCGAAAAAGCAGCACGGAGCTTGCAAGCAGTCTGCCCACTGCCCCCCCCTCAGAGAGAGACCCGTGGTTCAGGCACTGGGTTCGATTCCCCACTCCTCCACATGCAGCTGCTGGGTGACCTTGGGCTAGTCACACTTCTCTGAAGTCTCTCAGTCTCACTCACCTCACAGAGTGTTTGTTGTGGGGGAGGAAGGGAAAGGAGAATGTTAGCCGCTTTGAGACTCCTTCGGGTAGTGATAAAGCGGGATATCAAATCCAAACTACTACTACTACTACTACTACTACTCCCCTCCTCCTCCTCCTCCTCCTCCTCCTCCTCTTCTTCTTCTTCGGCACGCTGTAGGCCCCGCGGTATGGCGCTCAGTACCTCCCCACCTTACCTAGCTACGTCTCTGGGTTAGGCAGGTTCATGGAGGAGAGGGCTGTCGAAGGCTGCTAGCCATAAAGGCTGTGCTCTGCCTGCAAAGTTGGAAGCAGCAATGCTTCTGGTTTCTGGAAATCACTCGAGGGGAGAGTGCCCCTCCCGCGGCGTAGGAAGGTGCTTGCGGTGGGTGCAGAAGTTATTTTTTTCAAAACCACATATTTTTGCCGTTTTGTCACCCCTCTCAGTGATGACACCTGGGGCAGACCTCACCCACCACACCCCCCTTCCTAAGCCACTGCTTCCTCCTAATGCCCACAAAACCTCTTGAGTTCCCCTGACCTCCACTCAACTCTCCCCTTAGTCATGAGGTGGTGCCAGGCAGGGAGTATCCTCTCTTCCCCTGGCAGCCTCAGAGGCAAGAAGAACACACAGTTCGTATTTTGATTCAGTCATCTGGTTGCAAGACGAAGGATCCATGTCTCCATGCATAGGAGACGTTGGCCACTCCTAGTCCCTCCTCTTCCGTCTCCCACAACATCCTGGAAACCTACAGGAGGCACATCCCTCCACCTTCTCTGTTCTTCAATGCGGAGGGACTGGCATGCCCTTGGACTAGGAGGGTCTCCCAAACTCTCCAGGGAGGTCTCTGCTGTCTGCTCTCTAACTTCTCCCTCCTTCTCCACTATCCTGTAACTAGGCGTTTCCTCATTCAGCTGTACATCATCCCTGTCTCCCTCTCCTCCCGAAACTGCTGGAGACATGGGAGTCGAAATTTCCCACTCCTTCTCTTCTGAGAGGAGCCGATCAGACCGAGGGCTCAGTTCCCATTTCTCCTGTGCCATCCAGTCCCTGACAGCTGGTGGAGGGAGGTTCCCTTTTTTCTCCCTTGAAAAACTCATATTGCTGAAGGAGGTTGTTGGGAAAAGTCTCTATCCCATTTTCTCATCCAACTCTATGTGCTTTCTTGAGGCGTATCAAATTCTACTGGAAACAAGTCTTCCCAGATCGCTTGGGAAATGAAGGGTGCACTTTTTCTACATCTTTGGCAAGGTGATCTGTGGAAAAGGGAGAGAGAAGAAGAGGTGATTGGGGGGGCCACTGCAGCTACTCAAAAATCCAAATGTGCCCGTAGGCCTCAAAAAGTTGGCGACACCTGGTCTAAGCAATGCAGATTCCTTTTAAAAGAAACTATTTAGGGCCAAAGTTGGTCCATTTTCTTTCCTGACTTTGGATGAAGCAAATGATGTTTATTCCTGCTGCCGCTATTTTAATGTGCACAACATGTTTAGACTACTGCAATGCTTTACATATGGGGCTGCCCCTGGAGACTTCACTGGTACACTTTTAGGTATACAGGGCCTATCGGAAGCCTACTTTTCTTTTTGTTTCCTGGCAGACAGCAGGCTACCAGCTCTCCCTGTCCCACAAGCCCCGGCGCAGGATTGACGTGGCCTGTGTAACCTTTGACCTGTACAAGACTGACCCTCGGGACTTCATTGGCTGCCTGAATGTCAAGGCCACGCTCTATGGGACATACAGCATGTCTTATGATGTACAGTGCTATGGGGCCAAGAGGATAATGATGTGAGTATCAGTCTGTCTCTCAGCTCAACTGAATTAGACCTACCTGATGGAGGAGAAATTCAATGCAGTTCACGTTTAAAGACAAACTAATTCACACTTCTGGAACCAAAATGTGTGGGCCAAAATGTGGTCTTTCTGCAAAATTCACACTTTTTGTAGTGCTGTCCTCCAGCCAAGCAATGTGTAAAAAAAAAGCAAATGGCTAGGGTAAAGTCTGCCTAAAAATGCATATAATACTGAAAATGAAAAAATTACATTGCAAAAATGTGTATGCTGGGCAAAATTGCAAATAAGCACCTGTATATAAAGAGAAATTCGCTGGTGGATTTTCATGAGGACCCTTTTTTTAAAAATTCAAACTAATGTGAAATTTGGAGAATTGAGGACTGGGATAAATTAGAAAATGGACTAGTTGGGTTCACCCATTGATGTGGGTATTGACTGTTTTGGAGACAACTTGCTTCTAGATTCCAATGTTATATTGCATTTCCCCCCTTAACAGGGGGCTCAAGCTGCAACCACACATCAGATCACTAAATATACATAAACATTATCTTGTTCAAACACTTGAGCTATCAGTAAAACCCACTGCCCCTTCCCAATTTTAGCCAAATCATTGTCCCCCTTGTAGCATTTGGGGGGGGGGACAGTAGCTAATGGGAATGTAGCCGCAGCCACCACCACTACCGCTTCTTCCGGTTGCTCAAGCATGGGGCGATCATCGAGGACAGTGGCATTGCCTTCCCTGCCCTGTTGCAAGAATAGATTTGCCCTTGAAAACTGTGTCTTGAGCATGCATCCCCAGGGGCAGAGGAAGGGGTGTGTGATGGGGGTGGGCCACCCCGGGTGTCACCACTGGGGGGGTGGGACAAAATGCCGGGCGGCACTCACCGCAGCCGAGCCACGCGTCTCTCCTGGGAGTGACGCGGTGGCTTGGGCGCCCGCAGGCTCCGCACTTCCCCAAATGGTCTGCCCGCTGCCTCCTCCTCAGCTGTAGGGCGACTGAGTGGGAGGAGGCAGGCAGACTCCATGGAGAGTCCTGCACCAGCTTGCCCCGCCCCGCGGGCAGCTGGCCCCGCCCCTGGGTGCAGGGCACATGAACCACCCCAGCCGCCCAATCGGCTTGCTCCGGCCCTGTGCATACCTGCTCAGAACATTGATAGATCTCACTTCCGGGTTAAGCGCGATCGCCGGCGGACGCAGGAGATTTTACTCCTGTCTCTTGGGAGGTTGGGGGGGTCTGCAGAGCGCACAGCCCCCCAAAACTTCAGGAAGAGCATCCTGAAGCCGTGGAGACTTGTCGGCTGTCTATTTTGATCTCCTTCTCCCCCTGAAGAGCCCTAATAAGGGCGCGAGAGCGGGAGAAGTGGAGACGAGGGCATAAGATCTCTCCTCTTCAGAATCCTACCTGAATGCGAGCCGAATCTCTGACAAGCCTCCTCTTTCTTTCTCCCCCACCCCCCAGGGAAGCTTTACGCTGGACCCTCTTCACCATGCAAGCGACGGGTCACGTGTTGCTCGGCACGTCCTGTTACATGCAGCAGTTGCTGGATGCCACCGGGGAGCCAAAGGAGGAGGATGGGTCGCCTCGATGCCAACTGCAGTCCCCTCCCACCAGGAAGATGCTGCAGTGATGGTTGGGGAGAATCTCGCCTGCCGCTGACTTTCATGCCGAGACTTTTGACATCCCCTGCACAATGTAACCACGCCGACTAAGGTGTTGTAGGAAGGAGCACGAACACTCATGCCCCTGCCTGGCCCTTGGGCAGAAACTGCTGGGGATCCAAGAAGTCTCACTGCTGCTGTATTATTTAACCACACACTAATTTATATTATTCTTTAATGGGATATTATCATTGCCATAACTCCCAGGTGGAAGCTGGTTGCCGGGCAGAGCCCAGCCTCCCCTTCACCTCCATGTATTTATTTTAGATATGGGATTTTTAGCCTGCCTGGTGTCAAGTCTTGTTCACGTGGGCTTGTATTGCATTGTTAATAGATATATTGCATTAAAATGGATTTTCTTAAACCGCCTGTTTCTCTCTCAATTGTATGGTGTGAATGTGGCCTTGGTGTCCTCCAGATTGTTTTGGTCCACAACGGCCTTCATCCCTGGCTAGGCATGGAAGAATCTGTCAATTTCACTTCTCTGTTTTGCTTCTTTCCTAATCCATACATTCAGTTCTCTATATTTCTTCAGTGAATTGCCAATTTCTTCCTTTAAAACGATCCTCCTGGAATTTCTTCAGTGTTTTAGTACAAATTACTGCTAATAAACACCTTTTCTTCTTCTTTTTTTAAAGAAAGCGAGATGAGCACCACAACCCAATAGTCACCTTTGACTGGCCTTAACCATCCAGGGATGTGTGTGTGTATATGTATGTATGTATGTATGTATGTATGTATGTATGTATGTATATATGCTTTCCCATTTTTGTAGTCTCTGGATGTGCGCAAATTTCAAAGGATAGCTCAGGGTTGGTTCTCACGTTGCAGGATGTGCAAATCTGATGCTATTTTAGATGCAAATTAAATTTCCCCCTCATCTCTGGGGGTGGTGTGAGTTGCAGTCCACCAAGATCTGGAGGGGGGGGACACATTGGCGTCCTCCATTTCTGTGCATTAAACTTTCCTCTCCGGTGTGATTATGGAGGAATAAGGGATGAGTCACTCCATATTTCTGATCTGTGGTCACTTGTTGTTTTTTAGCCGTTTAGTCTTGTCCGACTCTTCATGACCCCATGGACCAGAGCATGTCAGGCACTCCTGTCTTCCACTGCCTCCCGCAGTTTGGTCAAACTCATGTTCGTAGCTTCGAGAACACTGTCCAACCACCTCGTCCTCTGTCGTCCCCTTCTCCTAGTGCCCCCAATCTTTCCCAACACCAGGGTCTTTCTCAGGGAGTCTTCTCTTCTCATGGGATGGCCAAAGTATTGGAGCCTCAGCTTCACGATCCGTCCTTCCAGGGAGCACTCAGGGCTGATTTCCTTAAGAATGGATAGGTTTGATCTTCTTGCAGTCCACGGGACTCTCAAAAGTCTCCTCCAACACCATAATTCAAAAGCATCAATTCTTCAGCGATCAGCCTTCTTTATGGTCCAGCTCTCACTTCCATACATCACTACTGGGAAAACCATAGCTTTAACTATACGGACCTTTGTCAGTCACTTTGTTTTTGACCTAATAAGTAGGGAGGGTAAATTTTGCTTCCCTTCATTTCTCATTTTACCTAAACATTTAAGTTCAGTTGCAGATATCTCTGCATTAAAACAACCACCACCTCTGCACAGATTAATTTTTTCAGGCAGTTTTCACAAACAACACTTTTTTGTCGTTGGTAGTCATCAAAAAGCATTGATGGAATGTCTTTAAGCCTTTATCTTACACCCACCCTAGATATTTAAAGTACATTTATACCACTTAAACAATCAGGGCTTCTCCCACCAAACTTCCATGGGAACTGTAGTTTACCCCTTCACAGAGGTACAATTCCCAGCCCCTTTAACAAACTACAGTCCCCGGGATTCTAAAGCCAAACACTTTACATATCTAGTGTGGATGTGACTTTAGTTTACGGTCCATAAAAATGTTCTGCTTCAGCAAAAGGCAATCTGGAGAAAAGATCAGGTCTTGTCGTTCTTAGCCCTTGCACCATGATACACAGAGCAGTGATTGCTCCATCTCTAAGTTAGCGATGAAGCCAGCTACGTTAGAGAGGCAGCCTTACACCAGCTTCTTCCCCTAGGAAATGTGTGCAGCGTTTATCCTCTGGCACAGATAATGAAATATAGAACCTATTTATGTCAGGGGAAGTGGAATGTGCCCAACATGTCAAGCCAATAAGAAAGAAACAAAAACAAATGAGTTACCTTTGCTCCGTTTTGCTTCATTTAGAGGCATTTAAGAATGCTGGAGGATTGGGGGGGCCGTCCCCCCCGCTTGCAAAATACAAGCTCTGCAAGTTTGTTTTGAAAGGTCCCAAAAAGAGTTGTACAAGCTGGGCAGTTGCTGGCAGCTGGCAGTTGAGTTGATGGGCAGTCCGGGAAAAGGAATTTAACTGGCTCTGCCTTGAGAGCTGTGGGAATGTTCAGGAATGTGGATGAGGAGATATTGTTTAATATATCCTATCCCCGCTTGCGCTAGCAAGCACAAAACTTTAGCAGAGTAAAACATTCCCCTTTTGCAAAATACACAGCAGAAGAACGTTTGCGCAGGCTTGATTTAAGCCACTAAAATAAAGTGTATTTTCCTGGTATTTCCCCTTTTTCCCTCTTAAAAGAAAAGACACAACACAATGCTCTTAAAAGTATAAAAGATGTTTACTTACAAGCATCTCGAGGTACAGCACACTCAAGAGGTAGACTTGCTTAGTTAAAAGGTAATATATACATTGTGAAGTTCACTTATAAGAAGTGAGACTCCATCTCATCTCTCTCTCTAGGCTGGAGGCCTTGAGGGAGAGACTCACTAAGATGTGTGTAGTCCAAGAGGTCTGGTCCAAGAGAGAGAAAATGGCTGTTTCCTTCAGGATTTATCTGCCACTTCCTCAACTCATTTGCATGTGAAGGAAGAGGAAACTACGCTTAGTCATATCCTCCTCCTCAGTCCTCCAAGTGGACTATCTAGGGATTGTTGTGACTTGACTGCACTTAACCCTTTGCATCCCACAAGAGCTTGATGGCCTTTCAGAAATGTTTGTAACTACCTGAAATTGCAAGAGCGATTTTGACTCTGCTCTCTATTGATTGTGTAAGTGTGTGTATTCCTTTTGCAGGCCTCTCATGTCTCGCCCCCAACCTAACCCCCCCACCCCATTTACAGAGCAAGCTGAGCCTTTCCATGTCAGGGAAGATGCAGTGATGAAAACACTAGGAACAAACCAGTGGGGAGCTGCAACAAAATATTGCAGCGTATCCCCCTTTTCTCCTGTTTGGGGCTCTAGCCACACTGAACAAGGGCCTTCCAGTGCTGTTTGGAGGCTCAAAGGAGATACCCTCCTTAAGCTTTCTCACACCTTTGCTCTATCCCAGGGACTGGGAACTCGATTCCAACAGTGGGCCGGATCCCTCATCCCTTCAGTGGGCTGGACCACCAACCTCTCAAAAGTTGAAAGGAGATTGCTGCAGCAGCTAGCAGTTCAAAAGCATGTCAAAGTGCAAGTAGATAAATAGGTACCGCTACAGCGGGAAGGTAAACGGCGTTTCCGTGCGCTGCTCTGGTTCGCCAGAAGCAGCTTTGTCATGCTGGCCACATGACCCGGAAGCTGTCTGCGGACAAATGCCGGCTCCCTCGGCCTATAGAGCGAGATGAGCACCGCAACCCCAGAGTCGGACACGACTGGACCTGATGGTCAGGGGCCCCTTTACCTTTTATGAGAGATGGAGAAAAACTTTCCCCTATCCACTTTTCCCCATCCTATATAGGATTTTATAAATTTCTATCATGTTGCTTCACTTTTCCTCTAAACCATTGTTTCCCAAACTTGAGTCTCCAGCTATTTTCGGACTATAATTCCCATCACCCCTTTCTTGCTAGCTAGGGATGATGGGAGTTATGTTCCCAAAACAGCAGGAGACCCAAGTTTGGGAGACCCTGATCTAAACTGAAAAACCCAAAATGCTGCACCCTGCTGATCATTTCCATTGCCCTTTTCCAAATCTACACAGTGGCGTAGCGTGGGTTGTCAGCACCCGGGGCAAGGCAAGTAATTTGCGCCCCCTGCCCTCCTTGCCGCCCTGCCCTCCTTGGCTATAGCCCATGGGGCCATTGAAGTGGCTTTTATTAATTGCCCATTCTTGGGGGGGGGCTGGCTATTAATGAGCCTGTCAGATCAAAAGAAAATGGGGTCCTCCAAAAGCCTGGGTGGGAGTGGATCATTTCACGTGCTGGGCACAGCTTTCCTCCCCTATCCTGCTCCAGTCCTCCCTCGGCGACCCTCACCCGCCTGTGTTTGCCAACGGCAGCCCCCACGAGTGGGAAAGGCAGGCGCCTCGCCTCCCGGCGGACCCCGGCGCGCGTGCTGGGCGGGCGGGCAGCTCTTGGCCAAGTCCCAGGAGAAGCGCCCCGAGGGAGAGCCGGCTGTTCGGCTGAGGGCAGCTCCCCCCAAGAGTCCTTCGCTTGGGGTGGACTTGCCAGGGTCGAAGAAGGCGCCTGTTTCCCTGCTGCTGCCTCCTTCGCTCTTTGTCCTCGCAGCCTCAGACCGCGCTCTCGCGCTCGCTTCTTCGGGCGCGCTCCTGTGCGCAGCGGTGACGGCGCTGCCGCTGCTGGGTGCGGCGCGGCTGAATTGGCTCCTCAGCCCAGCCCAGCCCAGCCCTCAGCTCAGGCGGCGACGGGATACGTGGGCCGGCAAGGGAGAGATGGGCGAGGGAGCGGGGCACAGGGCCAGGGCCCCGAAGGACAGAGGCCTCCGAGAGCGGACGGTGCCAGAGAGGGCGAGGACGAGAGAGCTGTGAGTGTGAGTGTGCCCCCCCCCGATGTTGCGCCCGGTGCAGCCGCCCCCCTTGCACCCCCCATGCTACACCACTGAATCTACAGTATCTTTTTTGAGGGGAGATGACCAGAGGTCTGGACAGGCAGATTTGAGCCTGGAGACTGAGGTTGCCTGCCCTTCCTATGATATGACATCTCATGATACAAGAAGATGTGAGCTTTCACTTTGCACTGAAGATCTTCTTCAGACAGAGCATCTTCCCAGCTTTCATCTGGCTTCATCACCATTCTCCTTCAAGGACATTCTTACTAATTTCCAGCAGAGCTACTTTGCGGGGGAACAGAGTCAGGACTTCTCTGTCGAACAGGAGGACAGCACTTCCCACACATTTCAGGAAGTGTGAGTAACATTCATTAGCACCCAGGGTTGGAAGTAGCTTAGCAGGACAAGGCAAAGGCACTGGCAAGATTAAAAATCACTCTCAGCCCTGCCACCAACCTTACGCTGCCTGTTACCCACAGTGGCTTTGATTAACAGCTACCCTCAGACACTTTCAGCATCTCAAATGTCTTGGAGGCCCTGGAGAGATGGAGCCCAACGATAGCAAAGCCATTTCTGGTTCTTTCATGCCACACAAGACATGGCGTCTGGAAAGCCTAATGCAACCTTTGGCAACTTGGTGCCCACCAGATATTTTGGACTACAACTCCAGCAGAACCCCAACCAGTGTGGTTTATTTCTTGAGTAGAGCTGGGCTGCACAATTGCACAGCAAGCTAAGAATCAGCAGGAGGAGGCAGAGCTAAGACAGGTGAAGCTGAGGACTGAAGGGTCAAGGAAACAAACTTGGGAAATGCGAAAGTCTGTGCCCAGGATAGGGAAACTGTGACCCTCTGGATGTTGATGAATTCCAATCCCCATCACCCACCCATAGCCACAGATCTCCCATTCTGGGTCTACTCCATTTCATCAATGGCTCCTCCTCATCCTGGAGAGAAGTGACTAGTGGGGTGCCACAGGGTTCTTGTCTTGGGCCCAATCTTATTCAACATCTTTATCAATGACTTGGATGATGGGCTTGAGGGCATCCTGAGCAAGTTTGCAGATGACACCAAATTGGGAGGGGTGGCAAATACCCCAGAGGACAGAATCACACTTCAGAATGACCTTAACAGATTAGACAACTGGGCCAAAGTAAACAAGATGAATTTCAACAAGGAGAAATGTAAAGTACTACACTTGGGCAAAAAAAATGAAAGGCACAAATACAGGATGGGAGACACCTGGCTTGAGAGCAGTACATGTGAAAAGGATCTAGGAGTCCTGGTAGACCACAGACTTGACATGAGTCAACAGTGTGATGCAGCAGCTAAAAAAGCCTATGCAATTCTGGACTGCATCAATAGGAGTATAGCGTCTAGATCAAGGGAAGTAATAGTACCACTGTATTCTGCTCTGGTCAGACCTCACCTGGAGTACTGTGTCCAGTTCTGGGCACCACAGTTCAAGAAGGATACTGACAAGCTGGAACGTGTCCAGAGGAGGGCAACCAAAATGGTCAAAGGCCTGGAAACGATGCCTTATGAGGAACGGCTTAGAGAGCTGGGTATGTTTAGCCTGGAGAAGAGAAGGTCAAGGGGTGATATGATAGCCATGTTCAAATATATAAAAGGATGTCATATAGAGGAGGGAGAAAAATTGTTTTCTGCTGCCCCAGAGAAGCGGACACGGAGCAATGGATTCAAACTTCAAGAAAGAAGATTCCACCTAAACATTAGGAAGAACTTCCTGACAGTAAGAACTGTTCAGCAGTGGAATTTGCTACCAAGGAGTGTGGTGGAATCTCCTCCTTTGGAGTTCTTTAAGCAGAGGCTTGACAGGCATATGTCAAGAATGCTTTGATGGTGTTTCCTGCTTGGCAGGGGGTTGGACTGGATGGCCCCTGTGGTCTCTTCCAACTCTATGATTCTATGTCTTCTATCCAGAAGCAAAATAACACCTCAGAGGCATCCAATACAGATATCCAAACACTCAGGGGATATTCAAGTGTCCCTATTTTCCAGGCACAGTCCCAGATTTACATAAGCCTGGTTTCTGATTTGGTCCCAGAATGTCCCACTTTTCCTTACGACGTCCCTATTTTCATCAGAGAAACAGTATGGAGTTATGCAACCCCCGAGGCCAAGGAGATAAGTAACTATACAACCTTTAGAAGACATCTGAAGGCAGCCCTGTATAGGGAAGATTTTTAAAAAATGTTTTACTATGTTTTTATATATGTTGGAAGCTGCCTAGAGTGGCTGGGGCAACCCAGTCAGATGGGTGGGGTATAAATGTTGTTGAATAGGACATCCCTATATTGGAGGGACCCAGGTGGTGCTGTGGGTTAAACCACAGAGTCTAGGGCTTGCTGATCAGGAGGTCGGCGGTTCGAATCCCTGCAACGGGGTGAGCTCCCGTTGCTCGGTTCCAGCTCCTGCCAACCTAGCAGTTCGAAACCATGTCAAAGTGCAAGTAGATAAATAGGGACCGCTCCGGCGGGAAGGTAAACGGCGTTTCCGCGCGCTGCTCTGGTTAGCCAGAAGCAGCTTTGTCATGCTGGCCACATGACCCGGAAGCTGTCTGCGGACAAACGCCGGCTCCCTCGGCCTATAGAGCCAGATGAGTGCCGCAACCCCAGAGTTGGACACGACTGGACCTGATGGTCAGGGGGCCCTTTACCTATATTGAAGGGTATTATCAGGACATTCATGCCGTCCAATTCACTCCCAAGCAGTGCCAAACAATGGTAAAAGGCCCCCTGCAATATTTTGCGGTGAAAACCCCTCATTTCACGGCATCCCACAAAATGAGCCCTCGGTGCCCTAACCTGAGGAGTCATGGTTTCACCGAAAACCCAACATCCTCCAATTCACTCCCATGTGGTGCCAAATGCAGGAAAAAGCCCCATGCCATGTTTGGCAGAGTAAACCCCTCATTTCACAGCGCCCCATAAAATGAGCCCTCAGTGCCCCACAAAATGAGCCCTCGGCGCTGTAACAAAACAACCCCCTCGGTGCCCTAACCAGCGAAGTCACGGTTTTGCCGAAAACCCAAAGTTGTCCGATTCACTCCCAAGTGGTGCCAAACAATGGCAAAAGGCCCCCTGCAATGTTTTGTGGTGAAAACCCCCTGATTCCACAGTGCCCCATAAAATGAGCCCTCGGCGCCCTAACCTGCAGGGTCATATTCCCCCCGAAAACACGACATGGTCCAATTCATTCAGAAGTGCCGCCAAATGGTATCTTGGTACCTGCACCCGCACCTGCCTTCATCCCTCCCCACCCCAGGGAGACATTAGCAACAGCTGTGAGCAGCCAACAGGTTAAAGGAGACCGCATCCATCCCATAGTGTCTGAGTGCTGATTGCACAGGTGTGTCCCCGTTGAAGCAATTAATTGAGTGAAACGTGAAGCTCATTTTAGCGTGTTTATACAAAACTCTCAGATGAGGAGAGAGAGGTAATATGCAGGCAGTGTTCTAGCTGGGAGGTGATGGAGCTGAGGTCATTAACAGAGAGAAAGGAGGAAGAGCTGTGGAGGCTGGTGCCCATCGGGACTGGTAGGGCGGGAGGCGGGGAGTCCAACAGTAGGTGGCGCCACCATCAACGGCAGTCTGAGCCAACTAAGTCTAAGACAATCATCTATTAAGGATGTGTTTCCTACTCTCTTATTTGAATTGTGTTTTTACATTTTTATGGGATTTAGTGTCGATTGCTTTCAGGTACTTTGTAAGACAAGCAATTAACAATACAGTGGTACCTCGGTTTATGAACACAATTGGTTCCGGAAGTCTGTTCATAAACTGAAGGTTCATAAACTGAAGCGAACTTTCCCATTGAAAGTAATGGAAAGTGGATTAATCTGTTCCAGGTGGTCCGCGGAGTACTTAAACTGAAGCGTTCATAAACTGAAGCGAACTTTCCCATTGAAAGTAATGGAAAGTGGATTAATCCGTTCCGGACGGGTCTGCGGAGTACTCAACCTGAAGCGTACTTAACCCGAAGTATGAGTGTAATTGGTTCCGGAAGTCTGTACTTAACCTGAAGCGTACATAACTCAAAGCATGGGTGTAATTGGTTCCGGAAGTCTGTTCATAAACTGAAGCGTTCATAAACTGAAGCGAACTTTCCCATTGAAAGTAATGGAAAGTGAATTAATCCATTCCAGATGGGTCCGCGGCGTTCGAAAACTGAAAATTCATAAACCGAGGTGTTCATAAACCAAGGTTCCACTGTAATTAATAGAGGATTGGGCAAATTCATGAAGGCTTCTCATGGCTACTGGTCATGATGGTGAGAGGCAGCAATGCTTCTGAATACAAGTTGCTGGAAACTGCAGGAGGGGAGAAGGCTCTTGTGCTCGGATCCTGCTTGCGGGCTTCCTGTAGGTATCTGGTTGGCCAGTGTGAGAACAAGATGCTGGACTAGATGGGCCACTGGCCCGTTCCAGCAAACAGGCTCTTTCCATGTTCTTATGTTGATCCTTGCTTGAACGTTCATCTAGGAGATAGAGCACACACACACCCCCACATTCTCCATCTGAGGGTGGGAGTGCAACCTGGGAGCCAGCATGTTTTAAGAGGCAATGAATACCACTTCTGCAAAGCTGTCAATCTCGGGAAACAAGGGAGGCGCTGGGATTTGCAGCGCAACCTGCTGCTTCCGTCTGCTCCTTCAAAGAACCATCTTGTAAAGTGCGCACCGGGAAGAGTAATCAGAGAGGAGGCAAGCGTGGGCCAAATGAGCACGGGTGTGGCTTACCGGGGAGAAGATGGGTCAGAACGGATGCTTGTCTCTTGTTGCCGAGTGCTGCCTGGCTGAGGGTGCCATTCTTTGCATGCTTCCTTGGGAGCAAATTAAGGACAGGCGGATCTGAGTCTGTTAATGGTGCTTACACCCTCCACACTTGTAAGAAATGTTTTGGGTTTTTGTTCCACACTGTGGAACTCCATGCCACTTGACACCAGGCAGGTTCCACCCCTGTACTCTTTACAGCACCTGCTTAAAATGTTTTTGTTTAAGCAAGCCTATCCAGACATGCAGAACCTTGATGTGTTTTAACACACTTTCTGGCATATAATTGATTGATAATAGTCCCATCTTTAAACCCTAGAGAGTTGGTGCCAATGAGTGTGGACGACAGTGAGCTAGATTGACCAATGGTCTGACTCTGATTCATATATTCCTATGCTTCCTAACTGGCTCAATCTCTTCATGGAATAAACAACTATTATAACTATTTCTTAGAGCAATTTGTTGTTGTTGTTGTTGTTGTTGTTGTTGTTGTTGTTGTTACTATTACTGTGATCATTGTTGTTGTTGTTGTTGTTACTATTACTGTGATCATTGTTGTTGTTGTTGTTGTTTAGTCGTTTAGTCGTGTCCGACTCTTCGTGACCCCATGGACCAGAGCACTCCAGGCACTCCTGTCTTCCACTGCCTCCTGCAGTTTGGTCAAACTCATGTTCGTAGCTTCGAAAACACTGTCCAGCCATCTCATCCTCTGTCGTCCCCTTCTCCTTGTGCCCTCCATCTTTCCCAACATCAGGGTCTTTTCCAGGGAGTCTTCTCTTCTCATGAGATGGCCAAAGTATTGGAGCCTCAGCTTCAGGATCTGTCCTTCCAGTGAGCACTCAGGGCTGATTTCCTGAAGAATGGAGAGGTTTGATCTTCTTGCAGTCCTTGGGACTCTCAAGAGTCTCCTCCAGCACCATAATTCAAAGGCATCAATTCTTCGGCGATCAGCCTTCTTTATGGTCCAGCTCTCACTTCCATACATCACTACTGGGAAAACCATAGCTTTAACTATACGGACCTTTGTCAGCAAGGTGATGTCTCTGCTTTTTAAGATCATTGTCATTGCTTTTCTCCCAAGAAGCAGGCGTCTTTTAATTTCGTGACTGCTGTCGCCATCTGCAGTGATCAAGGAGCCCAGGAAAGTAAAATCTCTCACTGCCTCCATTTCTTCCCCTTCTATTTGCCAGGAGGTGATGGGACCAGTGGCCATGATCTTGGTTTTTTTGATGTGATCATTATTATTCTTTATTAAATTCATATACACCCCCTTCATCTATAGTTCTCAGGACAGTCCATAATATAAAATTACAGTATAAAAAGCACAAAATACATTATAAAAAATAACAACAAACAACACATGAAAGAGGGCATTGGATGTCAGATCCCAGCTTTCCTCCAAGAAGCTCAGGATGACAGTTCTCCTCCTCCTCATTTCATCTCAACAACCATGTGAGGTAGGTTAGACTGTGAAGCAGTGCTTGGCCTAATATCACCCAGTGAGCTTCACATGGCTGCGTCAGGGTTTGAACCCGGGTCTCCCAGTGCAACACTCCAGCCGCTACTCTGCAATAGGTGCAAAATGGCCACATAACATGGCAGCCAGAAGTTCGACAGGTGCAGCTTGTTGCAATGTTGCATGCAGCAAATCGAGACGCCGTTTCCTGTAGGTGGACAAAGTTTCCCTTGTCCATTTCGTTCTCCTAGGCAGGAACTGAGGCTCTGTCTTGTAGGAAAGGAAGCCAGCCAATTAGCCAGCAACTGCCCCCTAATCTAAGGTCAACCGCTCTTTAATGAAGCCATCTGCTCCTGCCTCTTTCCCTCATTAGTTTTAAGCGTCCAAGAGGTCAGGAGCATGACATGCCCAGTGGTTTAAAGCTTTCAATCTGCCAGAAAAGTTGACCACAAAGTGTCGTGTTGACTCAGGTGTGTTGGTCAAACTTTTGCCGGCCATTAGTACTTCCTCTTCCTCTTCTCCAATGTATTACCGGCCCTCACTAGTAGCCCCAGGGTGGGTTGAAACCATTTAAAATTCAGAAGTTTAAACAGATTGTACTGATTTAGCGTATGCATGTTGCTCCCCGACAGGAGTGAATCCCACAGGAGTGAATGCTGAGTGTTCTTGCAAAGCTACACATATTTTCTCAGGCATGAAGCCACCGCAGTCTAGTACTCAATTTAACTTTAAAAAGCTAAAAAGAAATCTTTACGAAGAGGCACCTGTCCTGTCCATTAAGAATTCAAAATTTCACAGTGGATTAGCGTGGGTTGGGGGCAGGACATCTCGCTGGGGTCAAATGGCGGAGGGGCTCTCTTGTTGTGCATCTAAAGGCCCTATATCTTCCACAGCACCTTGGGTTGGGGCTTCTGGGCCCCCCAGTTCCCCATACTTCTCCCTCCCTGTTCCTGATGCTACCCTACTTCTTATGAGAAGCAAATTTTTGCACAATCCCCCACCCCAAATCCTGTGATTAAAATGATACGCCTTGAAACAAAGCGCAAAAGTGTATTCACAAGCATATGGTGGGTCCTATAAGCACACATCTCAGGGGTCAAAGAGGGGTGTCTTCAGCATTCACCAAAAGCTGTATGGCGGAAAAGACACAGACACACCTCTGCATGACAAAGTTCTGTGCTCCTGGGACTGCTTTCATCGGTAATATTATTGTTTCATTATTTTTGTGAACCGCTTTGGCCCAGTATACCTGAAGGAGCATCTCCACCTCCATCGTTCAGCCCAGACACGGAGATCCTTCTGGAGGTTCCCTCCCTGCAAGAAGTGAAGCTACAGGGAAAGAGGCAGAGGGCCTTCTCGGTAGTGGCGCCTGCCCTGTGGAACGCCCTCCCATCAGATGTCAAGGAAATGTAAACAACTATCTGACTTTTAGAAGACATCTGATGACCGCCCTGTTTAGGGAAGTTTTTAATGTTTGATGTTTTATCATGTTTTTAATATTCTGTTGGGAGCCACCCAGAGTGGCTGGGGAAACCTAGCCGGATGGGCGATTGGGCGAGGTATAAATAAATTGTTGTTGTTGTTGTTTGTTGTTATATTGTTATATTGTTATGTTGTTGTTGTTGTTGATGTTGTTACTATTACTACTATTATAATTTGTTGGCTTGCTTTTACAATCAAGCAGTATATAAATGGCATGAAATAAAAATTAATAACATTATATAGAGATAGAGATACACACACACACACACACACACAATCCTGCCTGGTCCCTCTCCTGAATCTAGCTCCTTACTCCCTAAATCACTGACCCCCTCCTCAGGCTCAGGCAGCTGTTGCGACCACAATTTTCCTTCCCCCATCCTACTAGGGCCCTCCCTGAGGTCATCTAGCTCCCTGATCTCTTCCCACTCCACTTCTGGATCTGACCATCTCCAGACTCGGGTGGCAAAATGTCTTGGCCCAACCTGGACTCCGTAGCAGCTGCACTGAACAAAAAAAAAAAGATCGAAAAGGCTTGACTTCTGTCCTGCTGCTGGTTTCGTGGCCCGCCAGACTTTCAGCTAGTCTTGAATTTCTCAGGACTCTCTCAACAGAGCCTTCATTTCTCTTCGATCGATCTGAAACTGTAACCGGCATTCCAGCAGAGATTTGTTAGGTCCCAGTATTAAAACTCCTGCACATGCACACACCATAGCTGCCAAGTTATCCCTTTTTTTAAGGGATTTCCCCTTATGCTGAATAGGCTTCCTCGCGAGAAAAGGGAAAACTTGGCAGCTATGGCACACACTTGCCTTGCTATTATAAGATCAGCACCAGTGCTTTCATGTTAAGTAAAATGAAATGTCAGGGCATGCGGTTTGGGTCTTGGGTAGAAGCGGCAGTGGCTCTGCAGCTGGCATATTGCTTCAACCCCCCAAAAAAATGAATAGCAGGCAAAACTTTCTGCCATCAAGGTTGTGTCATGAACATATCTGAGGTTGTTGATATTTCTTCCGGCAATCTTAATTCCAGTTTGGGATTCATCCAGTCCAGCCTTTTGCATGATGAATTCTGCATATAAGTTAAATAAGCAGGGAGACAATATACAGCCTTGTCATACTCCTTTCCCAATTTTGAACCAATCAGTTATTGGTTCTCTAGTCTACGCTAAACTCTGGCCTTATATGTTGAGGGTGGGACCCCCATCCATTTGCCATCTTGCCCCAAGGCCACTCGATCCTTTGTCCTTGTTCCTTTGTCCTTTTAATGGCCCATCACCCAGCTGCTCACCACGAAACAGGAAGCATAACATGGCTTCATCAGCTTTTAACACTTACTAGATCCAGGGATTTGACAGGTCTGGCAAGCAGTTTAACACCCCAAGCCTTGATTAAATTCTAACAGAGGCTGCATCCAGGGATTATAGGAATCCGGCATGTACAGAATCATAACAATACTATTGTAAAAGAATTGGGAGTCAACATTCTTGCTAAATATAAAGGTAAAGGGACCCCTGACCATTAGGTCCAGTCGTGACCGACTCTGGGGTTGCACGCTCATCTCGCATTATTGGCCAAGGGAGCCGGCGTATAGCTTCCAGGTCATGTGGCCAGCATGACAAAGCCGCTTCTGGCAAACCAGAGCAGCACATGGAAACGCCGTTTACCTTCCCGCTGTAGCGGTACCTATTTATCTACTTGCACTTTGACGTGCTTTCGAATTGCTAGGCTGGCAGGAAGAATTTTTGCTATTCTCCAGCAAATCACGCCATCTATCATCAGATCTCAACCTACCCACCTCTGGCTGAAACATTGCAGAGTTAAGGGGGCATTGAGGGCCAGCAACCCAGATGGCTTTAAAAGAGGATTAGGGAAATCTGATGAGGAGAGGCCTATTAGCCCTGAAGGCTGTGCTCTGCCTTCACAGTCATAGGCAGCAATGCTTCTGAAAGCCAGTTGCTAGAAGCCACAGAAGGAGAGAGGGCTCTTGTTCTCGGGTCCTGCTTGCGGGTTTCCCACAGGCATCTGGTTGGCCACTGTGAGAACAGGATGCTGGACTAGATGGGCCATTGGCCTGATCCATCAGGTTCTTTTGACGTTCATATGAAAGGACTTTGCAGACCCCACTTCACAAATTTCTATCTTACCTGCGCATATTCCGTCCTCGTCAGGGAGGCCTGGCGCAATTATCACCCACTTCACCTGAACAGTTGCACACAATTATTATCCCTTTAAATTCATCTCAGTCCTCCTTTGCTGTTGTTCTATGAAAGGAATCAGTCCACAAAAACAGTTCCCCAGCACAATGCCACGCCAAGCTGTGTTGTCGCAGAACCGGCACTTAGAAGGCCTCTTTTTTTTTTGCAGCCTGATCTGAGGCAATTTGTCGCCTCCGTTGTTGCATGAATGTTACCAGTTTTATGAAATTAGGAGGTGCTGGATTTGAAGAGGGGGTATTATTCTGCAATTAATGAAGCTCTGCCGACAATTCCAGGGGAGGGAGGGACAGATCCAGTGGGGGAAAGGATTTCTATTAGGACAGTAATGAAATTTTGTTCAGCCGAGAATAACAGACAAGATCTGGGTTGTACTCTGATGCTCAGGGAGGACAATGGGTGGAGATTGCAGAGAAACTGATTTAAAATGAACATTCAGAGAAGCTTATGTTCAGGGCCGTCTTAAGCACATCCAGCGCCGTGGCGCAAAGGTCCCTCTGGCGCCCCCTCCCTTTCCCAAAATTTAGAACTTGGGGCCCCGGGAGCTGCTGCCCTTGGAAGGCAGCGTCAGCATCCAGGCAGAGCAAGGTGGGCAGCTGGAGCAGCGCCAGCAGGAGACACCCTGAACGGCGGGTTCGTTTCGCCACCAAGTCGGGCAGCGGAGCTGCTCTCACCTTGGCTTCCCGCCCACCAGCCCAGGCTTCCCGCCATCCCTCACCTGTTGCTTACAGGTGCCAGATCCAGTTGCCCGGGATGTCCCACTGCCAGGTTATGCCACCAACCCCTTTCAGCCCCGGCCGGGGCATGGGCAGCTCCCCGGCTCTCGCCATCTCCATGGCCCGGAGGCCGCGTGGCCCAGCGGGCGCCATCCACGCTGGAGGAAACAAGCGCAAGCAGCTTCGTTGGCAGTGATGCCAACGAGCCACCTTTGAAAGTGGCTGTGGGGGGAAGCCACCTGGCGTGCGCCTCCTCCTCCGGGCCTGGCGGGGACTTCGCCGCGAGGCGCTTCCGACCGGTCCAAGCTGCTTAGCAAGAGGAGGAGGAAGAAGAGGGGGAAGCGGCTCAGGCAAGTGGTGAATTCTGGGTCCCGCAGCGCGCCGCTTCCTCCCTGGCTGGCTGGCCGGTACGCCCCTGCCTTCCCGCCAACAGGGATGACCCTGGCGCTGCGTTTCATTGCTAGAGCTGCTGCCATGTGGCGTCGCCTCCTGCCAACCTAGCAGTTTGAAAATATGTCAAAGTGCAAGTAGATAAATAGGTACCACTCCGGCGGGAAGGTAAACGGCATTTCCGTGTGCTGCTCTGGTTCTCCAGAAGTGGCTTAGCCATGCTGGCCACATGACCTGGAAGCTGTACGCCGGCTCCCTCAGCCAATAACACAAGATGAGCGCCGCAACCCCAGAGTAGGTCACAACTGGACCTAATAGTCAGGGGTCCTTTTAACTTTATACCCCACTTGATTATAATATAAAAAAACACCCAACAACCTCAAAGTGGTTTATAAAGATAATAAAACTACTGGTAAAAACAGTTAAAAGCAACTACTTAAAACATTTTTTTAAAAAATCAGCAAAACTAAAAACAGATTAAAACACACACCAACATTCTACATATCTGGGTAAGCTTGTCAAAACAAAAAATGTTTTTGGCAGGCACTGTATAAAAGGTAAAATGAAGGCGCCTGCTCGGTGTCAATTGGCAGGGAGTTCCAAAGTTCACACTAAAAAAAAATCAAAATCTTACAGATGTGGAAACAGGAATGATGCAGCACCTGTAACAGTGTCAATTCTGACCATCAAAGTGGCCAAGTGGGTGTACATGCGGTAAGGTGATCTTGCAAGTAAACTGGCCCCAAGTTCTTAATGGCTTCCTATAATAATAGCAATACTCTGAATTTGGCCCAGTATGAAAGCAGAATGTCTTTGCCAGCTGCTGGGAGTCCAAGTGGGCAGAGGGCTGTTGTGCTCTGATCCTGCTTGAGGGGGCACTTGGTTGGCCACTGTGAGAACAGGATGCTGGAGTAGATGGGCCACTGGCTTGCTGGAACAGGGATCTTCTGATGCTGTTTTGTCGAAGGAAGAGCTAAGGTTTTTCCAGGGATCAAGGCTGGGGCTTCCATGCCCTCCTGCCCAGCAGAATCCAAATAAGCAAAATCTATGCAAAGTGGTTGGGAAAGGTAAAGGGACCCCTTGGCCATTAGGTCCAGTCGTGACCGACTCTGGGGTTGCGGCGCTCATCTCGCGTTATTGGCCGAGGGAGCCGGCATACAGCTTCCAGGTCATGTGGCCAGCATGACTAAGCCGCTTCTGGAGAACCAGAGCAGCACACGGAAGCACTTCCCGCTGTAGCAATACCTATTTATCTACTTGCACTTTGACGTGCTTTCGAACTGCTAGGTTGGCAGGAGTTGGGACCGAGCAACGGGAGCTCACCCTGTCACGGAGATTCGAACCGCCAACCTTCTGATCGGCAAGCCCTAGGCTCTGTGGTTTAACCCACAGCGCCGCCTGCGTCCCCCTGTGCAAGGTGGTTGGCTTTGCATCAATTATATGCAATTTGCAAGGATCCTGCCCCTTGCTGATAAGAAACCCATGTTCCCTTTGACACAGAAATGTGCCTGGATGATTTTTATTCCTTCAGCGAAGGGAAAAGGGAGAAAGCAGGGGGAGAGACAGAGACGCCTGAAAATTGAGGGCAGGAGAGATTCCCTTATTAGGCAGGGAAGCTGCAAAGACTTGGCGGGAGAGATAAAGTGAGCTGACAATCAGAGAAACAGCCGGCAAAACAGCGGCAGAGTTTATTCAATTTGTTGGAAACCTGCTTGGCCAAGATTGCCTTGCACCGAGTCACCGGCTGTAATGGGGAGCAGGCATCCTTTTAATAACACCAAGCCTCCTACCCAGACATTGGCAGGATGGGGCCTGAGCGGAGCAGTCACAGAAAGACTCTCAGCTTGGGGGATGGGGGGGATGGCAAAGGATATGGATGGTGGTAGCTCAACTTTGGGCCACGGATTGGAGAGAAACACCCAGAGGGTGACATGTGCCCCATGCCTGTATTTGAGAACAGCAACTTGTCAAAAAAAAGTCTTTCTGCATCTAATAACATATAATTTAATAATAATTTGTATACTGCCCTTCATCCACACATCAAGGTAGTGCACAGCCCAAAAATACAATATAAAAGCACAAAACACATGATAAAAACAAGGGGGGAAACCCACACACCCCCACACACCAATAAGCCTTTCTTATAGAGTCAACAGTGTGATGCAACAGCTTAAAAAGCCAATGCAATTCTGGGCTGCATCAATAGGAGTATAGCATCTAGATCAAGGGAAGTAATAGTACCACTGTCTTCTGCTCTGGTCAGACCTCACCTGGAGTACTGTGTCCAGTTCTGAGCACCATAGTTCAAGAAGGATACTGACCAGCTGGAACGTGTCCAGAGGAGGGCAACCAAAATGGTCAAAGGCCTGGAAACGATGCCTTATGAGGAACGGCTTAGGGAGCTGGGTATGTTTAGCCTGGAGAAGAGAAGGTGAAGATATGATGGCCATGTTCAAATATATAAAAGGATGTCATATAGAGGAGGGAGAAAGATTGTTTTCTGCTGCTCCAGAGAAGCGGACACAGAGCAATGGATTCAAACTACAAGAAAGAAGATTCCACCTAAACATTAGGAAGAACTTCCTGACAGTAAGAGCTGTTCGGCAGTGGAATTTGCTACCAAGGAGTGTGGTGGAGTCTCCTCCTTTGGATG
Organism: Zootoca vivipara; assembly: GCF_963506605.1. Classification (NCBI taxonomy): domain Eukaryota; kingdom Metazoa; phylum Chordata; class Lepidosauria; order Squamata; family Lacertidae; genus Zootoca; species Zootoca vivipara. Next base: position 19,147,107 of record NC_083292.1, on the reverse strand, counting down.
TCTTTAAACAGAGGCTTGACAGGCATACGTCAACAATGCTTTGATGGTGTTTCCTGCTTGGCAGGGGGTTGGACTGGATGGCCTTTGTGGTCTCTTCCAACTCTTTGATTCTATGATTATAGATCTTTAGGCGCTAGGCAAAAACATTCCTCTTCAACCAGGCCTTTGTAGGAGTGGTGAGGGAGTATTGTTTTGCTGTTCCTGTTTTAACTATTTATTCGTGCTTTTATCTTGTGTTTTTATCTTCTGAGCAGCCCTGAGATATTTTGATGGAGAGAGGTATATAAATCTAATCAATTAAACAAACAAATAATAAATAAAACACACACACACCCTCCTCCCCTTTTATTGTTACACCCCACCACAGTCTCTGAATGGTGAGAGACTTTGGGGGTTCCAAGCGCTTAGCTGGGATTCACTTTCCTTGGAATGAAGGTTGGCAGAGACTGTTGTGTCTTGGCTTTATGCATGCAGATATGCAACCTGGGCATAAGACGGAGGGGCTGACAGTATTAACACGCCAGCAGGTCTTGCTTTTCCATTAGCTTTGCTGCCTCTTTAACCTAGGGTTGCCGTATCTTGAAGAGCAAAAAGACAGACAGCCACCCAATCTTAAACAACTCCTCACCCACAATAATACAACCACCAGACTTAACATGGACACTGGTACCAGAGCCTGCAATAAACCCAGATGCCAACTTTGCTGCCACATACACCCGGACAACACCATTACTGGCCCCAACAACATCCAACATACAATCTCAGGACTATTTAATTGCTCATCTTCTAACATTGTGTATGCTATCAAATGGCAACAGTGCCCTTCCACTCTCTATATTGGACAAACAGGCCAAACCCTACGCCAAATGATAAATGGACATAAATCTGACATCAGGAACCACAAGACAGAGAAACCAGTAGGAGAACACTTCAATCTCCCAGGACATTCTATACAAGATCTCAAAGTAGCTGTCTTACTACAAAAGAATTTCAGAAATAGACTGGAAAGAGAAGTTGCTGAATTACAACTTATCACCAAGCTCAAAACCATAGAGGGACCTGGTTTGAACAGAGACACAGGATTCTTATCTCATTATACATGATAAAGCGATCTTCGGCCATCTCAACCCTTGCTTTTTCATGCAAAACCATTTGCAGTCGTTTTCAGTCATCAACAGCTACCAGTCAGTCAATCACCCACTTCCACCACCCTTCTGAGTGATACCCCCACCCCTTCTCCACATAAGTGCCTGGGGACTCCTATTTCAGTGTATCTGAAGAAGTGTGCATGCACACGAAAGCTCATACCAAAATAAAAACTTAGTTGGTCTTTAAGGTGCTACTGAAGGAATTTTTTTTATTTAGCAAAAAAAGAGTCCAGCCCAAGCCACTGCCAGCCCAAGACAGGGAAAGGGGCATGCAGGCACTCGGGGCTGCCGCCACCATGCCCACACGCCTCTTTCCCTGACTCAGGCTTGCAGCAGCTGCAGCGTTGCACGCATACACAGGGTTGCAACCATGCTCAGTTCTTCATGTCTTTGCAAGGGAGGATGGGAAAAAACCCACACAATTCATTGGTTCTGGCTACTGTGAACCTTGCCTGTATGGGAAATCCAACTGTATATCGAGGGGGTAGTGATTCTAACATGATTACCCTTCCTGCCTCTGTTCCTTCCCTCTCCCTGGCAGCTGTTAAGTTTTTGAAGGTGTGAGAACCTTTTTTGATGTCCTAATAAGTTGGGAGGAGGTGAACCCCCACACACACACACACACAGCTGCCTTAATCAGTCTGGGAGGTTAGAGCTGGGAACCTTCTTGAATGTTATTGGAAAGGGAGGCATTGGGAGGAGATGGCTACAGTATCTATAAAATCAGATGGTTTGGGCAGAGTGATTTACGGTAGAAGCTCACGCGTGGACTGATCGGCTGCAGGGCCATGCAATCTAAGGCTGCCTGGGGGAGTCACTTCACCACTTCTTTAGGGTTTCCAAGTGGCAGATAGAAGTGCATGTCTGGTATGTACAGGTGAAACTCGGAAAATTAGAATATCGTCAAAAAGTGCATTTATTTCAGCAATGCAACTTATTATTTTTTATTTTTCTTTTAATTGTTACAAATGCTTTCTTTTGGAAATTCCACAGTAATAAAACAAATAGTTACAATAATGCAAAAATAAACATCGCTATTACATTTCATTAATTACATTCCATTTATAACTGACCCGCCTAACGACAGATAGTTACAATTACAACAAATAAAGGCTTGACATATCTTGCGTTGCATGTCATGCATCTATCTCATATATTGGTTTCACCTTTTAAGTTGCATTACTGAAATAAATGCACTGTTCGACAATACTGTATTCTAATTTTCTGAGTTTCACCTGTGTATATTGCTTGCTATTTAGGAATAAAACCTCCTCCTTCTCACTCACTTGTGTTTTGAATTGCTCCTGAATCTCTTAGAAGGACCACCTTGCATTTGGCAAGACATTGCCTTAACCTGCCGTAAGTTGCCCTTCCCTGTGCTCCCCCATGTCAACATTCACCAGCCACCACTGACTCCTTTAGTACACTGGCTTGATAGCAGTGTGCATATGAGAGCCAGGCGGTCCTTGGATAGCTAGAGGGCCCCCCCCCCACCGCCCTGTGCAGATAGATGGTTGCATAAGTTTCTGATCTCTGCCGTGGCAGCGGCATTCTGAATTCGAGACCGTCAATGAGCTGAACAATCAGCAGGGTGTGTGTGGGGCTGCGTGTGTCTCTCTCTCTGTGTGTGTGTGCAGTGAGCAGAGGTGATTTTCCATCTCCCAGCCGCAGTGGAGATAAATGCTCTCGATCACCAATCAGACAACCTGCATTGTCCCCTCTACCCACACAATCTATATTTCTCTCTGCCCTCTCGCCGCTTCTCCGGCCTGAAATTACTGCCAGCGGTAAGCCGGGGAGAAGGAGAAGGGTGGCGATGTGAGCGGAATGCAGAAGGGGGCACCTCCGCAAACCTCAGGCATTGGGCCCGAAATGGAGATCTGGAAGTGGGGAACGCTGATCCCAGCAGCATCCAGCACCCTGGACAGCGATTCTGATTCAGCGGGCAAAGCACACTTTTCTTGCGCTCTCTCTTGATTGCTGGTCAGTGCCGGATTCACATACAGTACTATAAGCTAAACAAGCTATAGCTTTAGGGCCCCACTCTCTTGGGCCCCCCAAAACAATTTAAAGGGGAAAAAACTGGATGTGCATTTCCAAAATATAAGATGAAAAACAAATAAAATAAAACCTATATACAGCAACAGTGTTTTATGCTGTGTAGGCTCCTATTTTGTTATGAGCAAATGGATTTAGATACCTATTAGAATCATAGAATCATAGGGTTGGAAGAGACCACAAGGGCCATCCAGTCCAACCCCCTGCCAAGCAGGAAACACCATCAAATCATTCCTGACAGATGGCTGTCAAGCCCCCGCTTAAAGACCTCCAAAGAAGAAGACTCCACCACACTCCTTGGCAGCAAATTCCACTGTCGAACACCTCTTACTGTCAGGAAGTTCTTCCTAATGTTTAGGTGGAATCTTCTTTCTTGTAGCTTGAATCCATTGCTCCGTGTCCGCTTCTCTGGAGCAACAGAAAACAACCTTTCACCCTCTTCTACATGACATCCTTTTATATATTTGAACATGGCTATCATATCACCCCTTAACCTTCTCTTCTCCAGGCTAAACATACCCAGCTCCCTAAGCCGTTCCTCACAAGGCATCGTTTCCAGGCCTTTGACCATTTTGGTTGCCCTCCTCTGGACACGTTCCAGCTTGTCAGTATCCTTCTTGAACTGTGGTGCCCAGAACTGGACACAGTACTCCGGGTGAGGTCTGACCAGAGCAGAATACAGTGGTACTATTCCTTCCCTTGATCTAGATCAGGCATCTCCAAACTTCGGCCCTCCAGATGTACTTCCCTTGATCTAGATGGGATCTATTAGGTCCATAAATTACCATATAGCATATATTCAACACACAAAAAACAGCAACAATTTGCTGTTGACAAAGGGCAGCTGGATATCTAAAGGGCCCCATTACCTTCAGTAGCTTAGGGCCTCATCAAACCTCAATCCGACCCTGTTGCTGGCGCAATATTAAATACAGGAGCCTCACTTATAATTATCATCATTTGCTTCCCATATGGCATTCCAAAACAATGTGCAATATCATCACTTCCCTATATAAAAACAGTTATGGAAACAGTTGCCTTACTCGTGAGCTAGGTATTTGCAAGAATAGGTGAGTTTTTAATCCCCGGCTCCACCCACTTTTGCCTCTGGCCCCGCCCACAACTGACATCCCCCTTGGACAATGTGACCCGGCTGGTGGAAAAAAAGTTCCCCTGATGTATGCTCGCATCTTAGGAACATAAGAAGAGCCTGATGGATCAGGCCAATGGCCAGCATCCTGTTCTTACCATGGCCAACCAGGTGCCTATGTGAAATCCACATGCAGGACCTGAGCACAAGAGCCTTCTCCCGACTTGTGATTCCCAGCAAATGGTATTCAGAAGCATTGCTGCCTCTGACTATGGAGGCAGAGCGCAGCCATTATGGCCAGTAGCCATCAATAGTTTTCTCCTCTGAGAACTTGTCCAGTCGTTTTTTGGAAGCCACCCAAGTAGGTGGCTACCACTGCCTCCTGTGAGGGCAATTTCTATAGTTTAACTATGCACTGAATGATCGCCCCACATTTGCCTCTGTGGAATGCGTCTTGCAGCCTTTCATATGATTTCAAAACCCTGCACGGCCCATTTGACGCGAAGCAACGGTGGTCGAAAGAAAGAACGGGGTGGGAGGGAGCCAGACACAAATGTGTGCATTCGCCATCGGAAGAGAAACCTCCTCTGTCAAGCCACTATCAAGTCTCTTAAACACAGTCATTCATCTCTGACTTTTTTGGTGCATTGCGCTGATGGGGTTGAGGAGCGAACGTCCTGCATCCTGTGGACTTCGAGAGAATGAGAGGGATATTAAGTCTGGGAGGAAGTGATGGAGAATGCTGAACAGATGCCACAGTGCCTCTTTAAAAACCTGTCTGGGGCCTTTCGGCAGCAAGAAACAAAACCAAAAATAAATGTCATGATCAAATGCAGAACCAACCTTCACCTCCCTGCTAAAGGAAAGGGCTATAGCTCAGTGGTAGAGCACTTTCCTTGCATGCAGAAAGTGCCAGGTTGAACACCTGGCATCACAAGAAGAAGAAGAAGAAGAAGAAGAAGAAGAAGAAGAAGAAGAAGAAGAAGAAGAAGAAGAAGAAGAAGAAGAAGAAGAAGAAGAAGAAGTTCCAGTGAGCACTCAGGGCTGATTTCCTTAAGAATGGATAGATTTGATCTTCTTGCAGTCCATGGGACTCTCAAGTCTCCTCCAGCACCATAATCACCACCGTACTTTTTGAACTTTCAAATAATAATAATGATGATGATGATGATGATGTCTAGCTTAAAACAGTGGCTGAACTTGGAGCTCAGACTTAGCAGATGTCTTCACATTGCTGGCAGAGCGGAAAGATGGAAAGAGTAGGAGTTTGCCCAGGCAGGTAGGGGAAAATATACAGCTATTTCCTCCCCGTCAGGGCACATTGGGAGTTCTCTCTAGCAAGTTTACAGGGAAACTCAGTTAGCTTCAGCTCCTGTCATGTGCCTGTCTAGCAAAACATGGATTGATGGTTTGAAAGCACTTTAAATATCCCACAGTACCAGGCTACATGGACCAAGAGTCCGACTCTGTATCAGGCAGCTTCCTAAATTTCCCAACAGTTTTCAAAATTCTAGAGTAGGGATGGGAAACCTGTGCCACCACCACCCATGACATTGCTGGACTGCAACTCCCATCATTCCTGCTCACTGGCTATGCAGGCTGGGGGTGATGGGAGTTGGAGTCCAACAGCATCTCTCCCCAGAGGCATGAGCTGTGCAGGTGAGCTCCAGCAAGCCCTGGCCGATCCTCCTGCCTCTATAGCCCCCTACTCCCATTAAACCAAGAAAGTGCATGAACTTTCAATTAATATTCATCCCTTTGCCAGTTTCTCATCACATCTGAGGCTTTTTGCAGCCCCAGAAACAAAAGTCATTCTTTGATGACGCCTCGGCACCTGTGGATTCCTTTCTGTCCAATTTCCAAGGATTATCTTCCCTATTTCATGCACCCGTAATTAGATTTTCTCCCCTCCCACTTCAGATGTGTTCATGGCCTTGATACGCCCCCATCAAATCAGGCGCTCCCCCCCTCCCATCGAGAAATGATCGTTCTGGTCAAAAGGCCTTTTCTGACTCATCAGTTCTGTATGTTGAGTCGGCACATCAAAGTCAGACCCGCCGACTCATCATAGTGCTGCTGCTCCCCCCTCCCTCCCACCAAGCCTATCTGCTTATATGCAAAAGCTGTGTAGAGTCTTTTCTCTCAGTTTAGGTGCAAACACTACCACTGCCTCCATTTAGAGCAGAGGTACCCAAAGTGGACAGTACTGCCCCCTGGGGTGGCAGCAGTGGAATTACCTTATGGGTGCTAAGAGGCAAGGGGGCAGCAAGGAGGGGCTGGCAGGAAGCGACTTTCAGTACATTGATCATTTCTGTGCAGTGGTACCTTGGTTCTGAAACCTAATCCGTTCTGGAAGTCCATTCCAAAACCAAAGCATTCCAAAAACCAAGGCGCGCTTTCCCATAAAAGGTATTGCAAAACGGATTAATCCGTTCCAAACTTTTAAAAACAACCCCTGAAACAGCAATTTAACAAGAATTTTACTATCTAACAAGACCATTGATCCATAAAATGAAAGCAATAAACAGTGTACTGCAGTCACACAATCAATCAGTCAGTAGCTGAACTGGGTTCCACACAGTCAAAAACAAAAAGAGCCGCAAAAACAAAAACGCAAAATAAATAGCCAAAACAGACAGATCTCAGCGTAACACTTAAAACAGAAGTGTGGCACTCAAATTGGAAGCGTAACACTCAAAATGGAGCATGTTCGGCTTCTGAAAAAAGTTCGCAAACCAGAACACTTACTTCTGGGTTTGCAGTGTTTGGGTTCCAAGTTGTTTGAGTACCAAGGTGTTTGAGAACCAAGGTACCACTGTACTATTGACCAGACTAGAGCCTAAAGCAAAACACCTTCCTTGCGTCTTGTTTAAAGTCTTGCTGCTCTTACCGCTTTCAAAGCTATTTCCTTTGGTTAAGTTTGCTTGTATTTATGATTTTGAGTTGTCACAAGCCACAAGATAGCCAGTCATTAGAATCATAGAGTTGGAAGGGTCATCTAGTCCAACCCCCTGCAATGCAGGAATCCTTTGCCCAACGTGGGGCTCAAACCCACGACCCTGAGTTGAAGAGTCTCGTGCTCTACCAATTGAGCTAGCCAGCTATTGATTTTCTTTGGTAAAGGTTTGTGCATGTTTGGTAAACAGTTGCAAATAAATGTTTTGTGCCATAAATCTCCTTCAACCTTATGTTTTTGTTAGTAAGAATGTGTAAAAATATCATGCACTCTTTACTTGGATGCAGAACTGCATTGCAAAATATGGGGCAAAACTATGTGGTCTCTGATGATTGCAGAGAATATGACTCACAAATCATACATTTCTAGGGGCAAAGAAGACCAGGAGTATTTCTGTGCTGTTTGGTGGAATTTCATTTATTACATGCCAAATTCTCTCTCTCTCTCTCTCTCTCTCTCTCTCTCTCTCTCTCTCTCTCTCTCTCTGACACACACACACACACACACACTTTCCCACACCACCAAATTGCAAAATTTAGTTTTCATGATGAATTTTGCTACGTTTAGTTTTCTATATCATCTGCTCTCTGTTTATTTTGAACATGCAACCTCTGTATTGCTCCTACATTTGTAATTTTGATTATTGTTTGGTCCGTGCTTTTGATTCCACATTGATAAAACAACAACAACAACAATAACAACACCACAAAATTTGGATCACTGCAAATTTCAAAGAATGGATTGTTATTATTGTTGCATTTAGAGCCCCCTTTTTCTCCAAGGAGCTCAATGTGGCTTACACACTTCTCCCCCTCTCCACTTTATTTTTACAACAATCCTGTTAGGCAGATTAGGCTGAGAGGCTGTGACTGGCCCAAGGTCATCCCATGGGCTTTACGGCCAAGTAGGAATTTGAGCTTGTTTGGAGGTTCTAGCAGGGGAGCGCAGCTATCGTATACCCTTGACCGAAGAACGGTACACTCCTTCTATCTGGGAAGGTCGTCCTCTTCCACCGAGCGCGCAGCTTCGGGAGGGACGCACATGGAGCGGTGAGGGAGGAAGGGGACACCCACCTAGTCAGCCAGATCAGCCGAATCAACCCTGGCGATCAATGGGGTGACAGATGTCGCAGCCAGATCGCCCTCACATCCAGGAATTTGAACCCTGGTCTCTCCCATCATTCTAACCACTGCACCATGCTATCTCTCAAAGATATTCTCCTAGCTGTACCTGGAGCAGGTGGGGATTGAACTTGCGACCTTCTAAATGCAAGGCAGATGCTCTACCACTGAGCTACAGCCCTCCCCTGATGTGTATTATTTCAAAAAAAAAAGTACATTTCCCCCCTCTCCGAATCTTTTCAACGAGCTAAAAGAAGCTGCCAGTTACATGGTTTTTATTTTGCCTCTGCGCTACCAGGGACTGACTAGACAGGCCTTGCCCTTCTTAGTCAATCATTTCCCCCAGCACCAGTGAACAACAGAAGTCATTCTCGAGTCAGCTGTGAGCTTGTCCGAGTAGCGCTTGCTCGCTTTGTGTTAATCTCGTACAGATGGATTGCTTTCCGGTGGCTCAAAAACAGCACGCTGTTTGTTCGGGAGCTGTCATAACATTTTTCAAAATGGCCCAAGATCAATCCTGGCTGGGTCCCCTCCACATATTCCCCTAAGAGATGCCCTCCTTTGGTTCGCCGCTGTTTATTCCCCGCTCTCGACAGCTGGGCATGCCTCATTTGCGGCGCTGGCTGTTTCATTGTCCGGATGCGACAGCTTTTTAGTCAAGTCTGGCAGGGGGTGGGGGTGGTCATTGCTCCAACCAAGGCTCCCACACCTCTTTTTCTTCTCCGCTGTCAGGGACTGGCTGGATGAGGAACAGTGGTGGGGTGGGAGCCATCTGCGTGGGAATGTTAGGGATGTGGATTGGGATATATTATTAGATAGATCCTATCCAAGCTTGTGTTAGCAAGCTTCCAATGTCAGCAGAGTGACATTCCCCTTTTGTTCGCAGCAAAGCGTGTACGCTCAGGTTTGCTAAAACCTGTACAATATTATACTTCCCGGCAAAGTCCCCTTTGTCCCTCTTAAAAGAAATACACAACACAGTGTTTATAAAATAAGATAGAGTTTACTTACAGTTTCATCCTGAGTTAACAGCATAATCTCAGAAAGGCAGGCTTGCTTAGAAAAGTTACAAGTATATACATGTGGAGACTACTTAGTAAAGTGAGGCTCCATTTGGTCTCACTCTTGGCAGCAGGCCAAGAGGGAGAACCATCCTAACTATAGATTCTCTGGAGATGTGTTCCCATCAGAGGATAGAAGGCTAAGAGAGAGAGTGGCTGCTGGTCAGAGGCTTTGTCCCAGCCAGACCATCTCATTTGCATGTCTTTAGTAACAGGAACTTAATCAGGTGTCCCTCCAGGTAAGTTCCTGTTAGCGGACACTCTAGGAACTGTTGTGACTTGTCTGCCCCAGTGTTCCATCCCACAATCTGCCCCAAAGCCCCCCTGGATCGTGGTGGTGGTGGTGGGACTCTGGGGAGCAGTCTGAGGAAGGACAAGCTGGATGGTGCTAGAAGCAGGGATTTGAGCAATCAAGCGGGGCTCAGGACCAGGAGGGTTTTCCAGGACAGGGTTAGAGGCCGAGAGTCACAGTGTTGAGTGCAGACTCAAACAGAGAGGATTCAGAGAGTGGGGCAGCTATCCAGCAACAAAACAGTCCCAGTCTTGCTGGCTCTCCTCCCCCTCTGACACCTCGACGGAGCAGACTCCTGCAAATTGCTGAGCAATGGGCCAGACAGGCCCAGAGGAGGAGCTCACACCCCTTGACACAGCCTTCGTTTGCTTGAGAAGTTCCAGAGCAGGCATCCCCAAACTTCGGCCCTCCAGATGTTTTGGACTACAATTCCCATCTTCCCTGACCACTGGTCCTGTTAGCTAGGGATCATGGGAGTCGTAGGCCAAAACATCTGGAGGGCCACAGTTTGGGGATGCCTGATCCAGAGCAAAAGGTTCCAGGAGGAAGTGTGGAGCAAATGGCCAGTTTCGGCAATGTTTCTGTCATGGTCTGGTCGTAGCAGGAGGTAGCAGGCCCGCCTGAGGACGTCAGGACCGGGGGCAAGATGGTGGTGTGGAAGCAGGAACGGGGTCCGGATGGTGCAGGGCTGAGGGTGCAGCAACAGGCAGTCGCAGGGTCAAGGAACCGAAGGTAGGGAAGCAGGGCGTAACGGAGGCGAGGGCCCGAGGGTCAAGGAGCAAGGCGGAGGTGGAGGTGAAGGTCTGGGAGTCGAGGAGCAAGGCGAAGGTGCAAGGAGCAAGGCGAAGGATGAAGGAACAGGAGGCCAGATGCAACATGGCAGGGATCGCGTTGCTGTGGCAAAGAGCTGAAGGGAAATGCTGAGCTTTTATCCCTCCCAGCTCTTGCCACCAGGTGCAGTGAGTTCTCAAGTGGCCTCACCTGAGTGGCCACTCCTTGCTTCTCCAGCACAAGCTGAGGCAGGCCCCAGTCCTGCAAAGCACTACAGGCCCCAGAGCCTGACTCCTGCCCATACTCCTGACAGTACTTAGCTGGAGTAAGGTGAACCAAAAATGTTGTTATTTTCTGTTACTAAAGAGCTGGTTGCATTCTGTGGCTTCTGTGTGCGCACGTCTGCCCTGTGGTTGACTTGGCTCATTGACAGCTCCCTGACATCCACACAAACACCCCTCTTCAACAGCATTTGCACAGCTCAGAAAAGTGAGTACTGAGGTCTGGGAGAGAGCCATTGCCTAAGAATGGCAAGCATAGAGAACACTGGGCAAGCAAGGAACCCAATGTCAGGTACATTCCTGGCTACTACCATAAAACAATCCCTGCCCAGGTTGATTTGAGGGTGGGATGAAACAATAGGACTTATAGAATCATATAGTTGGAAGGGACACAAGGGCCATGTCAGAAGTGAGGCGGCAGTAAAACAAACCATGCATGTTGGAGTTAATGCTTTATTAGCAAAAACAAAACAAAAACAAAAACCGGTCTGCCTGGACCTGGTGAAGTATCAGCAACTCATCCATGGCAGGTCTTGCCCCCATGAAGCAGGTGCCAAGATCAAAAGTCCCCACTGCCCCACAGACTCTATGTCTCCTCCTCTCCAGGGCTTTTCCCTAGCAATCAGAGGCTGTGCCTGCGTGTCTGTCTTTGCTCCTTCCGTTTCATGCCTCTCCTGGTTCTGGGAGACTGGGGGCAGGAGGAGCTTGTCGCAGCAGGAGGGGGGAACACCTGTGACTCTTCACTAATCAGACTGATTTCTGCCTCTTTGTCTCCCTCATCCGATTCTTCTGCTTCTGGACTTCTTTCTGCCACAGACTTTCACAGCTCATGAAGCCCTGTTGTCTCTTCAACTTCCAACACCTCCTCTTCTCCCTCTGACCCCTCATCGCTGTCCCACTACCACTCTCCAGGCTCTGAGCTTTCCCTCCTTGGTGGTCCCCCAGTCATCTAGTCTGATCCCTGCAATCAAGGAATCACAGCTAACTTTTTCCTATGCTTGCTATGAGCTGGCCTCTATTAACAAGGTCCATGTTATGTCCTGAATGGTGGGTTTAATCTCTAACACTCAGACTTGGCTGGTAAGTAGTGCATTTTCAGCTGTGCATACATAAGATCATCGGGAGATCAGGTTGGTGGCCAATTTAGCCCATCATCCTACCAGATGCCTGTGGAAGTCCTGCCAGCAGGACCTGACCACAACAGCACTCTTGTGATTCTCAGAAACTGGTATTCAGAAGGATCACTGCCTCTGACCAGGGAGGCAGAGCACTCAGCACAGCCATCCCTACCAGCCACAATGCCTAGGCTCTGCCTCCATGGTTGGAAAGGCAGCAATGCCTTTGCATACCAGTTGCTGAAAGCAGTGCAGGATTAAACATTGTGGAGGCCCCTGGGCAGTCAAAATCTCACCCCCCTCATGTGCATGCTTTCGTGGGATAACACTGAACTAAGAAAGCTTGGTTGTAATTTTCTTTCAAGATCAAATCAATATTATTTTGATCCATTGTAGCAGGGGCCCTTAAAGGTGTGGGGCCTATAGGCCAATGCCTACTCTGCCTATTTGGTAATCCAGCACTGGCTGGCAGCCACAGGAGGAGGAGGAGGAGGAGTTTGGATTTGATATCCCACTTTATCACTACCCGAATGAATCTCAAAGTGGCTAACATTCTCCTTTCCCTTCCTCCCCCACAGCAAACACTCTGTGAGGTGAGTGGGGCTGAGAGACTTCAAAGAAGTGTGACTAGCCCAAGGTCACCCAGCAGCTGCATGTGGAGGAGCGGGGAAGCGAACCCGGTTCACCAGATTATGAGTCTACCGCTCTTAACCACTACACCATCACAAGGAGGGGAGAGTGCTGCTCTTGTGCTCAAATCCTGCTTGATACCCACTGGGGTTTCCGGTTGGTCACTGTGAGAACAGAACAGCGGTCTGGATGGGGACATCAGTCTCATCCAGAAGCATGTTATTATGTCTCTTGGAAAGAAGCCTTGGGCTGGAGGACTCTTTGGGTCCCAGGTTCCAGCTGCAAAATTCTGTAATTCTACACCATCAAAGCCACTGAGTCACTTAATAATCCTTTTACCCTTCGTGCCAATCCCAAAGACACAGTCCACCCCCCTTTTTTGCAGGTTGCAGGGCTCAGAACAATAAAGGATAAAAACGCAGTGGTGAAGCAGGAGGCCCTCCCGTCACGCACGGAAACCTCCTGTCAATTTTGCAGAGAGGAGACACGGGGGAAGCCAACTTCCACCGCCTCTGCTGAGATCGGAAGCTTCATTCCTCCTGAGCAGAGCCAAACTTTTCCGTCACAACAAGACACCGATGCAGAAAAGCTGCATTATTTATACCAGGGAGACTTCCTATCTCTCCCTCTCTCTCTGCTTGATGCTGAAATTAGGTCAGCGATGCTCTTGTTTAATCTTTTTATTTTATTTTGCAGGCTTGTTCTCAGAACAGGAGGCTCCTTCTCTTCTCCCTCCCCTCTTCCATCCATCCTTTCCCCTGTCACCAAAGAGAAGTGAATTCCCTCTTCGCCTCCGCTCATCCGCACCTCCCGTCTGGCTCCTGGAGGGGGGAAAAGAACAGGAGGAAGAAAGAGGAGCCGAAGCAAACCCATCTCCTTCGTCTGAGCCAATTATTGAATTTAGGAAATACAGGCAGTTGTTGTTGCTGTGGGGGTGCAGCGGGGAGAGTGCATAAAATATGACAGGCAGAACCATCATCCTCATCAAAAGCTAAATTTAATCTCCCGGGAATTTTCGTTTCTTTCTCTCGCCTCCTTTTCCTTTTTTCAATGGCTGGGATTGTGCAAACAGAAAAGATAAACAATTCTGGTGGTGCATTCATTAAGCGACACAGGAGAATCTGGAGCTCTGGGTGCGGGAGGCGACAAGGGGAGTTTGTTCAGATTAACAGCAGCAACGCAGCAGCAACAAGGCCGGGGAGCCACACCAGAGCTGGTAGGAAGCTGCCTTAGAATCATAGAATCATAGAGTTGGAAGAGACCACAAGGGCCATCCAGTCCAACCCCCTGCCAAGCAGGAAACACCATGAAAGCATTCCTGACAGATGGCTGTCAAGCCTCCGCTTAAAGACCTCCAAAGAAGAAGACTCCACCACACTCCTTGGCAGCAAATTCCACTGCCGAACAGCTCTTACTGTCAGGAAGTTCTTCCTAATGTTTAGGTGGAATCTTCTTTCTTGTAGTTTGAATCCATTGCTCCGTGTCCGCTTCTCTGGAGCAGCAGAAAACAACCTTTCTCCCTCCTCTATATGACATCCTTTTATATATTTGAACATGGCTATCATATCACCCCTTAACCTTCTCTTCTCCAGGCTAAACATACCCAGCTCCCATAAGGCATCGTTTCCAGGCCTTTGACCATTTGGGTTGCCCTCTTCTGGACACGTTCCAGCTTGTCAGTATCCTTCTTGAACTGTGGTGCCCAGAACTGGACACAGTACTCCAGGTGAGGTCTGACCAGAGCAGAATACAGTGGTACTATTACTTCCCTTGATCTAGAAGCTATACTCCTATTGCCTTGTACTGTGTCAGACTGGTATTGGCCAATCTAGCTTGGTATTGCCTACACCAGTGATGGCGAACCTATGACACGTGTGTCAGACGTGACACGCAGAGCCCTCACTGCTGGCACGCGCCCCATCGGCCCATTAGCACTGTTGTTGTTGCCACCCCCCATTAGTTATCCCGCTCCTCCTCCTCCTCCTCCTCCTCCTCCTCCAATCCTTTTTGTTGTTGTTGTTGCTGGTAGCCAGAGATTGGTTTTTTAACCCTTTCTGTGCTGTTTTTTCTGGCGCTTTGGCAGACGATGATTGGGTGTAACAGCGTTCATTTTTTTACCTGTTCTGTGCTGGGGTTTTTTGGCGCTTTGGCAGACTATGTCAGTGCTGTGTGTTAGTTCCAGTGAAGGTATTATTTGTCTTTTATTTCTGTTCTCTTTCTCCCCCCAAAAAGCACAGCAGCTTTGGGGCATCCCCCCCAAAAGCAAAGCAACTTTTGCACCCCACAAAAAACCTCCAAAACTTAGGTCAGCAGCTCCCCCCAAAAAGCTCAACAATTCTGGGCACTTTGTGATAAATAAGGGTTTTTTGGTTTGGTTTGGTTAAATAACTAGTTTTTGGTTTATTAAATACAGTTATATATTACAATTATACATTTTTGTTATTTAAACTATAAATATCACGAAATTATTGTTTTTTTTTCCTCGAAGTGACACACCACCCGAGTTATGCTCGTTTTTTTGGCGAATTTTGACACACCCAGCTCAAAAGGTTGCCCATCACTGGCCTACACTGACTGCCAGTTTCAGGCAGGGTGTCTCTCCCAACCCAACCTCTCTCATACAAACCTGCCTGGCTGCTGAGATCCATCAGTGGGCACTTTCTCTTGGTCCCATTGAGATCAGAAGAATGGTTGTCAGTGACCCGAGACAGAGCCTTTTCTGTGGCTGCTCCCAGATTGTGGGATTCCTTCCCAAGAGAAGTCAGACTGCCCTTGCTCTTTGTTATCCTTCCACCAGCAGCCTAAGACCTTCCTGTTCAGACAGGCCTTTAGAAACTAAGATGCTGATCTCTTGGCTGCTGTTAGGGCAAACTGGATTTTAATTGCTAGTTCTAAATGTGTTCTGATGTACTGTATTCTAATTATTGTGGGGTTTTTTTTAATTCATTGGTTTTTATTGCTTTTATATTTTATAATGTTGTTTTTAATTGTAAGCTGCCTTGAATCTCATCTTGGGAGAAAAGTGGGATACAAATAAATTAAATAAGTGATATATCTATATCTATACACCCTGGCCGTCAGACTGGGTTGTCCCAGCCACTCTGTGTGGCTTCCAACAGAATATAAAGACCAGGCATCCCCAAACTTAGCTAGGGATCATGGGAGTTGTAGGCCAAAACATCTGGAGGGCCGCAGTTTGGGGATGCCTGATAAAGACACACAATACATCAGGCATTAAAAGCATCCCGATACAGTGGTACCTCTGGTTACCAACTTAATTCGTTCCGGAGGTCCGTTCTTAACCTTAAACCGTTCTTAACCTGAGGTACCATTTTAGCTAATGGGGCCTTCTGCTGCCGCCGTGCCACCGACACGCAATTTCCGTTCTCATCCTGAGGTAAAGTTCTTAACCCGAGGTACTACTTCTGGGCTAGAGGAGTCTGTAACCTGAAGTGTTTTTAACCTGAGGTATTTGTAACCTGAGGTACCACTGCATGGGTGGCACTGTGGGTTAAACCACTGAGCCTAGGGCTTGCCGATCAGTAGGTCGGTGGTTCGAATCCCCGCGACGGGGTGAGCTCCCGTTGCTCAGTCCCAGCTCCTGCCAACCTAGCAGTTTGAAAGTGCAAGTAGATAAATAGGTACCACTACAGCGGGAAGGTACACGGCGTTTCCGTGTGCTGCTCTGGTTCGCCAGAAGCGGCTGTCATGCTGGCCACATGACCTGGAAGCTGTACACCGGTTCCCTCGACCAATAACGCGAGATGAGCGCCGCAACCCCAGAGTCGGTCATGACTGGACCTAATATTCAGGGGTCCGTTTACCCTTTTCCCACTGTACAGGGCTCCCTCAGATGTCTACAGAAGGTTGTATAATTGTTTCTCTCTCTGACACCTGACATTTGGCTGTTGCCACGTCAGAGCCCCTTGCACGTCATTCTCCACCCTTCTTACCCAGATGAGATCCAAAGAGATGGCCGACTTACTGGCTGAGAAAGCTCAGATCACGGAAGAGGAAGCAAAGCTCCTGGCTCAGAAAGCCGCCGAGGCGGAGCAGGAGATGCAGCGGATCAAAGCCACGGCCATCCGGACCGAGGAGGAGAAACGGCTGATGGAGCAGAAGGTGCTGGAGGCAGAGATGTTGGCGCTGAAGATGGTGGAAGAGTTGGAGCGAAGGTCAGGCGGGGAGGAAAGCGCACCCACCGACTTGGGGGCTTTGCAGCATTTCATTCTTTGTTGTTTTTTAAAATAAACTTTATTGAAATTCAAATTAAAATAAGCACACACATAAACACATACACACACTTGAAATGATAATAATAACATACAAAATCATATATAATAAAAAATAATGATGAAATAATAACAATACTGATAATAAGAATATAAGTTAGAAATTAAATTCATACATTCAACTTAAATCCAACTTAAATTGTAATACCCGTAGCCCTAAAAGAATTACGAGTAAGAAACAAAACAAAAAAAGAAAAAAGAAAACAGAAAAAGAAAAAAAAATGAAAAAGAAAAAGAAAAATACAGAAAAAGGGAATACAGACAAAAATACTTCACTCATTCAAACTCAAGATTATTACAGTCATAGTACTCCAAATATATTCCACCTATATTCCCCTTTAATTATCCCCCTTTATCTCCTCCTCTCCTATTTGACTTCCACTCATCTCTCTCTCAGGTTCATCAATTACTATATTACAATACTGCTTCCCCCTATTTCTACCAATATATATCCTAAAGTATCCTGTATATAAAAATGCATCATCCATTTCATTCTTTGTTTTTGTTGGCATTGGGTTGTGCCCAATGTAGCACAAAGTTAAAGGCTACTACTACTACTACAAATAATTTTGTTATTTGTACCCCACCCATCTGACTGGGTCGCCCCAGCCACTCTGGGTGGCTTCCAGCATATATAAAAACACAACGAAACATTAAACATTTAAAAAACTTGCCTATACAGGACTGCCTTCAGGTGTCTTCTAAAGGTTGTATAGTTATCTCCTTGATATCTGACAAGGGGGCGTACCACAGGGAGGGAGCCACCACTGAGTAGGTCCTCTACCTGGCACCCTGTAACCTCACTTTTCGTAGTGAGGAAACCGCCAGAAGGCCCTCGGAGATAGATAGATAGATAAATATAGCTAGATGGTAGATAGATAGATAGATAGATAGATAGATAGATAGATAGATAGATAGAGTGGTACCTCTACTTACGAATTTAATGCGTTCCGAACACACATTTGTAAGTCGAAAAAAATTGTAAGTCGAATCCCATAGGAATGCATTGGGAGAAAAAATTCGTAAGTAGAAGCAACCCTATCTAAAAATTTGTAAGTAGAAAAAATCCTATCTAAACCGCATCCAAGATGGCGGACAGAGCTCCATTCGTAAGTAGAAATATTCGTAAGTAGAGTTATTTGTAAGTAGAGGTACCACTGTAGATAGATATAGATAGATGAGAGAGAGAGAGAGAGAGAGAGAGAGAGAGAGAGAGAGAGAGAGAGAGAGAGAGAGAGAGAGAGAGAGAAGGAGAGAAGGAGAAAGAGAGAGTGTGTGTCATACCTCAGAAGTCAAATGGAATCCATTCCAGAAGTCCATTCAACTTCCAAAACGTTGAAAACCAAAGCTCCTGCAGCCAATCGGAAGCTGCGGAAGACCCGTCGGATGTTCGGCTTCCAAAATTAGTTTGGGAGCCAAAACGTTCTAGAACTAAGCTGTTCAAAAACCAAGGTATGACTGTATATATATTGAGTAAATCAAATAAATTAATAGAATCATCATAACAGAAGTACAAAACAGAACAGAGGTACATAAACACAGCACAGTATATCCTGGAGGGACTTAATAGTAGGTTGGAGAAGTATTCCTTACCATCAGGAAAGCCAATTTTGCACATTGCACTGTGCAAAGGGAGTTCTGTGTGCCTGTAATCATTGTATATACGATAAAATCCCACCAAACAGCGTATAATTTTTCAGGGCCCACTGGAACTTTAATTTTATGTAATTAAACTGTAATTTTATGAGGATTTGTTTCCAGCTAATGCAAAACTCCTTATACCAATGCAAAAGTTACAAACAAACAAACAAAAAACAACTGGCCTGGCAGAGCTGGATTTGCATGTCATGTTTCTCCCCCCCACACACACACCCCACCTGCTTGCTCCCCTTTTCTCCCTTGAAGCAAGCAGAGCTTTTCGACTGACACAGCTTGGCATCCCTTAAGCACCAGAGCATTTCACGACAGGGAATATCCAGGGATCATACTATCTGGCAGCGAGACGCAGCTGCCTTTGGCGCACAGAAAGGGGGCAGGCATCTGACAGGCAAAACAAGATTACATAAGTATTCAGGGCAAGGAATGAGGAGCAAGAGCGTTTGAGGAAGGGCTGGGAGAGAGGGAGATAATGAAGCAAAAGGGGGGCGGGGATTGCCAGGGAAAGCACAGGATGGCGAGGGCTGCGTGCCTGTGGAGACAGTAGCAGTGAAGGGAAATGTCACCTTTGTAGAATAGGCTTGCTTTGACACCGACTTACAGACACCCTCTCTATTGTTCTCACCCAGGCAAGCAATGAGCATTGGCAGAAGTTTATGGGCACATTTGACTCCTAGGCTTAAGGTCCCCCACCTATGAGAGCATAAGAAGAGCCTGTTGGACCAAACCAATGGCCCATCCTACTCATCATCCTGCTCTCATTCTGGCCAACCAGATGCCTGTGGGATACCCCCAAGCAGGGACCAAGCACAAGAGCACTCTCCCCTCCTGTGGTTTAACCATTGATAGCCTTTATCTTCTGTGAATGGGTCCAATTCTCTTTTTAAAGCCATCCATCCCAATGGCCATCACTGCCTCTTCTGTAGCTCAACTTCTCATAGCCGAGTAAGATTGTCTTCCATGAACACGGTCTTAACAGTGAGCCCGTAAGGGACTGTGGAGGCCAATTCTGGATCTGCACATCCTTCCACAGTGAGGACATAGGTTTCCAGCGGGAGTTGATCATGGAGAGGGTTTGCCAAACGTTGCCTTCCTCTTAGCTTGTTTCTCCTTTTCGCCCTGAGTTTGTGCTTCTTCAAAGTCCATGACATCTTTGATAAAGGCTGTTCTCCAATTGCAGCGCTCGCAGGGTAGTGTTTCCCAGTTATCAGTGCTCGTGTTAATTTTTTTGGATTTGCCTTGAGAGCGTCTTTAAACCTCTTTTGTTGTCCACCAGTATTCCACTTTCCATTCTTGTGTTGGGGATAGAGTAGTTGCTTTGGAAGACGATGATCAGGCATTCAAACAACATGACCAGTCCAATGGAGTTAATAATAATAATAATAATAATAATAATAATAATAATAATAATTTATTATTTATACCCCACCCATCTGGCCGGGTTCCCCCAGCCACTCTGGGTGGCTTCCAACAAAACATTAAAATACAGAAATCCATCAAACATTAAAAGCTTCCCTAAACAGGGCTGCCTTGAGATGCCTTCTAAAGGTCTGGTAATTGTTGTTCTCTTTGACCTCTGGTGGGAGGGCATTCCACAGGGTGGGTGCCACTACCGAGAAGGCCCTCTGCCTGGTTCCCTGTAACTTGGCTTCTCATAGCGAGGGAACCGCCAGAAGACCCTCGGCGCTAGACCTCAGTGTCCGGGCAGAACGATGGGGGTGGAGACGCTCCTTCAGGTATACTGGACCGAGGCCGTTTAGGGCTTTAAAAGGTCAACACAAACACTTTGAATTGTGCTCGGAAACGTACTGGGAAACGTTGATATCGAAGAATCATTGCTTTGACACTGGTGAAGCTGAAGATTCAGAACAGACGAAAGGAAGTCTTTCTTCACACGGTGCATAGTTGAGCTACGATTTTCTGAAAACCTGAAAATCGTAGCCCAGCTATGCACTGTGAAGAAAGACTTCCTTTCATCTGTTCTGAATCTTCAGCTTCTCTGGATATCGGAGAAAAACTGCTCTCTCTACCCTCTTCATACCATACATGCATCACATTACACAATTCTATCATGTAACCTCTTACTCAACTTTCCTCTAAACTAAAAGGTCCCAAATGTTGCAAACTTTCCTCACCAGGGCACGAGAACTTTATCCAGACATTATTGAAGCCTCTAGCTGTGCCACTGCATTACTTTTTGCTGCAGAGTGAACTCCCAATGCACCATTTGATATGCCTTTCAAGTCTCAGCCTAGATAATGGATCTTTGATATTTCGAGGGAGAATTACACCCGCGACATGGCTTTTTGTAAGTCACCTATTTTACTAACACTGAAGCAACCCTTCTATGTCACCGCAGTCTTAAAACACACAAAGACGAGTTCTTTTCTCACCCTTTGTGGATAATCATTGTTCCTGGAATGCAACTCGAGAAGATGATTCTGCTATTGTTCTACGCTGGAACAGAATGTATTTGAATCGACATGCATTGTGTTTTACATTCTTTAATTCTTTCAGCTATACAGAATTTGCCGCCATTTATTAATTTATTTTTTTGAATATTGGTAGGCATCTAGAGGGCACGAGATTGGTGAAGGCAGAGAGAGGGGTGTAGGAATGCAGTTGTGTGGCAATGCCCTCCGAGCAGTGTAATAATGACACGTGACGCATAATTTAAAGGTTAAATGGGTGGTTCAGGCCACAACTTTATTAAATATGCATGTTGAGCGGAATTGGCTTAGGCGTTGGAACCTATCAGACTAAATCCGACTCCAACCCGTGTGTTGAAGTCCGTGAGAAGTTAACCACCAGTAAGGAACCCGGCGATGCCGATCAACCGGAACTCCTTCTGTGGCCACCGTACGGGGCGTGCCTTACGGCCCTGGCGACTCCAGGCTCTGGACCAAGCCTCGCCCCCGGAATCCTTTAACGGAATTACTTCTCCAAATTTGGGCAGGTGATGACGCAATCTGCCCCTCCTCCTCTTATTGTTATGCAAATTTCCAACGCCTAACCGCCTAACCTAAGTTGTGACGACATGCTACGAGGTAGGCGAAAAACCCATCATGGCTAGCCCAGTATGGGAAAAGTCCTACCCGGTCCACTGACTAACCAGGCAACCGACCAGGTCCGCAGCAGCGCCCCCTATTCTCTTTTTAAGGGGCGGGTGGGCGGGTGCTTCTGTTCGCTCCGGCGAACTGTGAGAAAGAGAGTGAGTTCCGGCTACGCGGCGGGGTTTAAACGCTGCGGCCCCGCCCCCTCATCCCTATTGGACAAGGGCGTGGGTGACGCAGGCGGGAACTTCCATTGCGTAGGGGCTGACACTGCAGCCCCTACGCAATGGGCTCTTTGGTCTGCCCACAACTCCACCTCCGGCAAAGGCACGGAAGTGGTTTTGTGTGGCAATGCCCTCCGAGCAGTGTAATAATGACACGTGACGCATAATTTAAAGGTTAAATGGGTGGTTCAGGCCACAACTTTATTAAATATGCATGTTGAGCGGAATTGGCTTAGGCGTTGGAACCTATCAGACTAAATCCGACTCCAACCCGTGTGTTGAAGTCCGTGAGAAGTTAACCACCAGTAAGGAACCCGGCGATGCCGATCAACCGGAACTCCTTCTGTGGCCACCGTACGGGGCGTGCCTTACGGCCCTGGCGACTCCAGGCTCTGGACCAAGCCTCGCCCCCGGAATCCTTTAACGGAATTACTTCTCCAAATTTGGGCAGGTGATGACGCAATCTGCCCCTCCTCCTCTTATTGTTATGCAAATTTCCAACGCCTAACCGCCACTCGAGCCCCCCCAGGCTCGCCGCCAATCCGCTCACATGTTATAATCACCCAGAAGTTAATTTCAGCGTAGCCCTAATTAGTAATTTAGCACTTGGTTAAATTGCTTTAAGATATGAATTCAGTTATTAACGGGGGAGTGTGACCCTACTCTCTTATTCGCCTACTTAAGCTCTACATTATTCAGGACATCTCGTATGGCAGCAATAACGTTCCGTAGCCAGGCGTCATTCCCGATCGGAGAAAGGTGAACGCCATCATCGCGATAGAGGGCTGCTTCACTTCGTTTCAGGGTGGGATGCTGTATAACCCGACCATTCAAGGATAACACTCTGCGGGCCACGACTGAGTTCAAAAGCCTCCTGGAATTGTTCAAGGCTTTAGGGCAACGGCCATCGCGCCAAAAGCGCCTTTCCAGCAGGGAGGACCACAATAACGTCATCCGCGGGAAACTCTCCTTCATAATGTCAAAATCTTTGAATATATGTTTCCTCAAATCGACCGCGTTGCGGTAGGCTAAGTCGTTTTCCCCGAGTTGCACAATCAAGACATCTGGGGGGCCAAGTGAGGCAGCCCGGGCCTGGATGATCGGCAGCAACTCGTTCCACTGCATACCCCTCCTGGATATCCAGGAAACCTCCACATTTCCTGGAAGGCCGAGTCCGCATCCCAGACCAACTTCAATTGCTCTTCTCTGGGCCCAGTGCACTATACTGTGCCCCGCTATCCAAACCCGGATGAAATGGTAACCTGAAAAGTAGAGATGAAACGCCGGATGAGCCACCAGAGACAACCTACGTGCGAATGTACCGCTTGTAAGCATTCGACTTCCATCTCCCCATCTCTTGGATCCTTTCCGCTGACAAGCCTAGGTGCATAGCGGAAGTGGCAGCGCCAATTCTAAAGGAATGGGCAGAAAATTCTGTGGGGTTGTACCCGCAAGATGCTATGGCTTTGCGAAGTACCCTGGTAAATTGTTGACGAGTGAGCCGAGCACCATCATGGTGAATGAGTAACGGGCCAGGACCCGGCGGTCGGAGATAAAGATACCGCCTAGTGTCCTTCACTGGACAAGGACCAACGGCGCCTGTCGCAGGGAGGCGAATGCTAGCGCCTTTCCCCTTCTGATCCGTTTTTGAGTGGCGGACGCGTACAATAGCTTGGGCTTCGGAAAGCGATAGATCCCGTAATAATATGCCCCGGGTAACACCATCAGGGTGGTCCTCACACACCACTTCCCCAACCCTAAGGGCCCCGAAGTAAGCTATCGAAAAGGCTGCTGAAAACAGCCGTGCTTCAAATTTGGACCAACAAAGAGTTCTCAATCGCCTATGGATTTGGGTAAGCATCTCGAACGTGATGGGCCGCCTGGAATCGGCAACAGGAGGCTGCAGCCTACGCCAGCCTTCCATTGCTCTGCGCAAATGGAAGTTATCGCACGGGTCTGTAAGATAAAGAGATTTTGAGAAAAAGGTGATAGCTGCAGTGTGGATGCCAAGAGTCTTGGCGGCGCGACCCAGCCCTCTGAGGTATACCACGTATTGCATAACCTCCTCGGGGGTTGGTGGGCTCTCGAGGCGCGCATCAGCACCCTTCTGTCGGAAGGATAGAAACTCTGCCCATGCTCGTTTATAGGAGCTAAGGGTGGCGGGGGCCACGGAAGCAAATACTCCCTTTAGGATTTCCCGTTTCCAAGGTTCCATAGGTGTTCCGGGAACCTCTCTAGATACTGCTGCGCATCTGGTGCTAATGAGTGAAAGCGGTCCATCTGGAAACGAGACAAAGCATCTGCGATATTATTATTTTGCCCCGGCACGAATTTGGCTGAGAAGTGCATATTTAACTCGAGACTGCGCAGCACAAAATGACGTAGGAGGGCAGACACCCTCTCCGACCGCGAAGATTGCTTGGTAAGCACACTGACTACCGCTTGATTGTCCGTGTTGAAGCAGACTCTCCGGTTCCTGAAGTCGTCCGACCAAAGATGCACTGCTACCACTATGGGAAAGAATTCTAGAAATGTTAAATCCCGAGTAATGTCTGTGTTTTTCCAACTAGGAGGCCAAGGTTCAGCACACCATCTCCCTCTGAAATATACCCCGAAACCCAATGCGCCCGCTGCGTCAGAATGAATCTGAAAGTCTGAACATAGTGAAATGCTATCCTGCCATAAAGATACGCCATTGTATTGTTCTAGAAAGGTCAGCCAGTTCACCAGGTCCGCTTTGACCCCTTTTGGCAAGCGAACCCTATGAAACGGTCGGGTTAATCCTACAGTGAGCCTGGCAACCCTTAGGCAAAAGGGGCGCCCAGGTGAGATTACCCTGCAAGCGAAATTAAGGTGCCCTAGTAGCGATTGAATTTGTCTCAACGTGACTTTTTTGCGGGGAATAAGCTGTCTAATCAACTCCTTAAGGGCTGTTAGTTTATCAGCCGGTAGACGCGAGGTTTGGGCTACCGTATCCAATTCGATACCTAAATACGTCAAACGAGACACAGGTCCTTCAGTTTTTTCAGCTGCAAGCGGCACCCCCAGTTCGCATGTAAGGGAACCGAAGGCCTTCATGAGGCCTGCGCAGTCAACACTGTGCGCTCCACCCACGAAAAGGAAGTCATCTAGGTAATGTGTGACACCTGACAGACCAGTCCTAGCACGAAGGGCCCAGTCCAGGAATGTGCTAAAAGTTTCGAAGGCCGAACATGCGACGGAACATCCCATGGGCATAGCTTTGTCGATGAAATAAGCGCCCCCGAACCTAAAACCCAACCATTTGTAGTCGTGGGGGTTTACAGGAAGGAGGCGGAAGGCCGATTCGATATCACACTTCGCCATCAAGGCCCCTTTGCCAAACTGGCGGACCAGCTTCACTGCGTGGTCAAAGGAGGCGTATTTTACCGTACAAAGCTCTTGCGGGATACCGTCATTAACTGAGCTACCCTTTGGGTGAGAAAGATTATGAATTAACCTAAATTCTCCTGGGGCCTTTTTTGGAACTATGCCTAGCGGGGAAATGTGGAGGTCAGCTATAGGTGGAGTTAAAAATGGGCCCGCAACCCGGCCAGCCAATAGTTCTTTATTTATCTTTTTGATGGCTATATCGGGACGCTCCCTAACTGACTTCTGATTTGGTGGGTGGGTAGTGGAAGGCGGGATCCGAACGGGGATGCGAAAACCTGAAGAGAAACCCTCCTCCAGGTACAGAGCCGCAGGTCTGTTAGGGTATAGGGCTAGCAACATCTTTAAGGGGTTCAGTTTCACAGGGGAGTAGGCCATGGCTAGAGAACAGTTAGCCTCTATTCTGTCCTGAGGTTGCTCCGTGGGAGGCACCGGGGGGGTATCTGGGGCCCTGGTGAAAATTGCCCTTGGCCCCCCGAAAGGACTGCTTCCCCTTGAAGCAGGATACCCCCGGATGCTGACCCAAGCACTTCTCACATTCGTGAGTATATTTGCAATTGGGCCTTTGGCAGAGTCCCTTATTAAACTCCCAACAGACCCTACGCCGCGGGTCTTTTTTGGGTTCAAACCTGCTGGCTTTCGGGGGGTCAGTTTGTTTTTTATCAACATACGGCACTACATGGTTACTCCAGTAGTGTTGGTGCCGCTGATCCACTCTGGGTGGCTTCCAACAAAACATTAAAATACAGAAATCCATCAAACATTAAAAGCTTCCCTAAACAGGGCTGCCTTGAGATGCCTTCTAAAGGTCTGGTAATTGTTGTTCTCTTTGACCTCTGGTGGGAGGGCATTCCACAGGGTGGGTGCCACTACCGAGAAGGCCCTCTGCCTGGTTCCCTGTAACTTGGCTTCTCATAGCGAGGGAACCGCCAGAAGACCCTCGGCGCTAGACCTCAGTGTCCGGGCAGAACGATGGGGGTGGAGACGCTCCTTCAGGTATACTGGACCGAGGCCGTTTAGGGCTTTAAAGGTCAACACAAACACTTTGAATTGTGCTCGGAAACGTACTGGGAAACGTTGATATCGAAGAATCATTGCTTTGACACTGGTGAAGCTGAAGATTCAGAACAGACGAAAGGAAGTCTTTCTTCACACGGTGCATAGTTGAGCTACGATTTTCTGAAAACCTGAAAATCGTAGCCCAGCTATGCACTGTGAAGAAAGACTTCCTTTCATCTGTTCTGAATCTTCAGCTTCTCTGGATATCGGAGAAAAACTGCTCTCTCTACCCTCTTCATACCATACATGCATCACATTACACAATTCTATCATGTAACCTCTTACTCAACTTTCCTCTAAACTAAAAGGTCCCAAATGTTGCAAACTTTCCTCACCAGGGCACGAGAACTTTATCCAGACATTATTGAAGCCTCTAGCTGTGCCACTGCATTACTTTTTGCTGCAGAGTGAACTCCCAATGCACCATTTGATATGCCTTTCAAGTCTCAGCCTAGATAATGGATCTTTGATATTTCGAGGGAGAATTACACCCGCGACATGGCTTTTTGTAAGTCACCTATTTTACTAACACTGAAGCAACCCTTCTATGTCACCGCAGTCTTAAAACACACAAAGACGAGTTCTTTTCTCACCCTTTGTGGATAATCATTGTTCCTGGAATGCAACTCGAGAAGATGATTCTGCTATTGTTCTACGCTGGAACAGAATGTATTTGAATCGACATGCATTGTGTTTTACATTCTTTAATTCTTTCAGCTATACAGAATTTGCCGCCATTTATTAATTTATTTTTTTGAATATTGGTAGGCATCTAGAGGGCACGAGATTGGTGAAGGCAGAGAGAGGGGTGTAGGAATGCAGTTATACAAGCTTTAATTTTAAAAAAGCATTAAAAGGAGATCCCATGTTGCAGGTTGTGGAGGCTCACATGCAATACTTCCTCATCTTTTTACTAACCTATAAGAACATAAGAAGCAGCTGCTGGATCAGCCCAATAGCCCATCTAGTCCAGCAGTGGCCAACCAGGTGCCCATTAATTCCAATGGGTTTACTCTTGAGTAGGGCTAATATGGGATCCAACCCTAGATGATGATTGTGATTTGGGTGCCTGTCTCCCACTTTTATGGATTCTGGCCGTGATGGTTGGCAGTACTCCATCACGGAAGTTGCATCTTGCATTAATGTTTATCCATTTAGTAATCAAAACTTAAACCTGTATTTTAAAAGCTGAATTTCTGACTTCCAATTGTTCAGCTATAGCAGGCATCCCCAAACTGCGGCCCTCCAGATGTTTTGGCCTACAACTCCCATGATCCCTAGCTAACAGGACCAGTGGTCATGGATGATGGGAATTGTAGTCCAAAACATCTGGAGGGCCGAAGTTTGGGGATGCCTGAGCTATAGCCAGGGCTCCCCCCCCAGTCCATCTCCCAATTAAGGTTGCTGAAGTGAAGAAAGGTGTGTATGTAGGGGGATAGCCAGGAATAGTTTTTTGTGAGAAAGGAATGGGAAGGTATCATCAGTGGCGTAGCTAGCCGCTTGGGTGCCAGGTGTGTGGGGATGTCCTGCAGCCCGGGGTAGGGCAATATGCCCATGGGGGCAGGGCAAGCCTCTCCAATGCTTGGAGCCTCTTCAACACCTCCTCCTCAGCTGTAGGGCAGTTGAGAGAGAGGCAGTAGGCAGACACAAGCCCCACACTGCTGTTTCAGGCAGCATGCAGGCGCCTAAGCCACCACATCATTCCTAAAAAGTTTCGTGAGCCCATTTTTAAAAAAAGAAAACTCATTATGCCCCCCCCCGTGGTGACACCCCCCCCTTCCTCCACCACTGGGTATCATCATCCTCTCACCCTTCAGGCTAGAGCCCCAGAGCAGGTTATATGACAATATTAGAGACAACTTCTTTGAAGTCTCCTTCTTTGGAGGTCTTTAAGCAGAGGCTTGACAGGCATATGTCAGAAATGCTTTGATAGTGTTTCCTGCTTGGCAGGGGGTTGGACTGGATGGCCCTTGTGGTCTCTTCCAACTCTATGATTCTATGAACTTTAAAACAATTTACAATCACAAGATAAGGTGAGTCCTTAAATGTACACCTCAAGTGTCAAAGGACAGGGTGAGGAGGTAGGCCTTCAGCATTCGCCAGAAGCTGTATAAGGTGCCAGGCTCAGCTCTGTGGGAATGGAGTTCCACAACTTAGGGGCCACCACAGAGAAGGTCCTTTCCCAGGCCACCACCTCTCCCCACCGCTGCTGAGTCTCTGAGGACAGAGGAACTACAAAGGAGGGCCCTCCCCTGTTGATCTCAGAACCCAAGAGGGTCTGTAGGGAAGGAGGAGGTCTTTCATATACTCAGTTAAATTCCTGGCCTGAAATGCACCCAGAGATAGTCCTTTTCCAAGCCTGTTCACTGCTCTTTCTAAGCCATTGTTTTGCACTCACCTCTGGCTGATGGTCATCCAGTTTCGGGGGTGGGGGTAGGAATCAAAGCAGAACCTGCACGCTTGAAGCCCACCCATGTTTGAGAACAAATGACAAGAACTGCCGCCCACAGCGGATCTCTCCAAGTGCTTGGAATTTTTATTAAAACCCCAAATGAGAAACAAATCAATTCTGCAGAGTATATAACAATCCATGGGAATAGAAAATAGGGTCTGTCCATATCAAGACCCCTCTTAAGGAAACAACACAATGGGGGGGGGTTGAGGATGCGCCAGATATCTGAATTTCAGATATACATTTTCAAGATTCAGTACAAACTTTTTTTGTAAAAAATAATAGTATCAAGAGAGACAAACTCCCATCTGCAAAAACAAGTCGGGGTGGGGGAAAGGTTGTTGAACCAAACTCTGGGTTGAACATCTGGGCTAGTTGCATGTCTGGGATCCAGTGACATGAGGCCCCAGAGATCAAATGTGTCTGAAGGCTGGGCCCCCACACCCTAATTTAAGGGCAAGGAATGCCTGGCCCTCCAGTTGTTGTTGCTGTTGACTACTAATTCCCAGAAGCCACCAAGATCTAATGGCCAGGGATGATGACTTCAACAACATCTGGAAGGCCATTACCTACCTCCAGTCAGAGACCATGCTGAGGGTCAGCTGCTGTTTCGTATTTCAGGCAGCAAAGCTGTCTCCACCATCTCACACCCTCCTTGCCTTTTACTCCATGGTTGCCCAATTTGCAGTACAGGAGCCAAATGCAACAAGAGAGGTCGGACAACGCTTGGGTGAACGAGAGAACTAACCAGAGGGAGTGGCACCCACACCACCCACTCCAAAATCCAAAATTGCCCAATTTTTTTAAAAAAGAAGATTGGCAATCCCTGGATAGGCAATGCAGAAAAAAGCAACTTCGACTCACGCGTGGTTCCAGGGCCTGACTTGCCTGCTTCCGAAAAGTGTTTGCGAATATGTGATGCAGAGAAAACCCAGCTTAAAATGATGTGCCACCAATGCAGGGTGGGCACAGGCCATATCTTTAAGTCTGGGACGTGGTCTTTTGAGCATTTCAGCAGTGAGGTCCAGAAGAGCCCAGCTGGATCAGGCCAGTGGCCCATCTAGTCCAGCATCCTGTTCTCCCAGGGGCATAGCTGCCAAGTTTTCCCTTTTCTCGCGAGGAAGCCTATTCAGCATAATGGAAAATCCCTTTTAAAAAGGGATAACTTGGCAGCTATGCCCAGGGGTCAACCGGACGCCCCTGGGAAACTCAGAAAGCAGAATATGAGGGCAGGAGCAGTCTCTCCTCTTGTGACTTTCAGCAAGTGGGATTCAGAAACATCACTGCCTCCAGAGCAAAGCCATCGTGGCTAGAAGGCACTGGCAGCCCTCTATCGATAGTGGAGGGTGGGTCAGGACCATAGCTGCCAAGTTATCCCTTATTTTAAGGGATTTTCCCTTATGCTGAATAGGCTTCCTCGCGAGAAAAGGGAAAACTTGGCAGCTATGGTCAGGACTCTGGCAACAAAGAGCTCTGCAGATCTGGCCCAATTACTAATGGCTGAACACCGCTGGAGTAACACCCAAGGCAGCCGTCTAAAGAAACAAAGCCCTGTTTTACTGCAAGTGCCGTGGCTCTCTCAAGGATTCAGATAAATGCACAGTACAACGATTTGGGCCACAGCCCATGTGAAGTGAGGATGCACACCAGCATTTCAAAAAACGTTTTAGTTTGCTCTTAAAAAAGCTAAAAAAGCGACTGTAAAATGGCTTTGACAAACTAAGCCAAAACATGGTTTGCCATTACCGGCAAAAGACAGAGATAGCTGCTGTAAGAACATCAGAAGTGCCTGGCTGCTGGATCAG
The DNA here is from genome assembly GCF_963506605.1 of Zootoca vivipara. Taxonomy (NCBI): domain Eukaryota; kingdom Metazoa; phylum Chordata; class Lepidosauria; order Squamata; family Lacertidae; genus Zootoca; species Zootoca vivipara. The sequence continues at coordinate 19,116,635 of NC_083292.1, read as the reverse complement.
GCCAATGGCCCATCTAGTCCAGCATCCTGTTCTCACGGTGGCCAACCAGATGCTCCAATGGGAAGCCAACAAGCAGGATCTGAGCACAACGGCAACTGTCTGCACTTGTGATTCCCCCGTTACTGGCATTCGGAGGCATACGGCCTCTGACAGTGGAGGTGGAACCCAGCCATCATGGCTAGTGGCCGTTGATAGACTGATCCTCCAAGAATTTGTCCAATCCTAAACTTTCGTCAAGTGTTTTATTTCTCTTACTTGCCTGGAAAAGCAAGAGCCTCTCTTTTCAGCAGTTCAGAAACTCCAACTGCTTACATCCAATTTTGAGTGAGGCAAGGCAGAACCAAAGTCGGTGTTTTGAGGATCCTGAACAGGGCACCACCCAATGCACCTTTAATCCGGCATCTTTCAAACAAGATGGCCAGGTTCAGACTGACTGGGCCTTTCTCACTGTGCTGCTACTAGTAACCCCAGAAACAACCTTTTGTTTATAAGCTCAGCCTCCCACTGGTCCCTCCACTCCTCCTCCTTTCGAACATGTACGAATCCATCGTTTCGACCGATCAGAAAACGAGGAAAGGCAAGACAAGGTGAGCCTACAGGGGTAGTGGCCATGTTGGAAGTGGGAAACTAACATGGCTGGGGTTTTATGTTTATTTTGGTAACAGCACCACTTTGAGAGTGATAGAAACTCCACCTTTAAAATGGCAGGCCCCTTTAGTCATTGCATCCCTTGATAGCAGCACAAAAAGGAGATCAACGGGACCAGGGGCAACACAAAGGCTTGGAAGCTAGAAAATTCATCTGAGGCTTTTGAGCGAGAGAGATCGTCTCTCTCGCTGAGGTATTGCAGTACACAAAGAGTCGCGGGTTTCCTTTTTAAATGACCGAAGATCAGAATGCTAGAAGCTGAGAAGGAAAGGGATTTGTGTCTGAGGGAGAGGGAGAGTAGCTTTGTGTATGCATGTTGCTCCCTGACAGTCATCCCACAGGAGTGAATGCTGAGTGTTCTTGCAAAGCTACACGTATTTTCTCAGGCATGAAGCCACTGCAGTCTAGTACTCAATTTAACTTTAAAAAGCAAAAAAGAGAAATCTTTACAAAGAGGCACCTGCCCTGTCCATTAAGAATTCAAAATTCCACAGTGGATTAGCGGGGGGGGGGGGCAGGACATCTCGCAGGGGTCAAATGGCGGAGGGGCTCTGTTGTTGTGCATCTAAAGACCCGGTATATTCCACAGCACCTTGGGTTGGGGCTTCTGGGCCCCCCCATTCCCCATACTTCGCCCTCCCTGTTCCTGATGCTATCCTACTTCTTGTGAGAAGCAAATTTTTGCACAATCCCCCACCCCCACCCCAAATCCTGTGATTAAAATGATACGCCTTGAAACAAAAAGTGCAAAAAAAAACCACAAAACAACCTGGGATTTTTAAACACTGAGCACCAGCCTTGTACAGAGTTTGACCTCTCTGTATGCAACCGAGGTCAAGACGGCATAGGGGAAGGACCATCTGCTTTTGCTGGGAGATACCCCCTGCCCGAAATCCTGGAAAGACGCTGCCAATTGGTGTGGACACTACTGAGCTAGATGGACCCAGTGGTCTGACTCAGCTGAAGACAGCTTCCTTCAGAGCCCACTCAATGACCCTCTGCCAGCTTGGTTCAGAAGGAAGGAGAGAGCTTGACGTCTAAAAGAGGCTCCCTGATGATCCTTCCATTTGGTTCAGAACGTAGGGGGCTAAGTTGAAGTCACTTAGCAGTGTCCTTCTTGCGCAAGGGGGAACGGGAGTGCAGCACCCTCGATGGCGGCACAACGGATCGCGCAACAAGAACCGGCTGTTGCGCCAGGATCGGCTGTTCCCCAACAAGCTTCGTCTGGTGCAACTGTTGCGCCGGATCCCTTTGCCGTGCAAGCTTTAAACACTGCTACCCGCGAGCACGAGGGGTCTTGCACTAGCCGACAGAGAATACTAGATGTTAAAGGCTCCTTGATGGGAAAGAGCCGCCTCTCTCGTCCGCAGGAAGGAGCGTTGTCGTGCCCCTACAGAGAGGCGGGAAGTGAAAAGGGGTCTCATGCTGGTGCCCCCACCCATCCCGTCTTGGGAGCACGTTAATACAAGTCACAATCAATACAAACACTTTAAAAAGAAAGGAAGAAGAAGCTAAATGGTATGTCACAGTCGTGTGTTATACAAAGATTATTAAAAAACAAAGAAACTGCAAAAGTACGAAGCAGGGGAGCATCACGCCAAACTCTTCGAAAATGCGCGAAGAGGGGGTCACAGTTCAGGGGGCAGCCAGGAAGGAGGGATTCGTGGCCGGCTATGGCTGAGTCTTCAAACGGAGGGTCCGCATCAGTCGGGCGCTGGCTCAGGAGCAAAGAACCGGCTCGCTTACTAGAGCTCCTCGAAGAAGGCCACACGGGACTTTGTGCTCTGCAAGGTGAGCTGGTGGAGAGAAAAACAAAACACACAGGAATATAATAAAAGAGGGTGCTGGCTTTCTGCTCTGCTGTAGAAAACTGCCTCAAGGAATGGTGGGAGACAGAAGGAAGCACCGAGCTGCCTCCTGCCCGGAACGAGACATGTCTGAGCCTGCTAGAGCACATAAAAATGCCCTTCGGCTAATCTAGTATCTTATTTTCTCCAGTCGAGACCCAAATGCCTCCAGCTACTACATGAGTAGACCCCGGAGGGGGGTGGCTCTTTCCCAGCTTGGCAACTGATGTTCAGATATACTGCTTCTTTTCGTGGAGGTTCTGCTGAGACATCCTGGCAGATCTCAGCACCTCCTACTCCACAAATGCTGCCAATTAGCTACCAGACGGTGCTGGCTTCGGTGTACAGAGTCCTACTGGGACCCGGCTATCTGAAAAGGCATCTCACCCCTTATATACCCCATTGATTGTGGAGCTCTGCAGGAGAGGGCCTCCTGCAGAAGCCATCTTCTCATGAGGTCCATTTTATACGAGTCAGGCCTTTTTTGTGGAGGCCCCTACACTTAACTCCCCCCCTTTAAATCTTACATAGGCAATGTCTTTTGGGTGCCTACTGAAGACCTGGAATAAGACAACATGATTGATGAAATTAATCACATAGGTTACATAATTTTGCGAGAGTCGGTAGCAAGATGGATACTGTAGCTTTGGGGCAGAAGACGAACTGCGGCAGAATAGAAACAGCACTGCACGTGACAAATGCGGCGCAGAATGGGAAACAATGCACCTTCTTCCCTCCCTGCCTCCCACAGCCATATTAAGGATCAGTGGTGCACCAGAACCTTGAAGCATTTCAGGGAAAGCAGATGCTTCACAGAAAGCAAAGATTCTCAGGAACGCTGCAGCTGTGAAGCTTAAGCAGGTGTGCATGGATGAATGGGAACAAAATCTAACACATGCCAGGCTTTTTCTTTTTCTTTTTTTAAAGAGTATACAACTGGTCCTTACAGTGGCAAAAGAGGAGGCAGGAAAGGCATGCGGGAAATTTCTGATGGAATTGCTGAAGCTGCTGGCAGCAGTCATTGCCTCTCAACCTCACAGGGTTGTTATGTGGATTAAATGAGGACCTGGGGGAACCATGTTCAAATCCCCGCTTGGCCATATGACGTCCACTGGGTGACCTTTGACCAGTCGCTGCCTCTCTCGGCCTAACCTACCTCACAGGGTTGTTGTGGAGATTAAATGAGGAGGGGAAAGAACCATGTGTGCTTTCAGCTTCTTGGAGAAAAAGGTGAAATAGAAATGCAATTATCTATCTAACAATTATTTGCATGGATTGATAAGAATCATTCCTGCAGGCATGTCCAGCTCCCAAGAGTCTGCGATCTACTCACAGTATTGACACTGTTGTTGAGCTTTTTTTCCTTTTTTGGGGGGTAACAATTCTCAGGGGGTCCAAAGATCGAACAGGATCGACCAGGGGCACCCCGCGATCGACCACTAGATCGTGATCGGCCTGTTGGTGTAAATGTACCTGTGATGAAGATGGGGGGGCTTTGATATGTTATATATTTATTATTTCATATAAGAATCCAACAGAAATGATCCATATACCCTCATCCGCATAGAGCCAGGTGTTGCGGGGGGGAGACGGCCCTATTAGAAAAGGGTAGAGTTATGCCCAGAAGCCCACCTCCCCACATTAAAGTTGAGTAAGTTTGAGAAACGCCAAGCCATATGATAGTATCAGGATGCTGTCAGCAGTTCCCGGCTGGTTGCCCAGGAAAGTATAAAGACAAGGGAAAGTTTCTTATCATCCTTTTTTATTTCAATCTTTACAGAGAGAGGCTATAGAACAAAGCCTCTTGGATAATGGGGTTGTCCCGAGTTAATCTCCACCCTCCTTCTCTCCTACTTCGTCATTCTCATCGCCTCCTCTACGGGTGCTGCTACGTGCCCTCTGTCTTTGAGCTCTTTGCTCTCCTACTTTTAAAGCTCACCGGGCTCTGGGAGAGGGAGGGCCTGGAATGCTTTCTAATGACAACGTGTCAGCTGGGTGTTGTTGTTCTGGCTCTCCCATGATTTCCCAACTTTCCCCCTCATCTGCCTCTGAGCTGCGACCTCCCTCAAACCCCTGTTGTCAATCTATACTGTCTTCCTCTTCCTACCTCCCTGGAAGGGTCAGGAAGGGGAGGCGGTCTCCACTATTCCTCCTCTGCCCAGTCCCTGACAGATAGCAATCTTCAAATATCTGAAGGGCTGTTTCATTGACGATGTAGCATTCTGCAGTTCCAACAAGCAGGGCTTGGACTAACGGATTCTAATGACAAGAAAGGAGATTCTGACTAAGCATCAGGAAGAGCTCCCTGATGGCGAGAGCCGTTCAGCAGCATAAGAGACTTTCTTGGAAGGTGGTGGACTTCCCTTCGTTGGAGCTGTTTAAAGCAGAAGTTGGATGGCCACCTGTCAGTGATTATTTAGCAGCGATTCCCGCATTGCAAGGGGCTGAACAAGATAACCCCCGGGGGTCCCTTCCAGCTCCACAACTCTATGATTCTATAAGCAATGTTCCGCGCTCACTTCCCCACCGGGCCAGCAATCAGATGTACTCGTCTCTGCTGCGCTTTTCTGTAATCAGAAGGAGCGGAGAGACAATGGCAAGCGGAGAGTGACCTCGACAGAGCGTGGAGTGCTATTCAAAAGGACTCTGGTCTTTCCAAGTGTATTTTGCCCCTCTGGATTTCTCTCTCTCTCTCTCTCGCTCTCTCTCTCTCTCTCTCTCTCTCTCTCTCTCTCTCTCTCTCTCTCCGCGGCTCATCTCACTGTCTAAAGGAAAAATGAGTCACCCGCAAATGGATGCCGGGGCTTGTATGGGCACAGGAATATGTATGATAATGGAGAGGGGTGTGTAACAAGATAGGCTTCAACAGAGGTTGGAGGGATTTTAACAGGAATGCCAGGAGCTCCAAATGACAAATATTCTCTTAGGAAGACAGGCATCTGTCCCTTTGCAGGCCAGGCTATTTGTCCACCTGAGGCCAGAATTGTCTACTGCCAGGGACCGTGCTGAGGAGGGCTGCACTGAGGAAGAATGGTGGGAGACACCCCCTCCTCCTGATCCTAAATTTTCCCAAGAGCAGGAGGACAATATAGATTTGGAACAATGGTTTGCAGAGGGACATAGTTCAGAAGGCAGAAGCTGGAAAATACTGGATGGGGAACAGCTAGCAGAAGAAACATTAGAAGAGAAAGAGTTAACAGATTCACAGTCTCTGGAAAGCATTCACCCCCCTTCCCCAAAGACACAGAGAGCTCAGAAAGTGTTAGTTAACAGAAAGCACAGAGGGTACAAGCTCAGATTACAAGACATAGGAGTGATGTAGATTAATAGGGACGGAAGGAGGGGAGTGAGCCTTAACTGGGAGCACCACCATTTCTATGGAGACATGTTCTTTTTCTCTCTCACTGTGATTATTAAAGAATCTAATTGGTAATATGTTCCTTTCGTTTGATCTTCTTATTTACTGCCATGGGGGAGGAAGCCTATTCCCCGAAGCCTGACACTTACCCAGTGTTCTACCACTGAGCTTTAGGAACCTTTCCATAAAGATTAACATAAGATTCCCATCCTCGTGCTTCTGAAGGAAAGTCTGATTTAAACAGACCCGCATGAAAACCTCTGAAGGGGGCTGGGAGGATTTTGGAACTGCCATCAATGGCTGAACCATCGCCAAGCAATGTGCATTTTGCACACCTGTTGATAACCAAAGAAGAACCTGTTGGGTCTATGAATTTGTCCAATCCTCTTTTAAAGCCATCCAAGTTGGTGGCCTCTCCTGCAGGAAACAGTTCCACAGATTTGCTATGCGCTGCATGAAGAAGTCTTTTCTTTTGCCTGTTCTGAATCTTGCAGCATTCAGCTTCATGGGACGTGCATGAATTCTAGCATTGTGAGAGGGATATTTTCCCCCCTTCTCTATCCACATTCTTCAAGCCACGCATATAAATTTATGCACCTCTGTCATGCCAAAGTGTGTCAGGAGTATGGGCAGGAGTCAGGCTCTGGGGCCTGTAGTGCCTTGCAGGACTGGGGCCTGCCTCAGCTTGTGCTGGGGAAGCAAGGCGTGGCCACACAGGTGAAGACCTCAGCTTGTGCTGGAGAGGCAAGGAGTAGTCACCCAGGTGAGGCCACTTGAGATCTCACTGCACCTGGTGGCAGGAGCTGGGAGGGATAAAAGCCCAGCATTTCCCTTCAGCTCTTTGCCACAGCAACGGTATCCCTGCCTGGTTGCATCTGGCCTCTGGCTCTGTGGACCCTTGCCTTGCCGACGTCTTGATCCTTGCTCCTTGGACCCTTGTCTTGCCGACGTCTTGATCCTTGTTCCGTGGACCCTTGCCTTGCCGACGTCTTGATCCTTGCTCCGTGGACCCTTGCCTTGCCGACGTCTTGATCCTTGCTCCGTGGACCCTTGCCTTGCCAACGTCTTGATCCTTGCTCCTTGGACCCTTGAGCCTTCGCCTTGCTTCTTGTTCCTTGAGCCTTCGCATTGCTTCTTGTTCCTTGAACCTTCGCCTTGCTTCTTGTTCCTTGAACCTTCGCCTTGCTCCTTGGACCTTCGCCTTGCCAACGCCTTGCTCCTTGACCCTGCAACTGCCTGCTGCTGGACCCTCAGCCCTGCTCCTGTTCCTGCTTCTTCACCACCATCTTGCCTCTGGTCCTGATGCCCGCCGACCGGACCGTGACAAAGTGTTTTGCTCAAAGTGTTGCCGGTATTTGTTTTAAAAGGGCTGCATGTGGCAGTCCTTTAGATACCTGAATATGGATATCATACCTCCTCTCAGTCTCCTCTTATCCAGGCTAAACATACCCAATTCCTTCAACTGTTCCTCATAAGGCTTGGCCTCCAGACCCTTGATCATCTTAGTTGGCTTCCTCTGCACACATGTTGAGCAGTCCCACCTTCTCTCTGTTAACCAATAGCAATTCTCAATGCTCCCCATGCAGAAGACCTACTTACTACTCACTTGTTCTTCCTCTTGTTACAAACATAGCAGAATAAACCTGTTACTGTTTTAAACCTCTCTTGCAAACCTGAGCTCATTCTGAGCTTTACCCCCCCCCCCTGACCTTCTCCCTGCAACTGTTGGCTACTTGTGTATCCTCTTCCTTCACAACCCCCCCCCCATTTCTTATACATGCTTTTATTAAATCTCAGCTCATCTGTAAGCTCCTTATGCAGCCACACTGGTTTCTTTAGAAGCCTCCCGCTTTTCTTTCTTCTTGGAATTGTCAGCAGCATTTGTGCCTTGGATATTTCACCTTTAAGAAACTCGCATCCATCTTGGACTCCCTTCTCTTTAAGCATTTTTGATCATGGGAACTAACCTAGCAGTTCCTTAAGCTTTCTGAAATCAACCTTCATAAAGTGCAGAGTGCATGCCTGGCTACACCCAGCTTTCCCTTGCCTCTGTATCATGAAACTCAAGAGGACATGATCATTGCCTCCCAAGATTCTCAGTACTTCCAGCTTGTCTTTCTGCTTTCTGAGAAATTAAATAATCAGCAAGGCAATGGAAGAGCTTGTTGGACTTTACATTCTTAGCAGAGTTTGAGTTCCAACCGATACCAGGGTAGTTGAAGTCTCCCATGACTGCTATAACTCTCCTTTTTGCATGTTTGGTAATCTGCTCCAGTAATTTGGTAATCTGCATTCAAGTATTCCATCCCGCTTGGAGGTCTATAGCAGAAAGGTCACAGCTGTTTCCCTCTCCTACAGTTTTTACTCTTATACTCTCCAGCTGCCTTCCATACTCCCCAAGTTATGGATCTCTTCCCAAGTTTATAATCCTTTACATATAATGCCACTCCTCCCCCCTTCTTGTTTGGTTTATTCCTTTTGAATAGGTTATACCCCCAATTTCTACATGAGTCTCATTCCACCAGGTTTCATAATGTCTATTAGATCATATTTGTCAACCTGTATTAAGAGCTCAACTTTATCTTGTTCGTTTCCCATACTCTGTACATTAGTATAGAGACAACTGAGTCATTCCCTGCTACCTTCTTATAGTTTCCTGCCCTTTAGCAGGTTCCAGTAGCACTGCCTCAGTTTCCTGTGCATCAATGTAGCTATTATCCCCAGTACCTGGTGTTCCCGTCATTTGTAATATCATCTCCCTGCCCATCAGGATTTAGTCACATTACACCACACCTATTATGCTGGGTGCCTATTTGCTTCTGAGAAATGGCTTGGGACTCAAGTACCTGAAGGAGCGCCTCTTCCTATATCAGCCTCTAAGTGAGTTTAGTTGTCCTAAGTGTGGTTAGTTATCCACCATCAGCGAAAAGAGCCTTGTTTTTTGTAGCCTCAAACATTTGGAATGGCCTTCCCACAGGAGTATAGTTAACACTGACTTTACACTCGTTTCTGCCAAGGTGTTTTTAAAGCAGGTTATCTTAGTTAGCTCAGATGGGTTTTTAATTTTCTCATTTGTTCTGTTTCATTTTGGTGACATGTTTAAGTTTACTCATGCATATTGCATATCACTGTTGCACATCACAGAGGGTTGAAGGGCAGTCTAGAAATGTTTTAATAAAATAATAAACCAACAAGCAAACAAACACAGGAAGCTGTCTTACACCATGCCAGGTGATTAGACCATCTAGCTCAGTAATGTCTACACTGACTGGCAGCAGCCCTCTAGGATTTCAGACATAGTTCTCTCCCAGTCCTACCTAGAGATGGCAGGGATTGAACCTGGGTCCTTCTCCACACTGAGCAGAGACCCTGCTACTGAGCTACGGCCCTTCTCCTTAACAATTAGTAATAATAACTAGAAAAACAACAATCACCCATTTAAACCAGTAGTTTAAGTTGCTTTTTACCAACCCCCAACACACTGCAGTTGTAAACTTCCACAAGTGAAACATGCACAAGCTATCTTGATGGCAAGTGTCACGGCTTCACCGTGAAGACTCTGGCAATCCGTTTCGCAAGAGCGCCGTGGAATTCTCTTAAGACACCCCCCCGGCTTCCTCTTCAGAGATCTATAGCTCCGAGATGCACAGGCAGAAGCCGGTGACAGCTAAACTGCTTTGGCTTCTCTCATGTAAACACCCTTCTCCAGATCCCTTCGGGGCACAGGACAAAGCCAGCAGCCCCTTCAACAGGAAGGAGAGAGTATGTTTGTGTGAATCATATTGCAATACTGCAGGAAGGTGACTGTGAAAGGAACCCGCTGCAGACCTTATGAGATAATTGCAGTATTTGATTACTACCTCCTTAATCGGCATCCTAGGACACATCATGCCTCCCAGATTATCAAACGAGGTGCGGCGCATCTAAAAGGTGCTTAGCTAATTGGGAACATTATTTCCGGCAGACACAAAGCCGTGAGCGGCTCCAGTCAAAGGGTCGGGCGTTTTGCTGAGAAACAGCCTCTTACAGGAAGCGTTGAGTGCACCGTAACTCACCCTCGCAAGCCTCCCTGGCTGCTCCTCCCACACCTGCTGGCCTCAAATGCCTTTTGCACACCAGCTCCTTGGCCCTACAGCTGATCATGCGGCTTGGCACGGGTCCTGGCAACTCGGGTTTTAAAGGAGGCAACGGGGAGGACTAAACAACAGCAAGCTCAACAGCATGACCGGGTATAGATTAGGCAGCTTCCTTTGCACCTACTTTTTGCTGAGGGCGGGGGGGGGGGGAGTGCTGGATTGAAGAAGAGACTACTGCAGAGGCTTAATGCCCTCTGCTGGAATGTATCCAGTGGCAGCCTCCGATGGCAGCGAACGGCTGCCTAGTTTCTGGTCTGCATATGCACACTTTCTTAGGTCAAAAGCGCAGACAATCCTGGCCGCTTCTGGCACCAGCCTGATGCTAAACAGGGAGAGGACAGAGCAGAACCTCCCCTCGGTTTGGTGGCAGCCTGTAAGTGGATGGAGGTCATGGAATCACAGAAACATGGAAGCGTTGGGTCTAATCCAACCCCCGGCAAAGCGGGAATCACAGCTAAATATCCCTGAGAAACGGCCAGCCAACGAAGGGGAGACCACCACCTCCTGAGGGAGCCTGTTCTGCTGTCAAACAGCTCTTGCCATCAGAAAGTTTAGTCTGAATCGCCTTTATTGTCATTTGAATCCATTGGCTCGGATCCTGCCCTCTGGAGCAGCAGGTAACAAGCTTGCTCCACCTTCCACGGGACAGCCCTTTGTATGAAGCATGCAATGGATCTGAAATGGATGGGGTGGTTACAAATATAATTCCAGCATCAAGTATACAAATCAAGACCATCTGAAAGTTAGCACAGGTGCGGGGTGTGTGAAATCAGGTGTATTTAAAGCCTCACAAGAACTTCATCCTACTACGTGACATGAAGAAGAAGAAAGGTTTAGCTCAGTGAAGTATTGACGCTATGAAAAACTGTGGCTGGCAGAGAACAAATTCTTTTAAAAACGTGCTGTATCTGTTTGAATACAAGCTGCCCCCGAATGCAGGCTGCATTCCTAAAACAAAATCTATGAAATCCTGGCTCTTTTATCTACCAAAACACCATTATAAGCCACACTCAGGTTTAAATGCAAGTCAGAAAGTGTGGTCCCTATTCACACCAATATGGTTATAATAACAGCATTAGGAATCCAGCAATACCTGGAGGGCCACAGGCTAGTCGTCGCCCCCCCCCCATCGCAGCATGAATGAACTATAAAGTAAAGATATAAACACAGTGGAACCTCTGTTTTTGAGCATCTAGGAAGCTGAACATTTTGGAAGCCGAATGCCGAAAACCCGGAAGTTTTCGAACGCACCTCGTAAGTCTAATGGCTTCCGAGGCACGTTTTTCAATTTTCACCGTTGAAATTTTTGACAGCCCTTTGAGCCTCGGTTGTCGAACGTTTCGGAAGTCAAACGGTCTTCTGGAACGGATTGCATTCAACAACCAAGGTTCCACTGTACATGGGTCTGCTAGATCAGGCCAATGGCCTATCTCAGTGGTGGCCAAACTTGGCGCTCCAGCTGTTTTGGGACTACAATTCCCATCATCCCTGGCCACTGTTGCTGTTAAGCTAGGGATGATGGGAGTTGTAGTCCAAAAACAGCTGGAGGGCCACGTTTGGCCACCACTGGCTTATCTAGTCCAGCATCCTCTGCTCACAGCGGCCAGCCAGACTGCTATTGCAGGAAGCCAGCAAGCAGGACCCGAGCCAAAGAGCCTTCGCTCCTCTTGTGGCTTCCAGCAACTGGTATTCAGAAACACTGCTTGCCTCCAAGTGCAGGTGTCTATAAGTGTTGGGAGGGCAGGATTTTACCCAAGGAGATCCATCTGGGAGATCCCACAGAGCTGTGCAAAGCCTTATTTGCGCTGCCTCCGCCAGCCAAGGAGTGTGGGAGGAAGCCCGGCACCGTTAGGCAGAATCTCGCAAATTGAGGAGTTCCCCGCCAGACGCTGAAGGTCTGGCCCACATCTCTCCTCCACGGCTGCCTCCTCACATCCAATTAAAGCTAGCTGTGTGCATCCCTGCCTGCCGCCGGAGGAATTAAGTTTGCTCTTGGCTGAGCGGACGGACGCTTTCTGCCTCTGATCCTGCGGGGAACGGTGCACTGTCGAAAACAGCAGCTCAGCCAGAAACGCGGGGGGGGGGGGGAGAGAGATGAAATACTGGTGTGTGTGTGTGTCTCCATTGCAAAACGATCCCAAGCAGGGGCATGTTGCTACCAGCCTGTCCCCTTCCCCTCCTGCTCTCCTGGCATCAGTTGCTCAGGTGAATCTGCTCTGGCTCTGGCTGGCATCTCATCACCTGTCAAACCAGCCTGTTGCTTTTCTGACAGCCACCTTGCTTGTAGAGACGGCTCGTGGCAGCTCTGGGGGTGGCTGCTCACTGATGGCGCTTGGATGGAGGGTGGGCAGCCATGACAAAGGCTGACATGTCCAGCCCAGCGGAAAGGCGTTCCGAGCTCAAAGGAGTCTCACCTGGTGTCCGCAGAATTGTGTTGGGGGGGCGCAGGGTGTCGAGACCCTGCAGGGGGACCAGAACAGCTACATCAGCAGGACATGAGAACCAAGAGCCAATGGTGGTGTAGTGGTTAGAGTGTTAGCCCCTGGGAGAGATCAGGGTTCAAATCCCCACTCAGCCATGCCGCTCGCTGAGTGACCTTGGGCCAGTCACTGCCTCGCAGGGTTGTTGTGCAGAAGAAGAGAACAATGCATGCCACCTTGAGCTCCTTGGACAGAAAAAGGTGAGCTACAAATGCAATAATAAAATATAAAATAGGAAGAGGGAACAACCTAGATTACCCTGATTGTGTGTCTGTTTTAAATCAGGGGTGCAAAAACTTTTTTCAGGCAGAGGGCCACATTTTCCTCCTGGGCAACCTTCCAGGGGCCGTGTGCTGTTGGTGGGCAGGGCCTGGAGCAAAAGCGAGCAGATTCCAGCTTTGCCTCTGAGCAGCGGCGGCAGACTCCAGGCTCTCAAATTTCAGCAGCAATGCTAAAATTTGGCACGCCCTACCCCACCTCTCATGTTCCGTCCTACAGCATTGTTGTGGCTCCCCCTGCAACATGGCACCCATTGCAACCCCACCGGTCATGCTGCCCTTCAACCACCTCCAACAGCAGGCCAGTTTTTACACATTCTCCTCTCTCATCTAGCCATGCAGGAGGGGGCACCAGTGGTGCTGCTGGGGAAAGCTATGAGGGCCAGATAAAGAGGCTGGGGGGGCATATTCAGTCCCTGGGTTTGAGGTCCCCTCCTCTCCCCCGGTTTTTAAATGCAGAGGGCAATCCTGCAGCAAAACATCTCGCCCTGTTATTCTGGAAACTACCAATTTCACTCTTCCCTGCGTCGGGCTAATCAGTGGCAACGACTTGCACACCTCGGTGGCACAGAGCCTCCTACGCCAAAGCCTGCAGGGAGAAGGGCCGGCTCTGCAAAGGCCGCCCGTTTCCCATGCTTGCCGTTCTTTATCCAAAACAGCCTGGCGGTTACGAGAAGTAGATGCATGCCCCCAAACAACCCCAGCACCTGCTGCTTCTCTCCGAGCATCCCCCTTCTCTAGAAGGAGACAAGATCAGACCCAAGCTTTTCCTCCTCCTCTGCTACTACAGGTGTCTCTGAATGTGTGGGCTGTTTTCTTCGACGCAGATGCAAGGCGGGGAGGGGGGGGAAGGAAGCATGTGTGTGCCATCGCACGCAGCAAGATTTCGTGCAAGCCAAACCTGGGTGATTAAGAGCAAATTGCATTTTTGTCACAGGGAGAAAATTGATTTTACAAGGCGCCATTGTGCGATCCGTCCCCCTTCCTGCAGCGAGGGAGGGGAGAGAGGAAGGAGAATAGGACGAATCAAAGAAAATATATATATGAAGGGGTGGGGGAGAGGGAGAGAAGAGGAAAGCAATCAAATAACCAGAAGGAGAAAGGAGGAGGAGAAGAAACCGGGGGGGGGGGGTGTTCCTTCTTTGCTCCTTCTGCCTGGAGGCTGCTGTATTCCCCCAGGAGACCCGGGGCTTTTATTTGATTTGGAGCAAGCAATAACTCTGTTGCAGTCAAGCTCATTTTGCACTAGTTAACCCAATAACTGCAGGGTCCCGTCCCCCCCCCCCCATTTTTGCTGGCTTGGCAAAAATTGCACAGAATTGAAATGAGACCACCAAATCCATTTAGGCTGTTTCATCCAATAAAACTGGAGGAGGGGCAAGTGGGAGGAGGAGGAGGAGAAACAGCCACGGCGTGGGGTGTGCGGAAATGGGACTACTCCGAGTTAGGAGCCTGTTTCCACTCGGGAATCTCAGCTGGGGCTTCCTGTGACTCAAGAGGAAGAAATAAGGAAGCGTGGAGTCTCTGGATCTACCTAGAGATGTGTGAGAGACAGAAAAGCCCTTTTGGAAAGGCAGATCAAAGAAGCCATTTCTTCCGTCCAAATCATTAAACTGTGGGACTCGCTCATTAAAACTACGGAACTGGCTTTAAAAGAGGACCCGGGCAAATTCATGGAGGAGAAAGCTTTTGCTAGCCAGGATGGCTATGCTCTGCCTCCACAGTTGGGAGGCAGCCAACGCTTCTGAAAGCCAGTCGCTGGAAACTTCAAAAGAGGAGAGTGCTGTTGTGATCAGGTCCCGCTTGGGAACTTCCCATTGGAGCATCGGGTTGGCCAGTGTAAGAACAGGATCCTGGACTAGATGGGCCATTGGCCTGATCCAGCAAAGCTCTTCTTGTGTTCTTAAGAGATTGATTTGAAACAGCATGTAGCCAAAGGGTTAACACACATGCTACTTACTACTCCAAATCCCCCCCCCCCACTCAGCACAGCTTTTCTCAAGAAACCAGGGTGCCATGGCACAGATCTGCATGCAACATTTAGTTTCAGGCCCTTAAAAATGCAAACAATACCTCATCCCTTTAAAACAAAAGCTATGCTGCCAACCTTGCCTTGTATTTCAGCAGCATAAAAAGTTTACAGCATCTCATTTACCTGTCACTGGCAAACGGCACAGAGGCTGCGTTTTGCAGAGACAAGGTCACCCTGGCATCTAAGTAATCTCCTTTTAACACCCCTAAACTTCTCAGGCCTCCCTCTTCCACCTTGCAAACGGGGGAATGGGGCACTGTGCCCCAAATCTCAGCCTGCTCTCCGCCAGCCCCCACCTGCCTGCCTCCTTACTTTCAAGCAGTTTCCCCCTCCTTAGTCTCAGTGTTGCCCTTGTAGAACTCAGCAGGAAGGAGGAAAATGGCAAAAGCTGAATTAGGCTCTGTACACACTCCTGCTTACTCTGCGTCTAGTGCGTTCTCGCCACTGGTTTGAGAACTGGGGTACACACAACGTTAGCCACAATCCATATCTATCCTGTCATTTCTTGGGAAATGCTGCCTTTTGATAAGTTTGACCCCAAACCAGCTCCGATCTGGGCTGAGAAGAATAATGACCCAGCTACGTTTTAAGCTGGTGATGTTGCAACTCTATGATTGTATGATGCTACACCTGGTCTTAGCTCTGGTTCCCCCTACTGTTGGTCTCCCTGCCTTCCACCCTACCATTCACACTGGGCACACCAGCGGTAAAGAAAGCAAGGCTTTATTACCTGAGCTGAGAAACAGTATCTAGAGCTCAGCATCATGATGCAAAGGCTGAACACACTCATAAAACTCAGAAGAGAAATGTTTCTGATAATGTAATGGAAGGGTAGCAATAGACGATAACATTTGATGTATTTTAATGTTTGTTGGAAGCCGCCCAGAGTGGCAGGGGAAGCCCAGCCAGATGGGCGGGGTATAAATAATAATAATAATAATATATTATTATTATTATTATTATTATTATTATTATTATTATTTATTGCTACTCTTTCATAGCATTATAGGAATGCAGAATATAAGCATTGCACAGAGAAAGGCTGCAGTTCTATGCACGTTTAGTCTGAGAAATGAGTGAGACTTGCTCCTGAGTAAACATAGGCTGGAGCAGGCTGGAGGTGTCGTAGCCACTCCACAGAAAATTAGCTTTCATGAATCCATTTCCTTTCAGTATATAATATACCCTTTGAAACAGAAGTACAGCTTAATTTTTTTCTCTCCAATCTGCATCTGAAAGACTAATATTCTATACACATTTATTAAAAAGAAAGCCCTGCTTAATGCAATGGGGCAGGGCTGAAAGCGGGATTGTAGGCACCGATAATCACTGTGACGCTAGACCAGGCATAGGCAACCTTGGCTCTCCAGATGTTTTGGAACCTACAACTCCCATGATCCCTGTCCACTGGCCCTGTTAGCTAGGGATCATGGGAGTTGTAGTTCCAAAACATCTGGAGTGCCAAGGTTGCCTATGCCTGCGCTAGACGGCTGACAGAGGGAAAGGCCTATGTAGGGGGAGTGGGGAGGATAAGGAACTGGGGTGCCCACTGAATCCAGCTCTCCACCAGAGTAATGATGGTGTACTAACAGCACCTTTCTGAAGGTTTACGGAGGAGAATAACTAGCTACTTAAGAGGACTGTGGGTTGTAGTGAGCCTTGGTGAGGGAAGGCATGGAGACATTCAAGACAGATAAAAGAACTTCTTCATGCAGTGCATGGCTAAGCTATGGAACTCGCTCCAGCAGGAAGCAGCAATGGCCATGAGATTGGGTGGCTTAACAATAAAAGGTAAAGGACCCCTGACAGTTAAGTCCAGTTGCGAACGACTCTGGGGTTGCGGCGCTCATCTTGCTTTACTGGCCGAGGGAGCCGATGCTTCTCCACAGACAGTTTTTCTGGGTTATGTGGCCAGCATGTCTAAGCCGCTTCTGGTGAAACCAGAGCAGCACACAGAAATGCCGTTTACCTTCCTGCCGGAGCAGTACCTATTTATCTACTTGCACTTTGACGTGCTTTTGAACTGCTAGGTTGGCAGGAGCCGGGACAGAACAACGGGAGCTCACCCCATCGTGGGGATTTGAACTGCCGCCTTCCAATCAGCAAGCCCTAGGCTCAGTGGTTTAGACCACAGTGCCACCCGCTTAACAATAGGACTGGAGACAAATTCATGGATAAGAGAATCAGTGGCTACTAGATGGCACTGAGGAAGAATGGTGAAAGCCACCCCCTCCCCCTGATTCTGATCCTGAATCTTCCCAGGAGCAGGAGGACAGTATAGATTTGGAAACGTGGTTTGCAGAGGGCCATGGTTCAGAAGGCAGAAGCTGGGAAATACTGGATGGGGAACAGCTAGGAGAAGAAACACTGGAAGAGAGAGGGTTAAGACTAGGGGTCAGCAAACTTTTTCAGCAGGGGGTCGGTCCACGGTCCCTCAGACTTTGTGGGGGGCCAGACTATATTTTTGGGGGGGAAATATGAACGAATTTCTATGCCCCACAAATAACCCAGAGATGCATTTTAAATAAAAGGACATATTCTACTCATGTAAAAACATGCTGATCATCCACGGGCCGGATTTAGAAGGCAATTGGGCCACATCCGGCCCCCGGGCCTTAGTTTGCAGACCCCTGGTTAAGAGATATAAGGTCTCTGGACAGCATTCAACACACACACACACCTTCCCCAAAGACACAGAGAGCTCAGAAAGTGTTAGAACAGAAAACGCAGGTGGTACAAGCTCCAATTATAAAACGTAGGAATGACGTAGATTAATAGGGATGGGGGGTTGACCCTTAATTGGGAGCACCGTAGGTAGACGTGTACTTTTGTCTCCTGCTGTGATTATTAAAGAACCTCACTGGTAAGACGTTCCTTTCATTTGATCTTCTTATTTACTGCCACGGGGGAGGAAGCTGATTCCCTGAAGCCTGGCACATGGTCAGAGGCAGGAATGCTTCCGAACACCAGTTGTTAGAGACCACAGGAGGGGACAGCAATCTTGTGTTTAGGCCCTGCTTGTGGGCTTCCCAGAAAAGATATCTGGTTGACCACTGTGAGAACAGGATGCAGGACTCTATGGGCCATTGGCCTGATCCAGCAGGCTCTTCTAATGTTCTTATGAAGGCATGCCAGCTGCCTACTCTTTCCCAGAAAGGAGAGCTGGATCGCTCTGGCTCCCCTCTTTCCTGTTTTGCAGGCAAAATGCATGCCCTTTTTCTTTTGGGGGGGGGAGGAGAAAAACAAGTTTGAAGCTGCTCCAAAATCCTGCCTGCTCCTGTTGAGCGTTCGTCACAGATTCATCAGCCTGGCCTAAGAGGAAACCCTTGAAGTCCGAGGCATAGAAAGAATGAGAGACCCTTAAGAAAGAAAACAAACCCAGTCTCCTACATTCTTCTGAAGTCTGAAGCAGCAGCCAGCCCCCCTGAAGTTCAGCCAGCTGGAATTAGCGAAGCCAGAGTGCTACGTGCAGAGGAAATCAGCTTCCTGAAGAGATGTCTGTGCTGCGCCCCCAGAGCTCATAAAAAGGGGATTAGCATGTTAACCACATAATTAAACATGAAAAATTCTGCAGGCTCCATCCAAGGTGGAGAGGGAAACTCGGGAGATCGCAAACATGACCCTCACAGGGCTTCATGACAGAGGGGCCTCTACCCATACGAGAGATTCGGAACTGGGACATAGAATCACAGAACTGTAAAGTTGGAAGGGACCCCAAGGGTCATCTACTCCAACCCTCTGAAATGGAGGGTCCTCCGGCTGAAAGCAAAGGAGAGGACATAGCTCGGAGGTGGAGCATCCGACCGTGCTGCATGGATCTAAGTCCGGGGGGGGGGGGGCAGCTGTAGTTTAGTGGCAGAGCAGCTGCTTGGAATGCAGCAGGTCCCAGATTTAACCCCAAGGTAGGGCTGAGAACACCCTTTGCCTGAAACTCTAAAGAACTGCTACCAGTCATTGTTGCTGAGCTAGATGAGCCAATGGTTTGACTCAGTGTAGGGCAGCACCATGTGTTCCTCCCTCCCTCCCTCCTTGTTGTTGTTGTTGTTGTTGTTGTTGTTGTTGTTGTTGTTATTTATTAAATTTGTATGCCACCCTTCATCCTAAGATCACAGGGTGGCTCACAACACAAAATTACAAAATGAGAACACAAAATACATTAAAAAAACAACCCAAAAGCAAACCATAAAAAATTCCTCCCACAAACACATTTTAAAAGGACATAGAATTTGCAGTATTATCAAACTGCAGATCCAGAGGTCCTTGAAATAAAGCACCAATCAAACCCAGGTGCCAAACATTAAGCATTGTCACACTGCTTCTATCTGGAACCCCCTGAGCATTATTCTGAGGGCTCCTTGCTGTCTCGAGGGCTGTTTTACAGCAGAAAGGAGAGACTTTTAATAAACAAATTCCCTAACCCCCTCTCAGGACCAGCTCTTGCGTCCCATTTAAATTATCTTTCCGTACCCACCTCTGCCAATAAAGCTTTGGTTTAGCACCTTCGGTCTGCAGCCTCCCAGTGGAAGGAAATCTAAGTATGTGGAAATGAACTTCCTTATATTCGTCCTCTGTTGCTGTCTGTCTGCTGTCTTCCCAAATGCTGTATAAAATTTTAAGTTGTCCATGGCACGAGGCAGGGATCTGTCTATTTCTCCTTCGAGAAAGGGCCGTAGCTCAGTGGAAGAGCATCTGCCTTGCATGCAGAACAACCCAGCATCTCCAGGTAGGGCTGGGAGAGATTCCCTACCTGAAATCCTGGAGAACCACTGCCAGTCTGTGTGGACAATACTGAGCTAGATGAATGAATGGTCTGATTTCAGAAAAGGCAGCTTCCTATGTTCCTATGCAACTCTATAATGTGTCCCATAAGTCATACCTTGGTTTTCGAACAGCCTAGTTCTTGAATGTTTTGGCTTCCGAATGATTGAAACCTGGAAGTGACTGTTCCGGTTTTCGAACGTTCTTTTGGAAGCTGAACGTCCAGCGGGGCTTCTGCAGCTTCCGATTGGCTGCAGGAGCTTCCTGCAGCCAATCAGAAGCTGCACTTTGCTTTTCAAATGCTATGGAAGTCTAATGGACTTCCGGAACGGATTCTGTTCGACTTCCAAGGTAAGACGTTTACTCAGAAGATTGAAAAGTGTAAGATCAAGTTCTTCTTGGCTCATTTTCTGGATTTGTTTTTCCTAGCAAGATTAGCACAAGAGGAGGTTTGTTTGCTGTCTCAATGAACAGAGAACATACAAAGTATAGTGCTTAATTCTAGTCAAGAGCTAAAGTCCAGAGTGTTCTTATAAAGATTCAAGCATCAAGGAGAAGGCCAGAAAATTATGATGACCAAGAAAAGTGACTCACATCTCTCCTCAAAGGAGAGCTTCCAGCTTTGCAGACTTTCCTTCTGAGAACATATACAGAATTTGAAATATCAGGTCCTTGGCTAATGCTGCTCAATCACAAGCAACATACAGAAAGAAAGAAAGATACAAATCAGAGTGAGATTTAAAATGCTGCAGCAACACGCAATAATTTTCAACAATAGCGGGAAGTGGAAATCCAGGCTATTGGGACTGGAAAACAGTAAATATCGAAGAATAAAAAATGGCTCGAATGGACCCATTACTCCCAGCTCGCCGATGGGGAAGTGGAAGTGTGAGCTGTGACCACAATGTAGGTTGTGTCAAAATCAGAACAAGTTTCAGGTCACAACTCTGCCATCGGGAAGAGGGAATGCCATGATTCAACACAAGTGAAGGGGGGAAAGCCCAGGATGCAGCAAGATGTATACAAAATTCAGCTTCTGGGATTCTCAGTTTTACAAAGCAAATTTCTACTTCTGAGGATTTGTTTGAGAGAGCAGAGGCAATGCCTGGCGAAACTGTGGAAGCCAGAAAAGATTGTGGAATAAGATTTCTGGGAGTTGTGAGCTGAAGCTTCCTAATGTTCTGTAGCTCCGTAACACACAGAAATTGGAGGAAGTGCAGAATAATTGCACAGGTTACAGAATTTGGAGGCTTTCAGCACAAGTGCACCCAGCCTCACCCATGACTAATTCACAGGAGCATCCGAGATGAATGGCATTTCCTTTGGGATTTTTTTTGCAGAAGTCAGAAAGTCCTAACGTGCATTTTTTAAAAGGAACGCCCTAAATCCATAAATATTATAACCCTACACGGAAGCAAGCAATGCCTCCGATGGTACTCACAATTCAGATTGCTTGCCCAGTCTCTCAGTGGTAAGATTCAGAGATCGGGGTACTCTTTGGAAAAAGGACTGCTGGTCCCTTCAGTCACCAGCAGATAAAGATAAAGAAATAGCTCCCAAAGTATAAATGGCTTCAAAGATTCTTCTAGTCCAACCCTCTGCAAACTAGGAATCACAGCTGAAGATTCCATGACAAATAGCCATCCAACCTCTGTTTAAAAACCTCCAGTGAAGGATCACAACCAGATGAAAACTGGAGAAACAGTCCCAAGAAATCCACAAATATTTAAGGGAGAAGACTCACCAAATAGTTTCACAAGCAGATACTTGATCTGAGAGAGCCATTTCATAGAATCATAGAGTTGGAAGGGTCCCAAGTGTCATCTAGTCCAACCCCCTTGAAATGCAGGAACCACAGCTGAAGAGTCCATGACAAATAGCCATCTAACCTCTGTTTAAAAACCTCCAGCAATGAGAGTTCAATACCTTCCAAGGTAGTCTGTTCCACTGTTGAACAGCTCTTACCATCAGAAAGTTCCTCCCACTGTTTAGTTGGGATTTCCCATTGGTTCAGGTCCTACCTCTGGAGCAGCAGAAAAACAAGCTCGCTCCATCTTCCACGTGGCAGCACTTCATATTACTGAGTTCAATGTGACATGCAACAGTGTAGCTGTGTGAAATGGATCAGCTGCGACAGCCGCTCACACGACGGTGCCGCTGCATGTCTCAAGCCTTTTTGAGCGCCATTCTGCATGTGGCTTGGTGTGGCACTGTTGGGAAATCAAACTCTGCAGCCTGGGCCTTGAGTGGAAAGTGAGTTTCACAGGCAAAGTGACAGAGCAAAGCAGAGCGGGGAGGTACTCGAGGAGAGTGGGGTAGTTTAGGTAGTCAGGCAGTGAGAAAAAGACAACCTGAGATCTAACAGAAGGCAGAAGTTTAGCCAAAGTCAAGGCAGACTCCAAAGGGTTTGACGCCACCATTTGCCCCACTGAGGACATGCTAGCCAGAGGTTCTAGATTGCCAAAGTAGCCTCATGTTGGCCTCAATAACTTTTATGTTTGAAGAGCATGAAAGAACCCCCCCCCAAAAAAATGCTCATCTAAGATTTTGCATGTGCTAAAAACAAGATGCAATGGAGCAACAGGCCAGTTAAAACAGGTGTCATCACAGCAACCATTCATCCTTTTTGTTCACTGATGGCTCTCCTGCTTCCTTGGGGCACAAAAACAGCATGAAACCTCCCCGCTGCGTTGCCCCAGGGAAATACTTGGCTAGCTACAAAGGAAAGATGCTAGCTACAAAGCCACCTTTGGAAAGCCACCAAAGGAAAGATGCTAGCTACAAAGCCACCTTTGGACCTACCAGGACCAAAAATAAGAGCTCCGGGGAAGAGATGGCATGGGGGAACAATATTATCATTCTTTCTGCTCTTCCCTTTCAGGATTCAATTTAGGAAGTGGACAGGGGGAAGTTTTTATCCCTGTCTTGTAACTTGAGGACTGGTGGGTGTCCAAAGAAGCTGGAGGTTGGAAGATCCGGGACAGAGAAAAGAAAGGAATTCTTCACGCAGCATATACTGGTTAATCTGGGGAACCTGCTCCCACAGGAGGCAGTAATGACCACCACCCTTGGGTGACCTTAAAAGAGGATGAGACAACTGCATGTAGGAAAAGGCTATCGGCGACTACTAGCCACAATTGCTATGCTCACAACTGCTGTGCCTCCACCGCTGGAGGTAGCAACCACTCAGTCCGTAGAGCATGACACTCTTAATCTTAGAGTCATGGATTCAAGTCGCATGTTGGACAAAATATTCCTGCGTTGCAAGGGGTTGGACTAGATGAGCCTTGGGGATCCCTTCCATCTCTATGATTCTACCAGTTGGCGGCAACCACAGGGCAGGGACACTGCTCTTGTGGTCAGATCCCGCTTGCAGGTTTCCAACAGGCACTGTGAGAACAGGATGCCGGGGCGAGATGGGCCACTGGCAGGCTCTCCAGATGTCCTTATGTAACGCTAGTGTGGCCAGTTGGCAGGCTCTGAAAGCCCGCTTTCACACACACACACACACACACACACACACACACACACACACACACACTACGGCCCATCTTGAAAGGTGCCAACGATGACAAGCCGTTCCAATTAAGGATCGTCCCGCAGGAACAGCCTGGGTGGCATTCCTGCCCTTTGTCAAGATGTGAACTATTCTGCAGAGCAAACCGCTGGGCTACGAAGCAGAGGTGCCAGAGCACCAGCCAATGAGGAAGCTTGAGCGAAGGCTTCCAAAGACCACGGAGCAGCTTTGAAGTGCTCGACTGTAACGGGAGAGAGCAAAAGCAGCAGCTTCAAAAAAAAAAAAAGGTTTCAGAAGATTTATTTCTCAGAAGTTAAAAAAGGAGGAGGGGGAATCAATCGGCTGCCAAGGGAGGGGGTGATTAATGAGGGGAGTGGGCAGGAGATGACTTTACCTGCAGGGTGGTGATTCTCTTCGTGGGGCAGAGGGAGAGGTATCTGCCCCTCCCTTCCCCATCACACATGCAGCCTGAAATGAGGAGGCATCACTCCTGTTTTTGTGCAAATGCTCCTTTGCCATCGCTTTTTGAAGAGGAGGGAAAGAATTGGGAAAGGTCGAGCTTTTGCCCACGTTGGGCAAAAAGATTCCTGCACTGCAGGGGGCTGGACTAGATGAGCCTTGTGGTCCCTTCCGACTCTATAATTCTACGATTTCTCATTACCACCACCCTCCACCATAACGTCCCAGGACAGGTTAAAGCAATTTAGAAATACAGTATGAAAAACAGTTTAAAGCATGTTAACAGCCATGGGTAAAGGGTGGGTCCTAAAAAGATACATCTCAAGCGTCAAAGGTCAGGGTAAAGAGGGATGTTTGTAGCCTACACATAATGAAGGTGCCAGGGTTGCTTCTGTGGCAAGAGAATTCCACAGCTTAGGAGCCACCACAGAGAAGGCCCTCTCCTGATTCACCCGTCCACTGAACTTCTGGGGGCAGAGGAACTACCAAGAGGGGCCCCTCTGGCAATTTTAATACCCGAGAGAGTCTGTAGGGAAAGAGGCAGTCTTTTCAAATTTGGGGACTAAGTTGTTTAGGGATTTAAATGTGAGCACCTTTAACTGGGCCCAGAAATGAAGTAGCAACCGTTAACATCTGCTGTTACCTGTGTGGTGGCGGGAGAAAGATGCACAGCTGTGATTCGGATGTACGCTAAGTGAATAAACTTCCTAATGTGGTATTATTTATCTGTTGGGCTCAGTGAAGAAGCGCAGGTTGCAGGATAAGCCTTTGCCAACCCGCCGCCCTTCAGACTTTTTGGACTACAACTCCCATCAGCCCCTGCCAGCATGACCGTGCGCCTTTAGCACCATATACCCATGGTGACTAGAGGCTGATGGGAGTTGCGGTCTGAAAGATCTGGAGGGCTCCAGGCTGGCAAAGCCTGTGGTGGAGCAATATTTAAAAAAATTGCTCGCTGCCTTCCTTCCCAATAAAACAACCCCTTGTGTAAAGACTTGTCAATGTGTTAATTGTGTCAGACTGGTGGAATTGCACCGAAAGCAGGGGGACATGCCCAAAAAGGAGAGGTCCCCTCCAGCATCACACCCTCCGGGAGGAAGGATACTATAAGGCTCCTGACCCGTTTTTGCCAGATCTCACCCTCGCAAGGACCCTGCCACGGGGTGACAAGCTCCAACCGCGCTGCCGCGCGTGGTGAAAGTCAGCGGATTTTCCACAAGCAAGCTCATGCAGGGGTTAGTAAGAGACAGGTGGCCATCCCATCACCGCACGCAAAGAAATCTTGGAATAACCTACTTGGAAGGTCTCAAATGCAGATAGGTCTTCTGCCCTGGGCTTGAGGCTAAACCGGCAAAATGAGAAACAAACACACACAAAAAGAGGTCCTCTGTGAAATCGGGAGTGTCAACGTCCCCAGGTTGCGTCTTCCTCAAAGTGTGAAAATTGGGTTGGTGGTTCTATAGCTCACAGGGCACTATCTCCTCCGGGAAACTCTCTTGCCCAAGGCCCACTCAAAGTCTCATTTCAACAGGACTCGCACAGGAAAACATCCTGGGTGAGGATTGTATTCCATTTTCATTGGAGGGCAAGCGGATGTCCCTCCCCCTGCACCAAAATGCTACAGGCCAAGCCCGGCAGTTGGATACTTTTAGCACAGCAGCACTTAAACCCTCTGGAACTCCCTGCCTCTTGACATCAGGAAAGAACCTTCACTGTACTCTTTGCAGCACCTGCTAAAAACATTTTTGTTTAGACAAGCCTACCCATCAGATGTCAAAGAGAAAAACAGCTACCAGATTTTTAGAAGACATCTGAAGGCAGCCCTGTTTAGGGAGGCTTTCAATGTTTAATAGATTATTTTATTTTATTTCTCTGTTGGAAGCCACCCAGAGTGGCTGGGGAAACCCAGCCAGATGGGTGGGGTAAAAATAATAAATTAGAAATTAGATTATGTTTTAATCTGTTTTTAGTTTACTGCTGATTTTGTCTTTTGACTGCTTTGAATAGTTGTTTTAGCTGAAAATGTCACTCTTTTATTCTTTGTAAACCGCTTTGAGGGTTTGCTTGGGGTTGCTGTTGTTTTTTTTGCAATTAAGCGGTATATACATTTTAATGAAAGAAATAACTATGGGCCAGGAGAGTGTTCACCTGTTGCAGCAGTGGGCATCAACCTCTATCTATCTATCTATCTATCTATCTATCTATCTATCTATCTATCTATCTATCTATCTATCTATCTATTGATCTTTCTTTCTGTCTATTTAAATTGCAATGTAGCTCAGCACAAGACCTGTTCTGAAGCTATCCCTTGCAGGCAGCAAGGAAAAAAAGGTGCAGAGTATGATTTCAATAGGCACTGGAAGAAGCCTCAGACTGGTTTTGTTGGTGAGAAGGATAATGGCAGTCACCCTGGCACCTTGACCCTCCCTCTCCCGCTCCTGGGAAGCAGCAGTAATGCCACAGAACGGAGGCCAGGGGTGCATTTATGCCCCTCCCCGCCCGCCCCACTTCAGTCCATCCCGACACGACAAGCTGCCCTTCCTAAAATCATATTTTCTACATATTAATGATACAAGAGCCTCCTTTGCATCTGGACATATAGAGTTAAAAAGAAAAAGAAAACAGAAATGGGTCCCATGTCCTGGTTTGAGGTTAAAAGGTGGGTCCTGGTTCGAAATATGTTGACGGTACTGTCATGAGCCAATATGGTGCCGTGGTTAAGAGTGGCAGGCTAGGAGCTGGGAGAGACCAGGGTTCGAATCCCCCGCTCAGCCATGAGGCTTGCTGAGTGACCTTGGGGGCCAGTCTCTGCCTCTCTCAGCCTAACCTACCTCACAGGGTTGTTGTGGGGATTAAAGGAGGAAGGGGAGAACCATGTCTGCTGCCTTGAGCTCCTTAGAGGGGAAAGAGGGGGGGGGGAAAGGTGGGACAGAAATGAAACAAATGAATAAATAAAGTAACAAAATCAGAGTAGGAAATAAATCAAAATAAAACAAAGCAGAGATGAGATGAGATGAGATGAAGCAACTCGAGCCCCACAGCTCAGGTTTCTTGTCTACAATGATCCTTCCTCCATCTGCCGGGGGGTTTTTTAATAGAAGGCTTGTTATCTTTGGCTTAAAGGGGAGATTCCTTGCTGACAAAGTCTCCTGGGATTCCTAAGAGATATTTAAGGCAATCCAAAGATTTCCCTCCGCTCAGCAAATATTTCAACATTGCTGAATCCCGTAACGATGGGAGAAGAATGATTTCGAAACAGCAGGTCAACCTGGCAGAGAGCTGAGGCAATTATTCCTCTTATAACTGAACAAGGCACACAAAGGGAAGCATAGACATTCAACAGTCAACTGAATTTTTTAACTTGGGGGGGGGAGGCTGAGAGCAGAAAAATGGGAAATGAGGCTCTGAAATCATGCCTATGTAGAACCTCCCCATCCAGGAGCAGTATGCTGCTGAATACCAGCTGCTGGGCTGCAACGGCAGAAAAAAGATCCTGGTTTTATGCAACTGGCCGGTCACAGAGGTGGACCATGTGGGCCTCTGTGGGGGAATCCAACATGGCCCTTGTGAAATGTATTGCCTTTCCCCTCTCTCACTCCAAGACTCTTTCCCTGCCGCAGCTCTACGTGTTATAAAATGAAGGAGATCTCCAGCCACATACTGTGCACTTTCCTCTGCCCCCCTGCTCTTGGAAGCCCTATAAGAACCTGCTGCAGGAGAGGGACTGTGAGCGACATTGGTGGGGCAGGCAGTTTCTAGGAACAAGGTGAAACTGTAAAGCTCCTCTGTTATTTTTTTGCTATTGGACACTGTGTCTTGGTGCTGCTGCAATAGGGGTTGGACGCTGACCAGTGGCAGTACCTTTTCGGTGGTGGCTCCCCGGTTATGGAATGCCCCCTCTAGTCAGGTGCACCTGTCTCCTTTATTATTAAATTTCTGGTGGAATGGGGAAACATTCCTTCCCACCACCACCACCAGCAAGCATTAGGTGGCTGAGAAACACTCGCTGGGAGTTCCAGAAACACCTGGAAGGCCAAAGGTTCCCCCGGTCTTCTCAGGGTCTCTAAGGAAATTACCAGTTCTTTTTTTCTTTTTTTAAAAAAAAGTTTAGGGGTACTCTCATTCTCCTACTCATATTGAAATACTGCCCCTCAATGAGGCCAAACTTAGATTCGCAAAATGTTTAGGGGTATGCGTATCCCTGCCCCCCCCCCCCGAAAAAAGCACTGGAAATTACTAAACACAAGCGGCACTTTTACAGCCGCCATGCAATACTGGTTCCACGTTTGTAAGCCACTGAGCATTTTAACGTGGCAGCACAGACACTTCGGAACTCCCTGCCTATTGAGATCAGGCAGCTTCACGGTGCCCTTTTTGACACCTGCTGGAAGCATTTTGATTTAAGGCAAAGGCTAACGTAGAATCTTGAAGTGCATTTTCATCTGCTTTTTAGCTTAGCGTCGATTTCAGCTATTATTGTTTTTCAGTGTTTTCAATAGCCATTTTTAACTGTTTTTTTTACTGACAATGTCAATGTTTTGTTCTTTTTGCATACAGCTTTGAGGTGGCTGTTGTATATTTAATTTTATGAAATAAAAATAAGTGAATTAAATAAAGACACTTTCCAAAACACAGCACAAGGTCTCTCTCTCTCTCTCTCTCTCTCTCTCTCTCTCTCTCTCTCCCTCCCTGCGCGACATGTCCTGAATTGAGCTTGGCTGCATTTTCACGCAGTGGCGTGACCTACTATACCTTCTTGATGGTATTGTGCTTGCTGCTACCCCGCTCGTTGTTCTCGCTGTGCAAGATGTCCATCGCCGTCTCCCTCTCCTTCAGCTTCAGAGCCTCGATCTCAGTCTTCAGCTCGTTCAGCTGCTCCTGGAGGTGCTTGCTTTTCTCCATGTACTCCACCCTGAGCAATGACACACAGAGACACACAGAGTGCCTGCCATTAGCTGCGAAACCAAACAATTTTTGCAGACGCAGCTAAAATAGATAGGCTTCTCATTTCATTATCCCTGAAGCGCTGCCTGGAGGATGAAATCGATGACATTGCTTTGAAATGCACCCAAAAAAAGCTTCACTAAAGCAGAGGTGGGTTGTTGTTGTTTTGTTTTTCCTTTCCCACCCATCCTCACAAAGCTGCAGGTCTGGAACAGGTGACTGAATGTCATCTGGACCAGCAGACCAGCCACAGGCACTATAGTCAGATATGCAATTCAGAAGTTGCAAATCTCAGAACCATAGAATTGGAAGGGACCCGGCTAGTCCAACCCCCTGGAATGCAGGAATCACAGCTAAATCCTGAGCCACGGAACTACCTTTTCTACTCCAGAGAAGACAGAGGTGTGCATACATGACTGCAATATGACACCGCTCAGCTGTCTTTGGGTAATATGATGAAGGGTGAGCAACCCGCAAAGTTGTCACGGCCTCAGAGCAAGATTTGTCAGAGGCAGAGTACTCTGGGAATTGCAGCTCCAGGGAGGAGACGGACCCATGCTTAGGTCCGCCCTGCACCCCCTCCCCAGAACCTCAAGCAAACACCACTGTCGCCAGACTCTGATGGGTGGTCCAGAGACCCCTCAGGGGATCAAGAGAGTCCCATGGTGCTGGGATAGTCCAGTCAGTAGAGCACGAGACTCTTAATCTCAGGCAATGGGTTCAAGTCCCACATTGGATAAAAGATCCCTGCATTGAAGGTGGTTGGGCCAGATGACCCTCATGGTGCCTTCCAGCTCTACAATGCTATGATTCTAATGTGAGATTTCCCACACGTTGAAACCCCACTGCTTGGAAGAAAACAAAGGGGGCAGAAGAAAGCACTGCTGGCCAGTTAACTGACCAGGACACAGTGGCAGGGCTTCCAGATAACTGAAACACTGTTATAAAACTCAGCTCCAGACCTTTGCTGAGACAACTTGGATGTTTGGTATCGATCGACGGGTCGCTGTCCATGGTCCTGAACCGGGAACTGAAAATCTCCACTAGATCGGAACATTACCCTTCCTTGGTAGTGGGACACGGGGAAAATCTGAGATAGTTGCAGTGCCCACGTTGAGAAAGCTTAGGAGACTGGAGAGAATTTCGAGGGCCAATCAGACAGCCACATTCCCACCCCCCCACCCCCCAGGCTGAGGTTTGCCATCTCTGCCCTAGAGAGTTTGTGTAGATTAGGGATGAGGAACCTTTCTGGCCCAGCAAGTCAGATCACTATCCCCCCACCCCCATTGGACAACTTTGGCGGGTAGATGGGGCCAACCGACTGTCAATCACCTGACATCATGATGACATCAAGTGACTGAGAAATGGGCAGTCCCACCCGATGGTACAAGTTGACGGTGAGAGGAGGGGTCTGCTTCACCAGCACGTTTGCTGCTGGGTATGCACTAGCGGAACAGCACCCAGAAGGACTGAACCCTGCACCCACCAGCTGACGAATGGAGGGTTAAATCCTGCTGGTTGCACATTCCCAGTGGGGTCCAAGCTGATGAAGCAGTACACAGCAGGATTGAATCCAGCCCCCAACAGCTGACATCTTCCAGTGACATCAGCTGGTGGACAGGTGGGCATGGTTTGGGGGAAATGGCCTCGTGGGCCAACGTGAACCCTCCTGGTGGGCCACAATTGGTCCAAAGGCCCCACATCATGCTGTAGACAATATTGAGCTAGATGGAAGCATGGTCTGATATGATCTTTAAATGTCACATTGAAAGAAAGAAGGGTGGGTGGAAACTGCATTGTGTCCATGCAGCGCCACGAGACAATAAGTTACCACAGCCAAGAAGGAGAACAACGCACTTCTCTTTCTCTATCTCCATGGACAACCTCTTCATGTCAGTATCCTTGAAGTCAAAGGAGAGGCTTTCGCTGATGAGGTTGAAGGTTGGCATGTCAGCAGGGAGCGCCGTTGAGCTTGAGTTCATCGGCTGCTAAAGGCAAAGCAGAGCTTAATCACCCACTGCAGGTTGCTATTATTTTCAGTCAAAAATGTATAAGCCGCTTGATGCCGAGATTTGCATTTTAATTTTGATGGTATTTCATGTTGTAATGCTGTCCTCTATCCTGAATTAGAAGAGCATCAGAAGAAGCTTGCTGGATCAGGGCCAAAGGCCCATTTAGTCCAGCCACATGTTCTCACAGTGCCCAACCAGATGCTCCAAAGGGAAGACCAGAAGCAGGATCTGAGCACAAGAACACTCTCCCCCTCTTGTGGTTTCCAACAACTGGCATTCAGAAGCATTGCTGCCTCTGGCCATGCAGACAGAGCATAGCCATTGTGGCTAGGAGCCATTATAGGATACGGGGATACGGATATACTTTAATAGGGTAATATCTAAATATAACTTAGGCAACTAAGCAGGCTACAAGTATAAAAACCAACTATGCCAATATTAAAAGATAAAAGCATCCAGAATCAAAACAGAAAATGAAACAATCCTGTTATAACATTAACATATATAAACATCCCTAACTAAAACATGCAATGCAACAACCCCATTAAATCAGCACAGCAATTAAAACAAGGAGGCCCAGGTTGAGGTCAACAGTAGTTGCCTGCCCATAATGTTTCTTAGCAGGACAGGTGAGAACAAAGAGGCACCTGGATAACAAGACATACCTAGCAGCAGGTGCCTGGACGCTTTATGGAAATCCTGGCCCCATCAATAACCAGCTGTGTTCTTGCATCTAATTTAATGCCAGTAAGAGAGTACAGTTGGTCTCACTGCAGGAAACACACTTAACCCCTCTGTTATTTTTCACAGGTTGCTGGACGTGGCTTTACTCCAGCAGGTTTTTTTCAACAGATCACAATTCCTGTAGCACGAGTCTGGTTGCTCTCTGATTCTGACTGCTATGTCTGGGGCTGGGCTAGCGATGGGGTGGTTTTATTTGCCTTGTGGATTGGCTCGCCTCTGAATCCCCGTGGAGCAATTTTGCTCTGCAATGTCTTCTGCAAAGCGCATTGTGTCTTGGGGTTGTGTGGGCAGCTGGGAGTGGGAGATGAGTGGCGGATAGATGATCCTGCCTCGTGGCATGGCCAGGTAGGCCTTTTGTGCCTCTCAATGACACAAGCCTGTGAATCTGACATTTATTCAGTGCGGGGGATGTGTGATAGAAACCCGCACTACAAATTGGTCAGAGCAGTGGAGCTGATAGCCATAACTCTTCCGGACAGCTGATGCCAAGAAGAAGGGCTTCAGGCTGAATTGATTTTACAACTCACTTGAAAAGCCTCAAGAGATCAACGTCAAGCACAACTGTTTAGACCACAGGTCCTGGCTGAAATGTGGATTCCGGAGAAGAAGAACAATGTGTACAAAAGCCACTGAAGCCTGTTGCAGCAATGGGAAGTACCTTCCATCCAGTTATTAACCTTCCCTTGCTTTTCCCGGTTGTGAGTCTGTGTGCTACTGTGTCCTAATGACGGAGGCACTAAATATATAAAAGGCCACCTACTTCCCTACAGATCCTCTAAGTCGGTAAAGATTGGCAGAACCTAAGAACATAAAAAGAGCCTGTTGGAGTAGTCAAATCACCCATCTAGTCCCACATCCTGTTCCCACAGTGGCCAACCAGATGCCTGTGGGAAACACCTGCTTTGCGGTGGCTGAAGGTCTCGTTTCCAGAGGGTGATGCCTGGAGAGTGTTGTCCGTCCCCATGGAGCCTTCAACGTGGGGTTGCTCAGGGTTCAATTTTACCCGCTATGCTGCTTAACATCTACATGAAACCACTGAGGGGGGGGGGTCAGCAATATGCTGATGGCACATAGCTTTGCTATTCCTTTACATCTGCAGGTGTAGCAGAAGATGTGCTGGACCGATGTCTTGCCTCAGTAATGGACTGGATGAGAGCCAAGAAGTTGAAGCTCAATCCAGGATTCAGACAGGGGATATTCCTGGAGATTAAACCAGGGACTCTGCATCTGAGGTACAGATGGTTCCCTAGACCAGATGGATGGCAGGTGCCCCTCTCTTGATGGAGTCACACCATCTCTGAAGGAGTAGGTATGTAGCTTGGGGGTACTTGTGGATCCACTGCTGTTGCTTGAGACTCCAGTGGTCTCGGCGACATGGAGAGCCTTCCATCAGCTTTGGCTCGTGGCCCAGCTGCACCCCTATCTGGACAGGGATAACCTAACATAATAATAATAATAATAACTTTGTTATTTATACCCCGTCCATCTGGCTGGGTTTCCCCAGCCACTCTGGGTGACTTCTCGCACATCTAAAATAAAAACTTCTGGCATCTTTGCTCTGGTAACCTCTAGGTTAGATTACTGCAAGCATCCCCAAACTGCGGCCCTCCAGATGTTTTGGCCTACAACTCCCATGATTCCTGGCTAGCAGGACCAGTGGTCGGGGAAGATGGGAATTGTAGTCCAAAACATCTGGAGGGCCAAAGTTTGGGGATGCCTGGATTACTGCAACATGCTCTTCTTTGTGTCTCCCTCTTGAACTAAAGTGTTAGGGATTTACCCACTGATATGTCTTCCAATGCTCCAGTTTCAAGCAGCAGGCAGTCTCACCCTGTAATAAGTAACTTTACTCCATGGTAGGTATGCTAGCTTGAACCAACACAGCTACCCCTCAGTAAGCATCTTGCCTGCTCATTGCTCTCCTGCTAGTTTTTGCATGCCTCTCTACTGCAAATGCACAACAAGACAACCCTGGGGAGAGCAAGGGACAATGAGAGGAACAGCACCCGAACTGCAATGATTCTGAAATATTCTTGTTCACCGCCTGTGAGAATCATTGCCTTTCAGAGCAAATAAGTCGGCATTCTAAGCATCCCCACGGGCCACGAGAGAAAGAGGACTGTGTCAGGCCCCTTTAAGAGATCCTCGGGAGAGATAGCAGTGGGCTGTATTTTTCAAAAAGGAGAAGTGCTTCTCTTATGAAACATTTCTGGGATTGATGCAGCTGGAGGGGTGGAGCTCAAACTGCCGCTGTCTTACAATCTTCCTCTTAATTATACTTCGGTTCCCGGGGCAAAAATATACTCGCAATGCCTGCTGATTAGCTCCCAATGAAAACCTGGGGTGCATGCATGATAAGGAAGCCTTGTTTTGTTTTGCAGAGTTTAGTCAAGGACAAACTGGCCTGATGCTCATCGTGCGACTGACAGTCCTCCCAAACCAGGATGCTTTGAACACCAGAATGTTTTGCATCTCACCTTCGCAATGAATGAACTTTAGGGCCTGACGACCCCAGGTAAAATAGTCCTTCTCCCTCTCTCACTCAACACACGCTCCCAATTCAAAACAACATAAGGCTTAGCAACTGCATACAGCATTTCAAAGGTTCAGAGTGCACTGCAAACCTTACTACATATGTGACAGCACTGGAAAGAAACCAACGTTTTAGTGTGGTCCCACCAACACTTTGGAACTCCCTGCGTTTTGAATGACAATTCCCATCAGCCCCAGCCAGCACCGGTAGCCCAAAACATCTGGAGGGCACCAGGTTGGCGAAGTCTGCACTACAGGGTTGTTGTGAAGATTACGGAGAGAAACAATGAATCTTTAAGAGGGGTCAGGTGATTGTGACAAATGCTGTTGCTTCTGTCATCATAAGCCAGTCTTTCAGAGATCAGTCCTGCTTTGAACTTATTGCAATCCTTGCATCTCCATCCATCTTCCTGGTTCATCCTCCTCATTCAGCCCCTTCCGCCTTTGGGGGGGATTGGGCCATAGCTCAGTGGTACAGCATCTGCTCTGCATGCAGAAGGTCCCAAATTCAATCCCCAGCATCTCCAGGTAGGTACGGGAATGTTAGCTGCTGAAACTCTGAAGAGCTGGTGCCATCTACTAAGCTAGATGGAGCGATTAAGTCTGACTTGGTCTAAAGAAAGCTTCCTATGTTCCCCATGCCAGACTGGATCAGGCCAGTGGCCTATCTAGTCCAGCGTTCGGTTCCCACAGTGGGCAACCAGGTTGCTTAGGGGGAGCCCACAATCTGGACCCAGGCACAAGAGAACCCCTTCCTCCCGTGGTTTCCAGCAACTGCTATTCAGAAGCAACACAAGTGATGCTTGTAGCCATCAATAGCCCTATCCTCCACGAATTTGTCTAATGCTCTTTTAAAGGCATCTAAGTTGCTGGCCATTGCTACATCTTCTGGGATGTATCTTTTCGTATCTTTTTATTATTATTATTATTAATCTTTATTGGTTTAAAATACATACATGTGAAAACGTATAAAAAATCATTTCAGCAATAATGAGAAAAAAGAGAAAAAGGTAAAGTAAGAGAAAACCGAAGAAGAAGAAAAGGGAAAAAAATGGAAGAAAAGAAAAAAGAGAAGAAATTATGTACAAAAGCAGAAATGGGGGGAGGGGGGGAGACAACAACAATATCTTCTTAAGGAACACTTAAATAAAAGTTCTGGATATAAAACTTCCAATCTTTCTCATTATACTGTATGTACTGTCGTTATTTCCCCCCCGCACAGTTTTATATTCTTTGTATCATTTCCATCTAGTCAAAAAAGAAGTATTTGCTACCTTTTATCACTTACAGGTATCATTCAAGTTCTGCTAATATGGTAGATTTAGTACAATATAATCTTAAATAATCCTTAAATAGTCTCCATTCTCCACATATTTTCTGATTTGAGACACCTCTAACTCTTCCCATCAATTTTGCTAGTTGTACCGTAGATATTCTATCATAAGTATCTGCCAATCCGTTATCTTTGGTAATATTTCATTTTTCCAATTTATCGCCACAAGAATTCTTGCTGCTGTAATTGCATACATGAACATTGATATTATTATTATTATTATTATTATTATTATTATTATTATTATTATTTCTGATGGAAGTATACCTAGAAAGAAGATCTCTGGGTTTTTTTTAAAGGTAAATTTAAATAGTTTCTTGTATCCAAAATCCAGCGCCCATCTTACCATAACTGCTTTAACTTGTTCTTCTTTTACTTCCCACTCTAGAAGGTAGTCATAAATTTGTGAAATATATTTTCCTTTATTAAAGATTAATTCTCTTTCGAATTTGGGTGTTTCTTTTGCAATTCCTTCTTTTGTATCTATGGCCAGTCTTTGATTTAACTGGAAGTATTGTAACCAGTCTGTTAAGGTAAAGGTAAAGGGGCCCCTGTCCATTAGGTCCAGTCGTGACCAACTCTGGGGTTGCGCACTCATCTCGCATTATTGGCCGAGGGAGCCGGCGTACAGCTTCCAGGTCATGTGGCCAGCATGACAAAGCCGCTTCTGGTGAACCAGAGCAGCACATGGAAACGCCGTTTACCTTCCCGCTGTAGTGGTTCCTATTTATCTACTTGCATTTTGACGTGCTTTCGAACTGCTAGGTTGGCAGGAGCTGGGACCAAGCAACAGGAGCTCACCCCGTCACAAGGATTCGAACCGCCGACCTTCTGATCAGCAAGCCCTAGGCTCAGTGGTTTAACCCACAGCGCCACCTGGGTCCCAACCAGTCTGTTAGGTGGCTTTTAATTTCATCATATTTTTTCAGAGTTGGTTTGTCCCTATCTGCTCCTAAAATTAATCGGTACGTAGGCCACTCTCCTTTCATATTTCTTTCCGTATCTTGAGTGGGCACTCAAGAAGTGAAGAAGTGCTTAGTCTGTCCTGAATTGCAATCGCCACAAGCGCAATCGCTGGCACCAGACCCATTTAAAGTCAGGGGCTCTTGTAGGGGAAAGCCAGACAGGCTGAGAGTGTTTGTTCCGAAGATTGTCTCTGACAGAACACCCGAGCAACTGGTGTTTCAACTCAAGGGGCCTCTGGCTAGAAATGGCAGGCTCATTTCGGCACTGCAGCCAGTGCTCTTAAAAGGTTCTGAACGTTAGCAGACAGCCTGGGGGGGCATTAAACCCAAGCCACCTTTGTTCTGCTTGTTTAAACACTCACTCAGGGTGATGCGGTATCGAAGACAAATTGGGATGTCGAGAGAGCCTGGGTAAAACTGCTGGAAAAGAAACCTGTTTATGGGGTTTATTTGTGACAGCGCAGAACACAACTTGAACACCCTTCTCTGTGTAACAGGAGCGAACCATTCAGCGCTGGGGGCGCTGGAAGCTTCCCAGAGCTCTAAATTAAATGCTGGTTGTGCGTGTATGTGAGAGAATGCATCATTTGAATCCCCTCAATTGTGATGGACACTATCAAGCAGTGCTTCACACGCTTCTGCTATGGCATTATAAATATGTATTTGCCTTCTGTGTTGCTATTAGCAGGTTGCTAGCAGGAGTCTTCCCAGGTAAGGAATCCGCCCGCACCCTAGACTTGGCCATCCTAGTGAGGGGGGGGGTGCAAGACATGCTGATTACTGGGGTGGGGGTGCTGTGGTGAAGGCCATAGCTCAGGAGGGAAGAGCATCTGCTTTGCATGCAGAAAGCCCCGGGTTCAATCCCCAACGGATGCAGGAATAGGTGGGGATGTGCTACATCACGGGTCAGCAAACTTTTTCAGCAGGGGGCCAGCCCTCTATCCCTCAGACCTTGTGGGGGGCCGGACTATATTTTTTTTTAAAAAAATGAATGAATTCCTATGCCCCACAAATAACCCAGAGATGCATTTTTAAATAAAAAGACACATTCTACTCATGTAAAAACATGCTTATTTCCGGACCGTCCGTGGGCCGGATTTAGAAGGTGACTGGGCCGCATCCAGTCCCCGGGCCTTAGTTTGGGGACCCCTGTGCTACATCATAAATCCTGGCAATCTGCTGCCAGTCAGTGTTGACAATACTGAGCTAGATAGACCAATGGTCTGACTGCAGCTTCCTGGGTTTGTAACAGTTCCGCATGGCTTTTCTACGGATCCAGGTGTAGCGTGGTCACTTCCACAATGGGACGTCCCACCCCCTGCGTGCCCCAAATCTGCTCTGGAGGTTTGGGGAACCCATATCAGATATTTAGGGGGTTGTGGAAGGGGTGCCTTTTGTGCAATCAGAAACCCTTGCACTGGGCGGATGCGTTACTCAGCGCTACTTTGGGCGCAGTCCTTTAACTTTTATCTTATTCTTAAAGTTGCCCGTGTCCCTCTCTCCAACTTAAGAGCCTCTGGGACTGGGGTGTTCTCTGTTGCATTGCGCTACTCTTTGCTCTATCGAATCCAAGCCCCGGCACAGTGCTTGCTACGAACAAAGCGGAATAAATGGGACACCAGAACCGCAGAACATGGAAGCTCAGCGCCGCTCCGTAACGGCAAGTTCTGTCGGATAACAAATGTGGGCGTTTAACAAAAGCCCCGTGTTCCGCGCCTCGTAAAAAAGTCTGTGGCCTTCCAGTTTAATTGGCGGTCTTGTTATTTTTCTGCCAAGGGTGATGATGACAAAGGGATTAAAGGAGCCGGCCATGTGCTGAAAACTCCGGGAACAGATGCCCAAATTACTCTGAGTTGAAAACTGGCTGATTATGATCACCAAACACACAGCAGGTCGTCTTGTAGGAGCCCCGGCAATGAGGAAGAATCCCCAAAGCGTCCTCTGCCAGCTTTTTTTTTTTTTAAGGAAGAATTTTATAGCTTTTGATTTGTAACATGGAAATCCAGACACTGAAGCGGAACCCCTGATCACCACACCTTTCATTTTTAAAAAGGAATAAAATTTCTAGACCTCATAGAAAACTGGAGCAACAAGCTTTGAGCAGTTTCTGCTAAAAGCAATACCAGGTGTGTGGCGGTGGTGGTGATGAGGATGATGATGTCTATACTGCACTCCATCCCAGGATCACAGGGTGGTTTGCAATATAAAGAAACAAAAATGCGTAACATGGTAACAAACAAAACAATAACCCCTCCTGCTGCACACAGAGACTGTAAAAGGCCATAGATTGTTTAAATAGCCAAAGGCCTGGGAGAAGAGGATAGTTTTTGCCTGGCGCCTAAAAATTTGTAATGAAGGTGCCAAGCAAGCCTTCCTGGGAGTAACATGCCACAAAAGGGGAGCCACTGCAGAAAAGCAGAAAATTGTATATAAAGTAAGGAAAGGAACAGCTCTGCTCAGTTTGCATAATTGCAATGCTGGGCTTCGGGTTGCAGATCTCAGAGGATGCCCAGGGGCAAGCAGCACAGAGTCACCAGGGTCAAAATGGTGCCCCTATGTATATAAAATGTTTTCTTACTGTGTAAGACGACTTGCTGGTTATTTCCAATAGCTTCTGCTTGGCTCTTCGCTCAGAGTCTCGAGCTTCCTGGAGGTCCTGCTTGAGCTGATCGGCCTCCTTCGCCCTGCGCACAAGCAAAATACGAAAGAGGGGGTCAAGGGCCTAAACTAGGCAGTGGTGGGCCAAATCCAACACTCTACCCTAGCCTTTGCCACCCTGGCAATGTTTTTACAGTTCTCTCCAGGTGATCTGGACTCCAATTCCCATCAGCCCCAAGCAGCGCAGCCATTTTGGACTGCAACTCCCATCAGCCCCCAGCCACCATGCTGGGAGCTGAAGTCCAAAATGGCTGTGCTGCCTGGGGATGATGGGAGTTGCAGTCCAAATCATCTGGATGGCACCCGGGTGGCAAAGGCTGCCTCTACCAACAATGCCACTTTTGCATCTCTCCTTCCCCAAATGGCAGGAAACGGCAGCGCTTCATCCCGTCTTGACTGTTGTCCAGGGAAGGAGAAATGAAATGAAATGAAATGAAATGAGGGGGTGAGGGGGTAGGGAGAGAAAAACTGGTTTTTGACTTGTCCAGGACAAGTTCTGCTTCCCACCCCCCACCAGCAGAAGCGTCTATCTTCTAAAATGTAGGCTGCAGAACTTTTTCCCTCTGGATGTTGCTGGACAACAATTCCCACCAGTTCTAACCACTGGCCATGGTGGCTGAGGCTGATGGGAAATGGAGTCCAACAGCATCCAGAGGGCCAGAGGTTTCCCTCAGCCTTGTTCTACACACTAATCTCATGCCACTAAGGGTGGTTTGGATCACCCATCTAAGAAAAGACAAGCACCACTGAATTACAGCATTGGAGGTTTCAAGAACCACTGCCTACCCCTCATCCTTGACAGGTTCCTCTGAAGCGGTTGAGGGGGTGGGGTGGGGGGGAAAGAGGAGAGAGAAAATAAGTACAATATCCGGCGTTGATGTTCTTCACAAGCAGGGTGGAGGTATAAAGGAAGGAGGAAAAAGTTACCAAGCGGGCAAAGACAGAAGCCCAGACACAGGAGCGGGGGAAAGTAGCAGTTCAAAACAAAATTAAGGCTATTGTTAATTCACCCACTAATGAATGTAATTTATGACAAAAGCCCTTGGCAGCGGCCCTTGTATGCCCAGAGGACCACGGAGACGGAGGCCTGGCATGCAGTGGGAGCCTCGTGATTGGCCGGGAGAGGAGGGGGAGATCTGGAGTGAGATACTGGGACAAGGGAGGGGGAGAGTAATGAATATGGTGTTTTAATATCTAGAGGCGAAAAACTTAATTAATGGCATCTGAATGCTTTGGAGACGGCAGCGTGGAGGATCTTGAGCAGCTGAAAACCCAGTCAGGGCCCAGGCCCAAGGGCTTGGCAGGATGGTGCATCTCGGCGCCAGGGTGCTTAGCCGAAGTGTGTGCGTGGCGAGGGGGAAAGCTAGGGATTGCAGCGGGGCCAGAGTGTATGTGAAAAGGATGGGATCACAATACGCCATCCCAAGGAAATCAAGGAGTTCACCTGTACTGAACTGGTTTATAAGAGGCATCTCATTGAACTTTCTCTAGTGCTTCAGATCATTCCATGCTCATTGGCCATACCCACACCTGAAGGACCAAGTGCATAGCCTGGGAGTCACTTTGGACTCACAGCTGTCCATGGAGGTGCAGGTTAATTCCAGGGTGGCTGCTCCATCTGGTACGCTGGCTGAGACGTTATCTGCCTGCCCATTGTCCTGCCAGGGTGGTGCATACTCTGGTTATCTCCCACGTGGATTACTGCAACGCGCTCTACATGGGGCTACTTTTGAAGGTGACCCAGAAACTACAACTAATCCAGAACACGGTAGCTAGACTGGCAACCGGGAGAGGCCGCTGGGAAGGTCCTACATTGGCTCCGAGTATGTTTCATGGTGCTGACCTGTAAAGCCCTAAATGGCCCTGTATACCTGAAGGAGTGTCTCCACCCCATCATTCAGCCCTGACACTGAGATCCAAATCCGAAGACCTTCTGGAGGTTCCCTCACTGCGAGAAGTGAGGTTACAGGGAACCAGACAGAGGGCCTTCTCAGTAGTGGCTCCCTTCCTGTGGAACACCCTCCCATCAGATGTCAAGGAAATAAACAACTATCTGGCTTTTAGAAGATAGTAAAGGTAAAGGGACCCCTGACCATTAGGTCCACTCACGGACAACCTCTGGGGTTGCGGCGCTCATCTTGCTTTATTGGCCAAGGGAGCCGGCATACAGCTTCCAGGTCATGTGGCCAGCATGACAAAGCCGTTTCTGGCGAACCAGAACAGCGCACGGAAACGGCATTTACCTTCCCACCAGAGCGGTACCTATTTATCTACTTGCACTTTGACGTGCTTTCGAACTGCTAGGTTAGCAGGAGCTGGGACTGAGCAATGGGAGCTCACCCCGTTGCGGGGATTCGAACTGCCGACCTTCTGATCGGCAAGCTCTATGCTCTGTGGTTTAACCCACAGCGCCACCCGCGTTGTAGTAGTAGTAGACTTTAACTTTGTGCTACACTGGACACAACCCAATGCCAAAAAAAACAAGGAATGAAATGCTGCAAAGCCCCCAAGCCAGTGGGTGCGCTTTCCTCCCCGCCTGACCTTCGCTCCGACTCTTCCGCCATCTTCAGCGCCAGCATCTCTGCCTCCAGCACCTTCTGCTCCATCAGCCGTTTCTCCTCCTCGGTCCGGATAGCCGTGGCTTTGATCCGCTGCATCTCCTGCTCCGCCTCGGCGGCTTTCTGAGCCAGGAGCTTCGCTTCCTCTTCCGTGATCTGAGCTTTCTCGGCCAGTAAGTCGGCCGTTTCTTCGGATCTCATCTGGGCAAGAAGGGTGGAGAATGACACAC
This sequence comes from Zootoca vivipara, assembly GCF_963506605.1. NCBI lineage: Eukaryota > Metazoa > Chordata > Lepidosauria > Squamata > Lacertidae > Zootoca > Zootoca vivipara. Next base: position 19,075,146 of record NC_083292.1, on the reverse strand, counting down.
AAGGGGCTCTGACGCAGCGGCGATGTGCCACTGGTTAGGCTAGAAGGCATGACGGCTATGCTCTGCCTCCACAGCTGGAGGCAGCCATGTTTCCGAATACCAGTTGCTGGAAACCATAGGGGGTGAGAAGGCTCTTGACCTCCAAATCCTGCTAGCAGGTTTCTCACTGGGGCATCTGGTTGGCCACTGTGAGAACAGGATACTGGACTAAGGTGAGCCACTGACTTGATCCAACAGCCTCATCTGATGTTCTTATGGTCTGTGGTCAAAAGTCTTCCTAACAGATGGGCAATGAACATGACCCATGCCACCCCTCACGGTTGCAAAGAGGCTCATATTGGAAGGATAAATGCCCACTTTGTACTACTCGGGGGGCTGAAGATCTCACTGCCCTTTCTGCAATTGGAGCTGGAGCTTATCACCGTAAATCTCATTTGGATACCTAAGAACATAAGGAGAGCCGGCTGGATCAGGCCAACGGCCCATCTAGTCCAGCATCCTGTTATCAGTGGCCAACCTATGAGAAGCCTATGAGAAGCCCGCAAGCAGGATCTTATCACACTCCCCTCCTGCTGTTTCCAGAAACTGGTATTCAGAAGCATTACTGCTCCCAACAGTAAATGGGGAACATAGCCATCCTGGCGATGGGACCCAGGTGGCGCTGTGGTTAAACCACTGAGCCTAGGGCTTGCTGATCAGAAGGTCGGCGGTTCGAATCCCTGTGACGGGGTGAGCTCCCGTTGCTCGGTCCCAGCTCCTGCCAACCTAGCAGTTCGAAAGCACATCAAAATGCAAGTAGATAAATAGGAACCGCTACAGCGGGAAGGTAAACGGCGTTTCCGTGTGCTGCTCTGGTTCGCCAGAAGCAGCTTTGTCATGCTGGCCACATGACCTGGAAGCTGTCTTCGGACAAACGCCGGCTCCCTCGGCCAATAATGCGAGATGAGCGCGCAACCCCAGAGTCGGTCACGACTGGACCTAATGGTCAGGGGTCCCTTTACTTTACCTTTAGCCATCCTGGCTAGTAGACAGCAATAGCTTTCTCCTCCATCCATTTGTCCAGTCCTCTTTTAAAGCCATCTAGGTTGCTGGCCTTCACTGCTCCTAAGGGAGCGAGTTCCACAGTTTAGCTAGGGGTGAAAAAAATCTTTCTTTTCCCCTGTTTGGATTTATGGACTGCCTATATTAATTTGTAAAGTTTTAAGTCAGGATCAAAGGGAAATGTCAGCTGACAAAGTTTATTTCTTTATTTTCTGTTATTTGGTTGTTGTTGTTGTTTTAAAAAATCTTCCCGCAACAGACTCTGGACTTCCTTTGAGTTGCTAAACTGGGGTCCATACCACTTCGCATTGGGACTCCCAGGACTGAATGTCACTCAATGAAGAAAATAAAGGAAATCCAGGCACACAGAAAACTAGCAACTCAAGAAGAAATCTGGCTATGACATTTCTCCTTGAGATGCTAACCTTTTATATGCAGTTTGTTTGTTTGTCTGTCTGTCTGTCTGTCTGTCTGTCTGTCTGTCTGTCTGTCTGTCTGTCTGTCAAACCACCATCTGGAGTCTGAAGAGTTCCAGTACAGATAAAGGTTGTCCACCTTCATGAGAAGGAAACCTCTGTCAGTGACATTCCCACCCAGCAGCAGTCAGAAAGAAACTGGAAAGGAACAACCCCTCGGCCTCCATGAAACACTCTCCATGCAAAAGACACACAGCCAGTGGTCTTTTCCACTTGTAAAACAACTGCACCAGAATGCAGAAAGTCTTTTATTTTCCTCTTCCTTGCTTTTCATTTTCCATCTATTGCGAGCCATTCCGGCAGGATCAGTCTACCTTCCTCTTAGCAGGATGTTGAATGGAATTTTTATTGACTAATAATTATTTTTTCAAAGAAAAGAAAAGAAGGAAGACCAGCTCAAATGGGCTGGTGACCACAGGAGCAATTTTAACTTATCCTGCTGCGGGTGGCACAATTGCCTTTGCCCGCTTAGTGCCCTCCACATGGGGCTGATGGGAGTTGTAGTCCAACGAGAGTGGTTAAGGCTCCCTACTGCACTATCAGAGTCCATTTCCCCAACACTGTGGTGACCAGACGCCCGTCCTTTGCATCTGAAACCAGGATGATGTGGGACCTTCTGCATGCAGAGCAGATGCTCTACCCCTGAGCTACTAGGTAAAGGTAAAGGGGCCCCTGACCATTAGGTCCAGTCGTAGACAACTCTGGGGTTGCGGTGTTCATTTCGCTTTACTGGCCGAGGGAGCCGACATTTGTCCACAGACAGCTTCCGGGTCATGTGGCCAGCATGACAAAGCTGCTTCTGGCGAACCAGAGCAGCACACGGAAATGCCGTTTACCTTCCCGCCGGAGCGGTCCCTATTTATCTACTTCACTTTGATGTGCTTTCGAACTGCTAGGTGGGCAGGACCTGGGACCGAGCAACGGAAGCTCACCCCAACGCAGGGATTCGAACCACCGACCTTCTGATCAGCAAGCCCTAGGCTCAGTGGTTTAACCCACAGCGTCACCTGGGTCCCACCTGAGCTACTACCCCTCCCCTAAAAATAAACCAAGTTTCTAGTCCTTATGCTTCTTAAAAAAAAGAAGAAGAGCTGAATTAAACAGGAAGTTGTCTTATACTGAACCAGACTACCATCTAAACTGATTGGCAGCGGCTCTCCAGGCTTTCACTTATAGGAGACAGGTATTGAACCTGCAACTTCCTGCATGCAAAGCAGGTGTTTGATCACTGAGCCACCACCCTTCCCCAAACGAGTAAGCTTGATGTTGCAGAGTCTGAATACAGGTGAATGGAGCATCTACTCTGACTGGTAAGGACAAGTCTTGCTGAGGAGAGGGGTCTTGCTTCTACCATGCATGTCATGTTAACGGGACCATGCCATTGCAGTGGGCGGCTCGCCACCTCCTGAAGAGAGACTTACCAAGGCTTCGTTAGCCATCGTCGCCTCATCTTTCAACTGCAGCAGCCTCCTCTCCAACTCGTCCCTCGTCCGCTCTGCCTCTTCCCGCATCTGCTTCTCTCGAGCTAAACGCTGGCGTTCCATCTTGGGGGTGGGGGGAGAGGAAGGGGGAGGGGAAGTGAGGATGGCAGAAAATAGTACATAGCCAACTGAGGCATGCAGATCGTAGGCATTCTGCACTGAACAGAAATCCAATTTATCAGGGCCGTGCGACAGAATTCAGACATCTGCTCGCCACAATCAATTCCACTTCCGCAATCCAGGTTTACAAAGCAATTTAGATGCTTTGTTAAAGAGCAGGGTTTGCTGCCAGGCTGCTGGTAGACCCTTTGGAAGAGGCCGGCGTGGAGGTTCTCAGTGGACTCCCTGCTCTCAGCACCTTCCAATTTAGGAGCCCTCCATAAGCAATTAATTTGTTCCCTTCTTGCTCTTCACTATCCTCTCAAAATTTTGAACCATTTTCCCGCTCTAGGTAAACAACACATTTAACCTCTGTTGGCCATATCTTGGTCTCTGAGCAGTGTGCAGGAAGGTTAAGAGAAACAAAATCAGTTAAAAACTAGCCGTGGAAGTCAGAAAAATGGCTGGAGATGCCTGCAGAAATTAAAAAAGTTATGCACTAGGTGCTGGAAATTCAACGGTGATTGGGCCTGCCTGAGGGGATGCAACAGATTTGAGCCCACGATGCTCTAGTGGATTTGAGTCATGCATCCAAGAAACAATGACCTCCGTGATCACACAGTGTGATGTAAGGAGCCAGGTATCCTTGGCCTAGGGCCTTACAAATGCATACAAGACCCAGGAATTTGAACCGGTAGTATATGGGTAGACCGTGCGACCTTTAAAACACTGGTGCTCTGTGCTGGAGTTAGTCTGACCTCACCAGCAGTCTAGCTGCAGCATTCTGCACCAAATAGAGCGTCCAAACCAGTCCCAAGGGGAGAACCGGGGGGCGGGGGATTTAAAGCCTTTATGCACTGGGTGACACTCCCTGAGACAAAACACGTTCCCCTCTTCCTAGAACTCAGGATGCATCCCCCATTTTCCTTTGGACCCATTCGGTTTTTTAAAGCCCAAGTTGACCTGGGTGCAAGGCAGCCAACCCAGAGAGACTATTATCGCTGCCCATGGAACTAAGCCAAGAGCCGTAACATCACCGACACAGGCAAATCCAAGACAAGTACTTTTAACCTAACCTTCCCGTAAGCTGAGCGTCCCCTGGCACACAGAGGCACTTGGCCGCAGCCGCGGCTGCCTAACCGCTTCCCCAGAAGTGGCAATCTATATTCCGAGCAGCACCGCGCAGATTAGCTGTGTGGGTTTCAGCAAGTAGAAAAGGTCTACAAGCAGAAAACCATGATTCATACAATCCAATTTGCTGATATGTGCTCATTGGCTCCATGCTGCGGCCTGAGATGCGGCGCGTCTGCTGGCTGGGCTGACCCGCAGCGGATAAAAGGAGGCCAGGCTCGGAATTAGCATGCAGGCAGCATGCGGCGGAAGAGCAGCTCGCATTCCATCACCATCTAATTAGGACACGGCTCCCCCTCCCTCCCACAACCGCAGCCAACCTCCCCAAGACACAGCAAACATACGAGCGCCACGACCGAGAAATAGGTTTACAGAGCGGCAGGGGGGAAGATGGACAACATTTAAAGATTGTATGCCCGCAGAGTGGACACCGTTTTTCTGGCCTGGTAGTTCGGGCACTGGCAGCTGCAAGGCTGGGCTGCTGCAATGCACTCTATCCGGGGCTTCCCCGGCGATTGACCCGGAAACTGCAGTCAGCGCAAGATGCTGCAGCATGGTTACTGTCGGGAGGGAGACCATGTCAGCACAGAACACCTCTGCTCAGAGATCTGCACAGGTTGCCCATTTCTTACAGTGCCAAGTTCAAGGTGTTGCCGTTGGTATATAAAGTCCTTGAAGGCTTGGAACCAGTTTACTCCTGGGATTGCCTTGCCCCAGTGGGATCCCAAAGTGGGCAGGACTAGCTGGAGGCGCTCTGAGATGCAAGAGGGTGGGCAAGGGGGCTTGCTGGAGGTGTAACATACTATCAGCCTTTGAAAAGCTGGCAACATTGGATCAAGCTCATCAATATTGTTGAATTTAGCTAATTAGTTTGAGTTGAGTTTTGAATAAATGTGCAACTAACCATTTGCATTTGGAATATCAGGCCCAGTATACCTGAAGGAGCATCTCCACCCCTGTCGTTCAGCCAGGACACTGAGATCCAGCTCCAAGGGCCTTCTGGAAGTTCCCTCACTGCAAGAAGTGAGGTTACAGGGAACCAGACAGAGGTCCTTCTCAGTAGTGGCGCCCACCCTGTGAAACACCCTCCCATCAGATGTCAAGGAAATAAACAACTATCTGACTTTTAGAAGACATCTGAAGGCAGCCCTGTTTAGGGAATTTTTAAATGTTTGATGTTTTATCGTGTTTTTAATATTCTGTTGGGAGCCGCTCAGAGTGGCTGGGGGAAGCCAGCCAGATGGGCAGGGTATACGGTATATAAATTATTATTGTTCTTATTCTTATTATTTGCAGTTAACTCCTGTGTTGCAGGGGGTTGAACTAGATCACCCTTCCATCTCTACAATGCTATGAGTCTATGGAATTTTATTGTGTTGTGAAAACCGCTATTCTGAATAATGCATTTTATAAGGTAGGGTAGAGGGCAATGGGGTGACTTTATGGTACCAAAAGGGCAGTGACACCCAAAATGTTAGGGAACCATTGCCTTACCCCAAATATGCCAACTCAAACACACTGATCTGTGGAACTGGCAGCATTACAGGTTCCACATAATGCCCGTTCCGCATTTGTAATAACACAATCTTTTTTAGTGCGAGGGCATCTACACTTTAGAACTCCCTGCCTATTGACATCAGGTGGGCACTTTCGCTGTACTCTTTGAGAGAATGCATAAGCAGGTTGCTGGTATCTCTATGCCCCAGAGGCTGCCCAACCTGTTGCACAACGGGCTTCCACTAGCACAGTTGTAGCACTGGATCCCTCTGTTGTGCAACCTTAAAACTGCGCTAGCAGACAGTGAATGTCGGACGCAGCCCCGAGTTTCCAGAAATCTGCAAAATTTGCCTGGGATTGTCAGCTTTCACCCGCAGGTGCCGAAAGTTTGCAGCAATGCCGATGTTGCAGCAGTCTTCCTCCGGAGAGATCCCGAGTGAGCAGTAGAAATAGTTGTTAAGAAAGGAACAGGACCCTCCTTTTCTCTGACCTGTTTCCTGGCCTTCTCCTCCCGGGCTTGGGCTTTCATCTGCTGGACTTCCAGGGAGTCTGCTTTCCTCCTCCTCATGAACAGGTCATGGTTTCCAATGCACAGCTGCAAGATCTGGTCCAGGAGAGGAGAGGAGGATGGGAAGTTTGTGTTCACGCCACCAAGCATTTGAAAACAGAACACTTTTGTCCTCCACCCCACCTTGTTACACAGAACTGCGTGCCAACCCCACCATGTTGAGACATGCCACAGCCGTCAATAATGCCAAGGGAGAACTGTTTCTGGTGGCTTCCGTGTAGCAACTGTAATGTCCCTCACGTGACCATTGTAGGAAGCTGCCTTATACCAAATCGGACCATTGGGACATCTAGCACAGCTTTGTTTGCATCAGGAGTGGTGATGCTGTGGTCCTTTAGATGTTGATCGACCACAACTCCGGTCATTCCTGACTATTGCCTATGTTGGCTGAGGCTAATGGGAGCCCACAGTCCAATAATATCTGAAAGGCCACAGCTTCCCCCATCCATAGTCTACGCTGGCGGACTGTCTTTCCTGACCCTACCTAGAGATGCTCAGGATCGAACCTGAGACTCTGCCAGTGAGATATAACTCTTCCAAATAAAAAGAAAATGAAGATTCTAGTCCTCATGATTCTAAATAAATGGTAAATAGGAACCTAGTAACCTGCCTTCTGCCATTAGACTGCTGGTGCGTTTAGCTCAGTGTTTTATTGCTTCCTTTGTTACTTATCCTTGGCATTTTATTCCAATTCAAATTGCAATACAATAAAATGCAAAATGAGAAAGAGAGTCAGTGGTGGCTTAGTGGTTAGAGTGCTGCACTAGGACCTGGGAGACCAGGGTTCAAATCCCTGCTCAGCCATAAACCCCATTAGGTGAACTTGGGCCTGTCCCTTTCAGCCTAACCTACCTCACAGGGTTGCTGTGAGGATAAGATGGGAAGGAAGAGAACCATGCATGCTGTCTTGAGCTTCTTGGAGGGAAGATGGGGATTTAAATATAAAAATGCAATTAAAAAACAATATGACTATCTAGTGCAATGGATGTGCCATCACTCATCTTCAGCCAACTTCCATTGGCCCCAACATCGCATGGCTGTGCTGGCTGGGGTAGAAGAGATTTGTGGTCCAGAACATCTGTAGGGCATCACGTTGATGCAGAGGGACTGGCAGCAGTTCTCCAATAAATAATAAACACATGAGTGGATTGGAAATTAGCTGTCTCTATAAGGCAGACTGATCCCTTTCTTGAAGGATTAGCTCAGAAAAAACTCTGGGTGAAAAGGGGAAAAGGAGAAGAGCCCCCTTTATACGCAGCTCTCGAATGGGGATCAGCAGGAGGAGTTGGGAGTTCAAAAGGAGGAAAAACAATGGACGCCCTGAGCAAAGTGTTTGACCACAGAGCTCGCCGTTTCCCCAGCGCTCCAAGAGACCAATTTTCCAAGCAGAATCTGCCAGCTATTCAGACAAAGCCAGGCCTCTGCTGTTGCAACAACAATGGCGGGCTTGTTCCCCGGCCTTTCATGCAGTAGAAAGAGTCTCTCACAAAACCATTCACTTTCTCTCTCTCTCTCCACACCCACCCACCCTGAGATTAAGAGTCTCATGCTCTCTCTCTATAAATAGGGCCATATAGCTAAGTACTGTCTACACCAGGCATCCCCAAACTGCGGCCCTCCAGATGTTTTGGTCTACAACTCCCATGATCCCTAGCTAACAGGACCAGTGGTTGGGGAAGATGGGAATTGTAGTCCAAAACATCTGGAGGGCCGAAGTTTGGGGGTGCCTGGTATACACTGTCTACACTGACTGGCAGCAGCTCTCCAGGGTTTCAGGCAGGGCATCTCTCCCAGCCCTTACCTGGAGATGCCTTTGGGGACTAAACCAGGGACCTTCAGCATGCCAAGCAGCCCATAAGGCTGTGCTCCCATCAGCCCCAGCATCATAAGGCTGGGCTGAGGCTGGTGGGAGTTGCATCCCATAACATCTGGAGGGCATCAGGCTCATGCAGATGGGCTGGCACTGGCTCTCTAGGTCTGCAGTGCAACCTTTCCAGCTCCCCAGAGCCACCATCTGTTTCATCTCCTGCACACCAGCATTTCGCGCAGCCCGGGGCCCCTTGCCTTGGAAGGATGCCTGGCTGCCACAATGCGACTCTTGCATCCTCCTTCAGACTTACCAGCTTATTCACACGCAGCTTTGAAGAGTTGAATTTGAAGACATCGATCTTTTTGTCCAGAGGCTTTATCGTAAACTGCATGGGAGGAAGGAGTTGTCAAAGGGTGCAGTGAAAATGAAATAAAGGAAGAGGGGTGCACCCTGATAGCTGAGCCCAGTCTTATGCACATCGGAAAGGAGCACCAGAATCTCTCTTATACCAAGTCAGAGCAGTGGTCCATCCAGCCCAGTACTGCCAACTCTGACTAGCAGCAGCTCTCCTGAGTTTCAAGCAGGGAGCCTTTTCCCCAAGCCTACCTGGCACTGAACTTGGAAGAACCCTTTGTATGTAAAGCACATGCTCTAGGCAGAACCCCGGTCCATACTGAGTCAGAGCCTTGGATCCCGTTTGGCTCAATATTGTTTACTCTGACTGGCAGGGGACATTCCCATCCCTTGGAAGAGATAGCTGGGACCTTCTGTGTGAAAAGGAGACCCTCCACCCTCTGAGCTGCAGCCTTTCCTTTTAAAGGTGAACACACCTTGAAGTTTTATTTTCCAGCTGGCTGCCAACACAGATTCAGTCAAAGGACTATCACTCCCTCGGTTTGGGGAAGTTCAGTGTTCTCCAGCCGTTTTCACACCCCACAAAATTAGATCCCACAGCAAGCAAGATCCCACAGTAAGCAAAGGAGAAGAGCGATGGAGGACAAATTGAACAAATGCCTGGAATCCAGCCGGTAGCCACTGCAGCAAAATTTGTGGTGGCCAATTTGGGGGATCTGTTCCTTCATCCTCCCCTCTCCCGGAATACCCAGATAAAGTGGAAATCAAAGCATTTTTTGCTCACAGGCTGCACTGAATAAAAAGTCTTATTTCTCAAGTGCATAGAGAGAGGGAGAAAGAGCGCCACCCTGTCTCTTTTCTTAGCAAAGGAGCGTGTTGGGTTGTTTCACCAGGTGAGTCGTCAGCCTGCCTAGAATGGGAAGCAGATCTGCCGTGCTGTGTAGTGGTTAGAGTGTTGGACTAGAACCTGGGAGACCAGGGTTCAAATCCCGACTCGGTCGTAAAGGTCACTGTGTGACCTTGGGCCAGTGGCTGCTTCTGAGCCTAGCCTACCTCGCAGGGTTGTAGTGGGGATTAAATGGGGGACAGGGGTGAACGAGATACACCACCCTGAGCTCCTTGGGCACGGGGGGAAGGTGGGAATTAAACACAATCAATAAACAAAGCAAATAATAGGACGAAACAGCAGCACGGAGCCTCAGATCTCAACTCTGGCAGGCGGGGGAAATCCCCAAGGATTTGCTGCCAGCCACGAGGACCACTGCAGTCCCAGGCGTGCACTTGATAATAGACACACTAGATTAAACACCTCTGATGTTTCGGTACAGCTGTCCTGAGCCACTATTAAGCCCCGCTTACTATCGTGTCACATCTCGCTTGCGGCAGTCTTATTACGAGGATTATTGACGTGATAAAAGATGACAGATCCTTCCCTCGAGGGGTGGCTCTATTACAGGCTATTATGTTCCAGGCCCAGCAGACGAGGTCCTGGGCCTCTCAATTCCTGGTGGAATACTGTACACAGTTATGGGAGGGAAGGGTGGGGGGAACATAAACTGATAAAACTTGGGTATAGCCAGAAAAGGGAGAGGGGGGAAGGATCTCGCAAGAATGCTAACTGTAATAAGATTATGCATCCAAAACTGTATTTTTTTAAAAAATGAAAAAGAAAAAGAGCGCATCATAAACTAATTGCTTCAAGCTTCAGCAATAATAATAACTGAAGTAGAACGCCTTAAGCTCTTGGCCCTCACCAGATAATGTTTAAATGTTATCAATCCTCCTTTTCCTGCCCGCCTCCCACCAAAAAAGAAAAAGCCACTGCTAATTTCGTCTGCATTGCACTGTTTGCATCAGTCTTAAAAGAAAGAAAACTGCAGTCAACGTTTTTCAGGACAGGGGAGAGAGGAACCGCTCTACCAATTAAAACCGGCGACTGTTTTTAAAGAACTGCAGAGTCCAGGAGGTTAAGGGATTCTCTGCAGTCCTGCTATATCGGGGATAGCCAGCATGGCGCAAGTCAGACGCTGTTGGACTACAACTCCCATCATCCCTGCCTCCTGGCCATATTGTCCCGGGTTGATGGGAGGCAAGGTGCAGCCACTCTGGCCATCCCTGTGCCAGACAGACCACAGTCAAAAGGACATCCTTATTATTATTATTATTATTATTATTATTATTATTTGAATTTGAATGTATATACACTGTATGTAGGTAAAGGTAAAGGACCCCTGGACAGTTAAGTCCAGTCAAAGGTGACTATGGGGTTGCGGTGCTCATCTTGCTTTCAGGCCGAGGGAGCCGGCGTTTGTCCACAGACAACTTTCCGGGTCATGTGGCCAGCAGGACTAAACTGATTCTGGCGCAACGGAACACCGTGAGGGAAACCAGAGCACACAGAAACACTGTTTACCTTCTCGCTGAAGCGGTACCTATTTATCTACTTGCACTGGCATGCTTTCAAACTACTAGGTTGGGAGGAGCTGGGACGGAGCAACAGGAGCTCACCCCGTCACAGGGATTTGAACCGCTGACCTTCCGATCGGCAAGCTCAAGAGGATCAGTGGTTTAGACCACAGCACACACACACACACACCCCTGTACACTGTACATTTAATGAACTCTTTTAGTGCTTTAACAGCTGTTTGTTTGTTGTCTTTACATTCCACCTTTCCCCCTGCAAGGAGCTCAAGGTGGCAGACATGAATCTCCCCCTCCTCATTTAACCCCCACAGCACCCTGAGAGGCAAGTTAGGCTCAGAGATTGTGATAGGCCCAAGCTTCACATGCCCAAGTAGGGATTCGAACCCTGGTCTCCCAGGTGCTTGTCTGACCCTCTAACCACTTCCACTGCATCGCTTCCCCTAAAGTATCCTGGGAACCGGCAGCAGGAAGGAAGAGGTGCCTGAGGCCGCTTTCTCAAATCAGCACTTGGACAGAGACACCGGGGGGGGGCGGACAAGAGGAGTGTGCCTTACCTCCTTATCGCTGTAAGAGACGTTCCGAATCTCATTCCACGGAAATGAAATTTTGGGGGTCAGCCTGTTTTCCATATCATATATGTGCAGGCCCAAGGCATCCACACCCAGCAGCAGCTCGGTTCCTTTCTTATTCTAAAGGAAAGAGAACATTGGAGGTTTTTGCATAGCCATCTGTCATGGATCCTTTTTTCTTTCTTTTTTTAAGATTCCTGCATTGCAAGGGGTTGGACTAGATGACCGTCGGGGTCCCTTCCAACTCTACAATTCTACATTGTCTCCATCTGAAATGGCTCAGCGAATCTGACACATGAATCCCACCTAGGTCCATCCCACCGTGGCTCAACAATTCTACGGTAGGGGTTGCCAGTGCAGCACCCGTGGGTGCACATGCACACACAGAGGCTTTCCCTTGTGCTTACAGGTTTCCCCTGGTCAAGTTGTCTCCCCCCCCCAAAAAAATGTAGGAGCATAGGAAGCTGCCTTATACTGATCAGACCCGTTGGGCCATCTGGCTCAGTATTGCCTCCGCTGCCTGGCCGTGGCTCTTCAGGGTTCCAGGCAGGAAATCTCTCCTAGATCTTCCAGGAGATGCCAGGCACTGAACCTGGGACTTTCTGCATGCAAAGAAGATGCTCTACCACTGAGTTCCAGCCCTTCACTTAACACACACAAGCACAGGAAGCTGCCTTATATGAATTCAGAGCCTTGCTATAAGGCACCTTATGGACTTTTGCACGAAAATGTAAAATGAAGCTGGTTGGGAGACTGAAAACAGGTTGGTCTATAGAAAGCAGAAGAGTTGGGTGCTATTATGGAGCAAGGGTTTTGCAGAAGACTATAAAGCTGATAGACGAAGAATCAGAAGTATTTTCTTTTCTTCCTTTTAGTTTTATGCTTTGTATTTGATGTGAAGTCAGAGCCTTGCTCCATCAGGCTCCATATTGTCTACACTGACTGGCAGCGGCTCTCTGTGGTTTCAGTCAGACAGGGGAAATGCCCAGCCCTAACTGGAGACTCTGGAGATTGAACCTGGGACCTTCTGCATGCAAAGCAATGCTCTTCCATTGAACTACAGCTCTTCCCTGAATTAAGATTGAAAAAAGCCAGTAGAATAAGTTATGGTGGGTGGGTGGGTGGGTGGGTGGGTGTTGCTCACGACAGTGTATTCCATTTGCAAAGATGCCCACGAATCCAAAAACCTTTGTTCTAAAGGATCAACCTGACCAAAGAGGGAGGGCAGGAGGAGGCAGAGCTAGAGCACTCAGGCTTCCCGAGGCAGAACGAACTGCAGCAGAAGTGACGCATTCATCCCCCTGGGAAAGCCTCTCAGCGGCTCTTTCCTGGTTGCAGGTAAGGCTACAGCAGAAAAGCTGCCAGTACATCAAACTCTCCTCTGCATTATGGTAGGAATCTTTAGCAAAGCCAGAGTCTGCTGACCAGAGTCCTTCCGCACAACTGGTTCCCCTCTTCTTTTGTTCAAGGGCCTCCTGCCCTCACACCACCAGCAGCCCAAAAAAGTGCAATGCAAAACTTGGGGCTTTTACCCGGATTGCAAAGTAGTTCACGCCATACATCTCGAGGTCCTGGGCAATCTTCAGGTACTCCATTTCAGCTTCATCCCTGTAAATGTGAACAGTGGGGCAGACAGTTTAAAGCTGCAAAAGCTTGACAGAAACAGGACCTTATGGAATATGCAGGAGACTGGGAGAGAACAAAGGAATAAGGCGGGTTCTTAGCTTCACAGAGATATTATGCAGCATGCTCAAGATGGTCTCAAGGTATTTGACAAACACAAGCACACACACAAACTAGAGGCTGGGCCATTGCTCACTTTGCTTGCCAACGCCGTCTGGCAACAAAACCCCTCTGGCCAACCGTAATCCTCCCTTGCACCTTGCCTAAACCACCCTTCCTGGCAAAAAAACCAACAACATCTCCATTTGCAGCTGCCTGCCTGCCTCTTTCTCCCTCCTCCACTGCCCCAGCAGCTCTCAGAAGTCTGTTGTCACAGTATAGAGCACATCACCACCTATCAGTGGCCAAGCAAACTGCTACATGATGACAACCTTCCCTTTTTATTATATGTAAGAGATATAAGCAAAAAGGGATCCACAGCAAATCCCTTCCTGCAGGTTTACTGCATCCTAATTTCTGTTGAAATGGATGTTCAGCAAAGGAAATATGACATTTTTATTTCCCCCCCTTCCCGAACACCCTAAGTTTCAGGGGCATAATTGATCACCCTTAGTGAAAAGAAAGAGTTGCCCACTGCTATGTTGTAGGGTGCAGTAGTGGTTGGTGGTACTGATACTCAAAGGGCAGAAGGCAGAGGTACCCAAAGTAGGCAGAACCAGAACTAATGAGATGCAGGACCACCCCAAGGGCTGGTTGTAAATAAGAAGGGAGGCTGGTGGGGAACTGTCCCATTTGCCCTATTGGGTCAACCTCCACTATTATGGAGGGAAAGAAGCAAAACAAAATAAGGGTAACCAGGAGGCTACCCATTTTCTATGCTTATCTTAGAGATGTCTAAATGTTATAGGACTTCCACAAGGATCCCTTCTCTAGGTCACAAGCATAAGTTGTTGTTGTTGTTTAGTCGTTTAGTCGTGTCCGACTCTTCGTGACCCCATGGACCATAGCACGCCAGGCACTCCTGTCTTGCACTGCCTCCTGCAGTTTGGTCAAACTCATGTTCGTAGCTTCGAGAACACTGTTCAACCATCTTGTCCTCTGACGTCCCCTTCTCCTAGTGCCCTCAATCTTTCCCAACATCAGGGTATTTTCCAAGGATTCTTCTCTTCTCATGAGGTGGCCAAAGTATTGGAGCCTCAGCTTCACGATCTGTCCTTCCCTGATCAGACCTATGCTTTGCTGCCATCCTTAAAACAAAGGGCGTGAGATTCTGCTTTTAGGGCAGGCTGCACATCAACTCTTAAGATTTTTCAGATTCCTGCAAATTTTCAAATTTCCAGCTCTCATGGTTTTGAATGTTAAAACTTTGGTTGGTGTGCCAGCTACTATTTATTTCGTAAAGTTTATATACCACTCGATTGGAGCAAAAAAAAACACCAAAGTGCTATGAAAAGGGCACTGAGGATGCAAAGACTCACCTGGCTCTGCCTCGATGTTGGCCATACCAAGCTGTTATTCTTTCTTCCCACATTTCCGGGGTCATCTGGTATAAGTTTATCACCTGAAGAGTGAGACACAAAGCCATCTTCAAATATCTGAAGAGCTGTCACATGGAAGATGGAGCAAGCTTGTTTTCTGCTGCTCTTGAGGGCTGGACCCAAACCAATGGATTCAAATTACAAGAAAGGCGATTCCAATTAAACATTGGGGAGAACTTTCTGAGGTTAAAGAGCTGGTTAAACAGTGGAGTGGAATACCTTGGAAGGTGGCGAACTCTCCTTCGAGGTTTTTAAGCAAAGGTTGGATGGCCATCTGGCAGGGAGTCTTTAGCTATGTTTGCAGGTGTTTGGGCTGAGAGTCCCAATTCTGCAATTCTAGGATTCTAGGATTTATAAAGTAACTTAGCTCAGGGAAGCCCCACCTACCTGCAGTTTTGTCTCAGAAATGGACAGTGCAGGCTAATGGTCAAAGTTAGACCATGTTTGAAATGCCACATCCTGCAGGACGGCTCATCAAGTGGTACTATATTGTCTTTGAGCCATTGTTGCTCAGTATAAGTAACTGAAGCAGACAGACAGAGGCATGGACACGGCACCTTACTTGCCTTTCCCAACCAAGGTTTGCATCTCAACAAAGTAGGGAAACAAACCACTTCCTGTTCATCATTTACAGTTCATTACCCAGGTGGCGCTGTGGGTTAAACCAGAGTCTAGGGCTTGCTGATCAGAAGGTCGGCGGTTCGAAACGCTGCAAAGGGGTGAGCTCCCGTTGCTCGGTCACAGCTCCTGCCCACCTAGCAGTTCAAAAGCACGTCAAAGTGCAAGTAGATAAATAGGGACCGCTCCAGCGTGAAGGTAAACGGCGTTTCCGTGCACTGCTCTGGTTCGCCAGAAGCAGCTTTGTCATGCTGGCCACATGACCTGGAAGCTGTCTGCCTATAGAGCAAGATGAGCGCCGCAACCCCAGAGTCGGACACGACTGGACCTGATGGTCAGGGGGCCCTTTACCTTTACCATTACATTAGCAGCCCAGGCAGACTCCCATGCTCCCTAGCTAGCAGGACCAGTGGTCAGGGATGATGGGCATTGTCTCAAAACATCTGGAGGGCCGAATTTGAGGAAGCCTGAGCTATAGGGAACTGCCTTATATAGAGTCAGGGCCTTTGTATATCTAGCTCAGTACTGTCTACACTGGCTGGCAGCAGCTCAGATATTGAAGTCTTCTCCAACCCTACCCGCAAATGCTCGGGATAAAACCTGAAACCCCCTGTATGCAAGGCAGATGTTCTGCCCCTGAGCTACAGCCCTTCCCCATCCGAGAGCCTTTGCGAAGCAGACCAAAATAATGGTCATTATCTTCAGCAGAGCTGCAGAGCCCAATCTGGAAAGTGTGTTTGGGGGAAAGGCAATTCTAATGTTCTGCTATCATTTCCAAGGAAGCCGGCAAGCTGCCTTATGCCGAAGCAGACCAACTCGTCCCTCTAGCTCAGGCATAGGCAAACTCGGTCCTCCAGTTGTTTTGGGACTACAACTCCCATGATTCCTAGCTAACAGGGCCAGTGGTCAGGGATGATGGGAATTGTAGTCTCAAAACATTTGGAGGGCCGAGTTTGCATATGCCTGCTCTAGCTCAGCATACACTGATTGGCAGCAGCTCTCTGGGGATTCAGGCCCAACATGCTGCTCTCTGACTAAGAGCTGAGGCCTCTTCACCTTTGCCTATGTCCAACGAAGCAAGACAGAGCCTTACCCGCTTTGGGAGCAACTCTTCTTGGGCCAAGAAGCCACGCTTGTGAACAGTGGGATCGTAGTCACCATACTGGAGGGGAAAAAACACAAGACAGGGATGTGTAGTGTTAAAACGGGGGTACGTATCCAGCCCAGAGACAGGCCCTGGTGCATGAAGAGGCAGAGATCTATTGTTAGAGGAGGGTCAAGGTCCCAACTCCCAAATTCATTCGCTGAATGAAACAGAGGTGCACCCGGCACTCTCGTTATACAGATTCCGGACAATGTTGAAGATGCACCTTTTTACCCTGTTGTTTTTAAAAAAATTTAATTTATGTATTATTATTTATTATATTTATTTACCACCTTTACTTTCCAGTGAGCTCAAGGTGGTGTACATGGTTCTCCCCTCCCCTTCATCCTCACAACAGCCCTGCGAGGTAGGTTAGGCTAAGAGATGGCGACCGGCCCAAGATGAGCTTCATGACTGAGTCTCCCGGTCTCCCAGGTCACAGTCCAACACTAACCATGACGCCACACCAGTAACAATTAAATTGTCAATTTAGATGCATATTTTTAGGACCCACCTTATGTTTATGATTGCAAGTTGCTTTAAACTGGGTTTTTTTAATGCTGTATTTTAACGTCGTAATCCACATTGGGACCTTAGGGTGAAGGGCGTTTGATAAATTATCTTAACAGGCCAGAAAGACTACCTTCTGTTTATTGTAAAGTTTTCTTTATTTAATCGTCATCAGACCAGAAGACAACTCTCTCCTCTGTTAAGGAAAGCATAGCGCAATCCAACTCTGGACTTTGACTGTGGTGGGGTCAATGCAGCTTCCCACCCCCCACCTCCAAGCCTGTGTTGGTTAAAGCTTCTTGCCTCATACCAACCCCACAAAACCTTAAAATCAGAATCTCCGTTTTTAATTCTAGAAGACTTATTCTCTGAGCTTCCCAGAGGCAGTCTCACACACAAAACGGAGGGCATTTCAAAGTACACGAGTTTTCTGTACTCTCGTCAGCATATATTAATATCGTGTTTTTCATTTTATTTCTCATGCAGAAGAGGAAACAACAGACACTTCTTTTCCATGGAGAAAGACAGAGACAATCCAAACTCCCACCCACCCAGTGGGTGGTGCTCTGTAACGCAAAAATGTTTCGCATTAGTGTAAACGTTTACAATGTGAATCTCACTAAAATAATTATTGCTGCTGTTGTTTATTTATATTAACAAATAGGTTTAAATGGAATACAACTTTTTTTAAAAAAAACACAAGATTTTTACAAGCTTTCAAGAAGAAGAGGAAGGGGGAAGGATATGTTACGGTAAATGCTTTTTCCCCATAGGGGTGTCCCGCTGATGGTCTGTGCCATTCACCCGCAGATATTGATTTTAAATCTTTTGTTTTGTTTTCCCACCCCCTGGGGCCAGATGGCTACTTGAGGATGGGCGATCAATAACAGCAGTGGGTACTGCAAATAGCGAAAAATGTGCACATATCAGGGAAATGCATTCTATGCAAGAGGCAATCATGCCACCGTCAGGAGAATGAAGAATAATAACACTATTTTTGCAAGAGACCATACACGTTCAGCGAATCGCTGCAGGCCGAGTTTGAGAAATGACAATGTGATCAAAAGATGAACAGGTACAGAACAGTGAATCCCATCCCTACTTGGGGGCAACCTTTCAGTGGCAGGCAGGGCTAAAAGTAAAACGTGGGCAGAGCAATGGGTGTGACGCTTATGTTAGTAGGCAATGCTGCATGTTTCTATACACCCACACAAATGCACACTGCACACATCTCTCCATCCAGGGAAGGAAGAGGCATTGCCGCAGTTCAAGGGCATGACCCGGGATAGCTCAGCTGGTTAGAGCATGGTGTTGATAACACCAAGGTTGCAGGTTTGATCCTCATATGGGACAGCTGCGTATTCCTGAATTGCCAGGGGTTGGACTAGATGAGTCCCTTCCAACTATGATTCTATTTACAGGTACCGGTAGGTAGCCGTGTTGGTAGGGACCCAGGTGGCGCTGTGGGTTAAACCACTGAGCCTAGGGCTTGCTGATCAGAAGGTCGGCGGTTCGAATCCCTGCAACGGGGTGAGCTCCCGTTGCTCGGTCCCAGCTCCTGCCCACCTAGCAGTTCGAAAGCACATCAAAGTGCAAGTAGATAAATAGGGACCGCTCCGGCGGGAAGGTAAACAGTATTTCCGTGCGTTCTGGTTTCCATCACGGTGTCCAGTTGCACCAGAAGCAGTTTAGTCATGCTGGCCACATGACCCGGAAGCTGTCTGCGGACAAACTCCGGCTCCCTCGGCCTATAGAGCGAGATGAGCGCCGCAACCCCAGAGTCGGACACGACTGGACCTGATGGTCAGGGGCCCTTTACCTTTACCATTTTTTAGCCGTGTTGGTCTGATGTAGTCAAAACAAAATTTAAAAAATCCTTCTAGTAGCACCTTAGAAACCAACTAAGTTTGTCATAGGTATGAGCTTTTGTGCTCATACCTATGACAAACTTAGTTGGTCTCTAAGGTGCTACTGGAAGGATTTTTTTTTATTTATTTTTGTCTATGATTCTATGTTCCATATGAGTCCCTTGCAACTCTATGAATCTATGTTCTGTATGAGTCCCTTCCAACTCTATGATTCTATGTTCCATGAGTCCCTTCCAACTCTATGATTCTATGTTCCATGAGTCCCTTGCAACTCTATGATTCTATGTTCCATATAGGCAAAAGCACTTGGGAGAAGGAACAGAGCTAGAGTCCCGAGGGGCCCCTACAGAGAGGCCTGCAGGACTGCATTTGGCCCACAGGCCTGAGGCTGCCCACCCCTGGTGCAGCTGCAAACTACAGAGCGTGCACAAACTTAAGCACATCCGTGCGTGTCCAAGGAAGCTGGAAGCTGGAAGATTCAGGACAGGTAAAAGAAAGGACTCCTTCCCACAGTGCATTGTTAACCTATGGAACTCATTCCCACAGGAAGCAGTGATGACCGCCAACTTGGATGGCTTTAAAAGAGGACTGCACAAATATCTGGAGGAGAAGGCTCTCGATGGCTGCTAGCCAGGATGGCTATGCTCCACCTTCACAATTGGAGGCAGCCATGTTTCTGAATAACAGTTGCTGGAAGCCACAGGAAGGGAGACTTGGTGCCTGTATTTTGCTTGTGGGTTACCCATAGGAGCATCTGATTGGCCATTCTGACTAGATGGGCTATGGACCTGATCCAGCAGTCTCTTATTAATACTGTATATGCATTTTTGTGCAAACGTCGCCCTAATATATGTGTTTTGTACACCATTTTTGGGTTGGAGACCTGCATCATGAGATTGGGAGAATGTGCAAATTTAGATACCGGTAAGCGTGCACTAAATTGCATATCAAACCGAATTTCTCGCCCACCCCTAGTTCTGACCAAGCTGCTCTCCTGAATTCTTCCACATCAATGTCAGTTCCAGGAGATTCTGCAACTGTTGACTTTATGCCGTTTTCTATAGCTTTCAGGGCGCAGATCTTCCACACAACAGAAGCAAAATAGGATTCTGTGGCCATTACATGGGAACAAAAGTCTGACAACTATTTTGGCAGTACAGAGCAGCGGAAAATAAATTGGGCTGGGGCAACCTTCTCAAAGGTTTGAGTGGGGCGGAACAGCTCAGGGAAAAGCGCACAATGACTATCGCCAAGCAGTAATTTCAACATGTTTTCCTTTACAAAAAGTCTGAGGAAGGCTTTTGTGTGTGTGTAAATAGGGCTATTTTGTGTGAAGGAATCATTTTTTGTTTCTGAAAAAAAGACACTGCCTATTCTGAACTTTACTAAGTATATAGATACACACAGTACATACATAAAATTGTTATTATTACAATAAATCTGTGGTGACCAGGAATAAAAGGGAAATACACACACACACACACACACACACACACACACACACACACATTTTTATTCAGATTTTTATTTTTACAAAAAGAAGTTGAAGAATGCAGTGTGAAGGAAAAGATCCTTTAATGGCATCAATGCATGCCTATAATTGGTTAGAATGTGTGGGGGGGTTAAAACACCTGGTAAATTTCTTAATATGCAATGCATTTTCATCTTACCAATAAAGGAAACACCCTCATAATTTACCTGGATTTTTAACAGATTCTAAACCAGCAAAGAGTAGGGGCAGAAAATCAGTCAAGATAAGATGCAACACAGAAGACCAAGAAATTGGAAAACTGGAAGACGGAGGAACATTTCAAGAATGGAAAATCTTTAATACGGCAATATAGCCTCAATGGACAGAGCAAGTACCAGCAACGAGGCAAATGGGGAAGATGATTTTGTGGCACGGGCTCATGCCAGGGTCAAGACCTAGTGAAATTGGGGCCACAATAACTATCCTGGAAAGATCTGGTGTGCTGCAATGAAACAGTGCACTGCTCTTCAGATTCCCCATACGTATTTTTTAAAATAATGATGCAAAAGGTAGTATGTATTGCATACCAAACCAAATATGAGCCAGGATTCGTGTAGTGGTTGGAGTGCTGGACTGACCGAAGGTCACTGGGTGACTTTGGGACCGTCACTGTCTCTTAGCCTAACCCACCTTGCGAGGTTGTTGTAAAGATAAAACGGGGAGGAGGAAAGCTCTGTATGCTGCCTTGAGCACCTTGGGTTTTTTTTACATGCTATTGTTATACATGAAAAATAAAAAGTTTTAAAAACCCTAACTTTCATCCATGTAAGCAAGATTTAGATGGGCAGCTGGAGACAGCAGCCAATCTGCCTGCCAAAAGCTCTTTTACCTAAATTGGGCCACTAAAGAGCACCAAAATCATTATTCACGAGGGTTCATACGATCCATCATTTTGAGCCGATACCCTTCAAATAGCGAGAAGCCCAATGAAACTGTCAATTTGGAAATTAAGAACTCAAGCCAGATGCTCCCATAGAACATGCAGAAGGAATTCAGTACAAAGGGGCACGCAACAGCCGCCCCCTGAATGGGTGTTCCAAGAGAAGGCAATTTACAAGTAATACATCTAGATATATATATATATATACCGGAAATATTTTGATTCCATTTTGACCCATCGATGAAAGAGCTGCCAAAAGTCCTGCCATCATTCACTTATAAAGCCAGGACGTGATTTCATACAGTAATTAACCCCGGTATGCAAAGAATGTCCTCAACATCCACAAGAAAAGTCAGAGGGGAGGAGAGTCCTGCATGGCAGTTTTTTAAGGAAGACAAATGAACAAATAAAGCAAAGGCAGGAAGTCAGAAGTCCTTCTCAATCAGCCTCTATTTAAAAGTTTTGAGCAAGGATGGAGGGGGGGGGAGAGACACGCTACGGAGCTTGACAATCAGCATCAACAAGCTGCCCACACACATCCTCAAGGCGGTAAAAGACGTTCGGTGCGAGAAAAGAGGGGCTTCAAGGCGGAAGTGCCAAATTTGGAGCTGGCACAGATGCGGAAGGAAATGCCCCATCAGCATCTGACTCAACTCCAATTTATGCAAGAAACTTTGTAAGGGAACATCCAGGGAGGCGCTGGGCACCTGACAGCTCCCCACTGGTTTCGGTAGGAGCAGAGCTATTTGGGGGGGAACCCAACCACCAAGAGAAAGGTGTGATCCAAAGAGTCTCATTTATGTCCAAGGAGAATGGATTTACCGTTTCAGGCAGTCGAAAATACTAAAAATTATGGGGAGGGCTCTTAACAGATTCATCAGTGCAACTCCAGAGTCCATCACGGACTGATTATGGGGCTAGGTGGATTTTAATCAGTATGTTTATTGTTGCTTCTATAATCTCTAATCCACCTTTCAGTATAAGACACCTGATGCAGCATGCAATCAATCATCATCATAAAATTGCAATCAATCCATTAATCAATCGAAGCACAGAAAGAGCAGGCACAAAAATCGATGAAATTCGGCACAGCTATGAAAACACGTTGCAATGCGTAAGAAACTAAGAAGAACCCGCTGGATCAGGCCAAAAGCCCATCTAGTCCAGCCTCCTGTTCTCACAGTGGCCAACCAGATGCTTGTGGGAAACCTGCAAGCGGGACCTGAGTGCAAGAGCAACTCTCCCCTCCTGCAGTTTCTAGCGACCGGTATTTAGAAGCATGACTGCCTCCCATTACGGAGGCAGAGCATAGCCATCATGGCCGGCACCCCTTAAAAGCCTTCATGAATTTGCCCAATTCTCTTTTAACGTCATCTAGGTTGGTGGCCATCACTACCTCTTGTGGGAGCGAGGAGAGTAAGGTTACAGGTAGGTAGCCGTGTATCTGAAGAAGTGTGCATGCACACGAAAGCTCATACCAAAATAAAAACTTAGTTGGTCTTTAAGGTGCTACTGAAGGAATTTTTTTATTTTACGAGGAGAGTAAGAAATGCCTTTGCTCAGCGCAGTGGTGCTAAATGGCACTACTGTTTAGATCAGGCATAGGCAACCTTGGCTCTCCAGGTGTTTTGGAACTACAACTCCCATGATCCCTAGCTAACAGGGCCAGTGGATCATGGGAGTTGTAGTTCCAAAACAACTGGCGAACCAAGGTTGCCTATGCCTGATTTAGATCATGGGTAGGCAAACTAAGGCCCGGGGGCCGGATCCGGCCCAATCACCTTCTAAATCCGGCCTGCGGATGGTCCAGGAATCAGCATGTTTTTACATGAGTAGAATACAGTATGTCCTTTTATTTAAAATGCATCTCTGGGTTATTTGTGGAGCTGCCTAGTGTTTTTACATTAGTAGAATGCGTGCTTTTATTTAAAAGGCATCTCTGGGTTATTTGTGGGGCATAGGAATTCCCCCCCCTTCAAAATATAGTCTGCCCCCCCCAAGGTCTGAGGGACAGTGGACTGGCCCCCTGCTCAAAAAGTTTGCTGACCCCTGATTTAGATCCACACTTTGTGAAACCACATTGGGTGACCTTGAACCAGTCCCTATCTCTCAACCTAACCCACCTCACAGAGTCACCATGCAGCGTAAAATAAGGAGGGTTAGAAAAACAAGCCCACTTCCTTAAGCCCCTTGGCAAAGAATACAAATGACTAAAAAAGAGTTTCTCCTTCCTGCTTCCATCCAAACTCAGTGTGTGGGGTGGCCCTTTTGGATAAAAGTATTAGGACCTTTATTTTAAAAACAAAAAGGGTGCAGGCCAGCGAAGATGGCAACGCTCACTTAACCGGCAGCAGACAAAGACAGTTGCGCTCACCTGACCTCTGTGTCATGGGCCAGGAGTCAGCTTCGCCTGCTGAACAGCAGCCTGAAGGGGGAGAAGAGGGAGTGACTCCACCTGCAGCTGATCAGCCTTCACAGAGAGAAGGCACTGATGAGAACCAGCTGGCTTTGGCCTTCATAAAGAAAACACTCAGCAGCAGTCAGATGCTGGAAACAACGCCTGTAGTTCCTGGTCCTTCCTTGCTGCTTCCTGCTGGAGCCTCAGCTTCCTGATCTGGACTTCCTGACCTATGGCCTGGACCCTTGGCTCTGTGATCATCTGGATTTCCTGACCTCTGGACTAGACCCATGACTGTGATCAACTGGACTCCATGACCTTTGGGCTGTCGGACTTCGTATGTGGATTCTGCTCTCAGGCAAATGTTCCTCGGAGACTCCTATAGGGTTGCCAGATTCAGTAGTGGACAGGACTTCTGTGCCTTTAATTGCCCTGCTCTCTTTTGAGTCTGGAAACCTTAAAGAGTAACCAGCAGATCCTTTGTTTAATTTCCAAGCAAAGGGTCTGCTGGTTTCTCTTTAAGGTTTCCAGACTCAAAAGAGAGCAGGGCAATTAAAGGTACAGAAGTCCTGTCCACTACTGAGTCTGGCAACCCTAGACTCCTCGCCACTGCTTGCTCAGCAACGAGATTCAGAAAGGGCTATGATACTCTGATCAGTTCTGTTGCCGTTGCTTTCCTGGAAGTAGAGGAACACCAGCAAGGTCAGCATTGTGCAAAGGCACTAGCAGAGCCAATCTGGTGTTCCTGCCCATGCATTTCCAACACACCAGCGGTAGGAGTAACAGTGCAACTGACCAAAAGTGATAGTAGAGTTTTGCTTTCAAAATGGATATTCTATAGTCCTCGCAAACCTTATTTTGACATCTTTAAGAGGGACATTTTTAAGAGGTAGACTTCCCTTCTAACACTGAGCAATACTTCCTTGTATTTATCAGACACATTTAGAGATACACCTTCCTTCAGAATCCCCAGAAAAGGCACCTTCACAGCAGCATTGCAATAATTCAAGTTTAAATGACTGGAGAAAAGTCAAAACCATTTTTTTAAACAATAATAATAATCTTTAAATCAGCTGACAGTCTTACTTATGAGTTCAGAGAACGGTTAACAAATAGCTCAGGAGTGATTTACCAACAGCGAGCCAGGATGAGGGATTGGTGATTCAAATTTAGGAAAGGGGGTGGGTGGCTGTGAAAATGAAGGATAGCATACATTCTTCAAGATATGTTGGCTTGCGTAACCTTGCAAACTTTTAGGAGGAAAAAAGCACACGCAGAGAGAGCTTTTCAATTAAACGAGATATTTAAAAGTGTCACGAAAACGGTTCTTCTTGAAGGAACACTGATTCATGTTTATGTTTTTACTTGTAGATTGTCTTTCTATCACGCAAACATCTGGTTTCGCTTGCACCAAATAAATTTGTTCACATTTATATTCAAGATACCAAAACATTATTAGTTTCAGAAATAACAAATAGGGGGATGGGGGAGGAGCAGCAGCTCTGGAAGGAGCTGCAATACTACAAAATCCAAGAGGCCGTAACATCGTATGACGATGACTCACACTTTTAGGAAAAGGAGTTGGCGCATTTATTGCTTTGAGAAAAGGGCATTTATTGGGCCTTTTAAAAAAAAATGCCACGTTTTTAAGAACACCTGCCCATGAGCACAATGGCATGACTGCAATACAGCTGGGGTGGCTAACCCCCAGTTTTGGGGGAGCTAATCTGACTCATGTTGACTGCGGCCGATGGGAATTGTCATTGGGGGAAGGCTGTGCTACACCTTTTGAAAGAGGGAGCAGCAAAAGTAAGCGGGGAGTCTTTGGGGAAGGCATGCAGGGTGGGGAAACTTGCCAGAGTACCAGCTCTACAAATTTTGCCCTAAAGGACAAAGGTGTGCACCACTAGCACCAACAAAGGGGGGACAAAGTAGAGAAAGTATTTTTTTTCCTTTGTGTCCCATGCAGGCTTCTGTAGAAAGACCCGTCTCCTTGCCAGGAAGAGGAAGGAGAAAATGACAGCGGCTTCCAAGACAACGTGGATAGGCCATAGATGTTTTAGGAGGAACATAAAAGAGGAGTCTGGCCCTGATGTCAACATGGCATGGGAGAAAGGGGTGGGGAGAGAGATGTGCCACAGACCTGCAGCCTTATGTTAATGACCAGGTCTCACTTATTAAAAGAAGCAGGGAGGTGGCTACCCACCTAGAATCTTCCAAGTGCCCCTATTTTCCAGGGACAGTCCCGGAATTACAAAAGTCATACAGCTTCCTGATTTGATCCTGGAATGTCCCGCTTTTCCTTAGACAGGGGTGAGCAAACTTTTTTAGCAGGGGGCCGGTCCACTGTCCCTCAGACCTTGTGGGGGGCCGGACTATATTTTTTGGGGTGGGGGATGAACGAATTCCTATGCCCCACAAATAACCCAGAGATGCATTTTAAATAAAAGGACACATTCTACACATGTAAAAACAAGCTGATTCCCGGATCGTCCACGGGCCGGATTCAGAAGGCAATTGGGCCAGATCTGGCCCCCAGGCCTTAATTTGCCTACCCATGCCTTAGGACGTCTCTATTTTCACAGGGGAAATGTTGGAGTCCTGTGACCCCGATGCCAAGGAGATAAGTAACTTTACAACCTTTAGAAGACATCTGAAGGCAGCTCTGTACAGGGAAGTTTTTTAATGTTTAATGTTAATGTATTTAATGTTGGAAGCCGCCCAGAGTGGCCGGGGCAACCCAGTCAGATTTACAGTAAATTTATTGTTGTTATTACTGTGGAATAGGACATTCCTATTTTCATCAGAGAAAAACTGGAAGCTAGGCTCACCTTTTTTGAGAAGGGAAATGCAGGATCCGCCACACAGGGTGTGGTTTTCCCACCCCTCTAACCTGCCACCCGGGGCACATGCTCCTTCTCGTGACACCCACATACCCCCAATCTGCTTCTGGCCACTGGTGAGAGGGTTAGTCACCACTGACAAGCAGATTTGCAGAACCACCCTGCCTGCAGTTTCTCAAAAAGATGTACATGACAACATTATATTTCCAGCCACAAGGCCAAGAGATGAAATAAACGAGGAAGAGCTCCTTTACAGGAAGAAGAAATGTTATACAACCGTGTGCTGAGGAGAAAACACACAAAGGAATAACGATTTTGGAGCTCAACAGGTAGAAGACGGCGAAGTCTGCTCCAGAGAGCTACTTTTCTGCCAATTAGAGCTGTTCTACACACCCCCTGCTTGAGAACATGATGCACAGGCAGCAAAAGGAGACTATCAATGCTCGCCCGTGTGGTCTAATAGCAGGACGGTGCACAGGGGCTCAATACATTGCAGTCTTTTGTAAACACTTATTAAGAGACTCATCTTCCTCTGCGGGTCAGTTCCCTAAATGAAATGACTTCTCCTTCCCCCCCCTTTTTTTTGCTAAGGAAAACGTAAGATGCATTAGTCACCAAACGTTGGAGCCGCAAAGAATACAGCATCAAACAATAAGCATTTATCAATATTTATGTGTCGAGCATCATTTTTCTACACAACTGTCCCCCCTCAAGGAGTGTTCTTTTCCTCTTATTTTTCAAATGAAATGACACAAGAGGCCGGGGGGGGGTGTTGTTAAGCGGTATAATCAGTGAACAGAGTAAGCTATGAACGTTTGCTAGGTGGGGGCGATGCATGAATCTGCCCCCCCCCCCGGCTCCTCATACCACTGCAGCTGAAGACGTGGAGAAGCCATCGATGGGAGATTGCAGCGAAGCCCTGAGACACCACACATCTCATCTTCGGCAGATTGAGGTATCTGACCACAATGCCGAGGCGAGTGCTGACCCTTCGGCAAAATGAGGCCTGTTGTACGGGCAGGGTCCCTTCTTTACCCAGTAGGTCACTGCAGAGACCATCTCCCGCAAGTTCCAAAGAGATCAGAAGCCCACTTCACTAAAACTCACAAGCAGGGCTTTCAGCTGTGAAACGGCATCCCTGTCGGGATACAATGGGCACCTGCTACCGCCACTTTCCTGGCAACAAGTAAAGAAATGTCTGTTCCGACAGGCTTTCCCAGCTGGATAAATAGGTCTCTGCTACCGTTATGAGTATCTACTTTTTACACTTATCTGCTGTCATTTCCTAAGTTTTTTTTAAAAAAACTGTTTTTATTGCATTTTGGACACTGCCTTGAGAAATGTGGGTGGAAGGTGATAAATAAATGATGGTGGCAATATAGGAGACAAGAACTCTGACGTTTCTTCAACAAAGCATCAAAATGAGACCAAGGAGCTGCACCCGTATTGCTAGTCCTGCCCACAGCTGGCCTAGGCTCCGCCCATTGCCCGTAACAACTTAGGGTCACTTGACCATGTATACTCCCCCCCCCCCAGAACAATCCAGTACTGTTACAGGTACCACATGATACTCGTTCCCCATTGGTAGGAAACTGACCTTTCAGCTTGGCTTCATCCACACTTTGGAACTCCCTGCCTATTGATATCTTTCCAGTACCTACTAAATACATTTTTTGTTTCAACGAGCCTACCCAGATATGTAGAATGATAATGTGTGTTTTAATCTGTTTTTTCGCTTATCACTGATTTCTTTTTTGAAAGTTTAAAGTTGCTGTCTTTTAAGTGTCTTTTAAGTGTATTTATGGATAATTTAATTATTCTTTTTGTAAACCACTTTGAAGCTGTTGAGTTTGTTTGTTTGTTTTTTGTTTCTCTTACAGTCGAGCAGTATATAAATTTTATGAAAAATAAAATAGCCATCCATGCCACCGTCCTTACCTTGGCTTGGACTGCGTAAGAGGCAAGGAGGACAGATGCCTCTGGGGGACAGGAAATCTTCTCATCCAATATCTGCTTCTTCACCTGAATTTAAAAAAAAAACCAGGAGCTATAACGCAGCTAAGAAAGACAACCTCAGCAGATGGCCACAATGATTCCCTTTTCAAAACGTCTACTCCAGGGGTCGGCAAGGTTTACCTCGCCTGGCCCGGTTCACTCCAGCAGAGATCCCTCCGTGGGCTGGATCGCACACACACCCCAATTTCAGGCATCTGCAATTTTCGGCGTCTGCGCAGACACGATTTCCGGCGCTGCAGAAGCGAGTCCCCGCGCCGTGCTGTGCCGATTTAGCGCAGCGTGCGGGGACTCGCCGAGCTGGCGGCTCGTGGGCCGGTTAAACAACCTCCGTGGGCCGCTTGCAGCCCATGGGCCTCGGGTTGCCGACCCCTGGTCTACTCTATGTATACAAGCAAGTCTGGATCCAACCCCAAATTGATGCTGCCCCCACCCCCCATTTAAACATGCAAAATATTGTTTGGCACAGCGAGGTAAGTCACTGCTCCCATTATACAGAGGGGGAAATGGTGGCTGAGAGGCAGCAACTTAACCCAACATCCCATAGAAACATCCAATCGAAGCAGGAATAGACCAGGCCTTCTTCCCTGATCCAAGCACAACACTGTAGACTAGGACAGGGAAACACAGACTTTTATCTTAGCCTTGGGACTCTCTCCCAAAGCCATGCCACACCCAACACTGGTCCCCTTCCACATCCTTTGTGTGTCACACTGGGATGTGTCCTTCAACTGTAATAATGTATTCTCTCCCTAGATTGGGGGGGGGGGTGTAAAAGCCTCCGACTTCTTATTTATATATTTATTGCATTTATATCCCAGATTTTACTCCAAGGAGCTTAAGAGGGCATACATGGTTCTCCTCTTCCTCCTCATTTATCCCCACGACACCCCTGCAAGGTAGGGTAGTCGGGGAGGCAGTGACCAGCTGAGTGAGGATTTGAACCTTGGTCTCAGGTTGCAGTCGAACCCCGTAACCACTATACCACGCTGGCTTTTGTATGGCTGGATTATGGCTTACTGTGCAAAGCTAAGGTTCACACCCACAGCTCCGCCCACTCTCACCTCTGACCCTGGAATCACGGAATTGGAATTGTAGAGTTGGAAGGGACCCCAAGGGACATATTGCCCAACCCCTGCAATGCATCAGAATTAAACACTTAAGGGCTCCCTTTCAGACGCTGGATTTTCAAACAACAGCTGCCTCCTGGCTGCCGAAATATGCAATGCCTCCATTCCAACTTGAAAGTACTTTTCCCTCACGCTGGGTCAGGCAAACATGAGTCTCCCCTACAAGACACCTACTTGAAGGAAAAATAAGTGTTGAGTGATGTCCTGAACAAGCTCGTCTTCTGCATTCTCTGGGTAAAACTTGGCCAGGAAGTGAAAAGTGACCGGCTCCTCCTTTGGAACATCGTGGTCCAGGACCTGCAGAATTAGATCTCCCTTTTAATCTCTTGGAAGAATGTATGAAAAGCCTGGAGCATCACATTTAGTTGCTTAACACAGAACTGAGCAGACTAAACTTCAGCAACTGTCCAGCAGCACAAAGCATTATGTTGAAGCCTACGATGCAGGGCAAATCCACACATACGTTAACAACAACAACAATAATAATAATAATAATAATAATAATAATAATAATATTTATACCCCGCCCATCTGGCTGGGTTTCCCCAGCCACTGTGGGCAGCTTCCAACAAAATATTAAAATACAATAGTCCTTCGGATATTAAAAGCTTCCCTAAACAGGGCTGCCTTCAGATGTCTCCTAAAAGTCTGGTAATTGTTTTTTTCCTTTGACATCTGGTGGGAGGGTGTTCCACAGGGCAGGCGCCACTACCATGAAGGTCCTCTGCCTGGTTCCCAGTAAATTTGCTTCTGGCAGTGAAAGAACCGCCAGAAGGCCCTCGGCGCTGGACCTGTTTAAATCACGGGACTTCTCTCAAAGAATTAAGAATTTTTACAATTTTTTCAGAGAAACCGGACATCCACCAATAAATAATTCCTCGCTCTTATCTCAGTTTGGCCTAGTTCTTTCTTTTCCACAAAGCTTCTGATACTCGGAGCTTCCCTAGTTAGGAAACCGCAGCATAGCTTAAAGCCCCAGGTCGCTAGTTAAGACATAAGCATTTGCTTGGCACCACACCGCTGCCTTTGACAGATTTTGTAGCAGACAGTGCAAAGCCCCATCAGTCAAAGCAAACACATCCAGCTAGAGGGAACTGTACGCTGAGTAAACACTCTTAATGCACAACATACGTCTGGTCCCAAAATGTCATCCAACTTCAGCTGCCTGGGAGCAGATTAAGGAGAGGAAAGCCATCTCGGAGAAATCTTCCCCAGTGAGAATTAGCCAGTACTAGATGCAGCTCAGATATGCTAGCCTAGTAACACTCAGGCTTACTGTGCAAAAGTTACAGCTGAGCTACAGGAATGAACTCACAGCCACTTGCTACCTAGGAATTGGAGGCAGGAATCTTACGGCAAGTTTACTAAGAAACAGGTCCCCATGGAATCCATGAGAATGTAAGAAGAGCCTGCTGGATCAGGCCAACGGCCCATCTAGTCAAGCATCTTGTTCTCACAGTGGCCAACCAGATACCCATGGGAAACCCACAAGCAGGACCTGAGCACAAGAGAATTCTCCCTTCCTATATTCAGAATCACTGTTGCCTCTGCAAAACCACTTCCGCTGACACGGAGGTGGGGTTGTGGGCTTGGCCCGACAGAACTCTCGCGATGGGGCTGAGATTCAGCCCTCTCGCGAGGGGGGGGAATCCCCGCCACGTCATAAGCAGGCTGGCCAATCGGGTCAGCCGGGGCGGGGCTTCCAGCCATTTAAACTGGGACGGGGCGGGAACGCATCCTCTTTCGCCCCGGATCCCAGAGCGAGAAGTTCACTCCTCTTGTTCTGCCTTCGTTCCTCTTACTTGTTTCGTCGCCTGGCTGCCTTGTTTTTTGTTTGTTCCCTTTAGGTGCTTCATTCCGGAGTTTCGATCTTCCGTCGTCTGCCTCGGGCAGCTCCTGCCTGCACAGCGCCGATCAGCTGGGAAGCGGCGTGCGAGAGCGCACGCCTCCTTTGCCTTCGCTGGGCAGCCGCCGCGTGTACTGAGCCAGCCGCCCGCAGCCCCCGTGAGCGCGCACGCCTCCTCGCCTTCGTTGGACCAGGTCCCCAGCCGCTAGCAGCCGCCGCGTTTAAAGAGCAGAAGTCTCCAGCCGCCCGCAGCCCCCGCGTTTCTCGCGGTGTCCAGGGACCTTTCCTGCGGAGCCTGTTGGAGCGGGGAGCGCCTCCTTCGCCTTAGCAGCGGTAGCGGAGCACTCCTTTGTCGGCCGTGCTGGGGCCAGCAGTGAAAACCGCTGCGTCTTGCCGCTTCGCTCGCCCTGCTCCGCTCCCAGCCCCTGGTCCCTCTCAGCGGTAGCGTAAGGATATACCGGCACTAGCCAGCAGCGCCAAAAGCCTCGAGGGTGCATCGATTGAGGGGTGAGCTAACCCGCGCGCGGGTCAATTGCATGCCTTCACATCCTTTGGGTATAATATTTAAAGAATAGAGCACACCCCCTGGTCGCGGGAGCGGGCTGAGACGGCACAGGGTGCCATTTTAAGAGTGGCCACGTGTCCCGGCTACGGTAGCCATTTTGAGTAGGTCATTTCAAGCGGCCGCCATTTTGAGAGTGGCCACGTGTGCTGGCTGCAGCGGCCATTTTGGGTGGGTCACTTTAGCGGTAAGCTTGGCCGCATACTTTGCTGGCTCCTCTGGTGTTGGTTGCCGATTTGAGCCTTGCTTCCGCGGTGCTTGGTTGGGTTTATAGATTTAATTGCTGGCTTACCCAGAGTTTGGTGGTGCTTCAGTTATCGTTGTTGATTTAGAGTTTGGTGGTGCTTCAGTTATCGTTGTTGATTTAGTGGCTGGGTACTTTGTTGCTCGCAGTTAACAATCAATTAGTGTTTAACCAGCTGGTTTCTACCTGTTTGGCTGTTGATTGTGTCACCTTCCAGTAAGTCATCGGGAATTTGGGTGGATTGCCCTGGGTCTTGGCGTCTACTTTAAGGCAATTTTGGTTGATTGGTATTGGGTTGCTTAACGTCATCAGTGGGATTAATTGGCATAATACTACAATACCCATCTTTCAGTGATATAATACAAATAATTGGCTAGTATTTAATACCCTGTTTGATCAATCAGATTGGCCATAAGGAATTTACCTGCAATTTCCAATTTATTGTTAATTTGTGAGCGCTGTTTGGTACGTGCATTATAATTTGCTATTGCTCCCTGCGTATTCTTTGGCCTAACATTGATCCTTTGCCCTAGCATAGTTTACATTGAAAGTCTATTGCTTTCGGGGGAGTTGGCTCTCGGGCAGGGAGTTACTATACACTGCCGCTTAGTTTGATCCCCTTGATAGCCTGTAAGACCATGGCTGGTCGTAGCCTGCGTAACAAATCTAAGGGTGCAGCCCCCCCAGCCAACACTGACCTCACGGCTGCAGGCCCTGCCCCGGCTTTCAACCCCGAAGCATTGGCCCAGGTGGCTTCTAATTTGCAGAATATCTGTAATCAGCTAGGTCCATTGTGCAGTACTTTGGCCCCATTGTGTGTCTCTCTCGCCTCTGCGAACCGGGCGTCGCAAAATAGTGCTGCCAGCTCCCAGGCCTGTGTCCTCGAGACTCCTCTGGAAAATAGTCAGGCATCTAGCTCCTCTAATCTCTCCCTTCTTAGTTCTCAGTCTAGCAGTGGGGGAGCTCCTGGCCCCTTGCTTACCAGCACGCAGCAGGACGATGGTGCCCGCCCGGGCACATCTGCGTCTTTCACGAATAATTTTTCCCAACTTAGTTCTCAGGCCAGTAGTGTGGATGCTATCAGCGGGTCTGCCGCTTTGTTCCCTAGTCAGCGGCAGGACACGGAAGCACGAGGGGCCACACCGGCCTCCTGCATGTTTAACCCTCATCAGGTCCAGGCTGCAGCTGCCTCCTTCATGCCTAACCCTCTTCAGGTTCAGGTTACAGCGCAGCCTTCTCAGCAGGCTATGGGAGCCTCCTTAATGGCTAACCCGCATCAGATCCAGCCCTTAGTGCAGTCTTCTCAACAGGTTAGTGTTGTCTCGCAGGGTTCATCTTCCTTCATCCATAACTCCCAGCAGGTTGCCAACGTGGCGCAGGCAGCGCAAGCAGGTGCTCACATCTCCCACCAAGGTCCACGTGACTCCTCTCAGGACTTGGGTCGTCCCCCACCGTCCCCCCTCCTGTCTGCTCAGTCTGTTTCAGATCTCCTCAGGTCTCACGCGGCTGCGGGTTCAAGCTCGGCACCAGAGGCCATCGGCCCAGGGCCCGGGCCCGCCAGTGTGGCCCCAGCCACCGAAGAAGGGCATCAAGGCGGGAAGGCGAAGAAGAAGACCGACAAGCGGAAGCGCAGCAGGAAGGATGACTCCGATGACGAATCTGGTACGTCCTCCGACTCAGACGCGGAAATCCCTATGGAGGACTATTGGGGGGTGGCTGAGGACCAGATGGGCCTCCCGGCCTGGGTGCATAGGAGGAGGGCTAGCTCCCATCGGAAGTCCTTTAATGGTACGATAGAGTGTCGGGGAGGTGCTGTGGTTCCTGATGTAAAAGTCTCCACCTGTGCAGACACTGATATAGTGCTGGGGTCCCACCTTTCAAACCGTAAGCGGGAAAAGATACTGAACGGGGATTTCATAGATGTCTTCACTCTCCTGCCCTTGTCGCACATGTTAGGAAAAGGGGAGAAGAGGAAGCAGTATGGCAGGCGCAAGTTTAGAACCCCGCGCGCTGAGCGTACATTTGACAATTGGCATGAGGGCATACATATTTGGGTGGCTGTGATTTCGGCAGCGTACCCCAAGAGGGCCATGCACTTGATGGCTTACATAGCGGATGTCAGGTTGGCCTATTCAATGGCTGGGGAGGCGGCGGCACTAAACTATGATGAAGATTTTCGTAGAAACGCCTCTCAAAACTCAAAGACTCGCTGGGACCAGAGGAATCAGCACTTCTGGAGCAACCACGTGGTCCCCTACGTTGAAAAGAAGCAGGCGGAGCCACAAAAGTCTCTCAGGTTGGAACCCAGGAAGGACCCCCGTCGTAGGGTCTGCTGGGAATTTAACAGGGGCCTTTGTCAGAGGCCCAATTGTAAGTACGCGCATGAGTGCGACAAGTGTCTCGGACAGCACCCTGGGGTATCTTGCTTCAAGGGGAGGCAGCCCTTTCGGGGGGGAAGAGGCGGTGGCTCCAACCAGGGCTCAAGGAACCCTCAAGGAGGTGCGCAAGGACCAGCCCCTGGCCAAAATAGATACTAACACATCCCTAACGATAGCACGCTCCCCCATAAAGCTTTCCCCCCTGCGTTCACTCCTAGACCTCTACCCCAACAGCAGTGCGTCCACCTACATCTGGGAAGGTTTCTCTCAAGGCTTCAGAATCCCGGTGCTTTCCCCGCCTTTGTCGGGTGACCCGCCCAACCAAAAGTCTCTGCGGGAGAGGCCAGACATAGCGGTTAAGAAAATCAATAAGGAAATAGCTGCTGGTCAGGTGGCGGGCCCCTTCGACGCACCACCCATCCCCGGACTCCACATTTCCCCCCTAGGTATCGTCCCAAAAAAGACTCCGGGTGAATTCAGACTCATTCACAACCTCTCTTTCCCTATTGGTAAATCGGTAAACGATGGAATCCCGCAGGAGCTTTGTACCGTGAAATACGCTTCCTTTGACCAAGCCGTTAGGTTGGTAAGACAATTTGGGAAAGGGGCCTTGATGGCCAAATGCGATATAGAGTCGGCCTTTCGCCTTCTGCCAGTGCACCCTCAGGACTTCAAATGGTTGGGCTTCAGGTTTGAGGGGGCGTACTTCATAGACAAAGCCATGCCCATGGGCTGTTCGGTTGCGTGCGCAGCATTTGAGGCTTTCAGCACGTTTCTGGACTGGGCCCTCCGCTTTAGAACAGGTTTAGCGGGCGTCACACATTACTTAGACGACTTTCTCTTCGTGGGAAAGGGAAATAACGCGGACTGCGCAGGCCTTATGCAGGCCTTCGCTGCCCTTACTCAGGAACTTGGGGTGCCCCTGGCGGCCGATAAAACCGAAGGGCCCGTGGTTAGATTAACTTACTTAGGGATAGAGTTGGACACCGTGGCGCAAACATCGCGCTTACCCATGGATAAGCTCACTGCCCTTAAGGAACTAATCTCGCAGCTCATCCTCCTCAAAAAGGTTACCCTTAAACAAATTCAATCCCTGCTTGGCCATCTTAACTTCGCATGCAGGGTCATTTCGCCGGGACGCCCTTTCTGCCGTCGTCTAGCCAGGCTGACCGTGGGTCTCAAGCGGCCATACCATAGAGTCCGCTTGCCCAAGGGGGTAAGAGCCGACCTTGAGGCCTGGCTGACCTTTCTGGACCATTTCAACGGGGTGTCACTTTGGCAGGACAATCTGAGCTTGAGTTCTGATTTCCAGGTGCAGTCGGACGCAGCAGGCTCCCTGGGTTTCGGTGTTTACTTTAAGGGCAGATGGTGCGCTCAGCCCTGGCCAGCAAGTTGGCATGACTCAGACATCACACGTGATCTAACTTTCTTAGAGTTCTTTCCAATAGTCGCCGCGGTGCACTTGTGGGCTGAGGAATTCAGGAACCGCCGGGTCTGCTTTAGGACCGATAACCAGGCGGTGGTTAGTGTCCTTTCACGGCAATCATCCCGTTCCAACAGAGTCTCTGCCCTTCTTCGGGCTTTTGTGCTGCGCAGCTTAGAATTGAACATGCAATTCACAGCAAAGTTCGTTCCAGGGGTAAATAACGATATCGCGGATGCATTGTCTCGTTTCCAGATAGACCGCTTCCGCTCGTTGGCACCGGAGGCACAGCAGTGGCCAGAGCCATTCCCGGAGTCCCTATGGAGCCTTGGGAGCGAGAAATCTTGAAGGGAGTATTTGCATCTGTTGCCCCCTCCACGTTGAGCTCATATAGGCGCGCGTGGAACGAATTTTTAAGTTTCAGACGTAAAGGTCCCGTTCCCGCACCGCTTGACCCCCCTTCAGAAAGGGAGGTCATGCAATATGTGGTTCACCTCAGGGATCTGGGTCGCGCAGCGAAGACACTTAATTTGCACACAGCAGCCATATCATTCTTTTGCAAATCACTATACTCCAGGGACCCCTGTGATAATTTCCATCTTCGCAGGGCCATGGAAGGATGGCGCAGGTTGCAACCGCCGGCTCGCGACTCAAGAAGGCCCATCACGTTTGATCTGCTGTGTCAAATTCACGCCCACCTGCGCGCCCTCTGCTGGTCCGACTATGAATCTAGTCTCTTTGCAGCAGCCTTTTCCTTAGCATTTTTCGGAGCCCTAAGGGTCGGAGAAGTAGTGTGCGAAGACCACCCCAATGGTCTCTCCCGGGGGATCAGGATGCAGGATGTGTCTTTGTCCAATTCCTTAGCAGTCGTGCAAATTCGACGATCAAAGACTGACCAGCGGGGAATGGGTGCCACCATTCGCCTACCAGCAACTGGCAGTCACGGCCCATGTCCGGTGCTAGACCTAAGGCGTTTCCTTTCCCTGAGGCCAGCTGGCACTGACCCTCTGTTGGTTCACGAAGACAAGTCCAAACTCACGCGTGCTCAGTTCACTCGGGTTCTACGTAAAGCCATAGCAGCTTGTGGCCTGGAGCCCAGCCAATTCTCTGCCCATTCCTTTCGTATTGGGGCAGCCACCTCCGCTATGCACATGGGTTTGTCGTCTGAAAGGATTCAGGAGCTGGGGAGGTGGAAATCGAACGCTTACAAGGGCTACTTGCGCCCCACCCCTTAGCCTTCTCCCCAAACTGATCCCTGCCTGTCATTTTCCTTTTTCAGGTGGGCACCACATCTCGGTGTGGATAGCGGGTCACAGCATCATCCATTGGGCCCAGAAAAGGGCAGTTGAAACGGGTCTGGGGAACGGTCTGGGCCTCCCAGAAAGTGTGAAAGTTTCGTGGATCTCCCGGAGGGGGATGCGTTGGAGCGAACTCTTACCAGCAATCCAAGCCAGGGCTGCCTCAGTTGGGCCTCCCCACGCGCTGGTCATACAGCTGGGGGAGAATGATTTGGCGTACAGGAACGCCGTGGACTTGAAATTGAGCATTTTTGAGGACTTTGATAAGTTGCTGGCTTCCTTCCCTGGGATGACGCTGCTGTGGTCCTGCCTGTTGCAGAGGCGTGTTTGGCGTGACGGGCACTGCCCTAAAGCTTTGAACAAATCCAGGAGGCTTCTGAATTCGGTTGTGATGCGCAGGGTGCTGGACCTTAACGGTCAGATAATTGATCACCCGGAATTGATACGCACTGAAGCAGCCCTTTATCGAGAGGATGGGGTACATTTATCACCACTGGGAAACGATATCTGGTTGGGGGACCTAGTCAGGGGATTGGAGCGTTGGTTGCGGGTGTGAGGGTATTGGCGGCGAGCCTTTGGGGCTCGATTGGCGGTTAGGCATTGGAAATTTGCATAAGAGAATTGGGGGGGCAGATTGCGTCATCCTCTGCCCGCAATTTGGAGATTTAACCCCGTTAAAGGGGTTCCGGGGGCGGTTGCTTTGTCCTGGGCCTACGGAGGTCAGGGCCTGATGGCACCCCCCAACGGTGGCCACAGGAGGTGCCTCAGTGGATTTGCATCATTGGGGCTCCTTTCTGGTGGTTAATTTCTCCCAGACTGTAACACACGGGTTACAGTCGGATATAGTCGGTTAGGTTCCAATGCCTAAGCCAATACCGCTCAACATCCGAAACCAATAAAGTTGTGGCCCATTCGCCCACTTAAATCTAATTCACTGTGTCCTGTGTCTTATGTCTCCGGTGTTTATTTCCTGGGGAGGGAGGGACATTGCTACACAAAACCACTTCCGCTGACACGGAGGTGGGGTTGTGGGCTTGGCCCGACAGAACTCTCGCAATGGGGCTGAGATTCAGCCCTCTCGCGAGGGGGGGGAATCCCCGCCACGTCATAAGCAGGCTGGCCAATCGGGTCAGCCGGGGCAGGGCTTCCAGCCATTTAAACTGGGACGGGGCGGGAACGCATCCTCTTTCGCCCCGGATCCCAGAGCGAGAAGTTCACCCACCCTCCCGCCCTTTAGGCTAGGCAGGTCAGGCAGGTTAGGCCGACGCTGCTGTGGATTTCGGTCGGTCGCCTCGGTTGGCCGGGGGGCCGGGTAGGACTTTTTCCACTTGGGCTAGCCAAACTGGTTTTTTCGCCTACCTCATGGCAATTCGTCACAACTTGGTTTTGCGGTTAGGCATTGGAAATTTGCATAAGAGAATTGGGGGGGGGCAGATTGCGTCATCCTCTGCCCGCAATTTGGAGATTTAACCCCGTTAAAGGGGTTCCGGGGGCGGTTGCTTTGTCCTGGGCCTACGGAGGTCAGGGCCTGATGGCACCCCCCAACGGTGGCCACAGGAGGTGCCTCAGTGGATTTGCATCATTGGGGCTCCTTTCTGGTGGTTAATTTCTCCCAGACTGTAACACACGGGTTACAGTCGGATATAGTCGGTTAGGTTCCAATGCCTAAGCCAATACCGCTCAACATCCGAAACCAATAAAGTTGTGGCCCATTCGCCCACTTAAATCTAATTCACTGTGTCCTGTGTCTTATGTCTCCGGTGTTTATTTCCTGGGGAGGGAGGGACATTGCTACACAACTGTAGAGGCAGAACACAGCCATCCTGGCAAGTAGCCATTGATAGTCTTCTCCTCCATGAATCTGCCTAATCCTCTTTTGAAGTCATCCAAGTTGGTGGCCATCACTGCTCCCTGTAACAGCGAGTTCCTTAGTTTAACTAAGTGCGTTGCAGGAATAATTCCTCCCTTTTCTCTGCCCTGAACCTTCCAACATTCAGCTCCATGACGGTCTGTCCTTACCTTCTTATCCATCTTGAGCCATGCCATTGTGTCTTTGATCATGTATTGCAGGCCAAAGAACCACGTTTCGCGGAGTCCCAGTGTCCTGCACACCAGGTCAAACAGGTCCTTTCCTTTCCACTTGACCTGCAGAAAAGGGAAACAAAAGTTACAGCCTCCTGCTCCCAGACACAAGTTGGCTTTGGAAGATGTGTGGTCGTGTCCATCGCCGCCCCCAGACTGGAAAAAGCAGAAATAAGACCTCCATGGGAGAAGAACAAAAGCAACACAGGGATTGCTTGTTCTGTAACATTTGAAGCAGGGACCTGTGAGTCCTCCAGTTGTTGTGGAAACGAACGCCCACCAGCCCCAGACTGGAGATTATGGGAGTTGGGGATCAAACAAGATCTGGAAGGCTGCAGGTTACCCATCTCTGATTTAGGGGTTTCCAACTGGATTCATGTCTGGTGGGCAAATGCTCCTGCCATCAAGGACGTTGCAGCTGACAATCTCTTGGGTGGCTATGCTCTGTCTCCATGGTTGGAGGAGGAAGCAATGCTTTTGAATTGCTGGAAACCACCGGAGGGGAGAAGGCTTTTGGCCTCGGGTCCTCCTTGAGGGTTCCCCAGAAGAGGAATCTCGGTGGTCAGTGTGGGTGCCAGACTTGATAGGCCATTGCCCCGATCCAGCATCCTCTTCTTATGTACTTATGCAACCCTCAGAAGTTCAGGGGGAGGAGGGAGTGACCTAGGAGAGGGCCTTCTCTGTGGCAACCCTTGTGGAACTCTCAACAGAGGTGCATCTAGAACAGGCATCCCCAAACTGCGGCCCTCCAGATGTTTTGGCCTACAACTCCCATGATCCCTAGCTAACAGGACCAGTGGTCAGGGATCATGGGAACTGTAGTCCAAAACATCTGGAGGGCCGGAGTTTGGGGATGCCTGATCTAGAACCTTCCCTATACAACTTTCAGCAAATGCTGAAGATGCCTCTCTTTACCCCAGCCTTTGACCCCTGAGATGTGTTTTTTCCAGAGCCTACCCTATCCCTCTGATTAATTGGTTTTGACTGTTTTCAATTCTGTACTTTAAATTGTTGTAACCCACTCTGGGACTCGCTAGTAAAAAAATTCAATAAGAACTGCAGCAACTATGGAATTCACTAACAAATTTAATGCTTCACTCAAAAAAGGGGGGTGGGGAAGGAAATAAAAGAATAACCAGTGGTGTACACATCTCAAAATTTAGTTCTCTTCTGCAGGGAAGCAATCAGTTAGTCTTCGTGTTCTGTTGCAACAGCAAATTTAGATTTAAGGCTCTAAATTATGTATCCCATTTCATAAGGATATGTATACTCGTTGGGATCCCTGTGTGCTTTCTACCAGGTTAACTTTGCACATCTTCCACTGAATGGAAGTAGCACATTGTAGGTGTTTGGGAAGACATTTTGAGCATGCAGGGCAGCAAGGGAGAAGGAGATGGGTTATGTAAGCAGAGCAATGCTCATAGAAATATGGAGACAGCTAAAGCAACCTGATCGGGCAGTTACCCTGAGGTTTCACTCTCTCTTTAGAGTTGCAATTGCATTCCCTTCCCGTATATGCATTATTCTTCAGTTAAGCAGTTGGAGGCATTAAAGCATGGGCTTTTTAATGCTGCGGTTATGCAAAAGCAGGTAACAAAATGGAAGTATTAGAAAGGAGGCAGATGACTTTCATACGCAGGGACTGGTTTTGTTATGTATGATTGGGTCCAGGGTACCTGGAAGAGATGCCCCACGTTTGATCCAGGTGCGCTCTACATATTTTATTGCATTTATATCCCATCTCCAAGGAGCTCAAAGTGGCATATATGGTTTTCCCCACCCACCCCTCCTCATTTAATCCCCACAACAGCCCTTTGAGCTAGTTTAGGCTGAGAGTGAGAGACTGGCCCCAACATCACCCAGTGAGCTTCATGGCCGACTGAGGACTTGAACCCTGGTCTCCTAGGTCCTAGTCCAACACTCTAACCACTACACCACCCTGGCTCTATGTTATGGTCTGCCTCCGCTGTCAGTGGTAGCATGCCTCTGAGTATCAGTTGCTGAGAATCACAAATGGGGAGGGAGTGCTGTTGTGTTCAGGGCCTATTTGTGGGCTTCCCATCTGGACATCTGGTTGGCCAGAGAGTTTGGGAGAGGAAGATGCTGCACGGGCCGGGCCTTTGGCTTGACCCAGCAGCGCTCTTCTTGTATTCTTATGAAGGGAAGATACAGACTTCCTTAAAAACCTATTACAGTCATACCTCGGCTCCCGAACACCTTGGAAGTCTAACGTTCTGGCTCCCGAACGATCGAAAACCAAAAGTGAGTGCTCTAGTTTTCAAACATTCTTTTGGAAGCTGAAAGTCTGACGGGGTTTCCACGGCTTCCAATTGGCTGAAGGAGCTTCCTGCAGCCAATCAGAAGCCGAGCTTTGGTTTCCGAATGTTACAGAAGTCAAACGGACTTCTGGAACGGATTCCGTTCAACTTCCAAGGTACGACTGTATTATACTGACATACATCTAGGTAGGACAGAGTTCAGCCTCCCATACCCAGGCTACCATTACAGCAGTTAGGGGATGAGCTACAGACCTAAGAACTAGGATTGCCAAACTCAATAGTGGACAGGACTTCTGTGCCTTTAATTGCCCTGTTCTCTTTTGAGTATGGAAACCTTAGAGAGAAACCAGCAGACCCTTTGCTTGGAAATTAAACAAAGGTTCTGCTGGTTTCTCTTTAAGGTTTCCAGACTCAAAAGAGAGCAGGGCAATTAAAGGCACAGAAGTCCTGTCCACTATTGAGTTTGGCAACCCTACTAAGAACACATGCACCCCTTGGCCTAATTTCACAAGCCCTTCCTTGAGATGTCTGGAAAGAGTCATCCATTTCTCCCTCATCAGCCTAGTGGGTGAGGAGGGAGGGAGAAGGATGTCAAGGGCCAGAAATCAGATGCCTCGTCATCCGCCAATGGAGACCTAAAAAGAGCCCTGCTTGATCTGGTCCAGCATCCTGCTCTCACAGTGGCCAAGCAGATGCCCCAATGGGAAGCCCAAAAGCAGGATTCCAGCACAAGAGCCCTCTCCCCTCCTGCGGTTTCCAGCAACTAGTATTCAGAAACATTGCTGCCTCCAACTGTGGAGGCCGAGGTGATGAATTTGTCATGAATTTGTCTAATTCTCTTTTAAAGCCATCTTGGTCGGCTGGTGGTCATCACCGCCTCCTGTGGCAGCACATTCCATACTTAAACCATGCTCTGTATGAAGAAGTGCCCTCGCCCGCCCACCCCTGACAGGTCAGCACCAAGCGATTGCAGCCCTCATCAGGAAAAGGCCTTTCAAGGAAAAGACCATTCCCTGCAGGGTCCCCGAAAGCAAAGGTTAGTAGGGAGCAAAGAAATTCACCTGGAGTAAGAGAAATCGGAGCAGTCAAAAAAGATGTGGTCTTTCAAATGGCTGCATATCAACAGTACAAAAAGAAAGCTTTGGCTTGGTTTT
This sequence comes from Zootoca vivipara, assembly GCF_963506605.1. Classification (NCBI taxonomy): domain Eukaryota; kingdom Metazoa; phylum Chordata; class Lepidosauria; order Squamata; family Lacertidae; genus Zootoca; species Zootoca vivipara. The sequence continues at coordinate 19,032,334 of NC_083292.1, read as the reverse complement.
TTTTATTAAAAAAAAGTGTTACACCAGTAGGAAATAAAGCGAGCGAGATCCTGGTGCTTTTCTACCTCTGGGAATCGATAAAATTGCAGGGAGAGACATATGGCTGCTCTTCTGAAGGGGGGGGTTCCTTCCCACCTTGTCAGTATCTTTCAAGTCTTAGGATCACCGGCATAACATTCAATATTAATCCTCACACAAGGCACAACAGCTCTGCTCCAGCTCGCTCTCCCTTCTCCAGCTGTTATTGCACACTGCCCACTTGTGGCTACTGCTCCCCACTGCATCAAAGAGAGGTTTTAATCCCACTTGCTTTTGCCTTGCACCCCACCCCCCACCCCCGGCACCGGCACCACTAATGTGAATCCACCACCACCACCACCCCAAGCCTTATTTTCTGGTGGAAAATATTCCATTTCATACGTTCGGGATGGAGAGGTTGTTCATTACCAACAATGAACGGATGCCAGCTGCAAGTACAGGATGAGTCGAGCTTGGCCATTTCAAAGTGTTTAGCTTCACTTAGTGATTACAAGAGAAATAAAACTGGACAAATTAAGACTAAGGGATGGTAATACCAGCCCCGTGAAGCAGCCACCATGTGGGTCAACACTGCCTACGACGCCAGGGGGAGGGGAGTATGAATAATGGCTTGCGAACATGTTGGTTTGCTCAGTGGTGTAGGAAGGGAGGCGGGGGCAGTCTGCCCCAGGTGCCATCTCTGAGGGGGCTCGCCCCGTCGCCCCTGGGAGCGGCAGCGTGAGCCGGCACCATCGCACCGCGACAGCCGTGTGCGGAGGATCCTCCACTCGCGGCTGCAGCAGTGGCGGAGGGATCCCACCGCCGTCTGCAAACTGCCGCGTGGTTCATGTGCAGCACTGCTACGTACTGCACACGTGCATGCGCAGTACATAGCAGCGCATGCACCGCACGGTTCTTTGCCCCGCCCCCGACACCCCACACCGGGTGCTGGTTAGCCTTCCTTCCCTCCTGGGTTTGTTGGCATTTGGGGTCACCAATAGCCTTGAGCTCAAAAATATGAGAGTATCATAAGAGCCCTGGTGGATGAGGCCAATGGCTCACCGTACCTAGCATCCTGTTCTCACAGTGGCCAGCCAGATGCCAGTGGAAGAAAAAGGTTAGCAGGACCGAGCACAAGAGCACCTTCTGTGGTCTCCAACAACTAACAGAATCATTGCTGCCTCTGACAGTGGAGCATCCAAAAACGAGCAGTTGGAGGAGTTGGAGGTGAAGAAGGAAAATGCAACAGAAAGACAAGCAAACAGAATAACTGGATTTTACAAATCAATGTTGCCAAGACAGAATAGTGAAATGAGAGCCCTGGAGCGCACAACGCCATGTGGCGAAGCGCCCCGTCCATTCGCTGGAGTGGAAAGTGGCAGCGAAAGGAGGGGCTTGCAGATGCAGGATTCCTGCAGCAACCTTGCCAAGGAAAAGAGGCTTTCATCCACAGATGCAGGGTCTGCACCCTGTGGAATTGGTGTTTTCAAACTCCAGACTACAAACGAGGCGGCAGCCCTCCCTCCCGGAAGCAGCAGCCTGTCTGCAGACTGCAAATGATGTGGGGTGTTATGTAAGCCCGCACAAAGCCAACAGGGAAGTTCTTGGACCATTTTCAGGCATCGTGTTTAGCACATAGGACAGGGATGTGGAAGCAGGGGACACACACACACACACACAGAGAGAGAGAGAGAGAGAGAGAGAGAGAGAGAGAGAGAGAGAGAGAGAGAGAGATGATTTCTAAGTGTGGTTTTAAGATATTGATCGCCGATATTTCATGCCAATGAGCCTTCCGCCCTACTCTGCTCTGCAGTGGCAATTTGGCCCTGCACACATAAACAGGCACTTTGATTGCTGCTGGTGCTATTAGGTTTTTATGCCTCGACTCACAAGTGCCATAACACCAATTTAACGGCTGCTGGGAGAGCCGTAGACTCCGAGACGTACGCGCGAATGGCAACAGGCTCAACAACAAATCCACACTCGACGTCTTTCCGCAATTAGCTTAACTAAGATCAAACTTTACTGGCACTCCTTTGCTCATTCCATATGGTAGGATTCCTTCGCTTGGGTGCTAAAAACCAATTCGGAGAAGCTGAACTATACATTTGAAGTGCATGGTTTTCCCCCAAAGTATCTTGGGAGCTGTCATCTGCTAAGGGTGCTGGGAATTGTAGTTCTGCAATGGGAAACTACAGTTTACTAGGATTATTTTGAAGAAATCGTGTGCTTTAAATGTGTGGCATTTGAGCAGCCTCAGGTGTTTATTCTGATCACTTTTACGTCTACATTCAAGCTGTGTACGCACTGTACCTTTAAAGCACACTCGAAGCGCATCATTTCCCCCAAAGAATTCTGGGCACTGTAGTTTGCTAATGGCTGCTGGGAATTGTAGCTCTAGGAATTCTACAGCCTAGAATTCTTTGAGGGAAACCATGATTAAAGCAATGGTGTGGACGTGACCCGAATCTTTTTGGGGCACCATTTGAGCACACAGTATAGGCAGTGATCACGTCAGTACCTGGAAACCCACAGCCAACACTCTGACTGGGCATTCTGAAGCAGCAAGCAAAATAGAGCCCTTTTTACCATCAAGCATATCTCCTGCCCTTAAGCCCTGTGTGGGGTTTTGTTTCAACCCATTCCTGTTCCTTGTGCTCACTAAGTCAAAGCAGACTTGGCACCCTCCGATCAACATTTGGAAACCAGGGAAGGTTCTAGGTTCAACCCCTGTTATCTCCAGTAGATACCCGTGCCTGAAATCCTGGGGAGCCGCTGCCAGTCAGTGTAGACCATATGGAGTTACATGGACCAATGATCTGACTCAGTTTAAAGCAACTTCCTATATAACTCGGTTTAAACCCATATAGAATCTTTATTTTATGGGAAGGGTGGTAGCGATCATTCAAAATTTGGCAGGCGCCAGGTGCATTTTGTACCTGGCTATTGACCACTTGTGATCAAGTGAAGATGCCCGGGCAATGGCGCCTGACGTCTCCACCATCTGGAAGTGCTTGCATGGGGATCCTTGGATCTTGACTGTTTTCACACACCAGCAACACATCCATTATATTTTATCTGCCCAATCAGAATGAATTTCAGGAACCAAAAAGTCATACAGTATTGAAAAATAAAAATTTCGAGCTGTGTGGCCCCAAAATGGCAACAAGCCATTCCGTTTTAGCAACTGTAAGCCTGATTTACAGCCTAGCTTATATATCTGAGTTTCTAACACCGGTAGTAGCTCAGCGGCTTTGCATGCCGAATGTCCCAGGTTCAATTCCCGACAGGATCTCCAGGTAAGGCTGGGAAAGACCTCTGCCCAGGGAGCTGCTGCCAGCCAGTGTAGACAAGGCTGATCCAGATGAACCAATGGTCTGACTCAGTATAAAGCAGCTTCCTGTATTCCTAACAATCCATTCCACTATTCTTGCTCACAGCAGCTGTGAAATTTAGCACACACATCTGATGAAGGTCACCACTAACTGAAAGACCTCTCCTTCTTTGGAGGTCTTTAAGCAGAGGCTTGACAGGCATATGTCAAGAATGCTTTGATGGTGTTTCCTGCTCGGCAGGGGGTTGGACTGGATGGCCCTTGTGGTCTCATCCAACTCTATGATTCTAAGAAAAGCAAGGCTCCTCATCACAGCTCTTCCCCCGCCATCATCCGGAGTGGTGGCCAGAATGATATAATAAAGCTATATCCCCAAAATAAAAACTGCATTAGAGGCAGAGCCATAATTTATAAAAAGCAAGGGCTGCAATGGCCCGGCTCCCGTCTGGGGGTAATGGGGCTTGGCGGGGGGGCCACACTCTCTCTCCCTCCGCCTCGAGACACCCCAAATTGAGCCAGCAGCTTGAGAATGAATGCTCTCTCCTAGGTGGTCCTGTCATATTCCATTAGCTCTATCTTAACATGGTTTGTTAGATATATTTGCAAGTCTTGCCGGAATACGTGGATAAACTCCGGTTATAAAGAGGGCTAAGTGCCGCAAGCCGGTTATTTTGCAGGGCTGGGATTTATGATCTCAACTAAGTGCAGACCGCCTGCAATTCATCAGCATCTCCTGGTTGTCGTTTTTCTAAAAGTAAACACTTAAAACTCAGCAACCAGCCGACGATGGGAGAAGGGGGGGCCCTAACAGGCTCTTCTTGTTCTCTAGCCAGGATGTCAAGAGTTTGGGGAAGGGGGAGCGGAAATCTATTAACAGGGTGTACATTATTTATTAACCTGCAACAGGAGTCATTTGCACCTGGCAGGCAGCCAAAGCATCACTCCGATAATGCAATTTAATATGGGGACAGTGTCCTTCCTACAAGCGTCGCACCACCGCTCCTCAGGCAATTACAGCCCGCTACGAAGTTATGGCAAATGTTAGGAGAGAGGAGCCCACTTGTGGATAGAGATGAAGTCAGGACGGCATGATGATCCAGCATGGATGTGGCTCCAAATTATTTGGAAGAGCTCAGGGTCATGGGAAAACATCAGAAGCGCCCTATTGGATTTGACCAAAGTCCCTTCTAGGATGGCATCCTGTTCTCGCAGTTGCCAACAAGATGCCTATTGCAAGCCTGCGAGCAGGACCTGAGCACAAAAGCACTCTCTCCCCACTTGCAATGCCAGCAACTGGGGTATAGAGGTGTACTACAGTCGTACCTTGGATCCCGAACGCCTTGGTACTCAGACGTTTTGGCTTCCAAACACCCCAAACCCAGAAGTGAGTGTTCCAGTTTGCGAACGTTCTTTGGAACCCGAACATCCGACGGGGCTTCTGTGGCTTCCAATGGGCTGCAGGAACTTCCTGCAGCCCATCAGAAGCCGCGCTTTGGTTTCTGAACGTTTTGGAAGTCGAACGGACTTCCAGAACGGATTCCGTTCAACTTCCAAGGTCCGCTCTGGCTGCGGACTTTTCGGGGTGCAAACGGCACCCCGGAACGGATCGTGTCCGCAACCAGAGGTACCACTGTACTGAAAGATTTTTGGCAGAAGGTAACTGAAACTATCAACAGAACTGTACGGAACAACCTTACATTTACAGAGCAAAATATCCTTTTGAATTATATACGGTACTGAGAACATGGAACCTTACAAAAGGACAATGTGAATGGACTCTCCGTGCCCTTACCACAGCAAAAAGACTGATACTGAAGAATTGGGAAAATAAAAACGTGGCTCCCTTCTACGATTGGATTGAAGACTGATACAAACTCGCAACATATGAACAAATTGCATATAAACACAGACTTGCCGTGGACAAATTCAATGATATCTGGAATCCATTCTTACAAATACTTTAAAAGGTTAAGATCTGGTGAAGAACAATACCAACTTTGTAAAGTATACAGTTTTGGGTTTCCCCCCTCCCCCCTTTATTTCCCCTTCTACACGGGTGCTGTTTCTCTTTTCTTTTTCTCTCTTTTATTTACGTCTCACCATGTTTGGTGCACATATAATTATGTACTTTTCGAACTTTCAATAAAGGTGTTGCGGGGGGGGGGGATATTGTACACTAAATATTGGAGAGTACATACAAGACCAACAGCCCCAAGAACAGAGAGACAAAACATAGGATGCAACAATGGCAAAGCTTATGGAAACAGGACAGAAAGGAGGTAATTTTTTATACAGCGGCAAAATTTCATAGATTGCATTAAAAATATGATTTACTGTATATTCTGCGTATAAGACTACTTTTTAACCCAGGAAAATCTTCTCAAAAGTCGGGGGTCGTCTTATATGCTGGGTCGTATTTCTTATACGGCGAGTATATCCCAAACTCTATATTTTAACTGGAAAAGTTGGGGGTCGTCTTATATGCCCAGTCGTCTTATACACCGGAATATACGGTATTACTAAATGCAAGCCTTGGATTCTCATTGTACTGAGATTTGCAGATATCTTGTCCTCCAAGTTTCTTGTCTTTGGTTCTGTTTAGACTTGGTATATCTTCTTTCTATTTAATTAGCAATCTTCTTCTAAAAGGTTTGTGTACATTTGTCAAGTTCTTAAATAAACAAATTGTAAGAGAAATACAATGTATGGTCGAGCATTCACTTTCAGTGCCACAAATTTCATTGTTTCGACTTCAGAGTCCTTGATTCACAGAATTGGAAAGGGCCAAGGACACAACCACCCAGCCGCAAACAGTATATTGAAAGCAGCCACATGGCAGAAAAGTGCTGGCAAAACAAACACTCCCAGGTAACTAAATCAAGCCAGCCAAGGTAAAGGTTCAGAGAAAGGTAATCCTCCCATCTCCTACAACAGGCATCCCCAAACTGTGGCCCTCCAGATGTTTTGGCCTACAACTCCCATGATCCCTAGCTAACAGGACAAGTGGCTGGGGAAGATGGGAATTGTAGTCCAAAACATCTGGAGGGCCGAAGTTTGGGGATGCCTGTCCTACAAGAACCTCTATCCAATCTTTACCACGTGGAAAAGAACCAACCTCCCTTCACATATGTAACCAGCTAGGCCTTTAGAGGGAGCAAAACACATCTCAAATTTCTTCTGAATAAAGAGATGACAACTATATTTACTTCATTTATCATCATTGGTTTAGGAGTGTATAAAATTATGTGCAACACAGAGAAAGTGGGTTAGAGGAGAGTTCTCTCTCTTGTAAAAGGTAAAGGTAAAGGACCCCTGGACAGTTAAGTCCAGTCAAAGGCGACTATGGGGTTTCAGCGCTCATCTCGCTTTCAGGCAAAGGGAGCTGGCATTTGTTCACAGACAGCTTTCCAGGTCATGCGGCCAGCATGACTAAACTGCTTCTGGTGCAACTGGACACCGTGATGGAAACCAGAGCGCACGGAAATGCTGTTCACCTTCCCGCCGCAGCGGTACCTATTTATCTACTTGCACTGGTGTGCTTCGAACTGCTAGGTTGGCAGGAGCTGGGACAGAGCAACGGGAGCTCATCCCGTCACAGGGATTTGAACCACCGACCTTCTATTGGCAAGCCCAAGAGGCTCAGTGGTTTAGACCACAGTGCCACCTGCATCTCTCTTGTGACACTAGAAGTCATGGGCATCCAATGAAGCTTAATTTTGAAAGATTTGGGACAGATAAAGACAGCCCTTCTTCACGCAGCACACAGGGAAACGGTGGAACTCCCTCCCCTAGGAAGCAGTGCTGACCATCCACTTGAATGGCTTCAAAAGAGGACGGGACAAATTCATGGAGGAGGAGGCTACCAATGGCTACTAGCCACAAGGGCTACACTTTGCCTCCATGGAAGGAGAAATGCCTCTGAATCCCAGTTGCTGGAAACCATAGGGTGGGGGAGCACCCATGTGCTCAGATCCTGCTTACGGGTTTCACAAAGACATCTGGTCAGCCACCATGAGAACAGGATGCTGGATTAGATGGGCCACTGGCCTGATTCAGCAGGTCTTCTGATGCTCTTACATTGTCATCATCCTGTGCCCAGCTGTGGCTGACCGTGGTATCTCTAGAATTACTCCATTTGCAATGAAAAGGATTTAGAAAAGATACCGGAGCATTTTACAAGACACCTTCCAAGAGATGCGCATCCGAAGCAACAGATAAATAATGGGGCATGCCAAGTCCCCAGTAAGGGTATCCCACATCAGCAGCAGGAGCTAGGTCAGCAGCCACAGAAGAAAACCCGTAATATTTCAGAGACACTTTGAGCTAAGGAAGGAGAGGGGGGGGTTGAAAAATCAGGAGAGCTCCTCTCATTTCCCTCCTCAACAAACAGATGTCAAAAACAAAACAAAACCCACAACCCCTTAAAGAGCCACTTAACTATGCTGCAAGCAGACGCCGTTTTAAAAAAAGCTATTTTTATTTACTTATGCTGCACGACAACTTGATAACGACTTTTTAATTAAAAGCTATTTCTGTGCAACCTCCAAGGAGACAGCAGACATACAGCTACAGAAGTGCACTTGACTGGCCCTCTCGGTCGGAGCAGAAGCGAGGCGCAGAAAGACAGATTAAGGGCAGGACAGCAGAGGGCCAGATCCTGATAGCAGCAGCGTGGAAAGGGAGGTCATACTAAGGAAAGTGTCCAGGAGGAGAGAAGAGAGCTATTTTTAACCTTGGGTATTTATCCAACATCACAACTTAAACGGGCAACATGAGAGCCTTGCCAGATCGCCAGCTGTGTTTCCAATGATGATTGAACTGGGTTAAAACATCCTGACAGCTTGAGACTCTTCAATAAACAAACAGACGGGATTTGTTGGTATCTATAGCCTACTTATTCTTTTTTTAATTCAGCGGGAAGAAATTTATTGTGACTGTAAAAGAGGGGGAAGTCTAATCCCTGGACCAGAAACTGGGGTCTGTTTAACCAATAATTACCTTTCTCTCTCTTTTTTCTTAAGGCTAGTTTTTCACCATGAAGGTCCACAATGTGGCTTACAATAGACAGAAAGTGAACACTTAAAACAGATATGGGTTTTAAAAGCAGTTAACCTCAAATTAAGGCCGCCCAACAAAAAGAAAATCCAGAAATCAAAGCGACACAAACCCCCGCAAAAGGTTGGTAAATCAGATTACTAAAGATTTCAATGGTGCTTCACTGTTAAGATCTTTCACGGGAGTGAAAGGAGAGGCTGTTATAGGAAAAAAAGCATTGGTGGACTCAAGTATAGATTACTGCAATGTGCTCGACCTGGGGCTGCCCTTGGGACTGAACCACAGAGCAGCTAGACTCCTCCTCCCATTTTTAAACATTGTTATTATTGTTATTGTTGTTATTATTGTTATTTTAAAGCATTGCCGTCTCTTCACCCAAGGTCCCAGGGCGGGTTACAAAAATTAAAAATACGAAACAGTTTAAAACAAGTGACAGAGTGAACCCTAAAAATATACATCTCAGATGTCAAAGGTCAGGATAAAAAGTTTCCTCTTCAGTCTTTGCAGTTAACTCTATCATGAAGCTACTGGCAACCAATGCAGCTGTTTCAAAACAGGGGGTATGTGAAATATAAATGGAACTCTACTACTGTCAAGTGACCCTTCAAAGTTTGCCCTGAACAGAGTGAAGCCCTCCTACCCCTTAAAAAAAAGAAGACTATGCATTGGAAGCAGATTGTAAGCCCGGCACACACACACACACACACACACACACACACACACACACACACACACACACACACACACCTGCCCCCCTCCCATTTTGCAAACATACGCACACAAACACACTACCCAGTTGCAGCTGGAGGCACCATCATTGCCGACACAGGTCTAAAATGAGATATGCTCCTACATTCACTTGTACAACTGAGGATTCTCAACTTCATGTCAACCTCCGTGTGGGGCTGCCCTTGTTAAATTCTGGGAAACTTCCATGCGTTGCCAGCCATGATGCAGCCAGAATGCTGATGGGAGCCTGGGTGATCAGATTTTATCTACCTGTCCTACGTGATTTGCGTGAGCTGCCAACTAGTTTCAAGGCTCAATCCAAGGTGCTCTTCTCCACCTTTAAAGCCACAAATGGCTTGAGATCTTTTCCCACATGCTCTGAGCATCATTCGGGACCCTGCTCCAAATACCTCACAGCCTCGGGAGGCAAGGGTGATTTTCTTTGACACCAATCCTAGGGAACACCTTGCTGAGAAAAAGGACCTCGCGGGTCAAATCAGGACATCTGCTGGGCCCACAAGCCAGAGGGGTTACCTACTGCATGTTCTCCCCAAGCATATATCCCTTAGTGGCACCAGTTTTATTATGAAGACGGTCTGTCTGTGTCACAGCAGACTTATAGAATTGAAGAGTTGGAAGGGACTGAGAGCATCATTTAGTCTGTGGGACGGGGGTTATTGGTTTGTTCTGTTTTTGTTTTTATTATGTACTTTGTGGTCTTATTCCATATTTTAATGATGCAAACCGCCCTGAGATCTTCCGACGAAGGGCGGTATAGAAATTTAATAAATAATAATAATAATAACCCTCTGCAATGCAGGAATCACAGTTAAGGAATCACTTATGCTCTCCCTGCCCCCCCCCCCAAATCCTTCAATCATTGTTGAACAGACAATACAGAAGTAGCGGGCGTGGGTGGCGCAGTGGTCTAAACCACTGAGCCTCTTGGGCTTGCCAATCAGAAGGTCGACAGTTCGAATCCCTGCAACGGGGTGAGCTCCCGTTGCTGTCTCAGCTCCTGCCAACCTAGCAGTTCAAAAGCATGCCAGTGCAACTAGATAAACAGATACCGCTGCAACGGGAAGGTAAAAATGATCACTGTGAACTTTTGGGGCTTACACTGGAAAGGCCTTTTGCAATTCCTCATTTAGTCAGCTCGCTCTCTCCCGCTCCTAAACACAGAACACTCTCAAGGCACATTGAGACTGTTGCTATTGTGCAGGTAGGATTTAATCCCCTACCAGCCAATTCAGGTTGGGCAAATTCAAGTGGATTTCTGGAGCTTTTGCGCAATTAGCCTGCTTCCCCAGAAGAACGGAATCCTGTGCAAGAAGAAAAGTCACAACCAGAAATGCACTTTGAAGTCAGTGCACTTATTTGACACGTTGTCACCTCCCTGCAAACAACACTCAGCAAACAAGGTACCAGGAAGCGAATAAACTCGCTCTTACATAAACACACCCTTTTAGTCCTCTTCCAGGCTGATTTCAATGGCAGTCGCTTGAAACCTGGAAACCACGCGAAGACAAATGCCTTTGGTTAACTGCTGTGCTAAATCATCCATAGGAACATAGGAAGCTCCCTTATACTGAGTCAGGCCTTTGGGTCCACCTAGTGCAGTGTTCTCTACAAAAATTTGACAGTGGCTCTGCAGGGCTTCAGGCAGAAGACAGGTAACTCTACCTGGAGTCTCCAGGGACCTTCTGCATGCTAAGCAGGTGCTCTACCCCTGAGCTACAGCCCTTCTCCAAAGTGTCCCAGAACCACAGGGAATGTGTAGGTTAGGAACACAGGATGCTGGTTGGTTGGTTGGTTGGTTGGGTTTTTTTAAGTGACAGAAAAAAGAAAGAAAAATGAGGGGGGGAACTAAGATGTATATAAGAAAGAATTCTCTCTCTCTCTCTTTCTCTCTCTCTCTCTCTCTCACACACACACACACACACACAAACACAAATGCAAAATAAGACACTCTTGCCTTTACCAAAGGTGTCATGGGTTTTGAAACAAAATAAAACAATTCCTTCCAGCAGCACCTTAAAGACCAACTAAGTTTTTATCTTGGTGTGAGCTTAAAGTCGCTCGAACTCAGGACGAAAGGGAGAAACGCGCTAAGAGGAAGGCACGCTTGGCAAACCCTCACCATGATCAACTCCCATCTGGAAACCTATGTCCCCACTGTGGAAGGACAGGTGGATCCAGAATTGGCCTCCAAAGTCACTTACGGACTCACTTTTAAAACCATGTTTATGGAAGACAATCTTACTCGGCTATGAGTGATCGCCAAAGAAGAAGAAGAAGAGATACTCCTATACATTCTTATATAAACTGATATAGTGTTATTATCCTAATACTTATACAAATGTTAATAGCCTACTACATTCTGTATAAACTAATTCCAAATGTTATGATTATCATGCTTATCCAAATGATGTTTGTGCCTGTAAGCAGTCCGTTCATAAGTTGCGAGAGATGTCATATTGCCAATCCATTGATTAAAGGGTACCGTATCTTTATTCTTCCAGTTCATCAAATAACAATCTCAGGATGCTGAGGAACGCAGGATGGTGCCATATTGTGAGTCAAGCCATTGGTCCATCTAGCTCAATATTGTCGACCCTGACTGGCAGTGACTATGCAGAATTTCAGGCACGGAGTCTTTCCCAGCCCCACCTGGGGTTGAACCTGGGACCTTCTACATGCAAGGCAGATGCTCTACCACTGAGCTACAAGCCTTCCTCGTAGAACGAGTATACAGTAAATACATTTCTGACGAACAGTTATCTATCGATTGTTAAGAAAGCTAACCAATTTCAAACCTAAACGCTGGAATTAGGTAGCTAAAAAAAGCTCACCAATTTCTGCATTTCAGCCTCCGAAGTAGTAATAAACTGTAAGATAATCTCTGGAGTATTTGCCAGCTCAAAACTGTCCCCTATTACGGTTTCTTGTAGAGCTTTCCAGCTCGCTTTTAACTCAAGGCTTGCAAAAGCACTTTCTGTCAAGAGTGTTAAGGTCAGGAAATCAGCTGGGACCAGCGCTGGCACTTCCACACGGTAAGAATTTGGAACAGAAAAATCACAGGAAGAGGAGAAATTCTTCAAAACACCATTACACAAATCCGAACTGAGCACCCTCACCCGCATACAGAACTTGTCACTTCGTGGCAAACATGATACCACTGAGCTGGAAGAAACTTAGAAGGACAGCTAAATGGATGTGGATCTTTGGGGGGGGGGGAAACCTCTGTCCTGGGGAAAGCCTGAAATTATTTGCTTTTAAAAGGCAATAAACAGGAGGCAGAACTCTGACAGCTCAAATGATTGTGTCTTCCAGATTTATTCAGCCTTCTGTTCCTTTACATCAGGGGTGGTTAACCCCTGGGATTATTCCCTTTGGGGCAACCCTTCCAAGGACCACATGTCACTGGTGGGTGGGGCCAGAGGCAAAGTGGGTGGAGCAACAAATGCAAATTCCAGCTTTGTGCAACAGCCGAGTTTCTACACACACCTGCACACTCCTCCATCCAGGCAAACAAGAGGCACAATCGGAGCTCAAGGTCATCCCAGCTAGGGAAAAAAACACTCAAGGAAGCTGTGTAGCAGGGTCCAGGAGGGGTGTAGGCAGAGTTCCCAGGGCCAGAAAGAGAACTGAAGGGCCACATTCCCTGAGATCCCCCATCTCTGCTTTACTTACACTGCTGGAAAATAATGGCATTCTTTTTCATCTTCCCATATAAAATCCATGTGATAGCATAACTGGATATAATTATAACAAATATGTCATTTCCTTGAGTTTTAAGCCTGCTGTTCACCAGGACCGCCACAGAAGGGGTTGAGACGTGATTCCATTTTCAAAGCGAGCTTTTGGTAAGAGTGCTTTGGTTGGGAAAGCACATCCTCTAAACACAGATTTCTTAAAATTGTGGTACAGTATTAGGTGGCGTACTTTACAAGGCTGCTTATATCCTGTCTTGTATTCATCATGTTGTTTTGGGCTCTTGTTTTGGCGAGAAAAGTAGCGTACTTTTTATGTTAGTAAGAAAGTCTAAATTATTCCACGGACAAGGGAAGATACTTCTATGATTCAAGCTGCGTTCCTGGACATATCTGGAAATTCGGTACCGCTAAATTGAAAGGGGGCTGACTTCCAAGTAGGCCTGCGTAAGATTGTACAATTAGGGTCACTGTTGTTTTGACTAAGCAACCTTCAAAAGGACATAAGCAGAGCCTGATGGATCAGGCCAAAAGCCAATCTAGCATCCTCTTCTCTCAGTGGCCAACCCAGGCATCCCCAAACTTCGGCCCTCCAGATGTTTTGGACTACAATTCCCATCTTCCCCGACCACTGGTCCTGTTAGCTAGGGATCATGGGAGTTGTAGGCCAAAACATCTGGAGGGCCGCAGTTTGGGGATGCCTGGGCCAACCATATCCCAATGGGAAGCCTAGTAACACAAGATCCCTCTCCCCTCCAGTTTCCAGCAACTGGTATTCAGAAGCATTACTGCCTCCGACCGCGGAGGCAGAGCATAGTCATCACAGCTAGTAGCCACTGATAGCCTTTTCTTCCAAAAACTAATCCAAGCCTCTTTTAAAGCCATCCAAGTCAGTGGCTGTCACTGCCGCCTGTGGGAGCAAGTTCCATAGTTTCAACTCTGGGCTGTGTGAACAAGTCCTTTCTTTTATCTGAATCTTCCAACATTCAGGTTCATTGGATGTCTGTGGATTATAGTGTTACGTCAGAGGGAGGAACACTGTTCTCTATCCATTCTCTATGTGCCCTGGATCATTTTATGAACTTCTATCATGTCACCTTATTGCTAATGCTCCCCTGCTGGCTGTTCCTTCCCACAAAAGTGGTTAAAGCTGCAACAGCACCTCCAGCAACAGCCTGCCCAAACGGCTCTGACCTTCAATCTTCTGCAGCATTCAAAAAAGCCACCTCAAACTGTACCTACAATGCTCTGGGCCAGCATCAAAAAGAAGAAGCTTGAAGTCTCCCCGGAGCGCTTCTGAAATGAAGAGCTTGGTAACAAACTCCCTCTGCTGGTCTGCAACCTGCAGACAAAAGCTGCTCCGGTAGGAAGCTGCTGGAGTGGAATTCAGAAGCAAGATCTTGACACTGGTGTTTGGCCTCCCAAGACCCTACAAATCTCCAGCATGCAGCAGAAAGCAGTTCGGGAAGAGCACCTGCCTTGCATGCAGAAGGCCCCGGGTTCAATGCCCAGCATCTCCATTTATGGCTGAGGGAGACTCTGAGGAGCTGCTGCCAGTCAGTGCAGACAGCACAGAGCTAGATGGAACAATAGTCTGTCTTGGTATATGACAACTTCCAATGACAGGAGAAGCAGGGGTAGAGCATCTGCTTTGCCTGCAGAAGGTCCCTGATTCAATCCCTGGCAGAGGTGGGAGAGATCCCTGGCTGAAACCCTGGAGAGCCACTGCCAGTCAGCGCAGATAAAACCGCATCAGATGGATCGATGGTCTGACTCTGAATAAAGCAGCTTTCTATGTTCGCTTTACAGCTTCAGTTACACTGCTGATCTTTTTATTCCTATTCCTCACCAACAGATGCAAGGCAGGAATGGTTCACGCCCACACAGATTGGACCTTGTACTCCTTTGATTAGATTTCGTATTCATTTGTGTGCTACACAGTGCAGAAATGTGTCTGGCATCTTCATTATTCAGTTTTTGGTGAATGCTGAAGACGCGTTGCTTCACCTTGGCTTTTGGCAGTTGGGGTGTACATTTTTAAGACCCTGTTAGTTCTATTTTAATCACCTTCCTTCTGGCAACTGTAAGTTGTTCTAAGCCATTTCTAACATGGGCTTTTATGCTGTTGTCACCCACCCTAGGACCTTAGGGAGAAGGGTGGGTGATAAATTATAACAACCACAATAATTGACACACCTGTAGTTATCTCTCACTAGCACCATCAACCCCATGATCAAGATCAATCCTGCAAAGAGGAAGAAAGAAGGATGGAGAAAGCGCTTGGCCCTTGAATGTCCATAAATCAAAACCCACCAGAAAAAAAACAAGAATCTAAAAAGTCATCTAGTCTGCTGGCTGCTCAGCCTCTGGTTAAACACATCAAATGAAGGGGAAGCCACTACCTTTTAAAGCTGTCTCTTCCATTGTCAAACAGCTCATACCATCAGGAAAATTGTGCATAAATATACTTGGGAGCACTCTTTATTCTCCTAATTATTCCAGGGAGAAATGTTCCAGTTCTAAATGAGCCATTAACCTTCTGGTTTTCTGCTGAAAATCATTAATGTCCAATTTGCAGGCCTTCGTTCTTATACCCTGAACCATCTTTAACCGATTTCACTTCTTCCAAGTACTGTACTGTACTGTGCTTGAAGCCTAAGAAAGAAGCAGGATCAGGAGCAGGGAAGGTGCAGGTAGAGAACAAGTAACCAACACTGCTAGCTCTCTCACCTGAAAAATCACCCTTTCCAGAATAGCTTTTCCTTTTTTAAAAAAATGAGAGGGTCATCAGGGTTCCGTTATGCACATTTTCATCAGTGCAGTGCAAGGGATTGGGGCAACTCCCATACAAGAACGGTTGGCAGAGTTTGGCACTTTTCAGTTTACAGAAAAGGTGAGTTAAAGGGGAGGGAAATAAGGTAGAGGTATATAAAACTATGCATGAAGAAAGTGGCTAGAGCAGTGGTGGCGAACCTATGACACGCGTGTCAGGCGTGACACGCAGAGCCCTCGCTGCTGGCACGCGCCCCATCGGGCAATTCGTGCTGTTGTTGTCCCCCCCCCCCATTTGTTCTCCTGCTCCTCCTACAGCTTGTCTCCGCTACAGCTTGTCTCCGCTACAGCTTGTCTCTGCTGTTAAAACCCGGATCCTTTTTGTTGTTGTTGTTGTTGCTGGTAGCCAGAGATTGGTTTTTTAAAACTTCCTGTGCTGTTTTTTTTTCTGGCGCTTTGGCAGACTATGATTGGGTGTAACAGCATTCATTTTTTAACCCGTTCTGTGCTGGGGTTTTTTGGCACTTTGGCAGACTATGTCGGTGCTGTGTGTTAGTTCCAGCAAAGGTGTTATTCGTCATTTATTTCTGTTCTCTTTCACCCCCCAAAAAAAAGCGCAGCGCTTTCGGGCATCCCCCCCAAAAAAGCTAAGCAACTTTTGCACACACACACACACCCCAAAAAAACCTTCAAAACTTTGGTCAGCAGCTCCCCCCAAAAAGCTCACTTTGTGATAAATAAGGGGTTTTTGGTTTGGTTTGGTTAAATAATTCGTTTTTGGTTTATTAAATACAGTTATATATTACAATTATACATTTTTGTTATTTAAACTATAAATATCACGAAATTATGGGTTTTTTCTCGAAGTGACACACCACCTGAGTTATGCTCGGTTTTTTGGCGAATTTTGACACACCAAGCTCAAAAGGTTGCCCATCACTGGGCTAGAGGAAAGTTTTTTCTCCCTGTCTCCAGCACTAGCACTCGGGGATATCTAGGGAAGCTGAATGTTGGAAGATTCAGGACAGACAAAAGAAATTATTCTTCACACAGCACATAAACTATTGCATTCTCTTCTACAGGAGATGGATGTTACCACCAGCTTGGATTGCTTTAGCAGAGGATGAGACAGGGCAGATGCAAGCCCCATGCTAAATCTCAGCTGCTGCTGGGAATCACCAGTGGGGTTAGTTGCTGTTTTACTTGGCTCCTGTTTGCAAGTGGTGGTTGGCCACTGCGAGAAGAGGATGCCACACTAGATGGCCCTTTGCCCTGATCACAGAACAGCAGAGTCAGAAGGGACCCCAAGTGTAATCTAGTCCAACCCCCAGAAACACAGGAATCACAGTGAAAGAATCCTTGGCAGACTCTTTTAGACAGATTCCAATGGCAGAGAGTTGACCACCTCCCATGGGAGTCTTTTCCACTGTCAAACAGCTCTCACCGTCAGGAAGTTCTTACTAATGTTCAGCCAGAATCTCCTTTCTTGTGATATGAATCCATTGGTTCGGTTCCTACCCTCTGGAGCAGAACTCCATCTTCAGATATTTGAAGAGGAGATTCTTGAGAGTCCCATGGACTGCAAGAAGATCAAACCTATCCATTCTGAAGGAAATCAGCCCTGAGTGCTCACTGGAAGGACAGATCGTGAAGCTGAGGCTCCAATACTTTGGCCACCTCATGAGAAGAGAAGACTCCCTGGAAAAGACCCTGATGTTGGGAAAGATGGAGGGCACAAGGAGAAGCGGACGACAGAGGATAGTGTTCTCGAAGCTACCAACATGAGTCTGACCAAACTGCGGAAGACAGTAGAAGACAGGAGTGCCTGGCGTGCTCTGGTCCTTGGGGTCACGAAGAGTCAGGCACAACTAAACAACTAATCAACAATCATATCATCTCTCAGTCTTCTGTTCTCCAGGCTAAACAGACCCAGCTCCCTCAACCATTCCTCATAAACCTTGTTTTCCGGGCCCTTGATTGTCTTGGTTCCCCCCCCCCCCTCCTCTGCACGCGTTCCGACTTTTCAACTTCCTTCTTAAACCTACGGTCCAAGATAAAATTAATAAAGCATTTCGGGAGGTGCACAAGGCACCACAGATGCAGAACACCCCTCTAAGCAACATTCTGACCACAAGTACCCCGAACTTCAACAACACACAGAACAACAAAAACACACAGCCACCTCCGTTACCTCACAGTTGAACTCCATCTCAGCATCCATGGTGATAATCCGCACCGTGAAGGTCTTGGGCTGCTTTCTCTTCAGTGAGCTGAAACTCATGCGCGATGCAATGGCACCAGCCATGACGAAAGCCCTGGGGAGCCACCCCAGCTCCCAAAGGGTGCAATCGTTTCCTCCTAACTTCAGGGAAATGTTCCCAACAATGGGAGGACTGCTTGAGGGGGAGACAGACCCCTCTACTCACCGTGCAGATGCAAACACTGAGGGGTCAAATGAGAGAAATCTCAGAGAACTACTTCCCCTTCCTGGCTTTTCTGGGGTGTTGTGGGGTGGGAGGGGAAAGCTAATGGGTCAGCAGGACATCTAACAGGTCTCTAGGACTTGTCTATGCCCCTCAGTGCTTATCTCCTCTGTCAAAGGAAAGTGTATAGGGTGTTAAAGGATAATGGAAATAAGGACACCTCTCCTTTCAAAGGGGCAGGGGAAGAGGAAATGTAAAGAAATGTTTGGGGGGAGAAACCACCCACGCACCTGCCGGGCCACTCTGGCTATGAACCAACAACTGTGTTTAGCCTTCAGAAATGGGGAGATGTCCCCAGCGACCAGAAGAGATTTGGGGATAGTGGGTGGGCAAGAGCTGGTCAACAGGGCCTCGGTTGTGCTTAGGTTAAGAGCTGAGCAAGTAAGGTTTTGCAGCGTTGCACAAAAGGTGGCAGGTAAGGTTTTGCAATGTTATTTTGAGAGGGTCTGTAAAGACAAGTTTCCAGGGGTGGGATGGGAGGACGGAGTTATCCGTCTCAAGGCATCCTTATTAAGAAGAGATAATGTGGGTGGGTTTTTTTGGGGGGAAAGGGGTCCCAATTCCACAAAGCAGATGTTGCTGCGTGCAATTTGGCGGGAGCGCAGAGGGCTCTTTGGGGGAAACCCTGCCAGAAAGTCAAGAAGAAAGATAATGGCAATAATGACAATGATAATACACAACCCCAGAAACTCAGTATAAAGGGGAGGGGTAGAATTTTGGGGCATAAAGGGGGTGAAGTGAAATTGGGGGGGGCTTCTGAGTGAGAAATGGTGGAGGCTTGTGGGGGGGGCGTATTGATATACTTATGGGGAGGGCGGAAGAGTTGCAAAGGGAAGGAGGAGTTTGATCAGGGTCAGGACCCAAGTATTCAATATGGGAACGGGGACTTAGAATTCCTACTGTGAAACGGAGGTGATATTTGGGGGGGCTACATGGGGGCAGGGGGTGCAAAGGGGTGGGGGAGGGTCTCACGCCCAGGAATGAGGAGGGGAAGGGGGACCCTGCCCCACAAGTGGGGAAGGGGGGAAGATGCTCCTACGAGGGCAGTTTTGGCGCGGGGACGGGGGTCTTCTTTCGGACCCACCAAAGTGGCGGGGGGGGTGTAGGGGAGGGAAATCTCCCTGGGACGTTTCTCTTACTCCCCACCCCCCTCCCTGACTGGGAAACTGCCCCTCACCTCAGCCATCACAGCCTAACCTGCCACTCCTCGCCACTCTCTTCCCATTGGCTGAGAGGTCCTCCCCGGAGGCGGGACGTCAGGCCTCTCCCACTCCCCCACCCACCCCTGACGCATAGGGATCTGTGAAGGGATGCGAGAGTCATGCATTCCGGTTTCAATGCGAACGGCAGCCATTTGCAGGGGGCGCAAACGACGAGCGGGGATAAGGCGGCAGGAACCGCTTTGTATCCCCCGTCACCCCGAATTTCTGTAGCTCTTTCATAGGTGACCATGTACTGCGGTTCCCCACGTAATGATTTCTTAGCATGTTTGCCGCTTTCCTCCTCACCTCAGCACTTTCGATAGGGGACCGGAAGTGTCTGTATAGTTTTGTTAGGCTTGTGGTCACCTTTAAGCACCTATGTTAGGAAGTGGGTGGGGACTCGACGTCTTCCGCTCTCATGGATTGGTCGAGCGGCGCTGCCGTTCAGCCCGACATACCCCCCTCTTCCCCTCCCACCCGCTCCCCGCTTTAGACCATAGAAGCTCGGGAGAGAGAGTGACCGACTCCCGCCTCGGCTTTGTGCTTGGAAAGGCGGACAGGCAGGAAAAGAGGCGGGGCCGGGAATGGGGTGGCCTCGGGCGCCCCCCAGCGAAAAACAGAAAGAAATGGAGAAAGTAGATTTCTGAGCAGAAAAGTTTTTATCCTCTCAAAACATCTAGAACTCGTGGATATCTAAACAAAATATTTAAAAAATCCTTTCAGTAGCACCAGAGACTATGGTCTCTAAGGTGCTTCTGGAAGGATTTTTAAAATTTTGTTTTGACTACGTCAGACCAACACGGCTACCTACCTGTAACTAGTATCGTGGATATCTGTTGAAGCTGAATGTCAGGAAGCTGAAGGGTCAGGACAGATAAAAGAAAGGACTTTTCTTTAACTATGGAACTCCCTCCCACAAGGAGACAGTGATGGCCACAAACCTAGATGGCTTTAAAAGAGAAATAGACCAATCAATGTAAAGTTATAGCTCTATTCTTACAGATGAGTGTCTAATGTATCGCGTACGGTACTATTCTTTATACTGTATTTTGTTGTAAGCCACCCAGAGTGGCTGGGGCAACCCAGTCAGATGGGGTGGGGGGGTATGTGTCAGAGGTTATTGTGGCTACTCTTGAGTAACGGCACTCCACACCTGTTTGTCTTTAAGGTGTTTTTATTGTGCATTATATTTACAGTGCAAAGAGTCTGGAAAACATGTCTGCTTAGTATGAGTCAGAACCTCGCAATGGCTTCTTTCTGTTTCGCTCCCAACATAACAGCTTGGGAACCCCAAAGCGCCTCCCTTTCGTCCTACGGGGTGCCGTGTGCCTCAATTCAGGCGTGGGGGGGGAGGGCCGTCCTTCTGACTGCTCTCCCGTCATTTCCTCCCCAGCTGCTTCCTTTTCTACTCGGTGTTGAGGCTCTTCCCTCCCTCTCTGCTTCCTGACTCCTGTAATCTGATCTGCTACTGGACTTACTGCTCTGAGAGGAACTCGACCTGATGAGGGGGGGGGCTGTTCCCTATAAGCCCCCCCTTACAGTAAGTAATGAATTATTATTATTATTAGGTTGAACTTCACCAAGAAGTGAAAAGTGGTCAGCTCCTCTTTTGAGACATCTTGGTCCAGGATTTCCAGAATTAGATCTCTTCAAGAGGAGCCTGCCGGATCAGGCCAATGGCCCCTCCAAGGCCAGCATCCTGTTCTCACAGTGGCTGGCCAGATACCCCTATGGGAAACCTGCAAGCAGGACATGAGCACAAGAGCAGCACTCTCTCAACCTCTTCCCAGCAAATGGTGTTCAGAAGTACAATGCCTCCAGCAGTGGAGGAGGAACATAGCCTTTTGTGACTATACTGCACCCCATAAATGCGCCCAGTCACCTTTTAAAGCAATCCAGGTTGATAGCCATCACTTCATCTCAAGCAGTCCTGAGTTCCATAGTTTTAACTACACGGTGTGTGAAGAATTACTTTCTTTTGCCTATCCCAAATCTGAATGTCGCCAGAAGCGATTCACACTGCAATAGTCTTTATATTCAGGGAGCGCCAAAACAATGATTTGTGATGTACAAACAGAGCCTTTGTCAGTATCATCACACCTGGAGGGTGTGATCGGGCTCCCTTGTCTGAGCTGTCACAAATCGGTCCTATGATACCTGGACTGGGGAAATGTTTACACCTGTGGCACATTGTTAGGGAATTTTATAGGGGGGGCACCCAAACGAGGCTTCATTTGGGAATCAAGATTGGCACTAATGCCCTCAAGGGGACCCCATTTGATCCTACAACACCACTCTAGTATCGCACCAACACGAACCCCCTCAAGATCAAGCCCTGAGTAATAAAGGCTCCCTTTCCTACCCTTTCTCTGTTGCCTGAGACTCTATGTAACCATATTTCTTTATGAATGAATACAGTGTATCTTTATTTCTAAATGAAACCCCCTTTTTCTACTCTGGCCAAGGGCTCTCAGGGATGCAGGGAACAGCCATAATCCCTTAAGCAAGAGGTCAGGTAGCCAGGGTGGTGCTCCTCTGCATATCCATAATCCATTCAGGTACCATCTCCTGCCATTCCCAACCCTCCGAAGCCAGAGGCAATACTCACACCTGGAACCATTGTTTTTTCCCACCAGGTACTCAAGGATCCCCTCCCAGATACTTACTGGTACTTGCTTAACAATGTCCTGGGACATCGTGCATTGTTACCTTATGCTAATCCTGCTTACCTCCTGTTTACCTGTATGCTAATGCCCCTTGCACCTTCCCCTTTTCTGACGTTTTACCCTGTCACAAGTGATGTATGTATGATGCTTTCAATGTGCATTATGGGATGGTGGTGGGAAGTTTTAAAAGTTCTTGCAGCCCTGTTCACGGTGTTCAGTCTGGCGTTGAACCTGCTGCGCAGTAATAAACCTTGCTGTTTGCTCCAGATCGTGGCTGGACTCCTTCCTTTTATACTCCGCAACGACCACAGGCCCTTGCCTGATGAGCTGGGTGGCTGAGCATTCTCGCACCCAGAATTTTGCCCTAACACACATCCTTTGTGGCATCAATGTGGTGGCCTTTACTCTAGGTTGCTTGAACTTGAAAGCACCTCTGAGCATGTACAGAGGGCCATATGTTATTCAGCAAACCAAGCCACCAGTGCTTCAGGAGTTTCAAGGATTCCAGCTAAAGGCACCTGGTTTTCAATAACCTGCTAACACCTCTCTTTTTTTTGACAATTTAAGCAAGTGGGCGCAGTATGGCTGAAACACCTTTGCAGGACTAATTACGATAGTATCATGGGCCAGAGGTTCCTCCCTCTTGACTTAACCATTTATTATCTCCAAGCTTATTAACTTCAGGCGCAAACACATGGGGAATTTTGCATGAGTGTCAGAGGGTTCTTTTCGGGCGATTAGCAATCAGTTCTCCGCGGCTGGTGCAAGGCGATTGATCCAATTATTTCAGTGACTTGCCTATAGCTCCTCCATCGATCACCTGCAATGGGAATGCTTTATTGAAACCCAGCCAGTGTGCTGTTCCAAAGAGATCTGTTTCCCTCAAAGCACATGCTAAGCCTCCCAAGTGGATGCTGTATCTTCCCGATTGTCACTATGGGTCATTTACAGAGTCAAAGGTATTAAAGGCTTTCATAATTCACTTCCCCAAGCTGGCCAGCACAGCGTTGAAGGTGCAGACCGAAGCCTTGTCTGCAAGCCATTTGTAACACCCTAATCAGTGATCAACTTCCCAGCAGAGAGATGCCGTCATGGGCCATATATGC
The DNA here is from genome assembly GCF_963506605.1 of Zootoca vivipara. Classification (NCBI taxonomy): domain Eukaryota; kingdom Metazoa; phylum Chordata; class Lepidosauria; order Squamata; family Lacertidae; genus Zootoca; species Zootoca vivipara. Next base: position 19,009,256 of record NC_083292.1, on the reverse strand, counting down.
CGTAAGCCCGGCCCTTAAATTATACGCAGTGATGTTGCCCCAGGTTAAACCTGGGAGCCAGTGTGGTGTAGCGCTTAGAGTGTCGGACTAAGACCTGAGAGACCAGGGTTCGAATCCCCTCTTGGCCATGAAGCTCACTGGAGGAACCTGGGGACATTCGCTGCCTCTCTCAGCCCAACCTACCTTGCATGGTTGTTGTAGGGATTAAACGAGGAGGGGGATGACCATGGACGTCACCCTGAGCTCCGTGGAGAAAGAGGTAAAATACGAATCAAATGCAATGAAATCAATCAGTTCTCAGCATCTCCAAGTAGGGCTGGGAATACCCCTGCCTGTAACCCTGGAGAGCTGCTGCCAATCTGAGCTAGATGGACCAATAGGTCTGACTCAGCGGAAAGCTGCTCCCTGTGTTTTTAATGTAGTTAAACATTTGCTGCTCAATTACTTAGAGGCACCTTTTAAAATCAATTCATCTTATCCATTAAGTGTTGTAGCCCTGCTATGATACCCTATACCAAAGAATGCTGAGGGCTTAAAAAAAAATAAAGAAAATTGTTCCTTTTTATTTATTCACTTGCTTATGTTTCCAGACTTCGTCTTCTCCGCCGGATCACAAGTCTCTGTGCCTGGCTCTCATCCAAATATAATATATTAAGCATTATTACTGAGCAAGCTCTGTCTGGACCGAAACAATTCAATTTTTTCAGAGAAAAAAATGATTTTGTACTTTGTACATGTTATAAGAATTTTGAGGTCACACATATATAATAAATGTTCATAAATGTACCAAGCAAACAGTACAGGAAGACAGGCCTGGAAACCATTTTGACTCTCCCAAACTGACCAGAATTAAAAGTGATATCCATCTTGTTGTAGGAATTTCCCCCACCCCACTGAATCACACACACACATTTCCACATGACTAGCAACTTGGGAGCCATAATCCTGTAAGCCAGAGGCTCTGCCAAGTGGACATTTCCCCATCAATGGTGCCAGACTGCTAGCCATCTCATTCACAATGGAAGACTCCTCCGAACAAAAGACAGTGATCAACTCTTACGAAAATGTTAATTTCTCTTTGTGTTTAGGAATTCACACCTGGGAGGGGTGAGAGGAAGACTAGGAGAGGTGTCAAAAGTGCTCAGATTTCTACCTTTTTTTGTGAGGTATTGATCACATAGCTGTGAGGTAGGAATGATGTATTGGGGGTGTTTCTTGGTGATGGGAAAACTGATAAAAGTGGAGGTTCTCTTTTGTTCTGGGTTCCTTCCTTGTTCTCCTGCGTGAGGGGAAGGACCCTGTTGCAACAGCAAAAATAAAGGCTTTGCTTCTCAAACTTCTCTGGTTGGCCTCTGTTATATTCTCTGACCAATGGAGAACCCAATAAGGGCTCTTGTGTACCCCATAGGGCAGCGTTTCTCAACCGGTGTTCCGCGGCACACTACTGTGCCGCGAGACGCTGGCTGGTGTGCCGCGACAAGAAGGGCGATTTGCATTGTCACGTCGCTGACCCGCCAGAAAGGAAGCCGGCCGGGTCACGACGCGAGGCGAGCACCCGCGTCGTGACCCGGCCGGCTTCCTTTCCGGCGGGTCAGTGTGGGTATTGGCAGCCGCCAGGCACGTGACAATGCAAATCGCCCTTCTCGTCGCCGCACGTCGCGGCAAAATTTAGAGTCGGCATCCAGCCGGAGGCCAGAGAGGGCGCCGCCGCCGCCTGGGGAGGAGGAGGCAGGCGGGGAAGGCTGTGCAGGGCTTCCCTTCGCCGGGCCAGAGCGGCGGCGGCTGCCTGGGGCGGCTGGGAGGGAGGCGGCGGCCGCTCGCTCCGCAGGCTCTGCGCCTGGTGGGTCCACCTGGCTACCGCGCAGCAGTTCTTCAGTGGCATGCTTTACATCTCCCCTCCAAACTAAACTAAAGGGCGGCACAGAGTTGGTGTGCCGCGGGATTTTTTTTCATAGAACAAGTGTGCCGTGGCCCAAAAAAGGTTGAGAAACACTGCCATAGGGAATAAGGGCAGATTTTTGCTTATTACATCCATGAGAGCCAGAAGCACTTATGGGTCTCAGGACATCAACATTTGATTGTTAGCCAAGTGGAAAGCTTTAATATGGGGGTGCAGAGCCTTTTTTCAATAGGGGGGCCGCATTCCATTCTGGGCAACCTTCAGGGGGCAGGGCACATGCCAGTGGTAGGCGGGGCCAGGAGCAACAGCGGGTGGAGCAATCAATGTTGACTTTGCCTTTGCACAGTGGGCTACCGTAGTTTCTACACACACAAACATGTAGGCACACACAACACACTCTATCCTTCAAGCAAGAGGCACAATCAGAGTTCAAGGACACCGTCCAATGAAGCAGAAACACCCAAGCAAGGTGCAGGAGGGGATGTGGCCTGGGGAGAGTCCCAGGGCCAGACAGAGAGGCTTGGCGGGGGTCATGTTGTGCCCCTGGCTCTGATGGTCCCCACCTCTGGTTTTTGGTACAAAGCAGGATCAGTGAGGGGTGGGGCCTGAGGGGCATTCAAAGGGCCAAATAAAGAGGGCTAGAGGGCCACATTTGGTCCTTGCACCTTAGGTCCAGATCCTCAAAGTGTCCGTATTTTCCAGGGACAGTCCCAGATTTACAAAATCTGTCCCAGTTTCTGATTTGATCCCGGAATGACCCTCTTTTCCTTAGGACATCCCTATTTTCATTGGAGAAAAGTTGGAGGGTATGGAGTTATGGAACTCCTGAGTCAAGGAGATAAGTAACCAAAGGTAGCCCTGTACGTATAGGGAAGGTTTAAAAATTTTTAAATTTTAAATGTTAAATTTTTTAAATGTTTTTTAATGTACTGTATGTTGAAAGCTACCTAGAGTGGCTGGGGCAACCCGGAATGAACCAGGCTCTGTGAAGGGGCCCTGATCTCTTCAGAATCAGGCTCTTCCCTGAGACGCCCATTGTGTTTCTTTGGCCAATCTCTCAATGTGGGTCACCTTCCTTAAGAATAGAGATAATTCACTTTCTTCAGGAGCTTTGCCAAGAGCAATTGAAATTCTCCTTTCCCTGAGAATAGAAAAAGAATTAAGCCCAAGAGTGGATTTGTCAATGTCAGACTTTATTTTCTGCACCCAGACATCCTTTCGCTCCCGTTTAAATTGAAATGCAATTGCTGGACCCGACTCCTTTTTCTGCTTTCGTTCTCCTGTCTCCAGCTCAATGACTGCGTGTCCTGATTTTCGTGTTTTGTCTCGAACATTTCAATCCGCAGGAAGCCAGAAAATGTGTTTATTGGTGGCTCTTTAATAAATACATATTTAAGTTGCTAGACATTTTTAAAGGATTCAGATGAGACGATTTACAAATATGTATACAGTATAAAGCTTGGGAAATGTGTACACGAATCGTGGGATAAGCCTTGATTAAAAATTCATTTCCAGAGGATTACTGGAATCAGGTTGTTTATTTGGGATTGCTATATTATGTTTTGAATTAGATTACCAGTAAGCTGCACTCGGGGGCCTTTGCTATGTATTTCTGTTATAATTATTGAATTGCCATCTTTGCTTGCCTCTTGATTTTGCTGGAGGTATTCAGTCTCACACTGGACCTTTAGGTTTGCAAAAGTAAGGTGGATCAAAAGGCTCTGTCACCCTCGAGCAGCAAATCCTCTTCTTTTCAGTTAAATTTATTGATTTTAATGAGGCAGACAAAAAGAAAAATGATTACACTGGCAACAGCCTTCCACAAGCTGCTCACAAAGAAGAAAACAGTGGCAAGTTTTAAAAACCTCCTAAAGACCTATATTTAAGCAGGCATTGTTGGGCTATTAAGATTAATCACACTATTTTGTTTTGTTATTTATTGATATTTAACTCAATGTTAACTCAGGTGGCGCTGTGGGTAAACCACAGAGCCTAGGGCTTGCTGATCAGAAGGTCGGCGGTTCAAATCCCTGTGATGGGGTGAGCTCCCGTTGCTTGGTCCCAGCTCCTGCCAACCTAGCAGTTCGAAAGCACCTCAAAATGCAAGTAGATAAATAGGAACCTCTACAGCGGGAAGGTAAACGACATTTCCATGTGCTGCTCTGGTTTGCCAGAAGCGGCTTTGTCATGCTGGCCACATGACCTGGAAGCTGTACGCCGGCTCCCTCGGCCAATAATGCGAGATGAGCGCGCAACCCCAGAGTCGGTCACGACTGGACCTAATGGTCAGGGGTCCCTTTACCTTTTAACTCAATGTTAACTCAAAATTAAAAGACGCCTGCTTCTTGGGAGAAAAGCAATGACAAACCTAGACAGCATCTTAAAAAGCAGAGACATCACCTTGCCGACAAAGGTCCATATAGTTAAAGCTATGGTTTTTCCCAGTAGTGATGTATGGAAGTAAGAGCTGGACCACAAAGAAGGCTGGTGGCCGAAAAATTGATGCTTTTGAATTCTGGTGCTGGAGGATACTCTTAAGAGTCCCATAGACTGCAAGAAGATGAAACCTATCCATTCTTTTTTTTATTTATTGAAAAGAAACCTATCCATTTTGCAGGAAATCAGCCCCGAGTGCTCATTGGAAGGACAGATCATGAAGCTGAGGCTCCAATACTTTGGACACCTCATGAGAAGAGAAGACTCCCTGTAAAAGACCCTGATGTTGGGAAAGATGGAGGGCACAAGGAGAAGGGGACAGCAGAGGACGAGATGGTTGGACAGTGTTCTCGAAGCTACCAACATGAGTCTGAACAAACTGCGGGAGGCAGTGGAAGACAGGAGTGCCTGGCGTGCTCTGGTCCATGGGGGTCACGAAGAGTCGGACACGACTAAACGACTAAACAACAACTCAATGTTTCATCAATGGCTTCTCTGTTTTTACCAATGTATTCCTTTGTATTTTTGGTTTTGATTGCATTTTTCATTCTCTTTTAAAAAATACCTTTTTGTGTTTTATGTAAACTGCTTACGGGTGTTATAGAAATTCTAAGGTCTCAAATATAGAAAAAATGTTGATAATTGCACATACATAAGTATATAAGCCACCTGTCTAAAATAGTACAGGAGAGCAATCCAAAAGCCATCTTGGCTCTGCTAAAGACTCTCAATATTTCCTCTGCCTCCTTAGTCCTCCTTGTGTGAGAACAGGGGACATTTGTGAATGGATTTCTTTCCTATGTCATTGTTTGCTCAGATGCTCTGCATTGAGGGATGCCTGCTGGCATCCTAATTGTCTTATCAGATGCTAATGTTTTGTGTAAACTGTGTCTGGAACAATGTCAAACTTGCTAAATATTCAAGAATAACGCACCTTGGCCTGCCTGAGCCACAGCAACTCCACCTTTATAGAAATGTAAAATGTCCGTGTTTGTGTATGATGACTTTTCTCAGAAACCGCTTGACCGATTGCGTTGAAATTTTGACACAACGTTCCATTCCAATATGCGAGTGTTTGCATAAGCTTAAATTATATAGGTGCCATACCTGTCACAGGTAAAAACATGATTTTGTGTACACAAATACCGCCCTCCAGTGGTCGTCAAAGGAACAGATGCCGTATCTGTTTGTGTAGCAATAGCGCCATCTGTTGGACGTCATAGACTCTTCGGGGAACCAGAGGGGGTGGTGGAACGTTTCCACGTTCCCGCCCCCTCCTCCTCCTCCTACCTCACCAGATCCATAGTCGCAGGATGGAGAGGGAGGGCAGCAGGTAGCAGGGCCGCCTCTAGGTAGAGTCCCGGTGGCGCGGTGCGCTAGGGTGCCGGGCCGGTAGGCGGGGCGCTGCGCGGCAAAGCCGCGTGGAAGCCATGCTGCACCCTGCGAGGGCGGGGGCGCCGGAGCGATCTCTGCCCCTCAGCGCCAGGGCGCCCGACCTGCTCGAGACTGCCCTGGCAGGTAGCCTGGGGAAGCAGGCTGGGCCTCGCCGCTCCTCACCTCACACCACCCACAGCCACTGACACCGCCAACGCCACAAGAGGCAGTCTGGGCCCCGCAATCGCCACCACCACCGCCGCTGGGAGAGGCAGGCCGGGCCCCGCAACTCCCATGCTGACGCCCCAAGAGCCAGGCCAGGCCGGGCCTCGCCTATCTTCACCGGGCAGAAAGGGAGGCCGACAGCCAGCCCAGGAGACAGGCCGGACCTCGCCACTACTTACTTCCCACACCAACGCCACGAGAGGCCCCGCCACCACCACCACCACCGCCACCATGAGAGGCAGGCCGCAAACACTGACGACGCCGACACCACAAGATGCAGGCTGGGACCCACAACCGCCTTCGCAGCAAGAGGCAGGCCGGGCCCCGCAACCGCCGACGCCAGCCACAGCAACGCGTGGCCGGGTACAGCTAGTGTGAGATGTCATTTCTAACTGTAGAGAGGATGTCCTTCTTCTCCACGCCAAAATGCAAACCCTTAAAAGAGATGTTTCTTCTGGGCTCTGGGTCTCTCTTGCCTCCTTACTAGGAGGGCAGGGAACTCAGTTGCAACAGGAAAATAAAGATCTGCCTTGCTTTCACTGCCAACCTGGTTCCATCCATTCATCTCTGACCATAGCTGCCAAGTTTTCCCTTTTCTCGCGAGGAAGCCTATTCAGCATAAGGGAAAATCCCTTTAAAAAAGGGATAACTTGGCAGCTATGTCTCTGACGGATTATGGATTTAGGCCCAATCCCTTGGGGGAGTTGGGCAGCAAAAGCCAACCACCCCTGTTTTTCTTTATCAGGGGTTTTGGGTATTAAGCAATATTGATGGTGAGGAGTGCTAGTGTTATGAGAACAGCATTCCCAAGCAAGCAAACCGTCCCTCAAACTAGCTGGAATTTTGTTTGTTGGCGGGCGAGGATCATCAGTTATGTAAAGCAGCGACAAAACACGAGAAAGTTAAGAAGTCCTTGGGACAAAGTTTAAAATCCATGAAGCTAAGGCACCAAGAATGCTGTTGAACTCACAGGAGAACAGCTTTCCCCCAGCTCCATGCATACTTTTGCAAACTTCCGTCGTGTTGCCTCTTAATCGCCTTTTCTCTAAACTTAAAAAAGCCCCAAACGCTGCAACCTTCGAAGCATTTTTTTCCCCGCCCAAAGAATTCTGGGCGCTGTAGTTTTGTTAAGGGCGCCGGCAATTGTAATTCTGCGAAGGGTGAACTACACGGCCCAGAATCCCTTGCGGGAAAGCCTGCCCTTCGAACGCGCTTTAAAAGGATAGTGTCAGGTGGCTAGTCCGCATGAAGGCTGCCGGCAGCTGACGCCCCCTTGCGGCTGTTACGAGACCCCAGGGGTCCCTCCCACGCCCGGGGAGGGGATGGTGTGCCGCATCTGAGCACCTAGATCCGCCCCAAAGCGTCGCGGCGGCGCCTCCTCCTCGTCCCTCCTCTCGGCCGGGTCTTGCTGGAGCCGCGGGCGAGAGCGAAGATGGCGACGTGGGCGTGCGGGATGCCGGCGCGGCGCTTGCTGCTAATGGCGGCGCTGCGGGGCGGAGACCCTTGCCTGGCCCGCGGAAGCGGCGGGGCCCGGTGAGCAGCTTGCCCTCCCCTCTCATCCCCACCCGGAGCCCTCCCCCGATGCTGCCTTGCGCACCTCTCCATGCCCAAAGTCTTGCGCCTCTGCCTGCGCCACGGGCGCTCCCCGGGTGGCAAAGGGTTAATCTCCAGCAAAAAAAAAGGGGGGGGAGAGATTTCAAGTCTGCCTTAGGATCGCAACCAAGGCCCGCAACAAACCCAGGAGGAAGGAAAAGGATCGTTTTCACTTTGCGCTCTTGGAGGGCTAGTGAGAACTGGCGCTGGAAGCGACAGGGGCGGCTTTTGCCACCGGGTGCTCTTAAAACGTAGTGGATTTTGGGGTCGTATCCAGCGTTGGGGTTCTACTCATAGGAGGCCCATTGAAATTAATGGACGTTACTTAACCTAGTGCCATGAACTTCAATGGGCCTGCTCTTGACTTTGTTGAATGCAACCCTTTCTGTTTTAAAATACTGTACAGTACTCATTTGCTTGATTCTTGAGAGTTTTGAGAGTCTTCTCTCTTTTCCCTCTTCTGTCTGTCATGGATGCTTTAGCTAAGATTCCTGCATTGCAGGGGGTTGGACTAAATGCCCCTTGGGTCCCTTCCAACTCTTAAGATTCTATGACGCTTTAGGCTGCAAAGCTAATCCCATTGAACTGCAAGTAAGCCCCACTGAATCTAGCAGGATTTTTGTCTGAGTAGATGGACTTATTAGGCTTGCGCTGTAAGTAACAAATTACTGTATTTGGAAAGCTGGAATTTTGGACTAGACTAGAGATTAGCTACGAGTCCTTGGATAACAGGTCAGTCTTCTCCAACTTGGTGCCTTCCAGCAATTTTGGACTCCAGCTGCCACCGACCCCAGCATCTTATGGCTGGAGGGCACCAGATTGGGGAACACTGGTGTCCATGTTCACATAGTCGCAGCCCCTGAAGGGGCCAGTGGGGATCCTTGCCTCCCTGATGGATTGTTTACCATCTATTTTCTGAAGTTAATGAATGACCAGCATTGGTGCAAAGGTCTTGGCCTCAAAGAAAGGGTATCTCTCTCTCTCACTCACTCTCCCCATCTCTCTCTTTATTTATCTAGTTGCCATCTTAGATCAGAAGCAGAATATTAGATCCATAACATTCGCTGGACTGGAATGGTACCCATTGCTCGGTAGAGCTGTGTTCGAGAGAAGCCGTTCGTTTTTTTATTTTGCAGCTTTTGCAGATAGATATTTTATTTTTACGTGGGGGGAGAGAGAAGCTTGATCAGAATTTCTATATAACCATATTTGTACCGAAAACTTCCCTTTCATGTCGGTTATCCAACCTTGCGACGTAGTTCTGGATTATTATTCTCCATCTCCTAGATCAGGCATCCCCAAACTGCGGCCCTCCAGATGTTTTGGCCTACAACTCCCAGGATCCCTAGCTAACAGGACCAGTGGTTGGGGAAGATGGGAATTGTATTCGAAAACATCTGGAGGGCTGAAGTTTGGGGATGCCTGTCCTAGATTTTGCAGGGGGGGGAGAGGTGAAATGTGGGGTCCGTCCTGATTCACATTTCACTCTTATTTCACAAGATTTATATACCGATGGATTGCAATAACCTCAAAGCAGTTTGCAAAAAGAGCAAAATGTTAAAATTACCATTTAAAAAGTTTTAAACAACTGTTTTAAAATAATTTTAAAAATCAACAATAAGGTAAAAAGCAGATTCAAACAGATGCTGACATTCTGCATGTCTGGATAAGCTTGTCTGAACAAAAAATGTTTTCAGCTGCACCCATTTTACAGCTGGGAATGAAGCTTGGAGCAAGCTGGTATGCGAAACTAAAGTAAACCAGTAGCAGTTTTACAAGCTGCAAAATGCTCCATTTGTCCTCTACCAGCTCGTTTTTTAAGAGCCCATGCGAACTGATGCAGAATTATCCACAACACAAGGGCATAATAACTTAAAACAAGGAAGGCTACCTGCTTCAGAACCCTTATGCTGATTTATGCAAATTATAGGGACTGAAACTCATTATTGGCCTTTGAGAAGTAATGAATCAACATTTGTCCTGTTCCTTGGTCGCCTGGAGGTCATTTCTCACTCACCATAGGCAACCAGGTGCATTGCAATTCAGAAACCTGGTCCGGATGTTTTGCTGCGAAGGCTGCCACCTCCTCTTTCCTTTTGTGGGTTGCCTTTCTGACCATAGCTGCCACGTCTCCCATTCTTTGCGGGAAACCCACGTATTTTAAACCGTTTCCTGCTGGCAGCCCGGATTGGAAAAAATCCCGTAAATCCCCCGGATTTCCTACCTGCCAGGGAGGCTCCATTTTGGGTCCTGGCGCCGCCCGATTTCCGGTGCCCAGACATGGGTAGCACGGCACTGGAAGTCGCTTCTACGCATGTCCGGACATGCGTAGAAGTGACTTCCGGTACTGCGCTACCCATGTACGGGCACCGGAAATCGGGCGGCGCCAGCACCGGAAGTTGCTTCTACGGTGTCGCTTGGGACTAGCCAACGTTCGGTGCCGCGCCGCTGCTGATCCCACATTTTTCAGCGGGAGACTTGGCAGCTATGTTTCTGACACCTGCGTTTTCTTTCAGGGACTACTCCAAAGACCACGAAAGCAGCTGGTTCCGTTCCCTCTTCGTCCACAAAGTGGACCCCCGAAAGGATGCTCATTCCAACCTCCTGTCAAAGAAAGAGACCAACCACTTGTACAAGATACAGTGTGAGCCGCCACCCCCCCTTGCCCCTAAGCTTCCTTTCCCCTCTGCTCTGGCCATAAACCTCTCTGTTGCTTTCTGCTCGGGTGAGGGCAGAGGGCTGGTCCACGGGTAAGGACTACGCAGTACCACCAGCAGCAGATTTCCTGTCTTCTGCTTAGCAGAGCATTTATTTTATTACTTTATTACGGTCATAGACCGTAAACATCTAAATAAGTAGCATAACAGTATGAATCTAAGCGAATAATTATTAAATATAGGGGAACAAGAACCAAACGTAGATTTAAACATATACATAGAATAACTAGTGGTTTTCAGCCCGTTCAATAACGGGCACTAGAATCCTGGGACCTGTCCTTGCTGTCGGCGGCAGGGGGACAGGAATGGAGGAGGAGAAAGCGCTGCTTTCTCCTCCTTCCTTCCTCTCCCCCAGCCGCCGACAGGAAGGACGCGCGCACTCTCCCCCCCCCCCCGCCTCCTCCAACCGCCGCTCCTCACGGCCAGGGAGGGTTGTGAGGAGGCCTTCGCCGGCCTCCACCCTCGCTTCTCTGACGTGCCCTGCAGTGAGGCGGTGTCCGGCGGGAGCGGCGGTTGGAGGAGGCAGAGTGGGGGGAGAGTGTGCGCGCGCAGTCTCTGCTGTCCAATCCCTGTATCCCTGGGGCACATGCGCAGTGACCCAGGAACACACGGGACAGCTTGGACGCAGGGACAACTTGGACATTATTATATAGGATTAAGCATAGACGATGGGTGAGTAAAAATTTATAAGAAAAATTAAAAGATCAGTTAATACAGCTATATGGGGTGGGCTTCAGAAGTGCGGATCTAACAATATGGGCCTTCAGTTTAGGATTGAATTGTAGTATAGACCATTCTTCGTAAGATATCTATCATGGCAGCGCAAAATCTGGCGACTGAATATGTGATTTCTGGGCTCTATATGTAATAGGGAGATGTTGTGGTGTTCCGAATTCCCAGGAAACTTATATAAGATGGGTTGGATAAACCTAGTTCGAATGTCTATATATTCAGCAGAGCAGCGTGGGGAGGTGGGTGATAGACGAAGAGCCTTCCAGGCTTTGCGTAAAAACCATGGAAGCTTCTTGGGGCAGAACTTTGGCTTTCTGAAAACTTTTTAATATACAGTACAGTATATATTTTAAATTATCATTCTTTTACTTTTTCACATATAAGAAACATAATTCAAAATACAGTCGTACCTTGGAAGCTGAACGCCTTGTCAGTCGAACATTTTGGCTCCCGAACGCTGCAAACCCAGAAGTGAGTGTTCCGAGTTGCAAGCATTCTGTGGAAGCCAAATGTCCGACACGGGTTCCGATTGCATGCCGGAAGCTCCTGCAGCCAATCGGAAGCCGCACCTTGGTTGCCAAACGTATTGGAAGTCGAACGGACTTCCAGAACGGATTCTGTTTGGCTTCTAAGGTACGACTGTACAATAACCAACAGCAATAGCAGCTGGTGTGTTATTTCTCGGAAACAAAGTATAGCAGCAGCTTAAAGCTGGAACTGCTGCTTAGAAGAAGTTTATAATGCGTATTAAAGTCTAGTCCAATTAGGTCTCTCCATATGTTTCTCCGGATCTGGGGAGGCTGTCTCAATTGATGGTTGCGTCTCAAATGGGAGATGAATGGATGCCAGGTGTTGTAAAAGGATGAAGGAGAAACGCTTAATATTAAGGCATTGGTTGGAGGGCAACGAGTCAAGTTTCTCGACCTCATGATTACAGAAGCTACATTGACAGTCTCTGTTGCCTGTGATATAGTGACTTCTTGCTGCCTGCTTCCAACCAATCTATCAGGGTCCATGGCAGACTTAGTCAAACCACCACCACCCCACCGCCAAATCTGTTTCTTGCCTCCAAGAAGTTCCAAATTCTGTGCAAGATGCAAATAATAAACAAACAGACAAACAGACACTCAGAATTAAGTGTGCTGGTTAAGCAGGAATAATGCACACAAAATAATATCCCAGTATCTGAAGCGCTGTCACGTGGAGCAAGCTGTTTTTCTGCTGCTCCAGGAGATAAGGACCCAAACCAATGGATTCAAACAACAAGGAAGGAGATTCTGACGGAGCGTTCAGAAGAACTTTTGAGTTGTTTGACAGTGGAATGGGCTCCCTTGGAAGGTAGTGGCCTTTTCCCTTCATTGGAGGTTTTTAAACACTGGTGGAATGGGCCACCTGTCAGCGATTCTTTAGCCATAATTCCTGTCTCGCAGGGAGCTGGACTCGATGACCCTTGGGGTGCCTTCCATCTCTACAGTTCTAGGATTCCATTTCAAAACAAAACACCCTGTTGCCGTTACTTGAGAATTTGAGAACAGAATCTGGATTCTGGAATAGAATCTGGATTCTTGATGTGTCTTTTATCTGGCCAGAATACTTGTTGCTTCAGGAAATGTATTGTTATTTCTTTGGTGCAGAATGCTTTCTGTGGGGCAGCCACAAATAATTTCCCTGCTGGCTCACCAGGGGAGCGAGTTGGTGCTGTTCAATGAGACTCTTTTCCTGCAAGCTCGATTGCTTCTTCTGCTCTTCCTCCCTCCCTGTTGTTTTGCATTTGATGCTAAGCCAAATGCAACTGTTTTCTTTGTCATTTCAGTCCACAATGTGAAACCTGAGTGCCTGGATGCCTATAACAACCTGACGTAAGTCTCTCCCGCTGTCAGGAATCCTGAGATTGAGAAGAGAGGTTATTTTAAAGGCCCTAACGACAGCATGGTGCAATTCAATAATAAAATTCCACAAACGGGAATTCTGCTGCAGTGTTCAGGGAGCCGTCCAGTTCCTACTCCCATCTTCCCAGAGACTCCATTCCTTTTAAAATATTTATTTATTTATTTGGTCTTTCAAATTAAAATTTTACAGAGATATATAACAACAACAACAACAACAACAACAACAACAACAACAACAACAACAACAATTTATTATTTATACCCTGCCCATCTGGGCAGCTTACAACAGAAAAATGAAATAAAACAATTAAACATTAAAAGCCTCCCTAAACAGGGCTGCCTTCAGATGTCTTCTAAAAATCTGGTAGCTGTTTTTCTCTTTGACATCTGATGGGAAGGCGTTCCACAGGACAGGCACCACCACCGAGAAGGCCCTCTGCCTGGTTCCCTGCAACTTGGCTTCTCGCAACGAGGGAACCGTCAGAAGGCCCTCGGTACTGGACCTCAGAACGATGGGGGTGGAGACATATTAAGTGTGAATCATAAAAACAAGATTCCAAGGAATCTCCTGGACTTCCATCCTCCCCTTTGTGGGTCCCTATTATTAATAATTTCCTCTGGCATCTTTTATGATGATACAAATCTTTTTACCTGTTCCATTATGTCCAGAATTCATCCTTAAACTACAAGTGATATTCCAATCCTACTAACGATTTTAACTGTTTACAGTGGTCTTTAAGATAAGTTACAATTTCCCCCCATTCCTTATTAAAATTTTTAGTATTCCTGATTTCTGAGTCTTCCAGTCTTTTTAGCCATTTTGGCATAGTCCATAAGCTTCATCTGCCATTCTTCCTGGTCAGGACTTTATCTTCTTTCCATTTCTGGGCCCCCAGACACTCCATTCCATCCATCCTGTCCTTTCCAGGTACTGCATTCTGCCCCCCCCCAAGTTTTCCTTTAAAAAAATCAGACAGCATTTGTTTAAAAGTATAGTGTGTTCTCAGCCTTGTTTTTAGAGGCAGGGGCTGTGTGTAAGGAGGAACATAATTTAAAATCCAATAAACAACAACAATAGCTAGAGGTGTATTAAATTGTGTGTGTGGAGAGAGAGAGAGAGAGAGAGAGAGAGACGCTTTTCAACTTTTCATAATACTAGGTCCGCCTGTGAAGGCACCTGCCTGATATCAACAGGCAGGGAGTTCCAAAGTGTAGGTGCTTTGGGGAATTTTAGGGACAGAACTACCCAAACATTATAGAAGTTTATTCATGTGTGTGACTACAGTGGCAAGAATGTTACTCGTCCCAAAAATGGAAAGAAGTAGTCCCAGAGAAAGAAGAATGGGTACAAAAACTTGCGGAATATGCAGAAATGGCAAAAACGTACCAGGAAAAATAAGAAATCAAGATAACAAGCTTTTTTTAAATAAAGGAATGGAAATAGTTTATTGAATATTTACAAACAGATAAGAACATTGGTAGGATTATTGTAACAACCTGCAGTTTTTAAAGAGTATATGTTTAAAGTAAATGAGTAAATGAAGTTAATTTGGAATATGTGGGGGGGGGATAATTTAAGCAACCGCAGAAAGGGGGGAGTCGAGTTTTGAAATGTTTAAATGATTGTAAAATTATTGAAATGTATAAAACTGACAATAATAAAACCATAAAAATTCGGTCTAATCTAATTAGCAGTGTCAAAATATCTTCAGAACATCTTCAGGACTAGCTAAAGAGGATCCAGTGATATTAACCGCTGTAGTCCCTAAGTAGTAACACTCCTTTTAATCAGTTTTCTTTTAAACAACTGTTAAAATTTATACTTATTGCCTATTTTTAGATTATTATTGTTTTTCTTTTATTATGTACTGCATATTTATGTGTGTGCTGGTCAAGAACCGTAATAATAAATTTGAATTAAATTGAATAAAACAAAACCAAAAGTGTAGGTGCCGCCACACTAAAATATCAAGTTTTTACAAATGCGGAGCAGGCATTACGTGGTACTTGTAACAGTGCCAGTTCTGCTGATCGAAGTGGTTGAAGGGACAAATGTGGACTAAGGTGATGCCGTAGGTATTGTTATGAATAATTGCTGCTAACAATAAATGTGAGCCTTGGCTATACCCACCTTGCCTGTCGATTCCATGTCTGCTTTGCAGGGAGCAGGTACTTCCAAAGCTGCACTCGGACTCGGACTACCCCTGCGACCTGGTTGGCAACTGGAATACTTGGTACGGTGAACAGGACCAGGCAGGTGAGGGGGCAGGGCCAACCATGCAGGGTGGGTTTAGGGGCCTTTGAGTTCTACCTTGACAGGAAGTTCATTGCATATGACTCGGGGAGCCATAGTGATTCAGCCCATTCTCCCCCTCCGTTTTTTTTTTTAAAAAAAAAACAAATCCGTAATCTGTTAGCCACTGCCTCTAATCAGAACCTCCATCATCATCACTTTCAATTTGTATACCGTCTTTCTATCTTACAATACTCAATGTGGTTTACAAGCTGAAGAAACAAAGAATGTACGGGATCGGAGTGAAGTAGCAGTGGAAGAAGATTGGAAGAAATTTTAAATTTATTTAAAGAATAAACGTATAATAGATTAGAATTAGTGGAAGTGAGGGAGATAAAATAGAGGTTGTAGATAATACAATGGTGTGAAATAAGTATTGATAGAAGTTAAGGACAATCTAATTAAGAAGTAAGATCTAGATAGAATATAAAAGGATAAGATATAAAAGATTAAAGAATTAAGGTATAGTTAAAGTAACAATTAGAATTTATATAAGATTTAGAGTTTACTACGGGGGATATGTAAAGAATCGCAGAAGGAGGTGGAATGAGGAAGTCAATAGATTGGAAATAAGGGTTATAGTTAGAATTTTTGTTTTTGCATTTTTGTATTTTTTTGTATTCTTTTTGTATTCTTGTTTTTTCTTTTTTATGTTTTGTAATTTTCTTTGTGTGTTTTGTATTTTTGTATGTTTTGTTGTTTGAGAAAATCTTTAATAAATACATTTAAAAAAAGAAACAGCAACAAGTAAAAAAAAGAAACAAAGAATGTACACCTTATAATAATCTAATGCAATACAAAAATGTGATAATAAAACACAACTTTAAAATAAGTAACCTGCATCAAACAAAGTAACATTCAACAATCATTAGAATAGTATAGAATAATAATATCAGCATATAAAAATTAAACAGAAATCCACTCTTGACAATTACAATACATGATTTCTAAACTACAATCAGTAAAACAACGGCAAGCCACAGTGCATAAAATAATACAACACAAATTGAGAAGCAGAGACTCTCATGTGCAAGAGCAGTACATCCACAATTACTAGATGCTGTGTGCATTCCCAAAGGAGGCTCTCGAGATTCAGCCCTTCCTCCTCCCGATAAAAAAAGGGGAATTTCAAGACTTGATCAACCACAATCGCCTTCTGCATGCAAAATGGATGCTCTAGCAGTGAGCCACGTGGATGTTCGCTTTCAGCTGGGGTTTTTGGCCTGTTTCTTTGTTTGGGCTTGCACGGATTTGAGGCTCTCCTCTTCTTGTCCTAGTGCACCTCTGGCGATTCACCGGTGGCTACCCAGCCCTCGTGGACTGCATGAACAAGCTGAAACAGAACCAGGTACCAAGCACAGGTCTCTCTTCTCCAGGTGTACTGCTGGCAAGCCGGTGGTGGCACTGCCAGGCCACATCTGGCTAGCTGGTCTCTGCAGCAAAGAGCCGGCAGCAATCTTAATGGCACAGTTGAGTAGCCAAGGTGATGCCTTCCAGATGTTGGGGGTCCCCAACTCCCATCGGTCCAGCCAGCATGGCCCTCGATCAAGAATGATGGGACACCTGGAACATGCCAACATAGGAAGGCCTTTGGTCCAGCGAGCTTAGTGTTGTATACTCTGACTGGCAGCAGCTCTCCAGGGTTTCAGACAGGGAGTTTCTCTCAGCCTAACATGGAGATGTTGGGGGTTGGACCTGGGACCTTCTGCATACATAGCAGATGCTCTACCACTGAGTTGCGGCCCTACCACATTGCATACCCTCTGGGTAGAGTGTTAGGCTTGTGCATTTGACCCCTGGTTCAAGTCCCTGGCTAACTATAATAATTTATTATTTATACCCCGCCCATCTGCCTGGGTTTCCCCAGCCACTCTGGGCAGCTCCCAACATAATTAAAAGCACAATAAAACATCAAACATTAAAAATGTCCCGATACAGGACTGCCTTCTGATGTCTTCTAAAAGTCAGATAATTGTTTATTTCCTTGACATCTGATGGGAGGGTGTTCCACAGGGCGGGTGCCACTACCAAGAAGGCCCTCTGCCTGGTTCCCTGTAACCTCACTTCTTGCAGGGAGGGAACCGCCAGAAGGCCCTCGGAGCTGGACCTCAGTGTCCGGGCTGAACGATGGGGGTGGAGACGCTCCTTCAGGTATACTGGGCCGAGGACATTTAGGGCTTTATAAAGTTCGGCACCAACACTCTGAATTGTGCTCGGAAATGTACTGGGAGCCAATGTAGGTCTTTCAGGACCGGTGTCATATGGTCTCGGTAGCCATTCCTAGTCACCTGTCTAGCTGCTACATTCTGGATTAGTTGCAGTTTCCAGATCACCTTCAAACTCTGGCTGGGTTGACCCAAACAATAACCATCTGACATATAAGTACTGTCAACACATGACTTTCAGGTCAGTGAGGACTAGAAACTCGCTTGAAAGAATATAAGAACCAAATTCCATGCTTACACAGCACAACACTAGCCCACTCTCTTGGATCATGCCCCCCCATGGAAAGTACTGAAAGCCCACAGCTAAGTGCCGAAGTGACCCTTTTGATCTTTCCCCCTCTTCAGGAGTACCTGGAATTCCGGAAGGAGAGGAGCAAAATGCTGCTGTCCCGAAGAAACCAGCTGCTATTGGAGTTCAGCTTTTGGAATGAGCCTTTGCCACGACCTGGGCCCAATATATATGAACTGAGGACGTACAAGCTGAAAGTGAGTTCTGGGGGCTGAATGTTAGGGAGGGGGCGGATGTTACAGCTCAGGATACTAATATCTCCTGGAACATTTCAGCCAATATGAAACCTACACGGGCCATCGGGTCATCTGACACCCTTCTAGGAAAGCTTATGGTCAGTGAGGCAATTGAGGAGTTTGTTGGACCTTGCATTCTCTGCAGAATTTGAGTTCTAGCAGGTATTGGAATAGTTGAAGTCTCCTATGACTACTGTATCCCTCCATTTTGAATGTTTGGTAATCTACTCTAGGAAGGCATCATCCAGGTCTTCAGTCTGGCTTG
The DNA here is from genome assembly GCF_963506605.1 of Zootoca vivipara. NCBI lineage: Eukaryota > Metazoa > Chordata > Lepidosauria > Squamata > Lacertidae > Zootoca > Zootoca vivipara. The sequence goes on along the minus strand of NC_083292.1, from coordinate 18,991,082 downwards.
GAGGTCTATAGCGCGCACACACACACCCATTGGAAGGTCACTGTTTAACTCTCCTACAGTTTTCACCCATATACTCTTAATTGTGGGAATGTTCAGGAATGTGGATGAGGAGATATTGTTTAATATATCCTATCCCCGCTTGCGCTAGCAAGCACAAAACTTTAGCAGAGTAAAAACATTCCCCTTTTGCAAAATACACAGCAGAAGAACGTTTGCGCAGGCTTGATTTAAGCCACTAAAATAAAGTGTATTTTCCTGGTATTTCCCCTTTTTCCCTCTTAAAAGAAAAGACACAACACAATGCTCTTAAAAGTATAAAAGATGTTTACTTACAAGCATCTCGAGGTACAGCACACTCAAGAGGTAGACTTGCTTAGTTAAAAGGTAATATATACATTGTGAAGTTCACTTATAAGAAGTGAGACTCCATCTCATCTCTCTCTCTAGGCTGGAGGCCTTGAGGGAGAGACTCACTAAGATGTGTGTAGTCCAAGAGGTCTGGTCCAAGAGAGGGAAAATGGCTGTTTCCTTCAGGATTTATCTGCCACTTCCTCAACTCATTTGCATGTGAAGGAAGAGGAAACTACGCTTAGTCATATCCTCCTCCTCAGTCCTCCAAGTGGACTATCTAGGGATTGTTGTGACTTGACTGCACTTAACCCTTTGCATCCCACAAACCCCTTCTCAGGCAATTCACAACATACACAAAAACATACATAAATAACTTTAATCAACCACCCAAGAGTCCCAGCTTGCCACGAAGATCCTGGAACTTCTCTCTTGGCAGGGGCTTTGTTAGGACATCTGCAGTCATCTGGTCAGTGTTGCAGTAACACATTTCAACAAGTCCATCCTCGATCACCTGGCGTATGTAGTGGTACCTGACCCCAATGTGTTTGGTGCGTGCAAGGAACTTTTCACTTTGTGTCAGCTTCATACTGCTCTGATTGTCCTCCATCAAGCTGACAGGTCCCGTTCTTGGCACGCCAAAGTCCTTCAGGAGCTGATCCAGCCAGGGGATCTCTCTGCAAGCTTCCGAAGCCGCAATGTACTCAGATTCTGTGGACGATAAAGCTACACATTTCTGTTTATAGCTGCCCCATGCAATAGCTCCGTCCCCATACATAAAAACATAGCCACTTGTGGATTTATAATCCTTATTGTCCCCAGCCCAATCCGCATCAGTGTACCCAAGCAGTTTAGGGTCTCTGACAGCTGGCAGTTTTAATTTACAGTCCATGGTTCCCTTTAGATAACGAACAACCCTCTTAACTCCAGCCCAATCATGCTCAGTGGGACAACTTACTTTCCTACTTAGGATCCCCACTGCACTTGCCAGGTCAGGTCTGCATGTGGTAACCAAATACAAAAGTTTGCCGACCGCTGACCTGTATTGCGTGTTGTTTGGCAGCAACTTCGAACCTTGTTGATTCTTCAAGAAGTCTGTGGCCATCGGTGTCGCAACTGGGTGTGCGTCCTGCATCTGCATGCTTTCAATCAGTTCAGTTATCTTTTGCCTTTGGCTGAGTAAGAACGATCCATCCTCTTCTCTCTCAACTTGAATTCCCAAGTAGTATTTCACTTTTCCAAGTTCCTTGACCTCTACTTCCCTGTTGAGGTGTTTGACTATGTCTTTATAGTCTTTCTCATTTGACGTAGAAATTAAAAGGTCGTCAACAAAGGCTAAAATGTACGAAAACTGTCCATTCCTTTGTTTGGTGTACAAGCACTTATCAGCAGTCCCTTGCTTGTACCCAAGCTGCACCAGCATCTCATGGAGTTTCTGGTTCCAAGCCCTCGCTGCTTGCTTCAAACCATAAAGTCCTTTCTGCAGCTTGCACACTAGATGTGCCTCATTTGGTTTAATGAAACCTTTGGGCTGCTTCATATAAATCTGCTCAGAAATTTCGCCGTGAAGAAAGGCTGTCGCAATGTCAATATGGTAAACTGACATTTGCTTAGATGCTGCAATACTTAAAAGTAGTCTGACACTGCTGTATCGAACTGTCGGTGCAAACACTTGATCGTAATCCTCTCCATACTTCTGGGAAAAACCTTGTGCCACAAGCCTAGCTTTGTAGCGTTGCACCTCCCCTTCTGAACCCTTTTTAACCTTGAACACCCATTTACTTCCAATTGCTTCCTTACCAGGAGGTAGTTCTGTGAGTGTCCAGGTCCTGTTCCGATGAAGTGCATCTATCTCCTCCTGAGCAGCTTTCCTCCAGAGACTGGCTTCATCTGGTGGCATCCTCTCTATCTCTTCCCATTTGGAAGGTTCCTGTGGAGACGCCGACCTTGTAAGGTAGGACAGCCGTAATGGTGGAACACCTCTGTTGGTTCTGGATGAGCGTCTGACCTCTGGTCTTTCGACCGCATCAGCTTCCTCATCCTCCTCCAGCAGTGGCATATCCCCATACAGCTGCTCGTCATCATCTTCGTCTCTGGTGCTGCCAGGGGCCTGGACCTCCACGTCTTCTCGGGTGTCACCTATAGGGGGTGCTACGACACTAGAAGTTGGATTAGTACTTTGTATTGGTTCAAAAGGAAAAATCACAAATTCCTCATCCTGTGGCTCCTTGGAACAATCAATGGCAGTGTCCTTTGTATCAACTTTGCCTTGCTCATCGAAGTAAATTACATGCTGCGAACTTGTCTTGCCAGTTTGCGGATCCAAGACTCTATATCCTTTTCCTCCAGAAGCGTACCCAACTAGGATCCCTGCCTTCGCTCTGGAATCAAGTTTGTGTCTGTGCTCCTTGGGCACATGATAGTAGCACAAACTTCCAAATACACGTATATGTGACAAATTTGGGGCTTTTCCATGCCAAAGTTCAAATGGTGTGCGCTCTGCGCCTTTTGTGGGCAGTCTGTTCTGAAGATAGACTGAGCAACGAGCCGCTTCACCCCACAGCCTGTGTGACAAGTTAGCTTCCTTTAGCATGCACCTTGTCATTTCCAAAATGGATCTAAATTTCCTCTCTGCAATTGAGTTTTGTTGGGGTGTGTAGGCAACTGTGGTCACGTGTGATATGCCTTCTCTAGCCATGACGGCCTGCATCTCATGTGAACAAAATTCCCCACCATTATCGGACATTAAAATGGAAGGGGCTCGCTGGAACTTGTTCTTGACCATGTTAAGATAGTCCCTGAACAATTCCACTGTCTCACTCTTCTCCTTGATAAAGTAGGCTACGCAGAATCTCGAGAAATCGTCCAAAAATATCAAAATATATTTATTACCTCCTAGAGAAGACACATTCATTGGTCCACATAGATCTGTATGGACAATGTCCAATACTTTAGTGCTTCTCTTCTCTGCACAACGTGGGAAAGAAGGTTTAGTTGCTTTCTCACTAACACAAGTTATACATTTTGATGTTGGTGTATTTGTGTTGCTTTGCTTTACCTGCAGACCTCTCACAAGATCACCTTTCTGTAGTTCCAGAATAACGTTGGTGTCTCTGTGTCCAAGTCTCTTGTGCCAGAGTTCCAGACTTCCTTCGTCCTTTTGACTTGGTTGCGCCACCTTTGCAGACTGGTTCTGCTGGTTCTCTGAAACATTAAGCTCATATACACCATCCTTTAGTGTGCCTTGAACATAAACTTCATCATGCTTAGTCACAATACATTGTCCTTTTTCAAATGTAATTTTAAAACCTTTCCTGTCCAAACTGGACACGCTGAGTAAGTTGCAATTAAGCTTTGGTGCAAACTTAACTTCAGTTATCTTAGTATTAATTGTTTCATGATCTACGTTGAATTTCAAATTCACAGTTCCTGAACCAATTGCCTTTACAATGTTGCCATCAGCAATCTCAATTTCAGAGGTTTCATCCCCATTAATCTCATTAAAATACTCCTTTTCATAACAGAAATGAGAACTCGCTCCACTGTCAAGAATCCACTTATTGCGCTTATTTTCACAATCCTGGACAGCTAAACTCCTCTCCTGCATCAACATGGTTTGCTCATGACTCCCCTTCTTAACACCTTGTGGTTTTGAGGGGTGGGATTCAACTTTATCCCCATTTTGACTCTTGCAGTTCCTTGCTATGTGGTTTTTCCCATTGCATTTAAAACAAATTATTTCTCTAGATGTCTGTCTGGACTTTCCAAAATGCTTGGATGCATAGCTGCTATCCTTCCTCCTTGGATTCCTTTCTTGAGAATCAAGGCTATCTCTGCATTCCTCTCTTAAATGGTTGATAAGCTCATTAAAAGTTAAATCCTTTGTGTGATCCATTATACTTTTAAATGGAGCAAACGTAGGTCCCAATGATGCAAGCATAAACGTTACTTTAGTCACATCATCAAAGGCTCTGGGAGTAAGGGCAATTCTTTGAACAATCTCAGAAAAATTCTTAAAATGCTCTGTAAACTCTTCTCTAGAATTCATCTTCAACTTGAGTAACTTATCCAACAAGTATCTATAGGAACTCTCTGTAGATTGTGCATAAATGCGTTCAATGTCCTCTAGGATCTTAGATGCATCATCTTCAAAATTTATCATTGATAGATGCTCATTCCTCAAACTGCTCAAAATTATGTGCTTGGCTTCATCATTTTTAATACTCCAAGCTTCTATCTTAGCTAAAGCTTCTGCATCGGTTCCTGTAGGCTTTTCTTCCTTAATGGCCTGCAGAACACGCCTAGCAGCAAGATAAACTAAAACGCGCTGCTTCCACTGCACAAAATTATTGTCATCCAGCAGCATAAAACTTGGTCTTGCCTCACTATCAAAACTGCAGCTTGCCATCTTAAAACTTCAAAAATTTCCAAAATTCAAAAATCTTTCAAAAATCAAATTCAAAATCTCAAAAATATCTTCACTACCTCTGAGCTTTCTCAGTGCTGTAAACTCTGAGGGAGGGGAGGGGTAGTTAATCCCCCAAGCACACTGCAGAACAAAGAGACCATGTGCTCAACCAGGAAATCCTAACTGGAAAAATCCTACAGAGTTCAAAATCACAATCCAAATCAATCCTTCAAAAATACACAAAATACGCAACTCTGGGCCGCAATAACCCTATGTGGGAATGTTCAGGAATGTGGATGAGGAGATATTGTTTAATATATCCTATCCCCGCTTGCGCTAGCAAGCACAAAACTTTAGCAGAGTAAAAACATTCCCCTTTTGCAAAATACACAGCAGAAGAACGTTTGCGCAGGCTTGATTTAAGCCACTAAAATAAAGTGTATTTTCCTGGTATTTCCCCTTTTTCCCTCTTAAAAGAAAAGACACAACACAATGCTCTTAAAAGTATAAAAGATGTTTACTTACAAGCATCTCGAGGTACAGCACACTCAAGAGGTAGACTTGCTTAGTTAAAAGGTAATATATACATTGTGAAGTTCACTTATAAGAAGTGAGACTCCATCTCATCTCTCTCTCTAGGCTGGAGGCCTTGAGGGAGAGACTCACTAAGATGTGTGTAGTCCAAGAGGTCTGGTCCAAGAGAGGGAAAATGGCTGTTTCCTTCAGGATTTATCTGCCACTTCCTCAACTCATTTGCATGTGAAGGAAGAGGAAACTACGCTTAGTCATATCCTCCTCCTCAGTCCTCCAAGTGGACTATCTAGGGATTGTTGTGACTTGACTGCACTTAACCCTTTGCATCCCACATTAATCTGCCTTCCATGCTCCAGGTCATGGATCTTTTCACAAGTGTATATATCCTTTACGTACAATGCATCTCCCCTGCCCTTCCTCTTTGGACTATTCCTTTTGAATAGGTTATACCCCGCAATTTCTACATTCCAGTCATGAGTCTCATCCCACCAGGTTTTAGTAATTTCTATTAGGTCATATTTTCCATCGTGTATTAAAAGCTCAAATTCGACTTGCTTGTTTCCCATACTCTGTGCATTAGTGTAGAGACAACTGAAACAATGAGTCATTTCCTCCAAATGCTTCCTCCTTGTAGTTTCCTGCCCTTTAGTAGGTTTCTGGAGCACCACTTCAGTTTCCTGTGCATCAATGAAGCTACATGCCCAAAAGATTGAGCTTGGGAAGCTCACCACAACTCTTCGAGAGAGCTTTCCCTGAAGTTTTACAATCATGACTACAAGCTGTGCACATCACCTCTCCCTTTTGCTTTCAGCCTGGGACCATGATTGAGTGGGGAAATAACTGGTAAGCAGATTTTTCAAATACCTTTTATGTGCCTTTATCCAAAAGATCATTTACGGGAGGTGGAGCTGCTGGTACATTGCCTTACAAGACCGTACAAGGAGGAGTAGCTTCCACTGCCCCTTTCAGAAAAAAGAAAAAAAAAGGTTTCTAAGGCTGAAAGCTTAACCTTGCTTCCTTGGGAGTAGGCCCCACTGAATTTAGTGGGACTTGCCTCTGAGTAGGCGTCAGGATTGTAGATATAAGCAGCAAAAATCCAAGCCTGTCTTCATGAAGCCAGCCTTGAGCTTCCACAAATAGTGGTGGGTGTGTCAATTTCAGTTCCTCATTTATCCCAAACTTAAGTTCATTTTGCTACATAAATGGGTTGTGTGGGTTGTTGTTTTTTTGCCGCTTAGAGATTTTTGGAAATACTGGTTTCTATGTACTTAGATTTCTACTAACACATAGACTTTGCTCGTTAGGTAAAAGTGAAAGAGACAGTTTTGCCATTTCCCCTTAAGGCACTGTTTTTGTACAGTGGGACCTTGACTTACGAATTTAATCCATTCCAAATGCACACTCGTAGGTCGAAAACTTCGTAAGTCGAGTTTCCCATAGGAAAAGCGGTTTCCCATAGGAATGCATTGGAAACGGAAAAATTCGTAAGTCGAGGAAACCGCATCTAAAAAATTGTAAGTCGAGGAAACCGCATCTAGCCGCGAACGGGTTTTCCGTTCGGATGTTGGAAAAATCGTAAGGGCGCGGCCACTTTTCCCGCTCGTAAGTCGAAAACATCGGATGTCGAGGAGCTCGTAAGTCGAGGTCCCACTGTACGTTGCTTTCTGTGCTGCATGCATTTTTATGCGCACTTCGAAGGAGGCAATGCACCCATCGCATAGCTGGGGAGCCTGTGCTGTTGGACTATAGCTCCCATCATCCCTCACTTGGGGCCATGTTGGCTGCTGGCTGGGAGTTGTAGGCCCATAACCTCTGGAGGGCTACATCCCTGAAGTCGTGGGGCAAGCACAGGTTTGCTGTTCTCTCTTTGGGTAGGGCAGAAATGGCCAATGATAGCGATTCATTTATTACTTGTTTGCGTCTTGCTCTCTCCCTTGATTGGTGAACAGGGCACGGGCCATTAAATATCGCCAAGAGAACCAGGAAGCTGTGGGCGGCTTCTTCTCACAGATCGGGGAGCTGTACATCGTGCATCACTTGTGGGGTAAGTGGCTGCCCAAATGGGGCCGATGAAAAGTGTTGAAGTCCAAAAGATCCAGAGGGTCTTGGGGGAAGACATCCCTGCACCCCTCTCGAAAAGCCTGTGGCCATGAGCTCCATTGGGTTACCCCTGAATTGCCTGCCCTTCTGTACATTTCATAGAAACAGAGAATCGTATAGAAGGGACCTCCCCCCAAGGGTCATCAAGTCCAACCCCCCTGCCATGCAGGAATCTCAGCTAAAGCATCCATGACAGATGGCATCCAACCTCTGCTTAAAAACCTCCAAGGAAGGAGAGCCCACAATCTCCCGAGGGAGACTATCCACTATCAAACGGCTCTTAACTGTCAGAAAATTCTTCCTGACGTTTAGCCAGAATCTCCTTTCATGTAATTAGAAGCCATTGGTTCGAGTCCTACCTTCCAGAGCGGGAGATAACAAGCTTGTTCATTCTTCCATGTGACACCCCTCCTTCCCGCCTTGAGATATTTGAAGATGGCTATCATATCTCCTCTCAGCCTGCTCTTTTCCAGTCTAAACATACCCAGTTTCCTTCAACTGTTCCTCATAGGGCTTGGATCCCAGATCCTTGATCATGTCTTGGTTGCCCTTCTCTGCCCCCTTTCCAGCTTGTCAATATCCTTCTTAAATTGTGGTGCCCAGAACTGCACTCCAGGTGTGGCCTGACAAAGGCAGAACATAGCGGTCCTCTGACTTCCCTTGGTCTGGACACTATACTTCTGTTGATGGAGCCTAGAATAGTGTTAGCTTTTTTGCAGCTGCATCACACTGTTGACTCATGTTAAGCTTGTGGTCTACCAAGACTGCATTAGCTTTTTCTGCTGCTTAACATGAGTCAACCACTTTATGCAGCAGCCACAAAGCTTCCCGTGTCGATGAGCTTTCCTGTGATGTTGTGGTTTGCTGTCGTTCTAGCCTACAGGGACCTGCAGTCTCGAGAGGAGACGAGGAATGCTGCCTGGAGAAAGCGAGGGTGGGATGAGAACGTTTATTATACAGGTGAGGCATCTTTTTCACAGTGGTGGCTGGTATTCAGGGCTGATGGCTTGCAAGGCAGGAGACCAACATTAGGGGGAGCCAGCCCAGAACCAATGACAGACTCTGGGAATGAGACAGAGATGAGAGCACTTCTTTTGCACTCCCTGCCTTGGCTGATCTCTCACAGAGTCCCTGGTGCTTAGAGAAGCTGTTTTTCTGAACATCCTCTGCAGGAAAAAGCTTTATCCAGGTGTACCCTCACACTAGGGGTGCTGGACTAGATCTGGCCAGTGGGCTGAACCCTTATCTCTGCCACCCTCCTCCAAGTTTGACAGGCGGCGTGGCCATCCCACCTGTCAATCACCTGGCACCAGGTGACTTGCTTTTGCCATTGTGGACAGTTAGCTGGTCGGAGGGAGAAGAGGGAGCAAACTGGAAGGAGGAGGTGTCAGAAGCTGAAGAGGTAACCGGGTTTAGTGAGGAGAGAGAGTCTGTGGCAGAGAGCAGTTCAGAATCAGAGGCAGGAGAGGAGGAGGACCAAGGGGCAAGAGATGAGGCGGGCTGCTGAAGAAACCAGGAAGTCTCCCCCTCCTGTTGCGACCAACTTCCCTCTTCCCTGGTCTCCCAGAACCAAAGGAGGCATGAAGGCAGGGAATTCTCAGGTGGTTTGGGAAGAACATGGGGGAAAAAAGGAGACTTAGGGAGCTGTGGGGACCTTCGGTCTTCGCAACTGCCTCATCAGGGCAAGACCTACCGAGAAGCCTTGCTGTGCTCACTAGGCCTGAGCCGCTTTGTCTCTTCGAAGAGTTAACTTCACTGGCGCCTTGTGAGTTCCTGCTGGCCTCTCCCGCTAGGAGAACTCAGTCCTTGGAGAAGTCCTTCCTTCTATGAATTGTCAGTGCTCGGTTTTGGTGTCCTTGGACCAGAGAGCTTGTGTGGGGCTCCCGGTTGAGGGTGAGGGTGGAGTGGGCAGTGACAGGCAGGATCCTCTGCTCTGTGTCCTTGCCAAGTGACCACCGGGTTTTCCTTTTGCAGTGCCTCTGGTCCGGAGCATGGAATCACGAATCATGATCCCCTTGAAGATCTCCCCCTTGCAATGATGCTGTCGCCAGGCGCCCTCTCTCCGCACAAAACACGCAGAAAGAAATTGAGCTGGACACATTTTCCTCCGCCCGGATCCTCTCTGCACTCTTTTCTGACCTTCTCCTCACCCCATCACCTGCCCCCCACCTTCTCTTGCCGTTTTGTCTGGAGACCCATCTCCTTGCCTTCCTCCTCCCTTTCCCTTCCAGTCTCTTGGTTTCCAGAAGGTGCGTCGGAATCCTGCTGAGCTCATCTTTTTGATGCTGAGAAGCTTGGAGGCTTGACGTGTTGCCATAGATGGGCGACCCAGTCTGGCTTGTTCCAGAGGCTGATGATTCTTTGGATGAAACTGCTGAGGGGGTGCTGGCTGTTGCTTGTTGTGGCATACACAATTATCTTGAGATTCATTAAGAGGCCCCTGCTCCCCTCCTGGAACTACAGTTCCCAGAGTTCCCTGGGGAAAGGGATTGATTATTAAACCGATCTGGGAATTGTAGTGCTGGGAGGGGAATATCCGACGCGGGTTCTGCGGCTTCCGATTGGCTGCAGGAGCTTCCTGCAGCCAATTGGAAGCCGCGCCTTGGTTTCCAAACGTTTTGGAAATTGAATGGAAGTTGAATGGTTTCCGTTCAACTTCCGAGGTACGACTATTATGCGCAACAGGGTAGCGTTCTCGGTAATGTATTGAATGTGTACTTCGGGTGTGGGGAACCTTTATAACCTGCTGGATGTTGCTGAACTATAATTCCCATGGTCACGCTGGCCTTGCTTGCTGGAAGTTGTAGTTCTGCAGCCTCTGAAAGGCCAAAAGTGTCGTCCTCCTTGCCTGCTTAGCTTGGTCTCTCTATAATGCACAGACCGAAAAATCCCTGGTGGTTTAAATGTGGTCGCCCAGCTGTGAGTTAAGAGAGGAGGTGGAGAGAGACAAGGTCCTCTCAATGGCACAATTCATCTTTTCTCTTGACCAGTTACCCATCTCTGTGTAGCATAGTGAGGCTGTGCTTGTTCTTATTTTAAGTGCTCTTCTGCCTAGGGACCATGTTAAAACAGCCTAGCTGCACATGCAATAAAATATTTAATATACTACTGTGTGTGGCAGTGTGTATTGATTGTCCATTGTGGGGCTAGAGTAAAATTTCCTCTCCTCCAGATCCGTGAAATACCGAACTTGTAGATCAGTGTCAGGGAACTGTGGCATTGGAAGGGACCACGAGGGTCATCTAGTCCAGCCCCCTGCAATGCAGGAATCTTTTGCCCAACATGGGGCTCGAACCTACAACCCTGAGATTAAGAGTATCATGCTCTACCGACTAAGCTATCCCTTCAACAGCATCCCTATATATTTTTATTAATCATTTTATATTGAGTTTTACTGGGTTTTTTCTGAGACAAATGGCATAATATATAATCTCAAACACAGCTTACAGTACATAACAAAACCTGAGTGTGAACTTTGTCCCACTGCTACTTTGTTGATGCATTGAGGGGAGGACCAGGGAGAGAACTGAAGCAACCTGAGGTCCCAAAAACAGATGATATGTCGAAACAGCAGTGTGGAAGACCAAAGGAAGTCCTTTATTATTTTTTAGGCTGAAGACCAAAAATGTTTAGGTGTAATACCCGTCCACCCTGCAAGGAAGGTTTAGGTTGGGGGACAATGGCTGACCCAAAGCCACACCCAAGTGAGCTTCCTAGCCAAGTGTGGGGATTTGAACCCTGGTCTCCCAGGTCCAAGTCTGTCCCTCTTAACCGCCACACCGTGTGAGCTGTATATATTTCAGGGGGCCAAGAGGAAAGTAATGGATTGCCATGTGTGTTTGTGGCAGAGGTCTGTGCTACGAGCAGTCAGTGTGGCCCCAGAAGGTCACACGGGAGGGAACGTGGCCCTCAAGCCGGGAAAAGGCATAACCAGGACTTGTCCTCTGAGGCCTGGAAAGGCAGGAGTGTGGGGATCCAGCCACCTGCTCATTATGTAATTTGCCTCTCAGCTGCCTGTTTTGTTTGCAAAGCTGTTGGCAATTCAGTGGAATGTTGCAGAGCCAGGGCAAAGCCTACGGCAAGATTAGCAAACATAAGGTCAGGTCAACGTCCCATCTAGTCTAGCATCCTGTTCTCAGAGTGGCCAATCAGATGCCCCAGTGGGGATCCCAAATGCAGGACCTGAGGACAACAGCACTCTGCCTGCCTGTGATTCCTAGCAAGGGGTGTTCAAAAACATTGCTGCTTTCAAGCATGGAGGGAGAACATCACCATCGTGAATAGTTGATGACCACCTCATCTGTGAATGTTTCTCATCCATGAATTTTCCTCTTCCACTTTGTAAATTTTCATTAACTTTTCAAGAATTAGACCTATGCACTTCAATACATGATACATTTGTCTTTTTTCAACTTCCCACTCCATTTTCCATTTTATTTCTCCTCTGCTGCACAGTACTTTCTGCCTCTTATTCCGACCCATTGATGCTGTATTTTCTTAATTCCTTCTGTTGCTCATAGTCCTAATCCTGCTCGTCAGTTCATCGTATTTTCTTAAATAGCCCGAAAAGGGCTTCTGTTCTTCCACAAAGCCATCATTGTTAGGTTCTCTTATTTGGGCCGTTCACTTTGCCAATTCTGCATAGTCCCATTGCCTTACTTATCTGTTCTTTGGTGGCAACTTCATCCTTCCATTTTTGTGCGGAGAGAATCCCAGTAGCGGTCACTCCCTCTTGCGGGAGTTTTGTCTGCCTTGAACCCTTCCACCTTTCCACTTGGTTGGATGTCCCCGAGTTCTAGAGTTATGAGAGATGGAGAAAAGCTTTCCTCTATTGACTTTCTCCACCCTGTGCATCGTGTTATACACTTGATACTAGGCTAGGAATGAGGAACCTGTGACTTCCCAGATGTTGTTGGGTTGGGCTTAGCTCAGTGGAAGACCGGGGGGCTGGGCACAAAAGTAACAAGATAAGCTTAGGGCAGGCATCCCCAACCTTCAGCCCGCCAGATGTTTTGGACTACAATTCCCATCATCCCTGACCACTGGTCCTGTTAGCTAGGGATCATGGGAGTTGTAGGCCAAAACATCTGGAGGGCCGCAGTTTGGGAATGCCTGGCTTAGGGCTTATAATCTTCAAATGGAGAACTACTTAGCCCTTAGCCCACGTGACATTGGAAACTGGATTTTTGATCAGGATGCCAACGTAAGACAGAACATCCATCATTGCCGCCCATTACTCTACTTGGTACCCCCAAATTAAGACCTATCACTCAAGGCCCCGTTACCTTGAGACTCCGATCTTCCCACCACTACGCAGGACCTTTGCAGAACTAAGATTCTAGCACATGGGTAGGCAAACTAAGGCCTGGGGGCCGGATCCAGCCCAATCGCCTTCTAAATCCGGCCCACAGACAGTCCAGGAATCAGCGTGTTTTTACATGAGTACAGTAGAATTATTTAAAATGCATCTCTGGGTAATTTGTGGGGCATAGGAATTCGTTCATCCCCCCCCCCAAAAAAAAATAGTCTGGCGCCCCACAAGGTCTGAGGGACAGTGGACCAGCCCCCTGCTGAAAAAGTTTGCTGAACCCCTGTTCTAGCAGATGCCCTTGTCATATTTGGAGGGGAGATTTCGGGGAATTTCCCTTATGCATCACAAATGTATATCTGGATGCAATCAGGTAGAAGACATTACACACTTATCTGCTGATTTTCCCCCTGTATACAACGGCCAGAGCAAAATTTATATCGCCAATTCTTAACTGGCTTCCGGGTCGGTCCGCACAGGAAATGACAGTTGAACTCCTAGCAGATAAACATCTATATATTACACACCAAGGAACCAAATTTGCACTGCCAGCCAAGAAGCTGCATTCCAGCTTTGTGAATGCACTCCAGTCTTAAGTCTTAATGTTGTAAATTTCTTTACATGTTGTAAACTGCTACAGGTTACGTGTATGATCTTAGAGGAGAGTTCTCCTTTTATTCTCGTCCATTGTAAAGCCTTTTGGCTATATACAATAAAATCGACCACCAGCTTTGTGTGCAGAAGGGCCTAAGATTCAGTCCTTGGCATCACCAGGAAGGGTAAGGAATATCATTTGTTGGACCCTGAGCGGCTGCTGCCAGTCAGTGCAGGTAATAAAGCGCTAGATGGACCAATGGTTCAGTGGTAGAACATCTGCTTTGCACACAGAAGTTCCCAGGTCCCAATCCCCAGCAACTCTCCAGGTGAAAGGAACTCAAGTTTAGCAGTCCTTGGAAAACCAACTCCCAGGAGATGTAACCAACTTGAAAAACCAACTCCCAGGAGATGTAACCAACGGTATGAACAATTTTCTCTGCAGTTGTGGGTGGCCTCATATAGCAGGCATGGGGAACCTCCAGCCCATGGGGTAACTTAATCCCCAAAGGAGTCCCATTTTTTGGTCTGCAGAGTTTTTTACCCACCAGCACCTGACACACTGCCCCAAAAGTTTAAAAAAAGAACATTCTTCTGTGGAAAAGCTGATAGCTAAGCAGAGTCCTGGAAAATAAGATGTCTGGCTTTCAGGTGGCCTTGGTTTAATCACAGGTGTTATGTATTGGGTTTTATACATCCTTGGCTGCCAGGCATGTTCCAACCAATCGTATAAGCGTTGGCAGACGAACGTTCTAATGGCTAGCAAGCGCAGGCACCATCAACTGTCAAGTGGCACTTCTTGCGTGCGTCCTGTGAGCCTGTGGCATGGCCAAAAAAAATGGTTTATCTTCTGAGTTAGGCCAATAAAATTCAGAGACCAGAGGAGTTAAGAGTCCATTTTGTTTATTGCAAAGCAATAGGCTACAGTCAAATCATTTCACAAAACTGCAACCCCGCCCAATGTGGGGCAGAGGAATTTATAACATTTCAGACAAAGGATTTTGATTTAACCAATCACATAAATCATTACATCATTGTATATTTAATATTCATCATTACCTCATTTCATATTTAATATGCATGTGCAATAAGCATTGCTAACTAAACTTTGATTCTCACCGTGATCTGTTACATATTGTTAGTTTACGTGCATGGGAACCTGTGTTACGTGTGGATGTGACAACTTATGTTGTAGTTTACGAATTGCTTCTTTGTGATTGATGTACAGTATTAGCTGACCTTCTATCCCAGTTGGGACGGCTTCTTGCTGAATCATCAGTTTCTTTAAAGCATCAGGTTACCATAACTCTTCTAATATAAGCATATTCCAAGATTTATAAGGATTTACATTATCACCTTAATTGTGGCCCTTTTGGGCCCCTGCTACAAGCTCTGTTCTTGTTTTTCTATTAGTGAACCATTGTCACTGACAACTGTTTAATAAACATAGTTGAGGAACTTCTACTGCCTTGGGCTTCTGACTCTCCTGAACATTTAACAGTGGCGACAAGGATGGGATTCATGAGCTCCCGCCAGCTACCAGAGGCCTGAGTCTGCACAGGGCCGTCTTAAGCACCTTTGGCGCCCTGGCGCCTTGGTGCGACGGATCCCTCCGCCGCCCGCCGCCGCCCCATTTTCCAGTGCGACCATATCAGAACCAGGTTACCTCTGAACACGGAACTTCAAGTGGAACCAGAGGACAGAGAAATGGGTACTTCAGGAGATTCTGTGGGAGATGGGTTGCCGGTGACTGAGTTACCCCAGCAGGGCAACTTCAGGCCGAAGTCCTCAGTGGCTCCATCGGCCATGACCCCTTCAGAGCCGGCCACGCTGACCGCCCCACTCAGATCGCGGGAACCGGAGGAACCTCCTGGGTCACCCACTCATGCAAAGGAACCGCGACGGTCCCAGAGGGAGCGGAAAAGGCCGGCACACCTTGATGACTATGTTTGTTCCTTTTGTTAGGAAGTTGGAGGGAGGAGTGTTATATATTGGGTTTTTACACATCCTTGGCTGCCAGGCGCGTTCCAACCAATCGTATAAGCGTTGGCAGATGTTCTAATGGCTAGCAAATGCAGGCACTATCAACTGTCCACTGTCAACTGGCACTTCTTGCTGGGGGTTTTAGTGTGTGCGTCCTGTGAGCTCTGTTCTTGTTTTTCTATTAGTGAACTGTTGTTGTAGCAGGGGCTTGCAACATTGTCACTGACAAATGTTTAAGAAACATAGTTGAGGAACTTGTACTGCCTTGGGCTTCTGACTTCCCTGAACATTTAACAGCAGGTCACCTGAGGAATGCTTATATAAAGGTAAACACACACAAACCTCCAGGTATCTTATCTTGAATTTTGCTGGGGACCAAGGTGAAAGCGAAGGTATAAAGAGGCCGAACGCCCTACAGGAAACCCCTTTTTGCGAGGACTTAACAGCGGACAGGATGAACCTTGCTCGGTTCCTTATCTTGGCATCAAGTAAGTTGTGGCTCTTAAGGCAGGGGTCCACTGTCCCTCAGACCTTGGGGGGGCGGACTATATTTTGGGGCATATTCCTATGCCCCACAAATAAACCAGAGATGCATTTTAAATAAAAGGACATTCTACTCATATAAAAACACCAGGCAGGCCCCATAAATAACCCAGAGATGCATTTTAATTAAAAGGACACATTCTGCTCATGTAAAAACATGCTGATTCCCGGAATGCCTGGGGGCCGGATTTAGAAGGCGATTGGGCCACATCCGGCCCCCGGGCCTTAGTTTGGGGGACCCCTGTCTTAAGGGATGAATGGGTGTTCCCACTGAAACGGGAAGTGGATATGCTGTGTTTTTTTTGGGGGGGGGATAAATTCCTTTATTAGCTGGGTTCCCTCTGAAGCGTGCTTCTTGGTTAACTATTCATGGTACCTTTGGCACACCACCTCCGTTGCCTGGTGTGCTCCCTGACCAGCAGTGTAGTGTGGCTTGCCAGCACTCGGATGGGCAAGTTCCCAACACTGCAAGAGCGACCCCCATGCAGGGCTCCACTGCATCACCTGCCCAGCTGTGCAGAGGGGAACACACAGCTGGCTGCTGAAGCCCTTGGCAGGTGAAACCCCCTGATGCTCACACAGAGGAGCACTGGGGCAGGCTGTGCTGGGGTCGCCCCTTGCCCGCCTCCCCCATCCGTGGGCCTGATCTGTTCCCGCCATCCAGGGAATGCGGCACGCCAAGCGAGGAGCGAGAGAGTGCTGGATGGGCGGTCATTCAGCGAGGGGCCTTGGAACGGTCCAACTTGGAGACTGAAGGGCAGCCTGGCCTCAGGAGTGCACCCTTGGGGTGGGGTTTTACTTTCCAGCTTGCGTTTAAAGCAGGCAGGATTATGCTTCAGCTCTCAGAAGCCTGGGAAATGCCAACCTAACCCTAACCGAGCTCCTCTTGTGGGAAGTTTATGTCTCCTTTCTAGTAGGCTCGGACACTGCCTCCATCCCTAGGAACTTGTTGCAGTTCCATAACATGATCAAATGCACCATTCCAAGCAGTGACCCGCTGAAGGATTATACAAACTATGGTTGCTACTGTGGCTTGGGGGGCAGCGGGACACCGGTCGATGAGCTGGACAAGTAAGCAAATTTCTCATCTTTGCCCTCTGCCTCCCTGTTCCCAACGTGTTCCAAGGCTTTGCACCTCCTAATTTTATTAGGGTACCTGCAGGCGGTCGGTATTTTGCAGGAGGGGTTTAAGAACATACCAGAACTTCAGTTTTCTGCACTTAAAGTGGACTCTACTGCAACAAACCTACCTTTAAAAAATTGCTGTATTTGGGGCTTACCTTGCACTTAATTTGGAAGCTGCAGCTACTGCAGAATGTTGCAGTATGGTTGCTGGCAGAAGAGGCGCCTTGTCAGCATATAAAACTCTGCTCAAAGATCTACATTGGTTGCCCGTTTTCTACCAGGCCAAGTTCAAGGTGTTACTCCTGTGGGAAATGCGGCCTCATATAACTATCATGTTTAGTTCAGGTTAATGCATTAAGGAGTTAAGACCACAGAGTAAGCTGTTGTTGCTAGACTTGACCAAGTCACAAGACACAAGAAACCAGTACCGGTAGGAGAACACTTCAATCTCCCAGGGCATTCTATACAAGATCTCAAAGTAGCTGTCTTATTACAAAAGAATTTCAGAAATAGACTGGAAAGAGAAGTTGCTGAACTGCAACTTATTACCAAACTTAAAACCATGGAGAGACCTGGTCTGAATAAAGACATTGGATTCTTATCTCATTATACATGATAAAGCTATCTTTAGCCATCTCACCCCTTGCTTTTTCCTGTAAGACCAATTGCAGTCGTTATCAGTCGTCAACAGGTTTACCACACCTATCAGTCTATCACCCATTCCCACCACCCTTCTAAGTAAAACCCCTCCCCACCTCTCACTATATACAGTATAAGGGTCTGATGACTTCTGTTTCAGTGTATCTGAAGAAGTGTGCATGCACACGAAAGCTCATACCAATGACAAACTTAGTTGGTCTCTAGGGTGCTACTGGAAGGTTTCGACTACATCAGACCAACACGGCTACCTACCTATAACTCCAGTGGGCAGTTAGCAAAGTTTATTGTTTGCCTTCTTTCTGTTGTTTGTTCACTTCTACTATGTGAAGCTGATCAGATAGTTTGTCTGAGCTTGACTGCTCCCAGCTCAGACAGTGTGTTCAGAAACATTTGCCATATTTTGTAAACTTAGCCTTTTTACCTGCGTTTTTCTGGCTGCTGCATGGAAAAAGCACATGAATTTGACCTTTAAAGTTTGTAAGTAAACTATTCTTTTAAACTTATCAAATAGTGTGGTCTCTGCTGTTCTAAAGGGATAGAAAGGGCAAGTGCTGTATACAAGTGACTTAAAAACAGGATATTTAAAAGGTCTAACAGCGTATATTCCTGCTCTTCACTTTGCTGTGTGTTTTTGTGTTTTGCTGTGGTTCTCTCTTATTGGAGGGTATTCTGCCCCACATTTGGATCTAGGGATCTATCTACATACAGCAACAGCTATTAGTATATAAAGCCCTTAACCTCTTGGAACCAGTTTACCTGCGAGATCACCTTACCCTGATGCCGGTATGTGCCCACTTGACTGCTTCGATCTGTGGAAGTGGCACTGTTAGAGGTGCCACATAATACCTGTTCTGCCTTTATATTAACTTAATATTTTAGTGTGGTATAGAATGTTGACATGTGTTTCAATAAGGCCTTTTACTTTATCCTTGGTTTTAATTGGTTTTAACTTACTGATCGTTGCATTGTTTTCTTCTGGTTAAAGTGGATTGGTGTGCTTTAAATGTGTGCTGTGACATGGTCTAGAAAAAGGTGCCGCTGTGGTCTAAATCACTGAGCCTTGGGCTTGCCGATCAAAAGGTCGGTGGCATTCGAAAGCATGCAAAAAAAGTGCAAGTAGATAAATAGGTACCGCTCCGGCGGGAAGGTAAACGGCGTTTCCGTGCGCTGCTCTGGTTTCGCCAGGAATGGCTTAGTCATGCTGGCCACATGACCCGGAAAAACGGTTTGCGGAGCGGACAAACGCCGGCTCCCTCGGCCTGTAAAGTGAGATGAGCGCCGCAACCCCAGAGTCATTCGCGACTGGACTTAACTGTCAGGGGTCCCTTTACCTTTATACTTACTGATCGTTGCATTGTTTTCTCCTGGTTAAAGTGACTTGGTGTGCTTTAAATGTGTGCTGTGACGTGGTCTAGAGAAATCAACGGTCCTTCGCTAACCAAGGCAGCTCCTAAGTGTCTCCCAAGCTCGTTGAATCAACTCAAATGTTTCTATTTTTCAAATAGGTGCTGCCAGATCCATGACAACTGCTACAGTGAGGCCAATAAGAAGTCTGGGTGCAAATTCCTCGTAGATAACCCTTACACCAAGACCTACACGTACAGCTGTTCGGGCAGTGATGTCACCTGCAGCGGTAAATGCAGCCTCCACCCTGCTTTGGCTATGTCAGAGGGCCTAGTTCAGCTTTCTCTCCACAAGCCTCCAAATTAAATCCCCACTGTCTTAAATCAGGGATGGACACAGTTCCTGGCCATCTGGATCAGTGTTTCCCAACCAGTGTGCCTCCAGATGTTTTGGGACTACAACTCCCATCATTCCTGACCACTGGGCTTGCTAGCTAGGAATGATGGGAGTTGTAGTCCCAAAACATCTGGAGGCACACTGGTTGGGAAACACTGATCTAGATAATGCTGGACTCCCGGCCACTCCCCCTTCCCAGCCAGTGTGGCCAATGGTAAGCAAGTGTTGGGTTGACATCTGTATGGTTACAGGCCTTTATTCTTCAGCTGGAACTTCTGGTGTCTCCCAGGTAGGCGCCATAGCCATGATAAGAGAACAAGGGAGGCGTTCATGGTGAGTTCCAGTACCTCTTTTTCTAGAAAAATAGCACTGTTTGCAGGTACTCCATCCCAGAGTTAAACAGGTGGCTTTCAGAGAAGATTGGACAAATTCATGGAGGAGAAAGCTATCAATGGCTGCTAGAAATAAACAGTAAATTGCAAGAACTCAGGCCAAAAGAAAAAATGGATTTCAAATCTATCTTTACAAGGTTTTATTTGTGTGATGAAGAGTTCAGATAGGAATCACTCCCAGTATGTTGTTGTTTAGTCGTTTAGTCGTGTCCAACTCTTCGTGACCCCATGGACCATAGCACGCCAGGCACTCCTGTCTTCCACTGCCTCCCGCAGTTTGGTCAAACTCATGTTCGTAGCTTCGAGAACACTGTCCAACCATCTTGTCCTCTGTCGTCCCCTTCTCCTAGTGCCCTCACGCTTTCCCAACATCAGGGTCTTTTCCAGGGAGTCTTCTCTTCTCATGCGGTGGCCAAAGTATTGGAGCCTCAGCTTCACGATCTGTCCTTCCAGTGAGCACTCAGGGCTGATTTCCTGTATATCCCAGTATAGTAGGCAAATAAAAATAAATTCCAGTAAAAATCAGGACAAGGCCCTGTTTCAAAAATTCTTCATCAGCTGGAATATTGAAAAATTAGAAATGAATCTTAAAATAATTCTCCTTATAACAAACATTCGTCCAGATCTCTAAACATAAAGTTTTATCATCTGTAAAAGACAGAGAATATGTTTAAATGAACATTACAGGTATATCTATGAATAACTAACCTTACATCAAAGTTACATTCTGTTTTCTAAATAAAGAGTTGAGTTGCTTATAATGGACAAAGATTTTCCTTTTGGCCTGAGTTCTTGCAATTTACTGTTTATTTCTGGACTTTACCAAGAACTCCAATTTCTACTGTAATTCATCGATGGCTGCTAGCCAAAGTGACAATTCTCTGCCTGCATGGTCAGAGGCAGCAATGCTTCTAAATGCTACTTGCTGGAAGCCACAGAAGGGAAAGGGTCTTGTGCTTGGATCCAGCTTCTGGGCTTCCCACAAGCATCTGAGTGGCCATTGTGAGAGCTGGATGCTGAACCTCTGCCTGGTTCCCTGTAACCTCACTTCTCGCAGGGAGGGAACCGCCAGAAGGCCCTCGGCGCTGGACCTCAGTGTCCGGGCAGAACGATGGGGGTGGAGATGCTCCTTCAGGTATACTGGACCGAGGCTGTTTAAGGCTTTAAAGGTCAGCACCAACACTTTGAATTGTGCTTGGAAACGTACTGGGAGCCAATGTAGGTCTTTCAGGACCGGTGTTATATGGTCTCGGCGGCCACTCCTGGTCACCAGTCTAGCTGCCGCATTCTGGATTAATTGCAGTTTCCAAATCACCTTCAAAGGTAGCCCTGCGTTTATGTTCTTGTCTTCAGTAGTGGAGCTTGTGAGAGATCTCAGTCAAGGGGAGCAAAGCAGATGCTCTCAGAGAGCTACAAACCTTCCCTTAAAACAAATTAGGATTCTAGAATTTAGGGTTCTTAAAAAGAAAGAAACTGAATTAAATAGGAAGCTGCCTAATACTGAGTGAGACCATTGGTCCATGTAGTTCAGTGTTGTCTGCACTGACTGGCAGTGACTCTCTGGGGATCTCAGACAGCATTTTAGGCAGGGCATCTCTTGCAGCCCTACCTGGAAATGCCAGGGATTGGACCTGGGACCTTCTGCATGCAAGGCAGGTGCTCTTCCACTCAGCTAAGGCCCTTCTCCCGAGAAGTCACCCAGTTCATACTTGGCCTTTTCCTGCTTCAGATGACAACGATGAGTGTGCGGCGTTCGTCTGCGAGTGCGACCGTAGTGCGGCCATCTGCTTTGCAGGGGCTCCGTACCAAAAGGAATATAAACAGCTGGACACGAGGAAATACTGCAACTGATGTTTGCCCTCGCTGCTGCTTCTCACGCATGCTGATCCTGGAGGGATTGAGACAAGGTCAATAAAGCCGTTGTGTGTTTTCTACAGCAAAGGGATTGCTTCCTGAGTCATGAATAAAATAAAAGCAGGCACCTAAAACTGTTTTATCTGTCCCCACCCCCTTGTATTTGCAAATCCTCAGCTTGACACAGATGTCATGGTTCCCACACACTCCGCCTGGTATCCTTGGAAAGTGGCCACTTTATATCCTGGCAAATTGTGGACAATCAGCAGTTCATCAGACGGGGAAGAATTTTGATTCATTTCCCCAGCATACATAACGGTGAAATGATACGGGAGACGAAACACAGGTGTCCTTTGCAATTTGCCCTTCTCCAAATTTTGCAGTGCAGTTCACCAGCACAGTAATTTGCAAAAATAATAATCATGCATGCATAAAAATGATAACCACATGCAATAAGGCATTATAGTCGTACCTTGGTTTTCGAACAGCTTAGTTCTGGAACATTTTGGCTGCCAAACGCCACAAACCCAGAAGTGACTGTTCCGGTTTGCGAACTATTTTTGGAAGCCAATTGGTTTCCCAACGTTTTGGAAGTTGAACAGACTTCCAGAATGGATTCCGTTTGACTTCCAAGGTACACCTGTATATTGTGGGAAATGGCTTTGCCAAAAATGTATACTGGGCAAAAACAGCATCAAAAATTAGAATATTAGGAGAAATTCCGTGTAAATGTTGGTGAGTTTTCATGAGGACTTTAAAAGCAATGCTAAGTGACAGTGCATTCGCCTTGCATCTAGAAGGCCCTTGCATGTAGAAGGCAGGACTAGGAGAGACACCTATCTAAAACCCTGGAGAGTTGCTGACAGTTAGTGTAGCTGCTGAGCTAGATAGACACCTGGTTCTGGTCTGGTCTGGTTCAGTAGAAGACAGTTGCCTTATAATATTTGCAAACCCCAGAAAGTTGGTCGTTGTGAGAACAGGATGCCAGACTAGATGGGTCAATGTGCAACAGTGCTCTCTCCCCTCTTGTTATTCCAACAACTGGTACTCAAAAGCGTACTGCCTTTACAATGGAGGTGGAACATAACCATCAAGGCTAGCAGCCATTGATAGCTAGTGCTGGGAATGATGATTGGTTGCTTTTGATCTGTGATGCCACAATTGCACAGCTGGAGGCAACAATTGGGACACGTAAGGGATTGGCTCATCTGCCTCTGATGTCACAATTCCTCCTGAGGCTGGGAGCTATAGGGGGTCAGAGCAGAATGGGTTGGCTTGCAAAGCTGCTCTCTACCAGCCACCTCAGAGTCAAAACTGCACCTCCTTTCCTGGCTAGCTGGCCCCAGGCATCAGCTACTTGGCTACTGCAGGTCTATAAAGCCTTTGGAAATAAGTAACACCAGCCAAATAGAGGTACCACTTTAGTTAGTCGTTTGCCTTAGCAGAGTCACTGCACCCGCTGTAAGGTTTTGTCTGTAATCCTGCGCACGCTTCGTGGGGAGCAACTCCCATTGAACACAGAGGGAGTTACGACCGAGTCTTTGCCTCTTAAGAATATAGGAAGAGCCTGTTGGATTGGACTAATGACCCACTTAATGGCCAACCAATTGTTAGGAGGAGCCTCAGCCAATGAGAGGCATGGCCAACTAATTCTAGTTTTTTCCCTCGCCTCCCTCCTTGCTGGGTTCTTCAAAGCAGGGCAACACTAACGCCACTTTCACACCATGCATTTAAAACACTCTTATGACATTTTAAACAGTCATGGCTTCCCCCAAAGAATACTGGGAGCTGTAGTTTGCTAAGGGCACTAACAGTTGTTAGAAGTCCCCTATTCCCTTCACAGAGCTACAGTTCTGTGGTTTAACAACCAATCCCTCTTCACAGGGAACTCTGTGAATTGTAGCTCTGGTAGGGGAATAGGGGGGGTCTCTTAATAACTCTCAGCACCCTTAACAAACTACAGCTCCTACAATATTTTTTTTGGGGGGGGGGAGTAGTTTTGCTTATTTAAAATGGCATCGTAATGTTTTAAATTCATGGTCTAAATGTGAGAAGAGTTCTCTGCTATTACTAAGCAAACTTTTGCCAACAAGAAACTTATTAACGTTTCTTACATATGTTCTGTTGCATATTTTCAGCAGTAAAAGACAATAACACTAGCCTCAGTCCAATAGCTATATAAAGCATTTTGTAATGACACCCATTTTCCTGAACTCAGCTGACCGAAATTTCCTAGTTGCCCTGCAACTCCACTGCATGTTATATAGAAAGAGCTTATTTCTTGCTATCCTTTCCAGCGTGGCAGATTTGTAGAGTCGTATATTCTGCTCAATAACTAGGGACTTAGATAACATCATAATATAATTTCCAGAGCACTTTCCCGTATTTTTTTTGCTGACGCTAACATTTTAAAACTAACTCTTCCACTTTCCGTTCCAGTCTTTCTTATCAATCTGTACATTCGCCTTTTCACATTCGTTCTGATTGAGGTTGCAATCAAAAAACTGAAATGGAAAAGAACTGGACCCCATGACAAATACGTGATTGCATTTAATGTGCCTAGATAGCTGCAAAAGGCCCCGTTACAGTTTGCGACTGCTGCACACAGGGAGGGCCTTTTAATTCTTTAATTCTTCCACGTATGCCATAGTCACCCCCACAAAACCTCAAAGCATAAGAATCCAATAAGACTGATTGCTGGATCAGGCCAATGGCCCATCTTGTCCAGCATCCTGTTCTCACAGGGGCCACCCAGATGCCCCAATGGGAAATCCACAAGCAGGACCTAAGCACGACAGCACTCTCCCCTC
The DNA here is from genome assembly GCF_963506605.1 of Zootoca vivipara. Lineage (NCBI taxonomy): Eukaryota > Metazoa > Chordata > Lepidosauria > Squamata > Lacertidae > Zootoca > Zootoca vivipara. The sequence continues at coordinate 18,966,683 of NC_083292.1, read as the reverse complement.
TCGTGGTTTCCAGGAAGTGTCATTCAGAATCATACTGCCTCAATGGACAGAACCAGAGCCCCCTCCCCCCAAAAAAAACCCGAAGCAGCTCCACTGCTGTTATTTGTCTTTCAGATATGGCTGTCGTGGAATTCTACTCAATATTGATCCAGAGCAGATTTCAACGTATGGTTAACAGAGTAACAACTTAAACACGTTGCAGGATTCCCCCAAAATACACCAGGGGCCATTGTATTTCATCCAGCAGAGCTTTACTGCTATTGAAGGCAAATGAGCTTAATGGTCACAAATCCAATACATTCAGGATTGGCACTGTCCGTAAGAAATCCAGTTGCAGCAGACTTCACTTAAACTTACAAGAACTTATAATAAGTCTCAGGGGCGTACCCAGGATCAAAACTGGGGGTGGTGGCAAGCCATGGTCCTTCAGGTTGTGACATTTCAGCACGGAAAAGGCAAATGAAACCAAAATTTTAATAAAATTATATATAATTATAGCAGTGCTTTATTATGGTAGTTATTACAATTATTTGCTTGAATTTTTTTTAAAAATTTTTTATTCTAGTTACTGGTCTTATACTAATATCATTTTTCTTGGGTTTGAAGAAAACTTGTTCAAAACTTTCGTTTCAATCCAGTCCTGATTTTCCTTGAAGAATTTCCGATGGACGCTCATCAAACACAACCCAGTCAGTCTGTCCTCTCCCATTGTACTTCTGAGCCAGGTCTTTACCCTTTAAAATTAAATTTTCTACAGAAATTACTTAACTTACCTTTTTGGAACCAGTTTATTATATCCATTTAGGCAGCCTCAATGTCTTCTAAATGTAAATAAGAAGGTAAACTAATAGCGGGCGGCTCAGTTTAGCGACGGGCGGCTCAGTTTAGTGACGCGGAACTCACTAGACCCCTCTAGAAGATTCCCTCTTCTCACTGCTAGAGCCCGCTAGAGACCTCTCCCTCCCTTGAATCCCAATGGCTGGCTGATATAGATTCCTCTACCAAGTCGCTAGGTGGCTCTAGATACTTCTCGGTTTTTACACCATTTCAGTGTGGTAAACAACTGATTAGTTGCCATCGCCCTACCTAATTTTGTTTTGTTTCATCACTTTATAACCATTTTATTTTATTTTATTTTTGCTTCTGGGGGGGCAGTTGCCCCCCTGCCCCTCGCTGGGTATGTCCATGATAAGTCTAAACCTTAACACTAAGCATACAGAACACCACACCAGAAGGAAAAGAGAGAAAGTAAAGACCCAGGGTCCTTCTGACTGATTATTATAGTCAGCATGATCTTCACAGAAAGAGATAACAATCCGTTTAAACCAGCTGTACTCAGCTTCTTTGAAGGAATAACCCAGGTTTCCTCAACCTCGGCCCTCCAGATGTTTTTGGCCTACAACGCCCATGATCCCTAGCTAGCAGGACCAGTGGTCAGGGATGATGGGAATTGTAGTCTCAAAACATCTGGAGGGCTGAGGCTGAGGAAGCCTGGAATAACCCAAACATCATGAACCTTCTGCTTGCTTTTTTCACACAGAGAAACTTCCAGAAGCTTCCAGAACCCTCTTGAATTAATTAGAATAGGAAAGATCTCTACACATCAGATCCATACTTTCTGTACTAAGAAATACAAACTGACAATGGTAGCCTGTGGGACACAGCTCACCGCTTAGAAATATACTTTGCCTCTTCTGTGACCCCTGCACACCCCACGAAATTCATTTCTGGTGCTGCCACTGACTGTCTCCAGCCATAGAGGCAGAACATAGCCATAGGTTGCCTTCCCCTCCATGAATTTTTGTCTAATTCCCCTTTAAAGCAATCCAAGTTGGTGACCGTCTCCACATCGCCGAGAATGCGCACAAATAGGTATATATGTAAACAGCCTTGAGACTATAACGAATTGAAAAAGATGTTTAAAATAACGTTTGTAAAAAACAACAACAGAAGCTTTTATTTTGGGGGATTATAGGAACAGTGCCCAAACTGTATAGAAATTTATTCATGTATGCGACAACAGTAGAGTGGCAAGAATGTTATTTGCCCCAAAATGGAAAGAAGAAGAAGTCCCAGAGAAAGAAGAATGGATACAAAAATGTATGGAATATGCAGAAATGGCAAAACTTGCCGGAAAAATAAGAAATCAAGATAACAAACTTTTTAATAAAAGAATGGAAATGGTTTATTGAATATTTGCTAATAAAATGTAAACAGATCAGGATGTTGGCAGGATTATTGTAATAACCTGGAGTTACATAAGAGTATATATTTAACGTACATGAATAAATAAGTAAATTAAGTTAATTTGGAATATGCAGAAAATATAAAAAACAAAATGAAGGAACCGCAGAAAGAGGGGAAAGGAACTCGAGTTTTGAAACGTTCATAGAATCATAGAATCATAGAGTTGGAAGAGACCACAAGGGTCATCCAGTCCAACCCCCTGCCAAGCAGGAAACACCATCAAAGCATTCTTGACATATGCCTGTCAAGCCTCTGCTTAAAGACCTCCAAAGAAGGAGACTCCACCACACTCCTTGCTAGCAAATTCCAATGCCGAACAGCTCTTACTGTCAGGAAGTTCTTCCTAATGTTTAGGTGGAATCTTCTTTCTTGTTGTTTGAATCCATTGCTCCGTGTCCGCTTCTCTGGAGCAGCAGAAAACAACCTTTCTCCCTCCTCTATATGACATCCTTTTATATATTTGAACATGGCTATCATATCACCCCTTAACCTTCTCTTCTCCAGGCTAAACATACCCAGCTCCCTAAGCCGTTCCTCATAAGGCATCGTTTCCAGGCCTTTGACCATTTTGGTTGCCCTCCTCTGGACACGTTCCAGCTTGTCAGTATCCTTCTTGAACTGTGGTGCCCAGAACTGGACACAGTACTCCAGGTGAGGTCTGACCAGAGCAGAATACAGTGGTACTATTACTTCCCTTGATCTAGATGCTATACTCCTATTGATGCAGCCCAGAATTGCATTGGCTTTTTTAGCTGCTGCATCACACTGCTGACTCATGCCAAGTTTGTGGTCTACCAAGAGTCCTAGATCCTTTTCACATGTACAGCTCTCAAGCCAGGTGTCACCCATCCTGTATTTGTGCCTTTCATTTTTTTTTTTTGCCCAAGTGTAGTACTTTACATTTCTCCTTGTTAAAATTCATCTTGTTTGCTTTGGCCCAGTTGTCTAATCTGTTAAGGTCGTTTTGAAGTGTGATCCTGTCCTCTGGGGTATTAGCCACCCCTCCCAATTTGGTGTCGTCTGCAAACTTGCTCAGGATGCCCTCAAGCCCATCATCCAAGTCATTGATAAAGATGTTGAATAAGACTGGGCCCAAGACAGAACCCTGTGGCACCCCACTAGTCACTACTCTCCAGGATGAGGAGGAGCCATTGATGAGCACCCTTTGGGTTCGGTCAGTCAGCCAGTTACAAATCCACTGAATGGTAGCATTGTCTAGCCCGTATTTTACCAGCTTCTTTACAAGAATATCATGGGGCACCTTGTCAAAGGCCTTGCTGAAATCAAGATAGGCTACATCCACAGTGTTCCCTTCATCTACCAGGCTTGTAATTCTGTCAAAAAATGAGATCAGATTAGTCTGACATGACTTATTTTTCAGAAACCCATGCTGACTTTTAGAGATCACAGCGTTTCTTTCTAGGTGCTCACAGACCGTTTGATTAATGATCTGCTCTAGAATCTTTCCTGGTATTGATGTCAGGCTGACTGGGCAGTAATTGTTTGGGTCCTCTCTTTTCCCCTTTTTGAAAATAGGGACAACATTTGCCCTCCTCCAGTCTGCTGGAACTTCCCCTGTTCTCCAGGAATTTTCAAAGATTATTGCCAGTGGTTCTGAAATCACCCCTACCAGTTCTTTTAATACTCTTGGATGTAGTTCATCTGGCCCTGGAGACTTGAATACATCTAAACTAGCCAAGTATTCTTGTACTACCTCCTTACTTATTCTGGGCTGTGTTCCCCCTGCTGAATCATCTGCTCCATGTTCTTCAGGTTGGGCGTTGTTTTCTTTTTTGGAGAAGACTGAGGCAAAGAAGGCATTGAGGAGTTCTGCCCTTTCTCTGTCCCCTGTTCACATTTCACCATCTTCTCCTCTAAGTGACCCCACTGTTTCCTTGTTCTTCCTTTAAAATGTTAAAATGATTAAAACGTTAAAATGATTGTAAAATTATTGAAATGTATAAAACTGAAAATCATAAAAAGGAGACTGCGGAAGGCGATTACTAAAATAATAAATTTAATTAAAATCAACAACTTCTTTACCTTCTTCTCCAGGGATAAGATGGAGATCTTGGGTGAATTTGACAACGAATCCCCGCTCTACGTCTCTTTCTGCAAGCGGATTTCCCCAGAGGACTTTGAGAAGCAATCTCTGACGTACACCCAGAAATCCCTGCAGGATCTTTACACCAAAATGGAGCAGAACCCAGGAATCTGCGAGTCGATTGTGCGCAAGAGGAAGCAGCTGGAGAGTGAGGAGGCGGGTATGGCATCCTACTTGAAGGTAAAGCTCGGGGCACCTCGAGATGTCTGGTAAAGAGGGTCGAGAGAGAAAAGAAAAAGAAGAGGCAAGCCACGGAACGGAAGTTTTCTGGATTTTGAGGCTTGCCTCTTTTGTGCCGCATTTGTATTTAGAGCTTCTTTTTCTCTCTTCATAGTAAACTAGCTGCTTCCAGACATGATTCAGCACAGTGGAGGCTAAACCCCAGTTCAGGGGCCTGAGATGCCTCACCCTCATTGTGCCAGTTGAGCATTTAATGGCAGAATTTTGCATCAGAGTGCAAGTCTCTCTCAGAGTGCTGCCCTATCCCAATAATCCACATCAGTGGGTTGCTAATAGGGTGATGACTTTTTTACAACCTCATTTCCCTGTATCAAAATTTGATGAGCTTTAATTAAAGATTAGATAAAATCTTACTTTCAAAGAGATTTGAGTAAAAAAAAAACCTCACGCACAAAATGATTTTAAAAAATTTATTTATCAGTTTTTTGACCATTTTTGAAGTCACTGTAAGCAGATATAAAATTGAACCCAAGCTTTAGAGACACATATATACAACATTACATAGGGCCATCAAACACACAAGGAAGCTTTTTTTAGCTGCAGTAACAGTATAGACGCCACTAGAGGACGATGTTTTGCTACCTCTCCTGTAGGTTCTTTTCCTAGCATGCCTGGCAGGGTCTGCTGGGCTGAGTTTTGAGGTCCCAAAAAGGGGCTTTTACCTTGCGCAGGTGTGACATTTGTATACCCTATGTTGCTAAGAACACTCCCCATTGTGGAATGTGGCGTTGTGTCCAAATTTGATACGAAATATATATAGAATTGTTAATACAATTTTATGAAATGGTAAAACGGCATACAAAATTTTTTAAAATGGTTTGTGCACAACCTTTTTAAATATTTCAATGGAATATACCTCATTTTAGTCATTAATAGGCAAACGTTCATCCATTTGTGCTACAGGACATAATTTTTGAGAAAAACATTGAAAAAGTCATCACCCTAATATACCGTACAACAAAAATTGAATGTATTCCGTTCTTAGCCCTGCATCTAATCCCCATGCAAACCCACCAGGCTGGGCAACCCCACCTGACAGCAGGTGATTGACAGGGGGGTTGTCCCACCCACCTGTCCTGGCTTGGCCTGTGGGGGTGGCAGCAGTGGTGGTGACAGGTCAGGACAAGTTTCTCCAGCCCTGCCATGGTGTCCAGCCTCTCTTCCACCCAGCCAACCCTTCTCTTCCAGGCCAAGATCTCTTCACTGTTCAAACACAGCAACTCAATGGAAATGGAGGAGATTCAAGAAGAGGTGGAACAGCTGAAACGGGAAATGCAGAAGGCCAGCAACTACGCTTTTGGTTGGTCCTGCCTTCCTCTAGGTAGAAGGGCTGGGAAGGGGCTACTTCTGGACTTTGCTCCAGCCAGGAGAGGCTGTGGACATGCCATGCCTCTGAAGACATGGTTACTTTCTCCCCGAGGAACCCCGGTTTCTGGAGCTTATCTGTTGCAGGACCACAACTCTCAGCACCTGTAACAAACTACTTTTTTACTCCTTTTCAGCGGCCAAGAGGGCGTCACAGTTGGAGAGGCGGGCAAGGAAGACCGTGCCATGCCAGGCCAGGCTTTCGGAGCAGGTTGTTGCAGCCATGCCCAAAGTCTTTGGTCCTTACCCAAAGCAGGTTTGTGCCAAGATGCTTTGCCCCGCGCTCTTCCCCCCCCCCTGTAGGAAATCAACAAATCTGTCCGTTTTGGTGGACTGGGCAATAATGAGCCTTCCCTCTCCGATCTTTCTCCCAAACAGGCAGAAAGATCGACGGGTTCTATGAACGCGGACTTGAAGCAGCCCCAGGTTGGCATATCACCAGTCAATCAAAAGAGGTGGGAGCTGATTGAAGGGTGGGGAGGGGGGGCTCAAAGTGGCAAGACCATCCCACAATGCATGGGTGGGATAGAGAACGTTAAGAAGGTAGTTGAGCCGTGTTTCCCAAAACTGGGTCTCCAGCTGTTTTTGAACTACAATTCCCATCATCCCTGATGACTGGTCCTGCTAGCTAGGGATGATGGGAGTTGTAGTCCAAAAAGACCCAAACTTGGGAAACACTGTAGTAAAGTGGGTTGTTGGTTTTTTTTACAGAAACTTTGACAGGCCTCATGCGGTAAAACAATACCATGAAGCATTTGTGGAGGCAGAGCATAGCCATTGTAGTTAGTAGCCTCCTCCACCTCGCTTTTAAAATCATCCAGTTTGGTGGCCATCACCAACTTTTTTTTTCAAATTTAGTGAACCACCCTGAGATCTTCAGATGAAGATCTTACAACTAAGCAGCAAGTGCAAATGAGACTGGTCTTCAACTGGCGCTTGGAGGCTGTGGTGGGCTGGATGCAGCGGTGGCTGGTGTCGATGGGGACTGGTAGGGCAGAAGGCAGGGAGCCCAACATTAGGTGGCGCCAGAGCCGATGAAAGGTGAAGCCAACTAGTTTGAGTTTTGTCCCCATCCTCTTCCCTGCTTAATTATATGAGGGCAACACTGAAACTGAGGAGGAGGAGGAGGAGGAGGAGGAGGAGGAGGAGGAGGAGGAGGAGGAGGAGGAGGAGGAGGAAACTGAATGGACACTCCCAACCCCTCCCCTGGTAGTTAAGTAGGAAGGCAGGCAGGTGGGGGTTGGAAGCAGGCTGAGGTTGGTGGGGCAGCACCCTATTCACCCTACAAGTGGACAATGGAAGTATGAGAGGTAGTAAATGTGACAAAATTAAGTAATCTTAATCCAGTAAAGGGAAGGTAGGTAATACCGTAATACAGGACTTTATTCATTGAAAAAATGGATTTTATTTATTATGTACTAGCTGCTATGGGCCCATGTTCCTTGGGAATACGAAGAAACAACAACAAAAAATCTGTGCAGTTTTGATATTGGTGGTTAAGATCAGTGTAGTATTGAAAGGTTCAGTCCACCATCTTGATTCAAAACAGTGTCCAGTTGGATTTAAACAAAGATGAAAACCTGCTCCTTGATTTTAGGAATCACTATGCAAAATTAGGGACACGGGTGGCACTGTGGGTTAAACCACACAGCCTAGGGCTTGCCGATCAGAAGGTCGGCGGTTCAAATCCCCGCAACGGGATGAGCTCCCGTTGCTCAGTCCCAGCTCCTGCCAACCTAGCAGTTCGAAAGCACGTCAAAGTGCAAGTAGATAAACAGGTACCGCACCGGCAGGAAGGTAAACGCCGTTTCCATGTGCTGCTCTGGTTTGCCAGAAGCGGCTTTGTCATGCTGGCCACATGACCTAGAAGCTGTACGCCGGCTCCCTCGGCCAATAACGCGAGATGAGCGCCGCAACCCCAGAGTCGGTCACGACTGGACCTAATGGTCAGGGGTCCCTTTACCTTTATGCAAAATTTAGTTATGATATCTTAAGATATCCAGATGCATAGCAAGCAAACGACTTCCCCGGTGTAGCAAAATGCAAGAAAATATCCAGCTGCATACACTAGGAGATCAAATGTTTTTATTCAGACAGGCCTTTTGCCTTGGCTGTTGTAAGTACGATGCAGTTTGTTCAACTCCTACTTATGTATTTTACCTGCTTAAGGCTCTGTATACATCATGAACACGCACGAGAACCATGGGAACTGTCGTTTGTTTAGGATACATTGGGTTATCCTTCTATAATGGGGAAAAGACAGTTCCCAGGATACTTTGGGGGGTATTAATATGTTTTAACTGTGCTTGTGTGGGTGTTGGTTGGCCACCTTGAGGCCAGTTGGTGGGAAAAGTGAGACACAATGGCGAACCATTTCCTTTCTTTGTTTTTAGCAGTACAGTCAACCTTCATCCTGTTATGCTGAGCCCCGGTGGCTGCCGTTCCTCATTCCTGGGTAGCAACACCTTCAGCAGGGCGAAACCCTCCACTATTCCAAGGTAGAGTCCACACATTCCTGGTCCTCGCTCCGCTGGTGCAAGGTGGTGTTTCGTTTTGACAATGGGCACAAAGAGCTGGCCTGTGTGGCGTCCATAGCTGCCAAGTCTCCCATTTTCCCTGGGAAACCCCCGTTTTCCCGGCTGTCCCCAGCCGAAAAAACGGATTTTTTTTGTTTTCCCCCGGTTTATTCTGGCGTGGCGGCCATTTTGGGACTGGGCGGAGCATGCTCAGAAGCGACTTTTGATGCTGCTGTGCCCAGTTCCAAAATGGCTGCAGCGCGACTTCTGGTGTGACGGCCATTTTGGAACTGGGCACAGCAGCATCAAAAGTCACTTCTGAGCATGCTCCGCCCAGTTCCAAAATGGCCACTGCGCAACTTCCGGTATGCTACTTTCGGTCCGGTCCCTTATTTTTCAGAGAGGAACTTGGCAGGTATGGTGGCGTCTCTGAGGCGCTTCTGCTAGAAAAATCCCATGGCCTTGAGCCAGGCCCTAAATGTTCCCATCTCAAGTTCATCAGTGGGAAAGACTTTTCCAGACCCTGTGAGAAGGGAAAAGGGAAAGGGGCATGGCATTTATTGTTTTTCTGGGGTGTCATGGCCCCCCCTTCTTTCCCTGCATGGGTCCTGGGAATTGTAGCCTTCTGGGAGGGCTCCCAGTGATAGGTCACAAGTTCCCTTTGCAATACTACAACTCCCAGAATTGTATATATATGCTACAGTTTGTAAGGCCTCGTTTGCACTGTGCATTTAAAGTGGAATATTATTATATTACCATATTTTCCCGTCTATAAGACGCCCCCATGTATAAGACCCCCCTCCCTATTTTTGGGGATTGCCTGGGCAGTGTGTATGGAGGTCCTAGGCTGCCCAGATGACAAGACCCCCTTCTCGGGGTTGTTAAATGATGATATTGATATTTGTTATGAGGAAAGAAAATTAATAAAAAATATTTAAAAAATAAAATGAAACGACAACGAAAACTAAAACACATTGATATACCTAAAAAGCAGTCTTTAACAAATCCACTTTAAAACAGTTGTTTAATAATAATAATAATAATAATAATAATAATTTTATTTATATCCCGCCCTTCCCAGTCAAGACCGGGCTCAGGGCGGCTAACAACAAAAATATCAAAGCAAGCATAAAAGAAACAATTCAATTGAAATCCAGATTAAATACAATGTTAAAATTCAATTTTAAAATTAGGAATCTACAAGTGCAACCTCATTTAAATATCTGTAGGATAAAACCTTAGGGGAGGGTAACACCGGGGTCAGACTGAGTCAGTCCAAAGGCCAAGCGGAACTGCTCCGTCTTGCAGGCCCTAAGAAAAGATGACAACTCCCGCTGGGCCCTAGTCCCCTGAGAGAGAGAGCGTTCCACCAGGGCGGGGCTAGTACTGAGAAGGCCCTGGTCTTGGTCGAGGCCAGTCTAACCACTTGAAACAGTCATGACTCCAACCCACTAAAGAATCTTGAGAACTGTAGTTTGGAAAGGGTGCTGATAGTTGTTGTTGTTGTTTGTTGTTGTTTGTTGTTGTTATTTATTAAATTTGTATACAGTGGTATTCTGGTTCTCGAATGGCTTAGTTGTCAAACTAATTGGCTCCCACATGCCAGGAACCCAGAAGTAAGTGTTCCGGTTTGCGAACGTTTTTTGGAAGCCAAACATCTGATGTGGCATCCGCTTGAGTGCAGGAAGTTCCTGCAGCCATTCAGAAGCAGTGCCTTGGTTTTTTAACGGTTTCGGGAGTCGAACGGACTCCTGGTACAGATTAAGTTCGAGAACCAAGGTACCACTGTACTGCCCTATATGCACAGGTCTCAGGGCGGCTGCAACATAAAAACACAATATAAAAACACGAAATACCATATCAAAGCACAAAACAGGGGATTAGAAGAATCCCAATGCCCCCTCACAATGCTACAATTTCCAGAGTAGTCCAACTAGCAATCCCTCTGCCCAGGGAACTCTGGGAATGGTAGCTCCGTGAGGGAGATAAGGGGTCTCTCCTAATGAGGCTCAGCAACCTGAACCGATGGCAGCTCCCATGATTCCTAGGGGGGGGGGAGCCATGACTGTGTGGTGTCAGTGGGGTCTACAAAGGCGGCGCAGACGCACCGCCGTCATGAGATATTAGGGATTCCTCACGGGGGCGGTTTCTCTTTCTCTTCCAGGACTGCTGACAACAGTCCGACTGAATCTATCCAAAGCGCCAGCCCAGCCAGCACATCCTCAGTTCTGAACGCACCTTTGCTGGCCCAGCCGAGAGTCAGAAAAGAAGACACACAGGATAGCGAAAACCCGGGCCCCGGTTCCCACCCTACGGGGGCCTAGATGTCTCTTGGTGTAGTGGAAGATGCTAAGCAAATGAAACTTCAGTGCATGATCCTTACCCGTGTGGTGGTTCTGATGTCCTTGCACAGGGGTAGGCAACCTAAGGCCTGTGGGCCACAAGCGGCCCACGGGGGGGTCGTTTAACCGGCCCACGAGCCGCCCCCGAACCGAACCGCCTGCTCGGCGAGTCCCTGCGCGCTGCGCTAAACCAGCACAGCGCGGCACAAGGACTCGCTTCCACGGCACTGGAAATCGCGTCTGTGCAGACGCAGACACCGGAAAACGTGGGTGTGCATGTGCAATCTGGTCCACAGAGGGATCTCCACTGGAGTGAAACGGCCCAGGCAAGGTAAACCTTGCCGACCCTTGTCCTAGCGCCTCCGGAGGAGGAAGGGGGAGACAAAATGGCTAATCAAGAGTGGAAGTAGGATTACCTTCTGTGTCTGCCAGGGCCCACTTAAGATTTCTGCGTTTCTTCATCAACCGCACAGATGCCTCAAACACCTTATTGGCTAAACAAGCCTTTGTATCTTTACAACATAATACTATTTGGCGTCAAAACCTATTAGATATTGTATCCAGATACAATCTACCCGAGTTTAATACTCTCAAACTGATCTTTGAAAAAGACGCCTTTTTAGACACCACGAAGATAAACAAATTCTGGGTTTTCCTACCGGTTCCCCCGAGTAAAGGCAGTCAAAATCTGTGCCAACTACCTGGTGGATATCACTGATCCCACCCTTCGGAGAGCTTTCACAATGGCCCAGTTTCAAACATTGCCAACTGCATACCTGACCGGTAGATTTACAAAAATCCCAGCAGAACACCGTTTATGCCCTTGCTTCATGAAAATTAAAGAGGATCTTATACATTACCTCCTCTATTGCCCCATTTACTCGGGCTTTAGAGACGCAATGCTGCAAACTATACCCAACTCTATAATCAATCCTGAAGATAGAGTAAAAATTTTGTTAGTTGATGCTAACCCACGAATTACCCATGTGGTAGCGGTCTTTGTGATGTAGGACATGAAAGCCAGGGAAAGATTTATGGATGATAAAGTAAAGACCCCTTCATCGTCTGTTTAACTCGTTGCTTGTTTTCCTTCTCTTTCTGTTTTGTGGGATGAAGGTTTTGTTGGGGTAGTATGTAATGAATTTTAACATTTTTAATTATTGTTGTGTTGATATTTGTGTACAGGCATGGTCCTCAAAATAAACGATTTTGTTGTTGTTGTTGGTAATAAAAAATTCTTTCCAGTAGCACCTTAGAAAGCACACGGAAGCTCATACCAATGACAAACTTAGTTGGTTTCTAAGGTGCTACTGGAAAGAGTTTTTTTATTTTGTTTTGACTACGCAAGACCAACACAGCTACTTGCTTGTAACTGTTATACTACTTTGATAGCCATTGAAGATGTTGGGGACCATAATTTGTTAAGGGTGCAGAGAACTGTAGTAGCGCTGGAAAAACGGGGGTTTCCCAGGGAATACGGGAGTGTTGGGACTCCAACAACATCTGCAGCGTCGGAGGTTTCCCATCCTTGCACTGTGGCAAACGCTTGCAAACGAAAGGGGTGCCCACTTTAGTATTTTGCGCTGGGACTTTGCTTACAGGGGTTGCTGAGCTTGCTGCAGTGGGGTGGTGGTGTTGTAGCAGGGGCCCAAAGGGCCACAATTAAGGTGATAATGTAAATCCCTATAAATCCTGAAATATGCTTATATTAGTGAATGATGGTAACCTGTTACTTTAAAGAAACCGATGATTCAGCAAGAAGCCGTTCCTACTGGGATAGAAGGTCAGCTAATACGTCAATCACAAAGAAGCAATTCATAAACTAGAACATAAATTGTTGCATCTACACGTAACACAGGTTCCCATACAGTACATGCAAACTAACAATATGTAACAGACCACGGTGAGAATCAAAGTTTAGATAGCGATGCTTATTGCGCATGCGTATTAAATATGAAATGAGGTAATGATGAATATTAAATATAAAATGATGTAATGATTTATATGATTGGTTAAATCGAAATCCTTTGTCTGAAATGTTATAAATTCCTCTGCCCCACGTTGGGCGGGGTTGCAGTTTTGCGAAAAGATTCGACTGTAACCTTATTGCTTTGCAATAAACATAATGGGACTCCTAACTCCTCTTGTCTCTGAGTTTTATTGGCTAACTCAGAAGATAAGCCATTTTTTGGCTTGCTACAGTGTGTGTGAAACCCCCGCCACGGTTTAAATTTGTTCAGAGGCTTATATTTGTTATCTGTACATATAAATTAACATGTGCTCACCTTGAGCTTCCTGGAGGGGAAACGTGGGGTATAAAATGCAAACAACATATTAATTACACGTTGGAACTTCAACTCCCAGCAGCCAGTCTGGGCCAGTGCACTGTGATATGAGCACACATACACACATGCGTGGTGGGGGGTGCAGGAGGGACAACTTAAATAAAATATTGTGGGGGGCCAAGGTAATCCCCGCCCTGTGTAATCGATCACATGATGCAGTGCACACACACCATTTGAATGGGAATGCCTGGTCCCCTCAAATATATTATTGTGGGGGCCAAAGCCCCCGGGGCCCCTAGGAGTTGGCCCCTATGGCAGGGGCAGGGCCGGATTTAGGTTTGATGAGGCCCTAAGCTACTGAAGGTAATGGGGGTCCTTTATATGTCCAGCTGCCCTTTGTCAACAACAAATAGTCACTGGTTTTTTGTGTGTTGAATATATGCTATATGGAAATTTATGGACCTAATAGGTATCTAAAGCCATTTGCACATGTTGCCATGCAACCAGTCCATGCAGAATATAGGCACCCTAAATATAGAAATGAGCAAAGCAGTGATATTTTAGGGAGCAGGCTAGCAGGCTGACTTACATTATAGGAGCCTACACAACATAAAACACTGTTGCTGTATGTAGGTTTTATTTTATTTGTTTTTTATTTTATTATTTGGAAATGTACATCCAGGGGTTTTTTCTTTAAATTTTTTGGGGGCCCCCAAAAGAGTGGGGGCCCTAAACTACAGCTAGTTTAGCTTATATGTAAATCCGGCACTGAGCAAAGGGTGGTAAGATTGTTATATAAGGCAGAGAAGCTTCAATCTATAACAGCCATGCTTATCGTTAAATTATTATACAACAGTAAAAATATAAACATGAAATAAAATATTATTTTTCAAGAAGCGGGGGGAGGAGAGGAAAAGCGGGGATGGAGAAAAAACAGCAGCAGCAGCAGCAGCAGCAGCAGCTGCTCCCTCCTTTCCTGTAAGCACCCACGAGGCGCCACTAGGGGGCGGAAGAGGAATAAAAAAACCCAACAACAACCCCGCGCCGACGCTCTAGCCTTTTCGTCGGTGGCCGCCTTGCTTTGCCCGCGCTTCCGATTCGGTGCTTCCGGTTGGGCTCTGAAGGTTTTGTGGACGAAGGAGGATCAATCGGTGAGAGCTGGAGGGGGAGGGGGCGCGTGACCGTCGGTTAACGGCTTCCCTCTTTCTTCCCTTCTGTCCTCTGAGGGTGGGGTTGCCTCTCCCAATACCCCCCTCCTTATCCAAATCAGAGCAGGAGGCGGGGAGGGGTTTTTTAGCCCCGGGAGGTATTCGTTCTCTGGGCGAGGGCTCAGCCTCTTGGTACTTGTGGCGGCGGCTGCAGGTGAGAAGAACCCCTCTGAACACGCGCTGACACTTACCCAAGGGCATTACTGTAGATAGATAGATAATCTTTATTGCCATTGTCCCATACAGAACAACGAAATTGGGAAAAAAACAAAAAACTACCTCAGACATTCAAAACCAACAAGCCTGCTATCCCATCCTGATTAGTCCCCCCCAATAGACTCTGGTACCCCATAATTAAATATAATATACTCCCATAGAGACTACCTTACACTGCATTTAAGACCCAAATCGCATTTGGATAGAAACTGTTTCTCAGGCGGCTAATCCTAGTCTTCATAACCCTGTACCTTCTTCCAGAAGGCAGAAGCTGAAAGAGATCATTTCCAGGGTGCACACTGTCCTGCACTATCTCTACAGCTTTCTTATGGCACCTGGAAGCATATTTTTGATCCAAGGTGGGAAGAGTGCACTCGGTTTTCTCTCCGCAGTCTTTACAACCCTGGACAGCATTGTTTTTTCCCTGGCCGTGCAGCTCCCAAACCACACACACAGACCATAAGTTAATACGGTCTTACAGTCACCAAGGATGGGGAGGGAACTTCTTATGAAATACAAACTTAATTGTATTTAAAAGGTTGTCATTGTGGTTCAAAGGTAATGAGGCCTGGGACCCCTCTTGACTTCTGTGTTTTGTTTTATTGATCAAATTTCTTCATCGTCCTCCCTTCCTTTAAAGGAGCCCAAAGAATTAAGCGCAGCTGAGGGTGCTTATTGTATTATATATACCAAATTCAAAGCTTATATATATAATATATAAGCTTTGAATTTGGTACATGTACCGACTGGGATAAAAAGCCCCACTTTAGATGGCTTGTTGGATGAGGAAAGTCTTCAGTGGGTGCCAAAAAGAAAACAGGAGGCACCAGGGGTGGGGATTCGAAAGAGTAGGGACCACCATGCTGAAAAGCCAGTTCCTATATTATAGTGTTGATCTCCTGTTAGGATATTATATGCAGAATGACATTTCCTGCAGTCAACTCTCTTTCTGCATATTTTTTTATGCCCAGTGGTAAATCTGAATGTTTCTGGGTAATTTAAAATAATAAAGGAATAATCCTTTGGTGGTCACAGGCACACTTTCCACATTGCCTTGCAGAATGGTTGATATGAAAGTAGATTTTACCTGAGTCTGTGTGAGATTAACTGACCCCCCCTGCCCCTTTTTCATGGATTTTCAGATTCTTGTGTTTTAAGAAAATGTCGTCAGACTCCAGTAAGAAACGGAAGCCGAAGGTCATTCGGACAGATGGAGGCCCACCGGAAGGCAAGAGGGGCCGGCCAGACACTGATCAGGTAGTTTCATTGTAACAGAGGTACTTGTGGGCTTATTACCGGTAGATGCTGTTTTGAAAACAGAGCGGTTTGGAGGTATGCCTGTAAAAGACACTCTAGACTTGGGGTTACTGTATTTTAACTGCAAGGTTTTGATTAGTAACCAATTATTTTCTGGTGAACTAAAAGTAGTAAAGAGTGTCAGGAATAAAAGGGGGTGGGAGAGTCTCAGAGCAAGCCTGCCCAATTCGTGACCCATGGAGCCTTAACACAGCCCACCAACCATGTGTAGGAATCTGCCTGGGGCTCAGTCTAGCCAAGTCAAGGTTTTGCTGCCTGCCAAAATGGGCAGATGTTTCCAGACATAGAGAATGATATCTTCACCAAATTTCATTCTCGGGGTGTAGCAGGCTTGTGTGCTGCAGGTTTGTGGGCATAATTTACCCTTTCTACTGCTTCAAAATTAATATAACTTCCAAGAACCATCTGAAGGAGCCTTTTAGCGACTAGGATGCTGTGATGCCCCTAGTGTAGCACTACCTCTCCTGTCTTTGAAAACAGATTCTCAGAGGGGGTGCTGAGAAATGCTTAGCCAGTGTTCTCACCTGGCCTGGAGCTTTCCCTCTTAGGCTGTGGAAGGCTGTACTCAAACTTAAACTTACTTTCTCCTTGAGCTTTAATGCGGCATGGTCTCTGAAACATGATAAACTGGAAGGGTGGTGATGGTGTTTGCAGTGCCCTCTCTGTTCCCATTTGCAGGATGCCAAATATTACAGTGAAGAGGCTGAGATGGACCTGCGGGACCCCAGCAAAGATTACGAACTTTACAAAGAGACCTGCCAGGACCTCCAGAGGCTTATGGCGGAAATCCAGGAGCTGAAGAGCAAAGGCAACAAAGACAGTGTAAGGCAGGGGTGGGGAACCATATGTGCCATCTGTGTGGCCCTTGGACTCTCCCCAACCACACACACACTCCACTAGCCTCGCTTCAGGTGTTTTTGCCTGGCTGGGATGTCTCCTTCAACTCTGAAATTGACTTTTGCGTGCCTGCATTGAAGGTAGAGAGGAGTGTGAGAGTGTGAGCAGAAACAAGCTTAATGTACAAGGGTAAAACTACATTAGCCACCCCACTCACATTTGCCTGTATCCCTGCCAGCTATGGGCATGTGGCCCCGGGAAGAATCCAATCCTCTGGCTAAAAATATTTTTCCCACCCCTGTCAAGGCATCCTAAGGTGACCGGGGGCTTGGGGGGGGGTAGATAAACCCTAGCAAAATTTAGATATTTGAAAGAGGAAAGGAGAAGCCTGGCAGATTTAGGAGACAGGGGAGTTAGGTACACAACTAGGTCTTGGGCTGTGGTCTGAAGGCACATGAGGCTCTCACCTTGCTGAAGCTGAGCAGGTCTGGGGCAGTGCTTAGATGGATGAAGACCGGGAAACCTCACAGAAACCACCTTGGGTTCCATGATGGTGTAAGAAAGGTGGGATATAAAGGTAAGAAAATTAAGGACCGTCCTGATCAGCTTCCTCTTTTCCCCCTCTCTGCCTTTCAGGCTTCCGAGATCGAGGAGCGTCGCATCCAGAGCTGCGTCCACTTCATGACCCTGAAGAAACTCAACCGTTTGGCTCACATCCGGTTAAAGAAGGGAAGGGATCAAACCCACGAGGTATAGTTGAGTCCAGAGAACCAGGGAAGGGCCAGTCACCCCACCCTTTCACCCCTACTTGTGTGTTGTGCTGAACATTCAAATCCAAGTGAGGAGGACAGATAGGAGAATACCCGTTATTTTGGATAGATGGAGCTAACAAATTTTATTTAAAAAGAAGTGAGATTGTATTGGTATTGATAATGCAACACCGTTTTCCGACAACATGGCTTTCTGTGTTTTCTTAAAACACACTTCCCCATGGGGTAAAATGAAATTTGTTGTTTTGTATGCTTTGCATATGTAAATCAGGGATGGGGGACATCAGACTCTGGGCCAAATGTAGCCCTTCAGGACTCTCCCCAGGCCATGTACCCTCCCAAGCTTTGTCCCTCCCAGACCTTACTTCCCTCCCCTTAGTGATGGGATGGAAAGTGTCCTCAAACTCTGATCATGCCTCTTGTATGCCTGGATGGAGGACAGAGAAAGGTGTGTTGAGTATGTGTGTAGAAACCAGCCTACTACTGGTATACAAAATAAAATTTGCATTTGTTGCTCCGCCTACTTTTGCCTCTGGCCCTGCCCACCACTGGCAGGTGGCATCTGGAAGGTTGCCCACATGAGCATATGCCCCTCGGGACTGAAAAAGGCTCCCTATCCCAATGTAAATCTTCTGGGATCTCAGTTCAGTCTCACCAACTTGCCACTTTTTTTGAGGTCACATCACTGGCCTTGTGTCTCAGCTGCACGAACTTGGATTTTTCACTGCCCTGTCTTGTAATGATTTCGCTGCGTGCTCTCTGTTAACAGGCAAAGCAGAAAGTGGATGCTTATCACCTGCAGCTTCAAAATCTGCTGTATGAAGTCATGCACCTGCAGAAGGAGATCACAAAATGCCTGGAATTTAAGTAAGTAGCTTTAAAAAAAAGGATGTGACTGGAGGGTGGAAACACCCCCAAAAGTTAGCCAGTAGACCAGGGATCAGCAAACTTTTTCAGCAGGGGGCCAGTCCACTGTCCCTCAGACTTTGTGGGGGGCCGGACTATCTTTTGAAAAAAATATGAATGAATTCCTATGCCCCACAAATAACCCAGAGATGCATTTTAAATAAAAGCACACATTCTGCTCATATAAAAACACTAGGCAGGCCCCAGAAATAACCCAGAGATGCATTTTAAATAAAAGGACACATTCTACTCATGTAAAAACATGCTGATTCCCGGACCGTCCGCGGGCCAGATTTAGAAGGCAATTGGGCCGCATCCGGCTCCCGGGCCTTAGTTTGGGAACCCCTGCAGTAGACTAATGAGGCTTCAAACCTTGCGCCAATTTTGTTTTGTTAGTCATCTTTTTCTCCTCAAGTGCTGTTGACCATCCTTTTTGTCAAAGATGCAGCCTCCAAATTCTTCCAGCATCTCATTATTACAAGCCTGGCCACTTGCAAAATAAAAAAATAGCTTTTTAGAAGTTTGAACTGTAAGTTACCATTATCAGTTGGTCTGCACAACTTTGATAAGCCCATTCCAAGGCCCAACTTGAGAGCTGTCACTGAACTGCAGCTAGCTCAGCCTTGCCGTCCTTGGGCTACATGTGATCTTGGGTATAGAGGAAGGTCACCCACACCCACACCCACACCCACTTATTTATATTTCTCTTGAACCCCTTCCTTCAGGTCCAAGCATGAGGAGATTGATCTAGTGAGCGTGGAGGAGTTTTACAAGGAGGCCCCTGCAGAAATCAGCAAGCCGGAGATTACACTCGCTGATCCCCACCAGCAGACGCTCTCCCGCCTCGACTGGGAGCTGGAGCAGCGCAAGCGGTGAGTAGGATAGCCCAGCAGCTGCCAGGCGGCTTTGAGCAAGCTTACGGTTCTCCGCCCCTTCCTTCCGCTCTGCAGTATCAGTCCTTCTAATAGCCTAAACGGAGCTAATGAAAGCAAGAAGCAAATAATAATATTTATTTATTTATAAATACCCTGCCCATCTGCCTGGGTTTCCCCAGTCACTCTGGACTGCTCACAGCAGAATAGTAGTAGTAATAATAATAATAATAATAATAATAATCCCTAAACAAGGCTGCCGTTAGATGTCTTCTAAAAGTCAGATAATTGTTTCTTTCCTTGACATCTGATGGGAGGGTGTTCCACAGGGCAGGCGCCACTACCAAGAAGGCCCTCTGCCTGGTTCCCTGTAACTCACTTCTCAGAGGGAGGGAACGACCAGAAGGCCCTCAGAGCTGGACCTCAGTGTCTGGGCTGAACGATGGGGGTGGAGATGCTTCTTCAGGCATACTGAGCCAGGGCCGTTTAGGACTTTAAAGGTTAGCACCAACACTTTGAATAGTGCTCAGAAATGTACTGGGAGCCAGTGAAGATCCTTTAGGACCAGTGTTATATGGTCTCAGCAGCCACTCCTGGTCACCCGTCTAGCTGCTGTATTCTGGATTAGTTGTAGTTTCCGGGTCACCTTCAAAGGTAGCCCCATGTAGAGTGCATTGCAGTAGTCCAAGCAGGAGATAACCAGAGCATGCACCACTCTGGCAAGACAGTCTGTGATGTTGGCATGCTTGCAGGGGCAGAGGACCGTGCATTTTAAAGATTGCCAAAAAGTGAACAGACCTGGAAATTTAGAAGAGTGGTCCCACAGTGTTCCAAGTTTATAAATATTACGAGAATAGGACTTGAGGAAGAAGGGCTGAAATGTCAGTGGTAGAGCTGCTGCTCTGCATGCAGATGATCCTAGGGTCAGTTCCCCAGCATCTCCAGGTAGGGCTGTGAGAGCCGTTTGCATGACACCCTGGAGCACCCCCTGCCAAATGGACAAATTCAGCTTCTTATGAAGAGCAAGCGCCCTGAATGCAGAAGGCCCCCATGTTTGGTCCTCCAGGTAGAGATCCCATCCTGAAATTCTGGAAAGCCACTGCCAGTCAGTGTAGACAATACTGAACTAGATGGACCGTTGATCTGAGTCACTATAAGGCAGCTTCCTGTGTTCCCAGACTATGTGTGTGTCCCCCTTCTCCCTCCTCTACTTTCTCTGGAAACATTGCCGCTTGTTAGTAACTGCGAATCTCTTACGTGCAGGCTGGCAGAGAAGTACAAAGAAAGTCTGGCAAACAAAGAGAAGATCCTGAAAGAGATAGAAGTGAAGAAGGAGTACCTCAGTAACCTCCAGCCTCGGCTCAACAGCATCATGCAGGTGGGTCAGGCTTTTAAAAAGAATTGCTTTAGGAGTTCTAAGCAGGAGGTTAAGAAACCCACACACCCTGTTGGTGCAGCATGAGAGATTGCCTTCGATACACATCCAAAGCATTGATTACAGAGCTGGTGCGGGAGGTTGCTGGACTACATCTCCCATCGTTCTTAACTATTGGCTGGGGGGTTGGAGTCCTGCAGACTCTGGAGGGCCACAGATTCCCATCCCTGCTGCGGAGAAAGAAAACCTGAATATATATGAGCGCTTTTCAGTAAGAACAGATTCTAGGTGGGACTTTTATCACAAGCCCCATTGACTCTGTCAGAGACCGTTGCCTTTCCCTCTCCTTCAGTATGCTGGTTATTTTACTACTACTGCAGTTATGGTATTATTATTATTTATAACAGGGTTGGACAGGCCTCCCGAGGTTGTTGGAGCCACCAGACCTTTCACACGCCAGTGGTGGGTGGGGCCAAAGCAAAAATGGGTGGGGCAACATGTGTAATTTCCCCCCTATGTACAGAAGCTCAGTTTCTGCACATTCTCACCCACATCCTGCTCTGTCCTCCACCCAGGCAAGAAAGAGGCGTGATCAGAGTTCAAGGACACAGCCCAGCCAGGCCAAAAATACTTGAAGGAGGGTTCCAGACAAGGGCCCATGAGGGGTGCAGACTGGGGTAGAGTCCCAAGGCCCAGATAGAGTCCTGGAGGAGGGGCACCCTGAACCTACAGTTCCCCACTCCTAGGATATAAGAACTAGAGCAGCTTCAAGAGGTGTCAGGGACTACATCAAATGAGGCAGGGGGCCACATGCGGCCCCTGGGTGACAGGTTCCTGCCCCCTGTGCATTAAAGCATAATATACGTAATAATGAAAGGGCACGTACTGACAACGTAGCGTAATAAAAACAGCATCTTTGGGGGCATTTTGGTGCCAACCTGGTCTCATGGGTCACTGCCCAAGCCACAGAATTATAACCCCCATTTCCCCCCCCCCCTGTCGGTCCTCTTTCCTACCAGGCTTCACTCCCTGTCCAGGAGTACCTTTCCATGCCTTTTGACCAGGTTCACAAGCAATATGAGACGGCCAGGCATCTCCCGCCACCCCTCTATGTGCTCTTTGTCCAAGCCAGTGCCTACGGCCAGGCCTGTGGTAAGTTATTATTTCAAGGTAGCTGAGCTTTGAAGGGGCGCAGAGGTGTCAAATTTCACAGCTCCTTGCAGAAAGCATGACATTATCTGAAGACTGTCGGGTGTCCCCATCCCCCACCCTTAATCTGATCCCTGGCTCCCCTGAGTCTGCAGGGTTGTGGAAGAAGGAGAGGGAGAGGGAGAGAGAGAGAGAGAGAGAGAGCAGAGCTGCCCAAAACCTGATGAAGCATCTGCATTTGAGAACCTTGTTGCTTCCGAGCTTTACGGAGTTTGTGGGAGTCATCTTTGGGGAGGTGTGGCTAACAACGTCATCTCCTTCACAGACAAGAAGCTGGCTGTGGCTATCGAAGGCAACGTGGAGGAAGCCAAAGCTCTCTGCAAACCTCCAGAGGACTTCCAGGGTGAGTGAGGGTCCATAAGCTGCCTTCACTTGCTGTGAATGGCTCTTCAGCTGAGCATGTCCTTTTGCTTCCATAAGTTTCCAGGTTCAGGAGCTCCAGAGAGAGGATTCCCACTTAGCTTGGGCTGGGAAATGTCCCAGAGAGCAGCCGCCATTTGGCATAGACCACCAGCCTGCCTTGGCTTGGCACACTCCAGGACCACAACTCCCAGCATCCCGTCCCATTTGCCATGCTGGTGGCTGGGTCTGACAGAAGTTGTTCTGCCCCAGACTGGTGCCCACCGAAAGTTACTACCCTGCAGCTCCCATCAACCCCTGCCAGCATCGCCCGAGGGGAGTCACAGTCTGACAAGGGCTGCAAAATATGGGTGGCCCACTAGCAGCTTGCATGTTAAAACTGAGCTCAAAGCTAACCAAAACTGTTAAACTTGTAAAGAGGAAATTAGGAGATTCTGTCCTTAAGGTGTCTATGCTGGATGTTGTATGGGGTGCCCTGGCTGCAGTTGGATAAACGTGCTCCATAACTGGGGAGGAATTACTGCTTCGTTACTGGAGCATAAGAGGAGCCCTGGTTCTGATCAAAGGCCCACCTAGTCCAACACCCTGTCTTCACAGTGGCCAAACAGCTGCCCCATGGTCTGAGTCGAAGCAAAATAAAAAATGTCCTTCAGTAGCACCTTAAAGACCAACTAAGTTTTTATTTTGGTATGAGCTTTCGTGTGCATGCACACTTCGTCAGATACACTTGAAACAGAAGCAACCAGACCCTTATATATATTCAGAGGGTGGGTGGGTGGGGGGGTGATGGGAATGGGTGATGGGCTGTAAGAGTGGTAAACTTGTTGATGGCTGTTAATGACTGCTGATTACTGCAATAGGTCCTGCGGGGGGGGGGGGGACAAGGGCTGAGGCTAAAGAAAGCTTGATCATGCATAATGAGATAAGAATCCTATGTCTTTATTCATCCCAGGTGGCTCCGTGGTTTTAAGCTTGGTAATGATTTCCAATTCAGCAATTTCTCTTTCCAGTCTGTTTCTGAAATTTCTGTTTCTGGTTGCTTCTGTTTCAAGTGTATCTGACGAAGTGTGCATGCACATGAAAGCTCATACCAAAATAAAAACTTAGTTGGTCTTTAAGGTGCTACTGAAGGAATTTTTTTAAAGTGGACCTATGTGCAGCAACTGGTATTCAGGTGCATACTTTCTCTGCCGGCAGAGGTGAAATATAGCCATCATGGTTTGTGGTCGTTGCCAGCCTCTTCCTCCGTGCATTTATTATTCTTATTAAATTTCTATATCATCCTTCATCCGAAGATCATGGTGGTTTACAATATAAATAAATAAACAAACAAACAAATAAATAAATAAATAAATGCACGCTATAATAACAAACAAAGGGCACAGATTGTTTAATCAGCCAAAGGCCTGGGAGAAGAGGAACGTTTTGCCTGGCGCCTAAAGATAATGTAACGAAAGTGCCAGGCAAGCCTCCCTGGGGAGAGCATTCTATAAGCTGAGAGCCACCATAGAAAAGGCCCGTTCTCATGTGCCGCCCTCTGGGCCTCTCGTGGGGGAGGCACACAAAGGAGGACCTTGGGTGATGATTGCAGGGTCTGTGTTCGTTCATATGGAGAGAGGCGGTTCTTTCTTTTAAAGCCGTCCAAGTTGGCCATCACTAAAGGATCTGTTGCGCTTGTGTCCTACTTGTTTGCTTTCCACCAGCATCTGGTTGGGCACTGTGAGAACAGAATGCTAGGTTAAATAGGTCTTTGTCCTGATGCAGCCAGGCTCTTAGCATTCATTTATTTGGATTCACAGATGATGAGAGTGACTCGGATGCCGAGGAGGAGCAGACTACGGTAAGAGCTCCACCTTCCCACTGCGCGATGAAATTGCAGGGAGGGGAGGGATGTTGTGGGGAGGTGTCTCCTTCTGCCTTGAAACCGGTATCCTGCTTGCCATTAGACCTGTTCTTTCACGTCTAATGTGCCTTGTCATTCACCCGCCCCGCCCCCATTAAAAACCACAAGTGAAGGGCCTTTCCTGTGTGCCATTCCCATCATCAGGGTTGTAACAAAGTGGGGAGAAACACAGACATACTGGGACTTGGTGATGCACTTACAAACAAAACCATCTCCTTTGGTCATCTGCGTTATCATTTCCTTTTGGCTCTCCCTGGCCCTCACTTGGGAGGGACTGCAGAAAGGGGCATAGCTCAGTGGTAGAGCATCTACTTTGGCTGCAGAAGGTCTCACATTCTATCCCCAGCCTCTCCAGGTAAGGCTGGGAAAAGACTCCCTGTCTGAAAACCTGGAGAACCACTGATAATACTGAGTTAGATGGGCCGGTGCTCTGACTTTGTATACTCAAGAGCTGCAGCTCAGTGTACAGAATGTTGCAAGTTCAATTCCCTGCATCTCCAGGTAGGGGCAGGAAAGCCCTGCCTAAAACCACAGACAACCACTGCCAGTCTGTGTAGGTGATACTGAGCTAGCTAGATGGACCGGTGGTCTGACTCTATATGAGGCAACTTCCTTTGTTCCTCGTGAGCACTTCCTTTCCTCTGTGGTGTTGGATTTAGAATTTTGAAACGGAGCTTATTCAGAATGGGGCAACAGCCCCTTCAAAGGAAAATGGAAAGATTGGGCCACCCTAGTGGTGGGGATGGGTGGGTGGCTGCGCTTGTCCCTCCCTGCTGCCCATCTCAAGCTTGCACTTCAAAGCACATGGACAGGACAGGTAGCAGCAGCCCAGGGTGCAACAGGTGTGGTGCAGAGCCACAGCAAACAAAGTGCAGACTTGCAGGGGAAGCGCGTTGGGAGAGTGGAGGCAGGAATGTGTTGTGATTCTCCCTTCCCCACTCTAGAAGCGTCGCCGCCCAACCTTAGGGGTGCAGCTGGATGACAAGCGGAAGGAAATGCTCAAGAGGCACCCACTGTCCGTCACCGTCGACCTGAAATGCAAAGGTACGTAAGAGAGCAAAGCGGCTCATCTGTTGGTGGCCCTAAACTGGGGATCTTTCCCTTCTCTGGAAGTTAGGGGTGCATGAATATGTCAATTTCTGTATCAGTTAGTTGCTCATTTTTATGGTCTTAGGGTGGTCCCCAACATCTCCTCAGCAGCTTGTGATTCTTTGATCACACACAACACACTTTCACCAAAAAATTGTAATCATTTCCCTGCGCCTTTCTCCCGATATTCAAGCAACTTTGCCGTAGAGGAAGTTTTGCATGTTACTTTCACTAAAACGTGGCTTTTTAATACACACTTTCCTCCCATGCATTTTTGTACACATTTCTTTGGTTGGAGAACGGCAAGCGAGAAGCGTTATCTGAGTTCAAGGATATATTTACAGCCAGGCAAAAGAACCCTCAAGGAGGGTATGAAGTAGGGCCAGGGAGGGGCACTGCATGTGGAGAAGGGGTGTGGCTTAGGAGAGGGAGAGCCCCGAGGGCCAGACAGGTAGAGAGTCCTGGTGGGCCATATTTGGCTCACAAGCCTGAGGTTCTCCATGTATTATAGCTAGTGAGTTCCAACAGGTAAGGGAGCAGTTCACCCCCCCATCCTCTCACAATGGTTTAAGCACAACTGGAGGTTGTTGCTCTCTCCTTTCTCTCTCTCTGCACCTTCCCTGCTCGACAAATTGCCTTCTCCCTTCCCAAACCCCTGGCATTGGCTATGTCATTGCAGATGGCAGCCTCCTCCTCCTCACCTTCTACTATCTGATGAACCTCAACGTCATGACGATGAAAGCCAAGGTGACGGCAGCTGCGGAGATGTCTATGCCCATCAGTGCCGGGTGAGCTTGACGCAGAGGGGGGTGAGGACAGGCTGTTGCTGATGGATCCCAGGAGCCAAGGGTGGGATCAGCTGGGAAATTATTTCAAGAGGTGTTGCCAAGCAAACCTGCTGTTGTGGCTCCTGGCAGAATTCTACTTTGCCCAGTGGGTGGTTGTTGTTGTTTTTTAACCCCCAAAGAAAAAGGAGAGATTCCAGTGCAGTCTTTCTGAGATGTGGAAAGTTTGTGAGTGTTTTCTGCGTACCCTTTTCCTGCAGCACCTGGCAAAGAGGTACCTCATTTAGGGACCCGAGAAGCAATGTTAACCTGCCTTAGATCTTGATCAGGGGTGGGCAGGCAGTTAGCGATTTGGATCTACTAGAACCCCAAGATCTGCCAACCAGAGCCAAGTAGAAAAGGTGGCTGTGTTCTCCCTTCACTGTTGGGGGCAGTATGCTGGGGATCACTACACAGCTCCTACCTGCGGGGTTCCCAGAAGAGGCATCTGGTTGGCCACTTTGAGAACAGGAGCAGCTTTGGTCTGATCAAGCAGCCGGTCACTTCCTGTGTTCTTTGCAGGACAGAGAACTTCTGAGCCTAGGGATCTGCTTTCCTTATGAGAACTGAACTAAACCAACACAAAGGAAGACTTGCAAAGCCTTTGCAAATCTCTCCCTCTCTTTACTTTTAAGTCCCCAGACCTTAAAGGGAGGGAGGGACAAAAGCTTTTGCAAGTCCCCTTCCTGCCCCCCTTTTTTACATGCACACACATAGACTTCCCCTTCCAGATTGGGCCGAAACTATGGAACTCTCTGCCACAGGAGGCAGTGATGACCACCAACCTAGATGTTTTTAAAATAGGATTAGGCAAATTCATGGAGGAGAGGGCTATCCATGGCAACCAACCACGCTGGCCGTGTTCTGCCTCCTCCCTTGAAGGCATAATTGCTTCTGAACACCAGCTGTTGGAAACCACAGGAGGGGAGAGTGCTCTTGTGTTTCGAATCCTGCTTGCAGGTTTACCACAGGTTGGCCACTGTGAGAAGAGTACTTCTGGGATTTTGACATGGTGTAAGCTGTGCCCACCTGTCACATTTGGCCCCACGTTGCAGATAAGGCTTTGGCCTGTGGAGCCAAAAGGGTTCTGCACCCGTGCTCTGTGCTCACTATATAGGTTACAGACTCACATCTCTTGCTCTACACAGGCAAAACCATTTGTTAACCTTGGGTCTTGTTAAATTGTCCACTTAACTATACAGAAGGCAGCACCTTGAAACAAGCAGACACAGTTGCTGTCCTGCATTTGGAGTCGGTTAGCATACACAAGTGCGAATTTTAACGGTTCCACAATTTGAAGAATTATTATGGAGTAACAGAGAACAGGATTTGTCAGCTGCTGTTCTCAGATACTGAAGATCTGAGTCTTCTGGTCTGTGTAACGGAGCAGTGGGCCTCCCATTAAACGACAATCAGCCAGAACCTCAGGCCTAAAAATTCCCCAACCTGAACTTTCCCATCTAACTGGGCAGAATTTGGCTTTCTGCCTTACACTGCAATACGCTGTTTGGGGCTGTACAAAAGATGGGCACTGCCATCGAGTTGCACCAGGGGGCACTGTGGGCACACGAGTTTGCAGAGTCACTTGCATGTCGCTTGTAGGCATTGCAGTTATATATCCCCTCTTGAGCCTCATTCGCCCCTAAAGAGCGGAGAGACTTTAGCGGAAGAGACAAGATCTGTCTCTGATCTCTTAATTTATCTTGGCAGCGAGACAGGGAGGAGCCTGATGAGAGAGAAGCATTCCTATGGGTCAGATAGCAGGGGGAAAAACCAACAAACGGATCTATGCAGAGAGGCAGTCCCGCTCTCCCTGTCGCCCCTATGTGCCTCTGGTGCTCTGTTGAGTTGGCGAGGATAAATTGGGGGCTGATTGCATCTCGTCTCCCTGTCTGATTTAATTACTCTCTAGCAGAGTAATCGCTTCCTCTCCCTGTGCAGGGTCGCTGAGTCTCTCTGCTGAGACTGCTTCCTCTTATTCCTCTTCTGCTCTGTGAGTTACCTCACCTCAAGGAGTGGAACTTTTATTCCCTTTGGAATAGTGTGTGTTGGGGTGTGTGTGTGGAAATCTGGCTTGGAAGCACAGCTGCCCAAATAGGCTTGGAAGAAGCAGCTTGCTCTTTCCCCTGCAGTAAGCCTGTGTTATAAGAATTTTGAGGTCATATATATATATATAATAATTGTTCATAAAACATGTACATGAATGTACAGAAACATGTCTGAAGCAGCACAGGAAGACAGGCCTGACTGACACCATTTTGACTCTCTCTCTCTGACCAGGTGTTCCTCTGCAAGGAAGAAGGGGGGTGGGGGGAACCTTCTCATTGTCTCAGGAATTAAAGTGATAATCCCTGGCATCCTGATACCTGGGTGCCAGACAAAAGGGTGTGATTAACTTGGCTGGGAAACAGGGAAATGTAAATATCTCTCT
This sequence comes from Zootoca vivipara, assembly GCF_963506605.1. Taxonomy (NCBI): domain Eukaryota; kingdom Metazoa; phylum Chordata; class Lepidosauria; order Squamata; family Lacertidae; genus Zootoca; species Zootoca vivipara. The sequence goes on along the minus strand of NC_083292.1, from coordinate 18,938,267 downwards.
TTTTTGTTGATTAGGTTTTGGGGGCAGGGGGCAGGGTCCAGGATGCTCAGATTACTGCCACCAGACCTCCCCTTTCATGATGTACCTATGATGAATCTAGGGAGGGGGGTCTTGGGCTACACCCCTTCTGTGACACATGGATGATGCTTCTGGGGGGTGGGCTGAAACCAATTTCAAATTTCTTTTTAAGGGCAGGACACCTTTGTTTGGGGTTCCTTCCTTGTTCTCCTGCGTGAGAGGAAGGACCCTGTTGCAACAGTTTTTTATTCTTTAATAAACTGTACTTTGCTTTTGACAGCCTTAGTTTGGTCTCTGTCATTCTACGGCCAGCGGCAACATCGTGCCTGCTTGCCTGGATCCTTGGGCTCTCCCTGGGTCAGGATCCATTTCTCTGGGTTCCTAGGAACCAGCTTAAATTTTACTTCACCTGCTTCACACGCAACACTAAACCATGTCTAACGTTAACTATAGTTAAAGCGGAGATGTTAGGCAGAGCACCACTTAAACCTTTGTTTATTGCATGCACACGCACACTCCCAATTAAGGCAGTTTTAACAGTGGGAAAAGCGGGTGTAAATGTGCCAGCGCAATTATTCATCCTTGGGCGGTTCTGCTGTTAATGCCTGGTGGCAGCCTTCAGTCACCTGACTTCCTGCTTGGCTAACTACCCTCATTCTTAAAGTCGCTGACAACCACGACTGCTGTGATCCGATTGTGCTCCTGCCTAAACACAGGGTTCTCGGTGGCCCTCATTACCTGTGTTTAATGTGACTTTTCAGTCTAATCTACTGCTGATCAGAGAACCCGTTTACTTCTGTCGGCAGCATTTGAGGGAAAGGGGGGGGGAGCTGTGGGGACTGCCTGCATTCAACTCTAAAAGGGGAGGGGGAAGATTTATACGATCTGAAGAGAATCCAGAGCATGCCTGCATACAACTCTAGATTCATCGTTGCGAGATGACAGTCTGCGGCCCATTTAGAAAGGGGAGCAGCGCAGATGACGGGAATGGATGCAAAATGGAGTTTCAAAAGATCTGAGCGACGTCAGAATGTTCCAGCGGGCGAGGGGAGGAGAACACAGACACACACAACAGAGGTCCCTGCAGAATTCCCATGGCAACGCAGCAGAAGTAAACTTGCACAGAATCTTAGGGTCGTTCATACGGGGAGATTTTTCTCTGGCAGATCCGACTTAGATGGAAATGAAACACAGTTGCACAAGAGCCCATCTAGTCCAGCATCCTGTTCTCACAGTGGCCACCCAGATTGTCTTGTCTGGGAAACCTTCAAGCAGGACCTGAGCACTCCTCCCCCTCCTGCAGTTCCCAGACCCTGGTATTCAGAAGCATTGCTGCCTCCGACTATGGAGGCAGAGCCTACTCATAGTGGTTAGTATCGATCAACAGCCTTGCCCCTCCTCCATGAATTTGCCCAATCCTCTTTTAACACCATCGAAGGTTGGCGGCCGTTGCTTCCTCCTGTGGGAGCGAGTTCCATAGTTTAACTCTGCTGCGTGAATAATGACTTTTTTCCTTTCTTTGCTGGATCTTCCGACAAAGGGTAGCCCAGGAGGATCCTGAGTTTCACATCGCTTGTTCCTATTTCTTTCTAGAGACTTGCTGTGCCCCGACACCCTCCTGAGCTGCCTGTATCCCGGAGATCACGGAAAGAGGACTCCAAACCCTGCCAACCAGTTCCAGTTCGATAAAGTCGGGTAAGCTGGTAATGGACAGAGGTGCTTGCTTTCTAGGCCTCTCCTTCATGGTTTCTCACCTGCACCCTCCCTCCCTACCTGTGTCTTCCAGGATCCTGTCCCTGAACGACTACGTTGCAGAACTGGGGCACCCTTACATGTGGGTGCAGAAGTTGGGGGGCCTGCATTTCCCCAAGGATCAGCCCCAGGTAGGTGCAGAGCTGCGTTTGAACAAGGGGGAAGAGGCAGCCCAAATCTCAATTGGCAGCCTTTGCCGGCACTGCTGGACCCAGTTCTCCAAACTGCAAATGGAGTGAGCGTTTGCTTGTGGGCAGGTGAATGAAGATGCACGGGGGGGGGGTGTTACGGGGGACATGGCTACTAGCTGTGATGGCTGCACTCTGCCTCTGCAGCTGGAGGAAGTAATGTTCCCAAACACCAGTTGCTGGAAACCTCAAGGAGGGGAGAGGGCTCTTTTGCTTGGATCCTGCTTATGGGCTTCCTATTGGGGCATCTGGTTGACCACGGTGAGAGCAGGATGCATGGGTGTGGCCAGGATTTATTTTAGGTGGGTCAGGTTTTATGTTGGGGGGCAGAACCGGGTTATCTGAGACGCAATTGGTCAGTTAAGTATTTTTATTTATTTACTTGTTTTAGGGGGAGCATCTGCATCCCCCCTGGCTATGCCCATGGCAGGGTGCCTGACCAGATGGGCCATTGGCCTGATGGCTCTTCTTATGGAAGTGAGTGTGTGTTGTGTGGGTATAGATAGTCGGTGTGTGTGTGTGTGTGTGTGTGTGTGTGTGTGTGAAAGTTTGTGCATGTTTAGGTGGTTCCAAACCATGAGAGCAGAGTCCCAGGGCAGTGGAAGGAGGACTCGGCAATTATTCTTAGGATAGCTCAGCTGATTAGAGCATGGTGCTGATGGCACCAAGGTTGCAGGTTCGATCCCCATATGGGACAGCTGCATATTCATTCCTGCATTGCCAGGGATTGGGCTAGATCAGGCACCCCCAAACTGCGGCCCTCCAGATGTTTTGGCCTACAACTCCCATGATCCCTAACTAACAGGACCAGTGGTTGGGAAAAATGGGAATTGTAGTCCAAAACATCTGGAGGGCCGAAGTTTGGGGATGCCTGGGCTAGATCATGGGTAGGCAAACTAAGGCCTGGGGGCCAGATCCGGCCCATTTGCCTTCTCAGTCCGGCCCGCGGTTGGTCCGAGAATCAGCATGTTTTTACATGAGTAGAATGTGTGCTTTTATTTAAAATGCATCTCTGGGTTATTTGTGGGGCATAGGAATTCGTTCATTTTTATTTATTTATTTCAAAATATAGTCTGCCCCCCCTCAAGGTCTGAGGCACAGTGGACTGGCCCCCTGCTGAAAAGGTTTGCTGACCCCCTGGGCTATGACTTTATCCAGCATTCTCTTGTCTGTCAGCATAAGGACAAGTTTTAATGTTGTGCACAGAGGAATCTGGATGATGTAGGGGCCTCAGCTTTTTTTATCTCGGATGAGACTGTGCAAGGAAACAGGTTGCAGCTGCGAGAGAATCCAATCTGGTCAAGCCAGCCCAGTTTCCTGGCTCTTCGGTGGTGTGGAGGTAACGTCACTTTTGCCTCTATCCCATTTGCAGAATCCTGTGATTGCCGATAACTCGCTGAGTGCTAGCCACATGGAGAGGACGATGAAATTGCTCAAGATGAGGCTGGAGTCCCGCCTTGCTCTACACAAGCAGTTTGCTTCCCTTGGTAAATCCCAGCTGCCCTGCTACTTCCCCCAGTAGTGACACTCTGGATTCCAACAACCACACACACTCTGAGCATCAGATGCCCCCCACGCCTGGGACTCATTTCAGCCCCAACTTACAAAGTGAGGTGGAATGTTCCTTCATACAACAAATTATCCCTGCACAAGAAAACCTAGCATGTCAGGAAGATGTAGCTGGAGTCCCATTTCCTCTGACACTGCTAGTTTTCTGGGTGCAGAGATTTTTATTTTCTATAGAGAATCGCATCATGGGAGCCCCCTACCTGTAATCTGAGGTGGCAGCCTCCCAGATGCAAATCTGCCACCTCCAGGCCTAACTACATCTAACTTAAAAAGCATTTTTGCTTGCTTTAGAAACAGCTAAATTTCTTCAGTTAGGAACAAGCAGCTGTGGGAGCCCCGTGGCACAGGCATGGGCAGTGGGGGAATTTTAAGCAATTATTCTCCCCGTGCCTGTTTCCTTGACAAAAATCACCCCCTGGAAGCTGCTGTAGTGGCTCCTTTACCTTTTACATAATTTTTATTGATTTTACAAATTACAAAAGACGGTACATACATGAACACCTTTTCCACCTCTTCCCACCCCCCTCCATGGGTCCTCCCCTGCCACAGAAGTATCCCATGTAAGTGAACAGTCAGAGATGGTCCATTTTATGCTTGGATTTCTGTCCTCCTCCCCCTCCCCTGTCCCCAAAGCCCCCCCCTGCCACCAGGGAGCTCCAGTAAACCAGGGCAGTACGCAGGAGGTCATCCATCCAACCATCTATTGTCATACCAAAAAAAGAATAAAAAAAGAGAAAAGAGAAAAAAGAGAAGAAAAAAGTGACAAAAAGAAAAAAGACAATACAAAACAAAACAAAACAAAAAATCTTTCTTCCATTCATAATTGTTAAACCATATTTTGTGGGCTTCCCCACCCTCCCCCCTTCCCCGGTTTTCCTCCCTTTTTAATCATCTTCAACAGTTTCTTATTTTATAAAATACACCTTTATACCTTATACTACTTTTAAATTAGCTATTATCATTTTCACCTAATGTCCAATCACTGAAAAATCAAACTCCCATTTTTTCTTCCCGTGCCTAATTTTTACCCCCTCTATAAGCCTCCATATTTTCACCTTTTTCCAAAATCAATTCACTTTTAAAACTATAACTATTCCCAATCTAACCTTACATCCCCGATTACCGGCTCCACCCCCCCAATCCAGCAAGTTCCGTAGTCAGCAGTCCAGTTATAATCCTGTTAATCCATCCTTATAATCACAACTTCACTTTCCCTTCACCCCACCCCCTGTTTACAGCCTTTTGCCATCCAGGCCTCCATACAAGACCCCTGAGCTTCTTCTCTTCTCTGCTTATTTTTTCCCTCTTCCCTGTGGGCATTCTGGAGTTCCAGTAAATCCAATCGTGCCCCCCTCGAAGGGGAGGCACTCCATCCGACTTTTTGTAGAGTAAAATCATCATTTTTTCCCTGGTGGGCTTCATTTTGTGTTATATTATCACAGTCCTCATCTTCATCTTTTCCTTCCAAATCACAGTCCCCATCATTGTCATTCTCACACTCGTCTTCTTCAGTTTCAATAGCTTCATCCTCTAAGAAGTCATATTCTGCCATCACCATCTGGAATTGTTGCTGTAACTCTTGCTGTTGTGTCTCCTCTTGACATAGTTCTATTCTTACTTCCCACATTAAGGTCAAAACAGTCCGCTGGAACTCAGGCGAATACCTTTTTGTTGACATAGTTCAATCTTGTCAAGGTCAAAACTTGTCACATGGGGTGGAATATGATCACAGTTTATTTTCTCGACTCCATTTTAACAAGCTGGCTGCATTCTTCAAGTCTTATTAAAAATAAAGTTCGAACTCGCATTTCAAAAGCATATAAACCAAAAAGGAATTTCCAAAAAGTCCAGAAATAAAGATAGAAATAAAATTTGACTTATAAATCCTGATCAGCTCACTGGGTTGTCTGGGCTGCCGGCTCCCAAGGAAAAGAAAGGTCTTTCTTGGTCTTAACCTCTTTCTGCAGGGCACTCACAACCACAGTCTCTCTCCCCTTTTACCCTGCATTTAGGGGAGATTCTCCTTGATGCCTTTGAGGGATCCTTTTAAGTTGAGATCTTCTATTTACGGCTTCGGGTTTCTATTTACTGTCTCTTATGTTGCCGTGGGGGGGGTGGTGGCTTCCTCTTTTCCCCCCTCTCTCCCAGGTCCAAATTGTTTTATAATCCAAATCGTGAGGTTACTTACAGTCTTATTTCCAATCGTTTTATTTTCAGAAGAATCCAGCGCTCTCCGCCTTCGGCTTGAAGCTTCTCACCGCTAGGATAACGTTACCGCTCAAAATGGCCCCCGCGACTTCTACCCTCCTCGCTCCGGAGCTCTTATTAGAGCTTGCCGGAGAGTTGGGGAGTCCGGATTGGGGCTCTGCCGAGCAAAATTCGCCCCCGGGACGCCCTTCCCGAGGTTCTAAGGGGCGCAGCGTCGCTCTCGCTGCCCTCCCCACTCCTAGCAGAGACGGGCCGTCTCGGAGACGAGACGGGACCCCGCCGATCGGCGCTGGCGCTGAACCGGAAGCCCTGTAGTGGCTCCTTTAGAGGCCAAAGCTTTGAGAGGCAATTTTTGGCAGGGAGATGGTGTGGTTCATCCAGATTGCATCCCCCCCCACATTCTCTCCACTGACTTTCTCCAAAATTGTAAAGATTTGAAGCTACAATAGAAGGGGAAAGGAAACATATCAGCTTCATAGACCGTTAAAATATCCCACTGATCTTAACTTGAACATATAAATTAATATAGAAGAAGAGAGTTTGGATTTGATATCCCGCTTTATCACTACCCGAAGGAGTCTCAAAGCGGGTAACATTCTCCTTTCCCTTCCTCCTCCACAACAAACACTCTGTGAGGTGAGTGGGGCTGAGAGACTTCAAAGAAGTGTGACTAGCCCAAAGTCACCCAGCAGCTGCATGTGGAGGAGCGGAGACGTGAACCCGGTTCACCAGATTAGGAGTCTACTGCTCTTAACCACTACACCACACTGGCTCTCTATACACACTCCATGTGTCTGAATAGGTGTCCTGGGTGTGATTGACAATTATCAGCTATGCATTGAAACGTAGCCAGGACAATGGAATCTTCAGAGCACTGAGTAGTATGGGGCGAACACTGAACCTCTCTAAAGACAAAGGTCTAAAAGTGGGTGGCTAGCCCAAGGTCCAGATCGGGCTCACCAAGCTATGGGAATTGACCAGCCAGTTCCCACAGCCCTATCTCCTTTGTGGGATCAGACCACGATCTCCCTGACCCAGCCTTTTTGGCAAGAGTCCTAGCAACCAACAGATATTCAGCAGCTCACTGGGAATTAGCCAAGGGATCCTTGGGTCCGCTGCAGTACATCTTCTGCTTGTCACTGATTGGGACAATCTTGGTCAAACACTGCCTTTGCAGCTTCCAAGCACTTCTCTGTCCCCCCCCCCCCACTTCCATCTCCAATGGAAGTGCTAATTTATCGCTCATCAGCATGTTGGCCTCACCACCAGCTGTTACCTGTCAGAACTCTTTTGAGCCTTCAGAGGTTTAGAACCTTTTTTTGCTTAACCATATATGACAGGAACCTAAAGCCACAATTGTTCAGCAGCCAGATTTGCCCTTCAAGCTGCCACTTCTGAACATAACATGTTGACCTTGCTAGGGAAAGGGGACTCTCTTCGATCATATTTATGTTACTCTCTTTTTTCCATCTTGGGCTTCAGAGCATGGCATTCTGCCGGTCTCCAGCGAGTGCCAGCATCTCTTTCCGGCAAAGATTGTGTCACGGTTGGTGAAGTGGACAGCGCTCACGTACGAGGATTACCTGGTAAGTGGAGTCTTGTGAGAAAGAATTGACCTGCTAAACCAGCCTTCCCCAATCTGGTGCCCGCCAGCTGTTCTGGACTGTCTGGGACTTGATGGGGAGCTGTGGCCAAAAACAGATGTGCTGGCTGGGGTGTACTCCAAAACCACCAGGTGGGGAAAGGCTGCCCTGAAATACTTGATTTGAGCTGGGAGGGAAGGGATCAAAAAAGCCCATTTAATGTCATTTCAATGCTACATCTAAGAATGCTTCCTGCTTTACTGGAAAATCATATATGTGTGCATGCTGCTTAAGAATAGCCATGTGGAGGGAGAGTCAATTACAGCTTTGCTCAGTTTGGTTGGTATCGTATCTGTTATCGTTATCATTATGTCAGGGACTGGACTGAGGAGGAATGGTGGAGACCGCCCCCTTCTCCTCCTGCTGCAATTCCCAGAGAAGAGGGGGACAGTATAGATTTAGAACAGTGGTTTGCAGAAGGTCATAGTTCAGAGGCTGTATAGGGGAGAAGCTGGGAAATATTGGGAGAGCAGCAGGAAGAAGAAGCACCAGGGGAGAGACAGCTGACAGACTCAGTGTCTTTGGAAAGCATTCTAGACCGACCGCCCCCCCCCCCCGAACTTGGCAGGCATTGAAAGTAGGAGAACAGAAAGCTGAGGCAGAAAGCACAGATCAGCCAATGTAGGGATGGTGTATAATAGCAGAGTTGGAGGGGATAGGACTTTACTTGGAGCAACACTATTATCCAAGAGACGGCATTTCTATGTCTCTTTCTGAATATTGATTAAAATACATTGGTATGAGCTTCTTGCCTTTCCATTACTGGCAGCCTGCTATGAGGGAGGGGGATCGGATTCCCTGAAGCCTGACAGATGATTACTATTTTAATGAGGCAATAAGTTTTTGGAAGTGGAATGCTTATTCTAGCTTTTCCATCTCTCATCGCTGGCCTCAGCTGCCCGTTTTCTGCACTGTGTGTCGATCTGAGCCATCTGATCTGCGTTTGTGTTGTAAAGAGACTCCGTTGTGTGTGGACACGCAGTGTCCCTATCTCTAGACCCAGCTCACCGCCTGCTTCTCGCTCTTCCCACTGCAGGAGCTGTCCTACACAAAAGATGTCGTCGAGGCCGGTTTGGCCGAGGACACGCACCTGTACTACATGGCCCTGATAGAAAGAGGAACAGGTGGGTGATTCTCTTTCTCCTGTGTTTCCCCACCCCAAACAGGCTTGAGAAGAAGGCATGGCTGCCATGCAGAGGTGGGGAACATAAGAGTCACAAGAGCCCTGCTGGGTCAGGGCAGCAACCCATCTAGTTCACCATCATCCTGTTCTCAACAGCGGCCAACCAGATTGCCTGTGGGAAACCCACAAGCAGGATTTGAGCACGAGACCCCTATCGCCTCCTGTGGTTTCTTGTACCTGGTATTCAGAAACGTAATTGCCTCCAGCCGCAGGGGCAGAGCAAATCCACAATGGCTGTGCTCTGTCTCCGTGGTTGGAGGCAGTAATACTTCAGATTAACAGTTGCTGGAAGCCACTGCTTTCATTCTGAGGGCTGCATTCCCTTGCGTGCAGCCTTCCAGGGGCCGCTTGCCAGTTGTGATCGAGGCCAAGAGAACGACGAGTAAAGCTGTGGGTTACCTTTGTTCAGTGGCCAGTTTCATTGTGCATGTCTCCATTTTTTTTGTGTTTCCTCATAAACCAAGAGGGGCTAGAAATTTTGACCATTCCATGATGACATTCCCTTCCCTTCTCTGATTAGCCAAGCTGCAGGCAGCGGTCGTGCTGAACCCAGGCTACTCCTCCATGCCTCCCATCTTCAGCCTGTGCCTGAACTGGAAAGGGGAGAAGACCAACAGCAACGACGACAACATCCGGGTACGGTGCTGGGCCCAAACCCAGGGAAGAGGACTCTCAACCAGGGAGCCTATGGCCCACCAACTCCCATCAGCCCCAGCTTGCGTGGTCAATGATCAGGGATGATGGGAGTTCCATCTGGGGAGTCACAGGTTCCCCATCCCTGATACAGGACATGGCTGGGCAATCTCCAAGGGACCCCTTTTCAACTTCTCCTTCTCTCTCCCTTCTCTGGTTCTCTGTAGGCCATGGAGAGCGAGGTCTCTGTTTATTACAAAGAGCTGTACGGTCCCAAACCAGGCTACCAGCTCCTGACCAACCAGCTGCAACGCTTGTGTGTCGTCCTGGACGTCTACCTTGAGACAGAGACCCACGACAACAGTGTGGAGGGGCCCAAGGAGTTTCCGCAAGAGAAAATGTGTCTGCGCCTCGTCAGGTAAGGAGGAGCAGGGCATGTGTGTGTCTCATTGTCAGACTTCAGGGAATGTGCTTCCTCCCCTGTGGCAGTAAATAAGAAGATCAAACAAAAGGAAGTCTTACCTGTTAGATTATTTAATAATCACAGTGAGAGAGAAAAGAACATGTCTCCTAGAAATGGCGGTCCTACCAATTAAGGCTCACTCCCCACCCCCGGTCCCTATTAATCTATGTCACTCCTACATCTTGTAATCTGAGCTTGTACCCTCTGCGCTTGGTGTTCTAAAACTTTCTGAGCTCTCCATGTCTTTGGAGAAGGGGGGTGAATGCCATCCAGAGACTGTGAATCTGTTAACCCTCGCTCTCCCAGTGTTTCTTCTCCTAGCTGTTCCCCCATCCAGTATTTCCCAGCTTCTGCCTTCTGAACTATGCCCATCTGCAAACCACTGTTCCAAATCTATACTGTCCTCCTGCTCCTGCGAAGATTCAGGAGGAGGGGGTGGCTCCCACCATTCTTCTTCAGTGCAGCCCTCCTCAGCATGGTCCCTGACACTCACGCTATGGCACATCTAAAGCAGAGTAGCCAGACCCGGGGGGGGGCAGAGGGGGTTTGTGCACTTTCAGAAGATGCTCAGGCTTTGGCCAGTCTCCAGGTGAAAGAACCTCTGTAGTTGCAAGTGAGCAACTTGATGCCTGGAGAGCTGCTGCCAGTCAGTGGAGACACTATTGAGGTAGAAGGGCAGCTTCCATACAAGGCAGCTTCATTATGCACCTTGTGTAGAAAGCTGTGGTGTTGTTTTTTAACTGGCTGTGACCTACATGGGGCTTTGTTTTTCTCTCTATCCCCTCCCAAAAAATTTGGCACACCTTGTTCCTGCTGTCTCTTCCTTCCCTCGCCGCCCTTTATCTTTTCCCACCTTGTACAGCTATGAGCCTTACTTGGCACTTCTGCTCATGCTTCTGGAGGGCTCATTTTGCCTATTCCTATTCCAGCGGGGAGGAACAGTGAGCTCTATCTCTAGCAGAAAGATGTTAATTCCCCTGGATTTTGGCGCTTTGATCTCATCTCCAGTGTCTTCTGGGAGCTGTCTCTCGTTTTTCATCTCCTGCCGTGGCGCTTTCTGATTTTTGCACCCACAACATTTGGTGGCATTGTGACTGGGGCTCTTGCCCGCCTCCTCTCAAGCTCCTATGTACTTTAACAAAGGCAGTTGAAAGGAGCAAGGAAGGGTATGCTGTGAGACAGCCAGAGCCGCAGAATTTTTGTTTCTTTTCACAAAGGCGGAAGTGTGTGTAAATCCACTCAAATAAAAAGGAGAGAGTGGAGATCAGGTATTTGTGGGCAGCTGGTGTGATCAATGAATGTTGTGGTGGCGAGGGGGTTGGTGGGGAAGCAAAGGGGCATCACAAGAACCCTGCTGGGACACTTTCAAACAGGACCTGAGCGCAACATCACTCCCCCTACTAGGGATTCCCAGCAACAGGCATTCAGATGCATAATGTCTCTGGCAGTGGAGCATGGCCATCAGTAGTTTTGCCTGTCATGACTTTGCCTTATAAAGCCAAGAAGGTTGGTAGCCTTGCGTAAAGCTTGGGAGCCACCACGTCAAGCTTGCCAAGAGCTCTCATGCACAGTTTCCTGGTTCTGTACAGTCGTACCTTGGAAGTCGAACTGAATCTGTTCCGGAAGTCCGTTCGACTTCCGAAACGTTCGAAACCAAATTGTGGCTTCTGATTGGCTGCAGAGAGCTCCTGCAGCCAATCGGAAGTCGTGGAAGCCCCGTCGGACGTTCAGGTTCCAAAAGAAGTTTGCAAACCGGAACACTCACTTCCTGGTTTGCGGCATTTGGGAGCCAAAACGTATGAGTTCCAGGGCATTCCCAAGGTACGACTATACTGTACTGATTATTTGAAGGGGGACTTTCATGAGGACTGGGGTTTAAAAGACAAAGGCTCAGATTCTGTGACTTCTGGAAGTGCACCATAGATTCCATCCTAAAATCCAGACTCCCTTGGTGTTTTGCTTTCATGTTATGTACCTCCTATTCGAGTTAAAAGGTGGCACTGTCCTTAGTGTTCTCTCGTATAGCAGTTGGCATCCTTTTTCCCTCCTTGTGGAAGATCTTTGGGTTCGGAGGCCCTTGCCTTTTTAATTCAATGCCAAGAGGATAGCATTACTTTAGTTCAAGCCAGCCAAGCCCTTTCAGGTTCTAGCACAGTGCAAAAATTATTCATTTTTCTTTATAAAAATATTTTTATACCACTGTGTCACTTTAAATATAAATAAATCAAAATGGTTTACAAAAATAAAACCATACAACAAAACCATTAAAAAGCTTTAAAACAGTCATTAACTAACCACTGAGGAAGGATGTATTCTTAATTGCCTGCATTGGCCTGATAGGATAGAAAAGTTTTCAGCAGGCATTTAAAAGTTGGCACAGAAGGCACCTTCTGAATCTCTAGTGGCAGAGAGTTCCACAGGACTGGGCCAATGACTCTAAAGCTTGGTTTGTTGTTGTCAAATGAGCCTCACCAACTCTGGGAATGACCAATGACTCTCCAGCAGATCATCTCATTGATCAAGCTGGGATATAAGGGCTCAGGCAATCCCTGAGGTACCCTGGACCTAAAAATTCTTGATCACCTTCCTCTGTTACAGCCAGCAGATCTCTACAAAGGTATACAAGTGTGACTTTCTAAAAGGCCCTTTCCTCATGATTCTGATATGGGATCCACAGATTTTTGAAATCATTTGATGAGAAGAGCCGTCCCACAATAGCTGTTGATACTCAAGAACCTCTCTTCTTTCTTAGGGGCCCCAGTCGGATGAAGCCCTTCAAGTTCAACCACCCTCAGGGCTTCTTCAGCCATCGCTGACTCCTCTGCGGCTGGGATCCTCCCTCCAGGCAGCTTGATGCAAGGAGAAAGAGAGGGGAGAACTGTTGCCCTCTGGGATTCTTGGTTGGCACAGTTCTAGCTTCATCCTGCCGACGACTTTCGCCAGAGATTTCTGCCCACCTCAGTGGTTTTATCCATTCCATTCTATCTGTAGAGGGTGTCGTTTTAAAACATTAAATTGAGTGTGTGCTTTTACGAGTTGCCTTTTGTTGTTCATGTAGCTTATTGAAACAGAGGGTGAGGAATCTGTTTGACCCTGGCAACATCAGCACAGCCTTTCTGGCTACACCCAGATGCTCTGCAGTTGTTCTCATGTGCAGGGCAGGTACAGAGGCAGCTGGGCCAAAAGCAGTACCAATCAGCTGCAAAGCCCTGTGCCCCATAAGTGGTTTAAGAACCATGTAACTTCTGCACAGGCAAATGGGGTGTCTGTTTTCCTACAGCCGCATTATTATTAGAATTAGAATTTATATAACGCCCTATACCAGGCACCCCCAAACTTCGGCCCTCCAGATGTTTTGGACTACAATTCCCATCATCCCTGACCACTGGTCCTGTTAGCTAGGGATCATGGGAGTTGTAGGCCAAAGCATCTGGAGGGCCGCAGTTTGGGGATGCCTGCCCTATACCCAGAGGTCTCAGGGCGGTTCACAGAAAATACCAACATAAAAACCACAAGATACATATAATCAAAATGAAAACAACACAATCACCACCCCCAAAAAGAGCCACATTGTTAAAAGGGCTTAGGGTGTCAATTAGATCAACCAAAGGCCTGGTTAAAAATGAACGTTTTTGCCTGGTGCCTAAAGGTGAATAATGAAGGCGCCAGGCGAACTTCTCTGGGGATGGCATTCCACAGATGGGGAGCCACTGCAAAGAAGGCCGGTTCTCGTGTTGCCACCCTCCAGACCTCTTGAGGAGGCACACGAGGGGGGGGGGCTCAGAAGATAATCTCAGGGTCCAGGTAGGTTCATATGGAAAGAGGCGGTCCTTGAGGTATTGCCCTGAGCCATTTAAGGCTCTATAGGTCAAAACCAGCACTTTGAATTGGACCCAGAAGCTAATTGGTAGCCATTGCAGTCCGTCCAGGATCGGTGTAATATGCTGAAACCATCTTGCTCCGGTGAGGAACCTGGCTGCTGAATTCTGTACTAGCTGAAGTTTCCGAACCGTCTTCAGAGGCGGCCCTACGTATAATGCATTGCAGTAATCTTAACTTGAGGTTACCAGGGCATAGACAACAGTAGTTAAGACTATCCTTGACCAGAATGGGGCGTAGCTGGGCCACCAGCCGAAGCTGATGGAAGGTACTACTCCGGGCCGCCTGAGCCTTGAGCAACAGCAAAGGATCCAGGAGTAGCCCCAAGCTACGAACCTGCTCCTTCAGAGGAAGTGTAGCCCCATCAAGAGCAGGTGATCTCCCACCTGTCTGGTCTAGGGAACCACCCACTAACAGTGCCTCAGTCTTATTTGGATTGAGCTTCAGTTTGTTGGCTCTCATCTAGTCCATTATCGAGGCAAGACACTGGTAAGACGCATCCGTCTTGGAAGTTGAAGCCATCGCTTTCCTTGCACCTGCCTGGGAAAGGTGTCTTGTACAAAACGACTCCCGGCCCCCCATGCTGCTCGGATCCCTGCCACACTTTTAAAATAGAGAACGCGGAGCTTCGAAGCTGCCAGGATCCATGCCAGAGCCTGACTTGCACTAAAGTGGGCTGCTGGCAGTTGCAACTGAGAAGCAGAGCGGATAGCCTGGCTAGATGGAGGGTGGGGGGAAAAAACTGTCCCTGCTGTGGGGAGAGATGTAATTGGGCTTGCTGAGGCCAGAACTACTGTTGGCAAATGCATGGCCCTCTTGTTCAAATCTTCCCCGGCTTCCTTGGGGGAAGCTGACGGGGCCTGGAGCAAGTTGGTCTCCATTTCCACCTTCAGAAAACTGCCTTCCTGGCTTCATCTTTCTGCCAAGTCAGCTGGCTCTCTGCCGCCCGAACGCAAGGATGCCGAGAAGAGAGGACTGCATTGCAGCTTCCATTAGGAGCCTATTTTTAGCCTCAGCATCTGACTTGCTTCTTTACCCGCAGAAAAGGAGAGTGCTGGAGGATGGGATGTGGGCACAGAGCTAGGAAGAGAAGGAGTTGCAGGAAATCATAAGGGAGAGAGAGCTATGGGGAAGGGATCTTGGGCTCTGGGAGAGTGCCGGAGCCAGGCCTCCATCCACGGTCCAGATGCTGTGAAAAGGGCATGTTTGCTGCATTGCATTCCTGTGCCCACTTTCACTGGAAAATAAAAACGCTGGTTGCCAAACAGGAATTCACCCACAGTGTCTCTCTCTTCAACGGGGTCCTGCAGCGGTCAATATATTCCATACTACTTTCAGTATTAGTAGAGTGTTTTCTCTCTCAAAGTGCTTCTTTACAACAGTCCTGCAAGGCGGGCAAATAACAGCCCCACTTCAGAACAGTTTCAGCAAAGGTTTTCCAGAGAGACACAAATCCCATGTCTGTCTCTGTTCCTGGTCACCCCAACCCCAACCCAGCCTGTATCGAAGAACCTGTGCTCCTCAACCTGGTGGCCACCTGACATTTCGGATTGCAGCTCCAAAAGCCCACCCTAGACATGCTCAGATTTTTCCAGGTCGCTTCACCTTCCTGTTGACCCCCTTGAAGCTGCTTGTGGTAGCCATCTTTCACGGGTCAATGGGGACTTCCTTACTCTCTGTAAGAGAGTTTAGCGATAGAGCATGCCCTCATGAGCCAATCCTCTGGCTAGGCATATGGGCCCCGTAAGTTGGCATTCAACCAAACATGCCTTGGATACCTTGAAGGTCTAAACTAGATGTTGGGAACCTTTGGTTCTCCGGATGTTGCTGGAACTACAGATGTTGCCGTTGGCCATGCTTGCTGGGACTATTGGAAGTCGTAGTTCAGCAACATCTGGAAGGCCAAAGGTTCCTTTCACCTGATACAAGAGGAACTAAAGACCATGCTTATTCTGGTGCAGACTTCAGCCCCCATGGGGTCACTGTTGGGCAAGCACACCTGTGTCAGATATGTCCTCTAGGGGTCCACTTCTGGCAGTTAACAGTGGAGGATTTGCCTAAAGCTTGGAAGCAAGTAGGGCCCCTGTACACTCAAAGCATTCTCTGTTGAGGGTTCCACTGCCGCAAGGGAAGCCGTCTATTCCTCAGGTGCAATAATTCACTTTTAGCTCAGTTTCCTCTTTGGCTCAGGGTGGTCCAGCTGTTTATACCAAGTAGGCTGCAAAAGTAACTCCACACAGAACTCTGCACACTGCCTTATCATGTGAAATGCGGGGAGCGACACCAAAATCTGACACATCCCACAGCCCTCAGACTGTCTTCCCAAAGCCAGGTTTTGAGAATGTGGCTCAAAGCTCTGGCAGGGTCCTGGAGCCTTCCCACCTCCTGCCCAAAGCTGAGAAAGTGCTAACTAGGCTTTGAGAAGGAGATAGGAAGACTCTGGGACGGGTCAGCAAGGCTTATATTTATTATCTCGTGTTTTTATATCGTGATTTTACGTTGTAACTGCCCTGAGACCGGGTATAGGGTGGTATACAAACAACAACAACCCCTACCCACTCAAGAAGCCTACTGAGTGACCTTGGGCCTGCCTAACCTACCTCACAGGGTTGTTGTGAGGTTTAAATGGGGAAGGGGAGAACCACAAGTCACCTTGAATTCCCTGGAGGTAAGATGGGCTAGAAATGGAAGCCCTGCAGCAATCTGACCCAGGCTACCTGCCTCCAGGCAGGCAGGCAGAGGGTGACACTGCCTGTCATTGGCTCTGGCCGTGCCTACTTTTGATCTTTCTGCTTTCTGACAGGCAGTGGCTCTCCAGGGTCTCGGGCAGAGGCGGGTCTCTCCCTGTCGCCTGATCCTTTTAGCTGGAGGGGCCAGGGGCTCTTCTGCATGCAAACCACCAGAGCCACTCAGTGAGACATGTTATGAAATGACATTGGCAGAGGGCACTTGCGCCCGGGAACAAGGAGAATGCTTTGCATCTCTCTCTCTCTCCTGATGACTCCTATGTATATCCAATTAACTTTCCTTTTTGATGTTTGGGGCAGGCAGGCAACCGGACAAAGATCTGTGCAAAGTCTCGCTCCTCCACATAGACGCTTGTCTGGCTTTTATTACTGCACTGATAAACACAGCTTGAATTCTCCAATCTGAGATGCATCTCATAACTGCTTTTGGGAAACCCCCAGCGAGGCTGATTCAAGTACACGAAGGATCGATGTAACATACACACCCCACCCCATGTGTGATTATCCCTGTATTTGGGGCTGGGAGGAGAATGAGACAAACAAAAGCTGATTCCAGGGCATTGTTGTTTTGTGAATGGGATTCAGTCACATACGAGCAAATTCACAGTACGCAATTAAGTGGGTTGGGTGCTCCTGTGCAACAAGATCTTTCCCTCCCCTCCCAAAGGCGGCAGACTTTTCGCAGCATAGAAAGTTGACAGGAATACGCACTGGGAAGTTGTACTGGACGCCCCGTCCCTGCAGACGAATAGTAACGAATGCTCAATTGTCTGCAGGTGTCATATAACTCCGCAAGCTGCAGATCAGGACAATTTCTCAGTCGGTGAGGAGTCTTAGAGTGAACGCAGGCAGCTTGCACACTTGTAAGATCTAGGACAGCCTTGAGCCAGGTGCAAAACAAGGGTGCGGGTTGCAGTGCCAAATCGAAAATACTGCTGCAAAGTGGGAAAGCCACTTGGGTATAGGCTGGACTTGTAGCAGAAGCACACCTGGGGCCAAACCAAAGGCGGGAAGGAAGATCCATTAAGAAGACCAGTGGATCCATTGGTTTTAAGTAGTACAGGTTGCTTATGAGGACATTAGGATGCTCATATATATTATATGAGCAAGCTTGGGAACCAGGTAATGTTAGGCAGGAAGCCGATAGACAGTGAGTTAATGCCAAGGGATACAGAGGAAGCTGCCTTATGCAGACCACTCAGCTCAGTTTTGTCTACTCTGACCGGCAGCAGGTCTTCAGAGTTTCAGGCAGGGGGCATTCTGCCAGGAGATGCTGGGGAATGAACCTGGGACCTTCTGCATGCACAGATGTTCTACATTGAGAATAATTTTTTTTTTTTAGCACTTAGAATTCAGCGCCACAGGACAGGGTTGTGGCCTGTAGCCTTCTGCATGAAAAGCAGGTGCTCTGCCATTGAATTTCAGGCCTTCCCTTAAGATGCAGGAATACAGGAAGCTGCTTTATACAGCAGCTGCCTTGGGACCTTCTGCATGCAAGCCAGTTGACCTCCCCATCCTGGAAGCCTTAGACTGGGATGAGCTGCCTAGGCAAGTGCATCTCAGTCCCTAATGCTCAGGGTTTCTAACAGCTTAGTTAAAGCAACAGAGGAAGTTGAGGTCAGAGAGCATTCGGTCCAGTATACCTCCCCTCCCACCCCCATCGTTCTGCCCAGACATGGAGGTCCAGCTCAGAGGGCCTTCTGGAGGTTCCCTCCCTGCGAGAAGCAAAGTTACAGGGAACCAGGCAGAGGGCCTTCTCGGTAGTGGCTCCCGCCCTGTGGAACGCCCTCCCACCAGATGTCAAAGGAAAAAACAACTCCCAGACTTTTAGAAGACATCTGAAGGCAGCCCTGTTTAGGGAAGCTTTTAATATCTGAAGGACTATTGTATTTTAATATTTTGTTGGAAGCCACCCAGAGTGGCTGGGGAAACCCAGCCGGATGGGTGGGGTATAAATTGTTGTTGTTGTTGTTGTTGTTGTTGTTACTCACTGAGCCCAGGATTTCACTCCGGCAACGACTCCCCAAGATCTTCGCCATTACTTCCTGATCCATTTCAGTGGTGATGCTAGGGACTGAACTGGGGACCTTCTGCATGAAAAGCAAATCGTTCACCACTGAGCTCCACCTGCCAAACCTTCCCTCTTGACACCCCAGAAAGGAGACCATGACACAAAGGAGATAGTCAGCTCTTTGTAAGCATTTTCATTTGCTTTTATTGCACAGAAGCAACTGGAAGTGAACGTTTGACTCGCTGTAGTGCACTTCTTTTTTCTGGTGGGTGGGTGAGTGTGTGCATGTGTGTGCATGGTTTTTTTAGTATATGTGCTGCCGAAGCGAGCACGCGCATGGTTTTTTTTAATGGGTTTTTTTTAATGACAAAGGGCACATCTAATACATCAAACCTAAGCCAGGCTCCTTCCCAGAAAACATCGGGAACCGTTGTTCTCCTGCAAAGGGATTCTGCTGAGAAATCCCTTTTCGGTATCCATGGTAAACTTGCATTTCCCAGGGTCCCTTAAAGAATGGAGGCGAGGAACCGAAGCAATGGAACCACTTTTGAAACCCATTTAGGTTTCCGGTATAAAACGCGCCCTGAATGACCTTCCTCCTGAGACCAGCTATTGGATGAAGCTCTCGACAGTGTGAAAATGAAGACAAGGCATTTTTTTTTTAGAAGATCATTTTGGAATTCTCTAGCCTACTGTACATCTCCCAAAGCATAAATCCCAGCTCTAACTGCATACATTCATTTATTGCATTCGACCCATCGTTGCCCATACTTGGAAATAAATGCACTTATTTGAAAAGGGAAGTCAAGTTTTGCTCTGGATATTCCCCTCCCCTCCCTCTCCCCGTTTCTTAAATAAATTCAAGTGTTTAAATGTGGCATTCTGCGTATATCACATTCTGCTATGGAAGCTATCATAACATTATTGAACCACCTTTTTTTTGGGGGGGTGGCGGCGGCGGCTCGGTTCATTGCTTATTTGGGGTGTCTTGTTTATTTTTCTTTCACATAAACATATTGCTAACATGAGCTCCACGCCTCGGCGAGTGAGCGAGAGTCACCACTCGCCTAAGCAGAAAAGGTCCAGCCTTGGAAAGGGCGAAAAGGGAGCCCGTCCTGAGGCAGGGAGGGCCCTTGAACAGCTCCTCCGACATCTGCCGGGTGCCTCCAGCTTCCGCCCTCTCACTTCTCGCTCTTCTTCGCTTTTTCCTCTGCCGCGGCCGCCGCCTCTGCGGCTTTGCTGTCTTTGGGGTCTGTGCTGGACGACTTCTCCACTTTCTCAGCTTTGGGCTTGGTGGCTTTGGCCGACTCCTTTGGCAGCTCGGCCTTGGGGGTCTCCTTGGCCTCCGCCTTGGCTGGTTCTTTGGGCTTGGTTTCAGCTTTGGGCTTCTCCTCTGGCTCCTTCTTGGGCTCCGCTTTCTCCTTCTTGGGTTCCTCTTTCTTCTCTTCCACCTTGGGTTTCTCTGCCTCCTTCTCGGCCGGCTTGCTCGGCTCCTTGGCCTTCGCTTCTTGGGCTGGAGCCTTTGGCTCCGACTCCTTCTTGCTGGCTTTCTCCGCTTCCTTCTCTGCCTCCGGCTTGGCCTTCGCTGCCGCTTTGGTGGGCTCCTTTTCCTTCACTTTATCCTCTGCCTTGGAAGGGGCCTCCTCCTTCTTCTCTGGGGCAGGTGGCTCCGGCTTGGAGGCTTTCTTCTGGTCTTCCTCCTTCCCCTTCTTCTCCTCCACCTTGGCTTCCTGTTTTGGCACATCCTTGGCCGGGCTCTCCTTCTTGGGCTCCTCTTCTTTCTTGCTCTCCTTCTTCTCCTCCTCTGCTTTTGGCTTCACCTGAGCTTTCTCCTCCTCTTTTGCAGGGGCCTTGGCCTCCTTCGCAGGTGGCTTGGCTGGTTCCTTCGGTGGCGGCTTCTCCTTCTCAGGTGACTTGGCCTTCGGTGGGGTCTTAGCTTTCTCTGGGGACTTCGCCTCCTCCTTCCCTGGAGATTTGGACTCCTCCTTTGTCGGGGTTGCCCCTTTCTCCGGAGATTTTGCTGCCGGAGACTTGACCTTATCTGGAGACTTGCTCTCCTCCTTGGTGGGAGATGGAGCTTTTGCCGGAGACTTGGCATCTTCTTTGGTAGGGGATGCGGGCTTTTCAGGAGATTTTGTTGCCTGAGCCTTGGCCTCTTCCTTTGTTGGAGACTTTGCTTGGCCTGGGGACTTAGGTTCCTCTTGCGTCGGGGAGGCAACCGCCGGAGACTTGGGAGCTGGAGACTTGGAAGCTGGAGATTTGGGAGCTGGAGACTTGGAAGCTGGAGATTTGGGAGCTGGAGACTTGGGAGCTGGAGATTTGGGGGCTGGAGACTTGGATGCTGGAGACTTGGGAGTTGGAGACTTGGATGCTGGAGATTTGGCATCATCCTTCACTGGCAACTGAATCTTGTCTGGAGATTTCACCTCTTTTTCTGTAGGTGTTGGTGCTTTTTCTGGAGCTTCTTCCACTGCTGGAGATTCCTTCTCTTTTGCCTCTCCCTCTTCTTCTTCTTCTTCTTCTTCTTCTTCCTCTTCACCACCCTCTCCTCCTTCAGATTCTCCCTGTTCTTCTTCCTCTTTTGCGTCTCCTTCTTCTTCCTCTCCTCCCTCCTCTCCTTCAGATTCTCCCTCCTCCTCCTCTTCCTTTTTCTCACCTCCCTCTTCCTCCGTGACTTCTTCAGTCACTTGAACTTCCTCGGTCTGCTCCTCCACAATCACCGTCTCCTTCTCGGACTTCTCCACCACTTTGATCTTCTCCTCGCTCTTGACCTTGATGTGGGTGGAAATGCTGGGGGCTTTGGGGAGGGCTTCAGGGAAAGGAAAGAGGCCCAGCCCAGCTCCCATGCGGCATTCCTCGCCTTCCAGGAGCTTCCTGTTTCCAAAAAAAAAAAAGGTGGGTGGGAGAAATCAAAGGAAGTCAGAGCCTGCTAAACCAATTGGCTGCGAGTACCAATCGCCATGCAGAAAACCAGGAGGGTGTACAAAAATGGCCACATCGACACTATACATTTATAGCGCTATGATATCACTTTAAACGGCCATGGCTTCCCCCAAAGGATTCTGGGTGCAGTAGTTCAGTAAGGGTGCTGAGAGTTGATAGGAGACCCCTATATTCCCTTCCCAGAGCTACAATTCCCAGAGTTCCCTGGCAAGGCAAGAGGGATTGATTGTTAAACCACTCTGAGCATTGTAGCTCTGGGAAGGGGAATAAGGGTCTCCTAACAACTCTCAGCACCCTTACTGAACTACTGCTCCCATAATCCTTTGGGGGAAGCCAAAGTGGTACCATAGCGCTTTGAGTGCGTGGTGTGAAGATGACCAGTATCTATTTGTTTTACTTTGGCTGGTGAATCATATTTATTCCCTTGGCCTCGTTGCCAGGAAAGTGCCTGGAAAATAATGGCTAGATCTATGTATCTATTTAGACATAGCTCTTGCCATTATTTTCCAGGCACTTTCCTGGCAACGAGGCCAAGGGAATAAATATGATTCACCAGCCAAAGTAAAACTCCACAGTTTTAATTAAAAACTCACCCAGGGAAGCAGGGTTAGTGGTCTCCTAGGGACCAGAAGCATGACTCATCTCAGCAAGAAGCTGCACCTTCAGTTGTGTGGGCCCAACTCTGTGGAACTCCCTCCCACTAGAAGTCAGGCATAGGTCATCTCCCTGCTGAGTTTCAGGTGCCTGATTAAAACCATTTCATTCCAGGAAGCTTTTGTGTCCTGAGTGCTCCTCTGATGTTTTAAAATATTTCAGGTGTTCTTCGTTTAAATTTCTGAGGTTGGAGGTTTCATTTATGTTTCAAATCTTGTACATTAAATAAAAAAAGTCATTGTATGCCGCTATGAGACCTAGATGGTGAAAAGCGGGGTATGCATTTTAAAACGAAATATTTTAAAAAAAATAAAATAAATAAATAAACACAAGGAAAGAGTGGGTTGTGGAGAAGTGGAATTGAAGGACCGAGGTGAAGAAAACAAGGCTGGACAGGCACAGCGATGAGTCTGTGCACGACAGCATGAAAGGAAACGATGCCGTGTCTGGAGGAGGAAGGGCTTACACGCCTGTGAGCCTTTCAGAGTAGGGATATGAAGCGACACCTACCTGTAAGCTGCAATCTCTATATCCAGAGCCATCTTGACATTCAGCAAGTCTTGGTATTCCCTCAGCTGGGCTGCCATCTCCCACTTGGTATTCCTCAGCTCATTGTCCAGCTGCGCGATGCTCTCCTATGAAAGAGAGGCAAGGAAGGGTGTGGGTCATCTTCAGAACGAGAGGCGGCCAATGAGTGAACCGCAGGGTCGAAGCTGGCCCTAGCATTAGGCAGAGTGTGAGGTGACTGGCGCTGAAGGGCCACATTGATGACCCAGTGTGGGGTAGTGGCCGGTCCAGGGTCATGGAGGAAAGGTCTATTACTGTATTTTTCTATGTATAACACGCCCCCGTGTATAAGACTATTTGGAGGGACTCAAATTTAAGAAAATGGGGGGAGATGGCCTAGAGTTGTTGAGTTTTTTTGGGGGGGGGCAATTGCCCAAGTTTGTTGAACTTTTTGGGAGGAGATGCAGAAAACCACTAACCCAACTGACAAACGCTCACGATTGCTCATGTTGCAGAAGCAAACAAACGTCTGCCCGCTCAGCAGCCATCAATTGCACACCCACAGTGGCAGCCAATCCAAAGCAGCCCTTGCAGCAGCCACCAATCACCCACCAAATCGTCACTGACAAGTTGCAGCTCACGGCTGCAAACACTCACCCACCCGCTCTATGCACTATCCGTGTGTAAGGGGGAGAAAGTACAGAGGAAGTAGCTCCTCCCCAAGCAGTGATGGAAGCGAGGGCTCTGAGGAGGCTAGTCAGGAAGTGGAGAGAGAGGCCCAGGGCTTCAGACGCATGGGAGAGCCCCGGCTACACAGAAGGGAGGAAAGAGGGGGGGGAGGGAGAAAAGGAAAGCATGGAGCGTAGACCCTTTCCTCCAGTTCCGGAATTACGCAGGAGAAAGAAAGGGAGGAGATTCACTGTCCCGAGACTCCTATGTTGGGGAAGATCACGTGGGGGGGGCAGTGCCGGATTCTGCATTGGAATGAGCAGACATGTTTTACACACCTGTCTCACTGTAAATAGACTGCACTTATAAAAACTGTTTAAAGACAAGCATGCGGAGCATCGTTACTCTGGAGTAGTCGCAAGAACCCCTGACACCGTGTATAAGATGGCCCCAGGTTTTTTTGCTTTTGTTTTTAACATTATTTTAGAGTTTAAAAACCTTGTCTTATACACGGAAAAGTACGATACTATTTTTGTAGCCACCAGCATCCTAGATCTGCCCAATCAGCATGAAGTTGTTTTGCTCTTTGTGCTGATGGGAGCCAATCAGAGTGAATGGAGGAAAGCCCCTGAGGATGGGCTCCTAGGGTCACTCTGGAGAAGGAGTGCAGGAAGAACACGGAGGAGGAGCTGCTCTTTATATTCCAAAGGTAAGCATTTAGGAACCCTGAAGGCACCAGGTTCCTCAGTTTCAGGAGAACAGTGTGCAAATACTCAAAAGGGATTCCTGGGCTTCTAGGTAAGGTAAAAAGGTAAAGGACCCCCGGACTTCTAATCCCTTCCACACACAGGTGCATCTGGCAATGGCATTATTCAATCTTTGTTCTATGCGGAAGACGCACCTCTCTATCTTAGCCTCTGATGTTTGAGATGTCTTATTTTTAGGACCCAACCTCTTCTTATGGTTGCAATTGGTTTTCAATGGTTTTTAATGGTATATTTTACATTGTGACCTGTTCGGCAGGTAGCTATTGTCAGCGCTTTCTTTCTTGAAAACAAACAAACGTTTTTTTTAGGGATGCTCTCATTTTGACTCAAGAAAATCACCATTTTATAGTTCAAATCAGGAAAAATAAATACTGTACAGTGGTACCTCGGGTTACGTACCTGATTCGTTTCGGGGTGCGGTACGTACAGGGCTGGTGCTAGGGGTTTTTTTTGCGCCCTAGGCAAGATCACCTTCTAGCCCCCATTAATAAAAAATAAAATAAAATAAAAAATAAAAATAAAAATAAAAATAGAAAATAGAAAAATAGAAAAATAGAAAAATAAAAAAATAAAAATAAAGTAGAAAAATAAAAATAAAATAAAAAACAGCTGAGAGGCACGGCGAGGTGGCCCCAGGTTTGCGCTCCCCGCACGCCTCCAGAGCTTCGCGCGGGGACCGCGAGCCTGGGGCCGCCTCCACTGCGCCTGTCAGCTGTGCCTGTCGAGCGGCTTCAGGCTGCTCTCCGGAGGCACGCACCCACGCATAGCAGCCTGAAGCCGCTCAACAGGTGACAGGTGCAGTGGAGGTGGCACCGGGGCGCAGCGGGCGGCGTCTGGCAGGCTGGCCAGCGCCCCCTCCATTTTGGTGCCCAAGGCAGCTGCCTAGTTTGCCTAAATGGAACGCGCCGGCCTTGGGTACATAACCCAAAAAGTACGTAACCCGAACAACCGCGAACCTGGAAGTAAATGCTTCTGGGTCTGCCGAATACATAACCCAAAAAGTACACAACCCGAAGCGTACTTAACCCGAGGTATGACTGTACATCAAATGGACAAAAGTACAAACATTCACAACATGTTTAGGTGTATGTGTCCCCCTGTGTCCCCCCCCCCAGAAAAAAAGCACTGGTTATCATTATCATCATATTACAATTGGAGTGTGTGCCTTTTCGACTAGGCTGTAATTGGTGTGTCTCAGGCCTCTACCAGCGGCAGTTAATGTCCACTGGGGCCGCTTGGGCAGAAGGCAGGGAGCCCAACACTAGGGGGCGCCAGAGCTGATGGCAGGCAGAGCCAACTAATTCTTAGTTTTGTCTCCGCCCTGCTCCTCCCTGCCAAGTTCTACAAGGGGCAACAATGAGATGATAGAGGAGGAAGCTGGCAGCCAGGGTCACTTCCCTGGACTCGTAAGTAAGAAGGAAGGCCTGTGGTGGGCTGGCTGAGGGCAGGCAGAGGTTGGTGGCACTTCTGACCAGCCTCTGATGTGTTCCAGTAACTAGCAAAGTAGATCCCAGAAGCCTGAAATCTGCCTGCATTTGATCTAGCCCAAACCCAAGCACTGTCAAGCCCCATTCAGTTCAATGGGAGGGCTATGCATGCACCGAAACTTGGACTGCATTCAGGTCAAAGATGTTCAAGTTGTAAGGGGAAGAAAGAGATTTCACTCTTAAATATTCCCCCCCCCTCTCGCTGTGTGTGTGTGTGTGTGTGTGATTATTAAGTATTTAAAGGTATTTAAAGATAGTTTTAAGCCAACCTTCACCACAAAAGTGATCCCAGTGCAGTAAAGGGATTGAAACCACAAATACCAATTACAAATAACAGAAAACCAGGGGCAGATTAAAAAAAAAAACTGTTCCAGAAGCACTAACAGCAACATGTCAACTATCAGTATCCTGTGGCAACCTGTGGTACTGAAACCTGCCACTTCTTGGGAGTGTGGTGTAGTGGTTAGAGTGTTGGACTAGGACCTGGGAGACCAGGGTCCACAAGGAAACTGACCAGGTGTCCTTGGGCCAGGTCAACCCTTCTCAGCCTGACCAACCTCACAGGACTGTTGTGAGTAGGGGGAAGAGCCCTATATACATCCCCTTCTGTTCCTTGGAGGAAAGGTGGGATACAAGTGCAATAAATCCAAACAAAAATAACAATAAGGAGATGTGCTCAGCAGTGCAAGGAGAGGCCGGTTTCCATTGGCTGCAGATCAGACACACAGGAATGTAGTATATTGAAGGGGCATGTCTATAAATGTGACATTTACAGCAAAGAACTGCTAAATGGTGCCAGTATTGTTAGGAAGCTTGCCCATTTGGGAGAAGGTCAGGTAGGGCTGTGCATACTGTATAGGCAAAATGCACTTCATGCCCTGGACCACTGCCTGAGACTAAAGCATTTGGCTTTCCATTCTCTTCTACAGCAGCCATATTCTAGCTTTTCGGTTTTTCCACATCAAAGAACCCGAGTCTCTTGCAAAGGGTTCTGGGAGCATATTCTAGGATCCGCAAGCTGTCCAGGTTAGGAGCATCAACAGAACACAACTCATAATAAGGTTGCTTTGAGGAGCGTTGTTTGTATGGTGTTTATCTGCATGTGTGTCTGGGGGGGGGGGGGTATCTTCAAGCCAACCAAACAAGGGACTCAGCTACATTAGTTTTTTTTTTTTTAAAAAAACAAACCACCAATGTTTTGAATGCATTATAAACATGCAACATGAGATGGCACCAGAGAGCAAATAAAAAATTCTATGCGATTTTTACATAGCTTTTTCTTCTTCTTTTTTAACGATTTCATTTCTAACTTTTTATAGTGCCCCCCCCCGTGTGTAGATCCACCTAAGTTCTGTGTTTTTTAAAAAATAGCTGTATGCCTTAGGTCTCATCTAGACTATAATGTCATGGCTTCCCCCAAAGAATCTTGGGAAGTGTCGTTTGTTAAGAGTGCGGAGAGTTGCTGGGAGGGGCCCCTATTCCACTCTCAGAGCAACAATTCCCAGAGTTCCCAGTGAAGAGGGATTCATTGTTAAATCGCTTGGGAAACTGTAGTTCTCAGAAGGAAACAGGGGACTCCTAAGGGTGCTAAGAGTTCTTAACAAACTACACCTACTGTAAGCCCTACTCAGAATAGATCCATTGAAATTATCAAACCAAAGTTACTCATGCCTATTAACTCCAACCGGTCTGCTCTGAGTAGGACTGTCATTGACTATCACCCTTTTTTCCCCTGCGGGGGGCAAAAGGAAAGATGGCACCCTCTTCAATCCACAGACAGATGTTGATAAGGGTGGTCGTTAGATCTTCCTTCAGTGCTGGCAGTGGGAGAAGTTTCAACACTTCTTTTCTTAAACATTCTTGTCTGTTTTCAGCCTAAGAGAGCTTGGCTTATCCTGGGCTACCCTTGGGTTATACAGCTAAGACTGGTGGATTTAATTCCAGGTGGTGAACCTAGATATCACTGGACTATGGCCCCATCCACAGTCCTGATGGGAAGCTGATGAGACCTGATATTTGAAGGGCACCTGGTTGGGGAAGTCTGTTATGGGCAGCTGCCATTGGGCCACACATTACCTGATAGGAGAGGACATCAACATGATGGCGGTCTTCGATGTCGGCCCTCTGCCTCTCCAGGGATTCCTTCGTCCCCTTGAGAGCTTCGAGCTCGGTGGTTTTGGAGTGCAGCTGATGGCGGTATTCGGAAATCTCCTCCTGTGCTGTACGGATGGCATCGGTATTCACCTTGGCCGCTTCTGACAGCTTGTCCAGCCTCACTGCAACGTGGAGAAGGGAAAGGAGAAACGGCATCTATCCAGTCGCAAAGCATGCCAAAATATATCGTCAAGGAAAGAGCGCCAAGTACAGGTAAATCCTACTCCATCCACAACAGTCTAAAACAGGGGTGGAGAACTCCAGTCCCAGGGGCCAAATGCGGCCCCCAGGGGCTTTCGATGAGGCCTTTGAGACTCTCCACATGCTGTGCCCCTTCCCATATGACAGACCTCAGTGACAGGCTCTCTGCTATCCCCTTAAAGATAAAAGTAAAGGGACCCCTGACCATGAGGTCCAGTCGTGACCGACTCTGGGGTTGCGGCGCTCATCTCGCGTTATTGGCCGAGGGAGCCGGTGTACAGCTTCCAGGTCATGTGGCAAGCATGACAAAGCCGCTTCTGGAGAACCAGAGCAGCACACGGAAACGCCGTTTACCTTCCCGCTGGAGCGGTACCTATTTATCTACTTGCACTTTGACGTGCTTTCAAACTGCTAGGTTGGCAGGAGCTGGGACTGAGCCACGGGAGCTCACCCTGTCATGGGGATTCGAACCGCTGACCTTCTGATCGGCAAGCCCTAGGCTCAGTGGTTTAACCCACAGTGCCACCCGCGTCCTAGCTATCCCCTAACTTAGTGATTTTGCCAGACTGGAATGTGCCCCTGAAATGTGATTGGATGAATTCATGGTCTGGAGGACTAATTCATCGAGGACCAAGCTATTCATTGAGGCTGGTAGACATGATGGCTGCGCTTTGCCTCCACGGTTGGAGGCAGGGCCGGATTTAGGTTTGATGAGGCCCTAAGCTACTGAAGGTAATGGGGCCCTTTATATGTCCAGCTGTGCTTCGTCAACAACAAATTGTCACTGTTTTTTTTTGGTGTTGAATATATGCTATATGGTAAATTGTGGACCTAATAGGTATCGAAAGCCATTTGCACATGTTGCCATGCAACCAATCTGTGCAGAATGTAGGCACCCTTTATGTAGAAATGAGAAAACCAGTGATATTTTAGGAAGTAGGCTAGCAGGCGGGGCTCATTACTTACATTATAGAAGCCTACACAACACAAAACACTGTTGCTGGATGTAGGTTTTATTTTATTTGTTTTTTATCTTATATTTTGGAAATGTACATCCAGGTTTTTTTCCTTTAATTTTTTTTTGGGGGGGGCAAGAGAGTGGGGCCCTAAGCTATAGCTTATTTAGTTTATACGTAAATCCAGCACTGGTTGGAGGGCAGTAATGCTACTGAACACCAGTTCCTGGAAACCACAGGAGGGGGAAAGGTTCTTGTTCTGGGGTCCTGCTTCTGGGCTTCCCATTGGGGTATCTGGGTGGCCACTGTGAGAACAGGATGCTGGATTAGATGGGCCACTTGTGTTCTTGTGAGCCTGCCTCCTACTTCCCTGGCTAGAGAGAGATGCCCGTAGAAAGCTCTGAATTGTACATGGCTTAAATGCAGCCTGGGACACGGGTGGCGCTGTGGTCTAAACCACAGAGCCTAGGGCTTGCCGATCAAAAGGTTGGCGGTTCAAATCCCTGCGATGGGGCGAGCTCCCGTTGCTCAGTCCCTGCTCCAGCCCATCTAGCAGTTCGAAAGCACGTCAAAGTGCAAGTAGATAAATAGGTACCACTCCGGCAGGAAGGTAAACGGCGTTTCTGTGCACTGCTCTGGTTTCACCTGAAGCGGCTTAGTCATGCTGGCCACATGACCTGGAAGCTGTCTGCAGACAAATGCCAGGTCCCTTGCCCTATAGAGCAAGATGAGCGCTGCAACCCAGAGTCGTCCGCGACTGGACCTAACGGTTAGGGGTCCCTTTACCTTTTAAATGTAGCCTACGGTACACAGGCGGCAGTGAAGCCTATTGCTCCACCCATTTTTTGCCACTGGCCACGTCCACCACTGCAATGCCGGCCCGCTTGCCCCAACCCCCTTCAGCTCTAGCTAGCCCTAGCTAGCACAGTTGCAGAGAGATGGGGGCAAGAAAGGAGGAAGGGATAATAATAGGCTTAAGACAATTCAGCTGCTTTGGCCAGCTCCTGATGGGAACCTCCAAGCCTCCATCACTTCACTTCCTGAGACGAAAGGACAGCCCAGCCCCCCTCTGCTGGGATCTGCAACATGATTCAGCATCATCATCTGGAACTAGGCAAGTTCCGGGGAGTGGGGGATGAACTGTGCATTATTAAAACATTCTTAATGGAGTTTTTTGTGTTGTTGTTTTTTAAAAAATACAATATACTGGTTTTGCACTCGTTTAAAGCTGTTCAGCTTTAAAAGTGGAATGAATCTTGCTCCCAATTGTATACATAGTATTGCCTCAATATGCACTCTTCACCAAAAAAAACCCCACAACTGATTTTTATGCTTCTTGCCTGTGTTTTGTATTATTTAAGCTGCTAGCTTGCTGTGTGTTTGCAGCATCGTAAGCTAAAAGGTATACAGCCTTGGCTATAAAGGAGGGTTTGGTCCTGATCACCCACTAGATTCAGCAGGGGTTTCATAGCTCCCAGATGCAAGAGGGAGGAGAGGGGAATTTGGATTTTCAGGTGGCATCCTGTGGAGGGATAATACTCCATGTTACTGCCTTGCCACATATGCAGGCAGATAGATGCAGAGAATGAATGTGACCCCCTTTCCCTCTCTGCTTTCCAGTCACCCGCGCTGCGATGATGGTGAAGGGTTTTTCCCTTTTAATTGGGGTCATTAATGATCTGCTAAAATTTAAAAAAGGCTCAACTTAAAAAACAGAACCCAAATCAGTTGAATGCTATTATTAAGTAGCTGTGAGCTCTTCTGACCTCTGCTCATACATCCTTTGTCTCTTTGAGAAGGGCGCCTGCTGCATTCACATATTGCTTACTGCAGCATCCTGAAAAACAAACCTTAATGTGTTGGTACTTCTGATCCTCCAGAGAGGATCAGCAGCAGTAAAGGTGGCAAATGGAATGGAGCCTAAACGAATGCTGTATTCTCCATGTTGCATAAATATGTATTTATTTCATTTTATTTTATTGCACTTTTTCTCAAAGGAGCTCAAGGTGGCGTGCATGGTATTCCCCCCCCCCATTTAATCCCCGCAAGAACCCTGTGGGTAGGATAAGTTGAGAGGCTGGGTGAGAATTTGAGCCCTGGCCTCCCAGGTCCTAAGTCTGGCACTATAACCACTGAACCACACTGCCTCTCTAATGTGTAGTCAACATATGGCTCTCCTCTGCAGAAGGCAGGATAGCAGCCTCTGATTTAGGAATATTTTTAAAGGGGTTGAAATAAATGCAGGATTCCTCCCCTCCCCCTCCCCCCCACCTGTGGCTGGGAAATAAGTCATGATTGCTCAGGGCAGCTCTGCATTCAAAGGCAGTTAACCTCTGAATACAGGTAGGAACATAAGAAACTGCTTAACTGAGCCCAACTGTTGGTCTGTCTATTTCAGTATTGTCTGCACTGACCGGCAGCAGCTCTCCAGGGCTTCAGACAGGAGTATTTTTCTAAAACCACTCGGGGGTGCCAGGGATTGAATCTGGGACCTTCTGCATGCAAAGCAGATGCTCTACAGCTGAGCTAGGACTGTTCCCCACTCAGCTATGACCGCCATATAGAATAAGCTTTTCCCAGGATCATTTCCAGCTAGGGGACTATAGAAAAATGATATGGGCAAGCAGTGGGTAGGAAGAGCAAAAAAAAAAAAAAAAGATGAGGTCGGTTAGAAAAAGACTGTGTGGTTTAAGTGATCTCAGAAATGAAGGGTGAGGAGAAGGAAACACCTGTGTGTTCATGGCCATAAATGGATGGATCCTGACCAATGGAAACTAACATAGACTAACAGATTTTCCTGCATCTTGAAAATAAGGCTGTGCTTTGTAGGATTGCAAGAAGTTTTGTAAGGAGAACTATATGAATTATTGTGAAAAAGGACTAAGAAGGAGTTTATTTAGGATTTGGATTTTATAGCAATAACTATTAAAATAAAATGCAAAACCAGAAAGAAAGTTAGAAAACCATTAATCGAGGTGGACAGAGGTCCTAGGCTGTGATAGTCAAAGGTTTGTTATATTGTATAAGATGGGATGTTATGTTTGGAAAACGTGTGCAAAAACCAATAAAAATTATATCTCTATGAAAATAAGGATGTGC
Source organism: Zootoca vivipara (assembly GCF_963506605.1). Taxonomy (NCBI): domain Eukaryota; kingdom Metazoa; phylum Chordata; class Lepidosauria; order Squamata; family Lacertidae; genus Zootoca; species Zootoca vivipara. The sequence goes on along the minus strand of NC_083292.1, from coordinate 18,906,536 downwards.
TTAGAAGCTAGCTCTTGTGCCTGCCTCCCCAGAGCCCCATTTATGGAATGTGGGTGATGATGACCCACCTCGCAGGGTTAGTGTGCAGATGGATGCTAATACTGCAAAACACCTGGTCTTTTAAGAACTGCATAGGAATTATGATTTAAACAGTTGGTGCTGAGGAGGACACATCCTGGTTTGGTGGTGGTGGTGCTCAGTCTCTCCAAGCGAGGAGGAGGACCCGCCGTCTACAGAGATTGCTTTCTAGAGTGGCTGAACCAACCCCCTGCCCCACCTCCCTCTGACCCAGAGCACAGCCCATGCTGCTGCTTGAGATGCCAAAGGATGGAAAGAAAGAGAAGCTCCAAAACTTATAGACTGGCAAAATAAACTTCAGGAATTTGCCGAAATGGCACAGTTAACAAACAGTTTGAGAGGAAAGGTTAAAGAAGAATTTGTTTAAAAAAATGGGATAGATACAAGAAATATGTTAGAAAATACACTGAGAACAAAATTTCTATGATAGCGTTTGAGTAAAAAAGGGAAGAAAATTGCTTGGATTTGTAGAAAATGGGTTGTTTAAAGCAATAGGAATGTAAAACGATATGTAAAAATAGAGATAGCATGGATTGAATATACACTCTATGACAAAAGAGGAAAAAGTATGCTGATGGAGATAACAGGAAGTCCAAAGACAAGATATTTCTTTTTATTTTTTGTATTTGCATATATTTTTCTTAACTTCTTTTTCTTCTTCGTTCCCCCCCCCCTATCCTTCCCTTTCTTTGTTGGGAAAGGAGGGCTCGAGATATTGTATGAAAAATGTAACAAACAAATGTATATGTAAATAAGCATGTGGGGGAAAATGTACAGGTTTGGTGAAGGAAAATAAATAAATATTATTCCCAAAAAAGAGAGATGCTTCTTCAAACCACCTACATACACAACTGATCTCTTCATAGTAGGATCCGCAACAAAATTTTGCAGTGTCTCCCCACGCTTTGTTAAGAGCGCTCCTTTTCAGATTTCCAGCCTGCCCTACTCTAAAAGGCTCAAGCAAACCAGTTATTCTCTCCCCTACCCCTCTTTCTTGGTTTTCTGCCTGTTCCAATTGGCATTCATTATTCCGTAGTTCCTGGGGCTGCTGGTTTTGGCTGCTTGGTTGTGTGGGCTTTTTCAGGGGGGGGGCGGAGTCCCCTAATTTAATTTTCCTTCAAGTATTTTGTACTGCTGCAGACTTCAGGATTCACCAAAGCATGCTTATAAATCTTTCTCATTGGCCAATTTTGAGCTCAAATCCTGTCGGCACTCAACCACCTGAACTCAGTATTACAGGGAGCGCAAACAGCCTCAAAAGACAATGGTGTGTGTGTGTGTGTGTGTGAGGAGAGAGAGAGAGAGAGAGAGAGAGAGAGAGAGAGGAGAGAGAGAGAGAGAGAGAGAGAGAGAGAGACAGACTTCAAATCTCTCCCCTTCTTGGTGGAGAGACTGTATGGTGTCTGAGGAGTGACAGCCTTAGAAGACACAGATTAGCTGACAGTTGCCCTGACTGATCTACATCTGGGTGACCTTGGGCTAGTCACACTTTTCTGAAGTCTCTCAGCCTCACTCCCCTCACAGAGTGTTTGTTGTGGGGGAGGAAGGGAAAGGAGAATGTTAGCGGCTTTGAGACTCCTTCGGGTAGTGATAAAGCAGGATATCAAATCCAAACTCTTCTTCATCTTCAAAGCTCACACAACCCCACTCCAGACCTCCAGATAGGAGGCGCCCCTCTCAGAAAGGGAGAGCTGGTCTCAACAACCTCAACACATACTTTGCCAGATGGGCTGGCCTTGGTGATGTCTGGGCCTGCAGGCAGCCATTCTTGTTGGGGAAAGACCTACCTCTGCCATAGGGTTCTTTTGGGGGAGAGCATAGCAACTGTGGGATCAAGGACAGGAAGCCTGGTGCAGGGGGATTAGTTTACCATCAATCACTACTGCAGTTGTGCTGCCAAATTAGAACTTCTCTCAATCCCACCAGCATCTGAATCACGGCAGGTGGTTATCCACAAGAAAGCCCCTTCTGCGGCTGCTCCCATACAGTAGCTTTTCTTCCCAAGGAGAGGTTAGACTGGCTTCCTCATTGTTATATTTCCACTGTCAGCCTAAGACCTTCTTATTCAGACACGCCTTTGAAAACTAAAGTGCAGACAATGCTGATCACTAAGCCACGGTCAGAGAGCAATGTATATTAACTGCAGGTTCTAAATCTGTTCTGGTGTATTTTAATTATTGCTTTTAGCCGGTTTGTTATTATTTTTGTGTTTTTTAAAATGTTTTTAAAGGTTGCATTTTTTTTGTAAAAAGGCAAGATATGAATAGATTAAATAAACATAGCCATAATAACACCCCTCACAAACTCAATCTGTATACATGATCAAACAGTCCCCCCACCTGCATTTGGGGGACTTCATAACCCCTTTCCTTTCTTTTCCTTTCACTTTTTTTTTAAATCCTGCAAGCCATATATCTCCCCCACATTTGCCAATAACCTGCCTCTTGTATGTGGGTGATGTGACATTTTCACTTAGTGACCATCACTAACTACTCCATTGGGAAATTAAGGAAGTGACAATATGTTACGATGTCTGGATGGTTTCACCTAGAATAACCACAGGAGCCAAAATCAGTAGTGAAAATGAACTCAAAAAGCCCCTACAAATGACCATACTATGGGGCATTGGGGAGAAGAACCATCCTTTTAGCACCTCGTCTTGTGAGCAAAGGGGTGTGTGTGTGTTAAAATTGACCTGTCTGCATTGAGTGACCTTCAGGTGTCCATCTCAATTACTTTCCGTTGGTGGTTCTCTTTAGGCAGATCAGACTGCTTTTGCGGGGCTAACCTGACGATCTCATCTGAAGCCGCCTCTCAGTACAGGAACCTGCCTGACAGGACTATAATAGAGCCATTAGGTCACATCCCACTCACTGTTAAGCCTGTGCCATTTTCACAATGCAGGCATGCTGAAGAGCTGTCAAGCAACATACTGTCAAGGACTTGTGGGACAGATAATTCTAGAAGCTCTGTTTGTGTGTGTGTGTGTGTGTGTGTGTGTGTGTGTGTTGCAGTTTGCACCCCCATAGAAAAGGAAAGAGATGTGCTGCTTTTTGCACAATGAAAGTGCTATATGAAACATTTAGTTGAATAAATAATAATAACCTAGTGCCACCATATGCCAGGCTTTTCAATTTCTCACAATAACATAAACAGAGTTTGGCTGTTGGAGCAGGGAAATGACCCATCCAGTCCACTATCTTGTTCTCACAGCTGCCACCCAGATGCCTGTGGGAAAACCAGCTTAGATATTTGGCTCACATCCCTGCAGCTGCCCTCCTTTATGAAAGGAGGAGGGTAGGTAGAGCTGGTGGCTACCAAACAGGAATGGCTAAGGAAAGACAAGGGAGTTGGACACTGGGTGACTTAGTTAAAGCTGGACTGCAACAACAGCAGGGATTTTTCCAATCTGTAGGAAGTAAAGGTATGTCCCTCCTGCTAACTTCCCCTTACAATGCTAAGAATGAGGAGGTACATTTAGGGAGAAGTTATATGTGACTCCCCTCACCAATCCAAGGAATAAATTGTGGCATTGTGATGGGAGCCTCTCTCTCTCTCCACTAGTAGCACTCCGAGCCAGTCTTTGTGAGACTTTGTGCATGGTCTAAAGTGGTGCAGACTAGGACCTGGGGAGCCAGGGCTCAAATCGCCATTCAGCCATGGAACTTAGTGGGTGACCTTGGGCCAGTCACTGCCTCTCAGCCTAACCTACCTCACAGGGTTGTTGCAGGGATTAAATGAAGAGGGGGAGCACCAGGTACGGTGCCTTGAGCTCCTTGCGGGGAAACGGTGGGATATACCGTATATAATGCAACCAATCAATCGAACAGCGGGATCAGGACCCCCGCCGACAACGGCACAAAGGAGGAGGATCAGCACCGCGGACAGCGCCTGCCCCTGCCCCGCGCCTGTCAACGTGATAAAGCAAGCGTCCTGGGGAAAATGGCTGGATCAGGACCCTGGACAGCGTCATTCCACCACACCCTGGGGGCGCTGATTGCGGGTTAGCATGGCCAGGGGCGCATGGAGAGGAAAAGAGCGGCTAGGAGGTGGTAGAGACCGTGACTCGAACTGTCCAACTATCCGGCTGGTTCTGAGAACTTGCTTTTGCTGCAGTCCCTGAAATCGGCCCGTGCTTGGGAGTAGAAAGGGCTCCGTTTAGGGGGGAAAGGTCGTAGCAAAAAGGCTAAGCACCTGCTTTGCATGCAGAAGGTCCCAGGTTCTATCCTCGGCGTCTCCAGGTAGGGCTAGGAATGTCCCCATCCAGGAATCTCTGGGGTAGCAGTGTAGCCGTGAGCTACACGGACCAATGGTCTGACTCGGTGTAAAACAGCTTAGGTTCCCTCCCACGGTCCACCTAACTCATTGGGAGGCGCGAGCGCTTGCACGGACCGCCCGAACTGCATCCGATCCCGACGTTACCAGCCTTTCCGGGGCGTCCCTGCCCCGCCCCCACTTCAGCGCGCCTTTCTCGCTTCAATAGGTAGGTGTGTGGGTGGATCCCATGGGAACTGGGAAATGGCCAGAGGAGGAGGGGAAATGGGGCGGCGGGAGAGGATCGGGGCCCTGGGGAGGAGAGGAGAGGGGAGGGGCGGGGCTGTAAGAAGAAAAGTCAGACACCCTGCGCCAGCCTGGCAGCCGCCTCCGCCCCACAACCCCCCTCCCCGCGTGCAGCTGACTTTGGCTTCAAGTTACTGCAGGAGGCAGGACTGACTCAGCAGAGACTGCGGAGCGGCGCCACGTGCCCCTCTGCTCGGCCCCCAGACACAGCGTGCGTCCCCCCCCTCTCCAACCTCGTCCCACACATGGTTACCCCCACCATTTTCTCTCCCCACTCTCTGCAGCAAGGCGGATCGGCCCCTTTTTCTTAGGTACCTCCGCAGTACGGATAGGTCTGGTGACAGATTTCGTTCTCCTCCCGGAGGGGGGCGGGATATAGCCGCCTTTGCACCAAGGAGAGCCATGGATTCATCTTTTTTTCCCCTGTAGAAACTGCAGGACACCCTCCTCTATCCCCCCAAGAGTGACGGCGCAATACTGTACAGTACTTTCCTTCCACCGCTGTCCACAGTGCTGAATCAGTCTCCCTCTCTCCTCCCCTCCCTCTCGTATTGGTGCAATGGAGCAACGCGCCCACAGTCCAGCTATCCCCAAAGTTCACCACTGCCCCCTAAGCCCCTGAATGCATTCTCTCCCCGCCCGCCCGCCCCGGCCCTTTTGGAGTCTTCCTTCCCTCGCTATAGAATCTGGAAAGAGAGTCTTTCATCCACCTCCCAACTTCTTTAATAGACTATCCACCCCTTCCCTCAACATTTCTTCCCCTCCCAACGCATTTCCTAATCTTTTTCTATCTAAGCTAGCGTGCCTGACCTCCATGGCAGGACATCTCCCTCCAACACACTCCCAGCTCAGCAGCTGGCGTGGGGCGATGAACAGTGCCGCCCCCCCCCCGTCGCCCCTGCAGAATTATCTTGTCCACTGCATTGGCCTATGTTATGCAAGCAATTCTACGCGGTTCGTCTGCTTCACTTGGGGAGGGGGGGGAGTTAAGCTTTACCTGTAAGAGTGTTGCTATCATAGGTTTCCCAGTTGAAGCTATTTAGACGTACTGGGGGGCACTGAGATAAGGACACGCCCCCATTGCAACGCCTTCCTTTGCGTGGATACTTCTATGACAAGGTCTCCATTTTTGCAGAGTAATGGCTTATCAAGGGATGCCACTCCCCACCCTGGCACGCAGAGTACAATCCCCCCGGGAAAAAAATACATTTGGAGATTCCTCCGCTCCATGCGACTTGTTTCCCTCTTGTCTTGGGTTAGGAGCGCGATTTCAGGGATGGGGAGGGAGGCGAATGTGAGAGGGGGGAAGAGAGGAAGAAATAGAGGATTTCCCCGGTATGTTTGTGTGTGAAGTTTTCGCAGCCTGCCCTTGAATATCCCCAAGATGAAATGGCTCTTTATCCAAAAAGAAGAAAAATCAGCAGATAATTTTGCAAGCGCTCCTTTTCACAGCTAACAACGACCAATTATTTAATTTGCAATTATTGATGACATATTATTATGCTTGACTATAACGAGGCGGTACATTATTAATATAATAGCCAGAAAAATATAGTCCTGGAGAGGAATGAATCATATCTGGTTCTTTGCTCCCTACTATCTGAGGGCGGGGGAGAAAGGGGACCATTAATGAAACCCACCAGCCCCCATTCGCCGACCCTTCCCAACGAAGGCGCGCTCCCAGCTTTGAAACTTCCAAATAGTTGCGGGGGGCTGTATCCGCTCTTGGATTATGAAGTGCGGGGGACACCCCCTCCATTCCTAGCCGCTCCTTTGATGAAGCGGCTGCTAGGAGACAGCACTTTCTCCCTCTGCTGCCGCTGAGGTGGTTCTCCGGCACGCCTTCCTTCCTAACTGCAGGATGGTTCTCCGACCGACCCCCTTTAGACTAAGGTACCTCCCCACGCAGCCCTACTTCCCGGCCGGCTCTCGGGTGGCTCCCCGGCGTCCCCTTCCTTCTTCCTTCCTATTCTTGGGGCAGTTCCCGAGTGGCCGCCTCCTCCTCCCTTTCGACAAAGCTGCTGCCCCCGCCCAGGTTCCCCGACGGCCCTCTCCATGTCCCTGGAAGGGTTGCGGGTGGGGTGACCTCCCCCTCCCTCCTTTGGACAAAGCTGCCCCCCCCGCGCGCAGCTCTCTTATCCCACCGTCGGGGGGGGGGCTCCCTGACGCCCCCCCTCCTTTCCGGGATGGCCTGCCCCGTCTATAGTCTCACCTCGGAACCACTCCTCGGACTGGATGGAGCTCTTGACGGTGTGTCCCTCGAGCTGGGCGCGGATCTCCTTGAGCGCAGAGGTGACGTCGGAGCGGGCTGCGGCGTCGCGAGCCTCGACGGCCACCTGGAGGGCGCTGCTGCCTTGGATCTGGAGCAGCAGCTCGGCCACCTCGTCGTCGTGGCTGCGGCGCAGGAAAAGGCTCTCCTCGCGCAACGCCTGCAACTTCTTCTCCAGTTCGCCCTTGGCTAGCTGAGAGTCGTCGGCGTACTTGCCCAGCGCCCGGATGGCCGCCTCCACCTCCTCGCGCTGCCGGCTCTCGTCGTCCAGGCGCTGCTTGAGGTGCGCCAGATCCTCTTCGAGGTGCTCCTGCTCCAGCTGCAGCTGCCCCTTCTCGGCGCTCAGCACCACCAGCGTGCCGCGCATGTCGCGGATCTCGCGCTCGTACAGCTCCCCGATGGCTGAGCGTCCGGCCTGCTGCTGCCGCAGCGCCGCCGCCTCGGCCTCCAGCTGCCGGTTCTGCTCCTCTAGCGCCCGCACCTTGTCGATGTAGCCGGCGAAGCGGTCGTTGAGAGCCTGCAGCACCTCCTTCTCGTTGCGCCCGCGCAGGTCGCCGTTCAGCGACGACTCCAGGCTCTCAGTCGACGAGCCAAGCTGGCTCAAGACGCCCGCGGCCCCGGACGCCGACGACGCCCCCAGACGCCGGTAGCTGGAGACCGCCGAGCCCCGCGACCACGACTGCGAGTGGAAGCCGCTCGACGCCAGCGAGCCGCTGCCGCCTGCGGAGCGCGCGGCTGCCGTCGAGTAGCGCCCGCCGGCGAAGCCGGGCTCCTTGCGGTACGAGGGGCCGCTATAAAGCGTGTCCATGCCGTAGCTCATCATGGTGGTGAAGGGGAGGGCGCCGCTGCCGTCGGAGCGACACGCCAGAGAGGCCACTGCGGCAGAAGGGAGCGCCGCGGTTCTTATATACCGCACGCAGGCGGCCGCCGAGCATCCCGGGGCCGCCCCTTCTGCGAGCAGGGAAGGAGGGAGGGAGGGGGAAAGAAAGAGATGGGGTGGTAGAGGAGGAGATGAAACGGCTTCTTCCCCCCTCCCCCTCTCTCTCACACAAAAACCTATGCCCGCATCCCACCCCCTCCTGCCAAAGGGAAACTCTGCAGAGCTTTTCAGTACGTACCGGGGCTCAAAGTCGTGCCCCGCCCCCGCCTTCCTAACCTGAGACACTTACGGAGAAGGGTTCCTCGTTTGAAAAGAGGTTCCGGGGCTCAAATTATGTGTCTTACCCCTAACGTGAGATATATTATTTAGGGGGGTGGGGCGGTATTCCCTAAGAGGTTCCGGAGCTTAGGTCTTTCCTCCACCTCCCATCCTGAGATATGTGATGGTTGAATTGTTTGAAAGGATCTGGGACTGGTGTTCGGGAGTCCCCACTCAGTATATGACTTTAGTGTAATTGAAAAGGTCCTGGGGCTCATGTCTCCCCCTCCCCCAACTCAAGGTGTATGGTGGTTTTATTGATTTATTTTTCTTTCTCCAGATTCTGACACTTAAAAAAAAATACCCATGCCAAACTGTGTTACAAAAGTAATATTGCTGAAAGTATAAATATACAGTAAATTAGCCCACCAAACAATATTTCAGGATTCAGATTACATTTCTTTAAAGCACAATATATTACAAATAGGATTAACCATCTTCTGTTTAATAAAATATTCCAGCTACTCTATCATACTAATTTTTCCTTTACAGCATTCATTGTATTTTATAACCTGTAATCAGAACAAATGAACCCATTAATTACATCCACATTTCATTGTTAAGAGGTTCTCGGGCTCCTTCCACTGGAAGTATGTGGTGGTTAATTTTACTTAAAGGGTCTCGGGGTTCATGCCCACGAATTCCTTCATGGGCAACTTACAGGGGCTGCATATCAATGGGGGGCGTGGCAGGAGGCAAAAATGGGCGGGGTAACAGATGCGACGGTATCGTAGGCTACAGTTAAGCCGGGCACATTTCAGAAGTTTGTACCCAAACAGAGCCTCTCTCCATCCAAGGAATTCAGAACTGGCACATCCCAGAGGGGCAAAAGCGCAAGGGGAGGGAGATGGAGCAGAGCCAGCGAGGGGCGTGGCATAGGGAGGGCGTGGCCTGAGGGCCAGATACAAGAGGCTTGGAGGGCTGCATATGTCTCCCACACCTGAGACTGTGGTTCTTCACCCCTGATTTAAACTGAGGGCTGGAGAAGAGTGTTGGACTAGGACCTGGGAGATTGGGGTTCAAATCCCCACTTGGCCATGGTTGACCTTGGTGGCCAGCCAATGTCTCTCAGACTCACCTACCTCACAGGGTTGTTGGGGGGATTCAGTGAGGAGGGGGAGAACTGTGGATACAGCATCCAGCTCCTAGGAGAAAAAGGTGGGATATAAGAATTGTTGCTATTCCTCTGTCTCAAGAGACGAGTGTGCCTCAGGGCAGGGGGAGTCAAGCTGCTGTGATAAAGGTAAAGGGGCCCCTGACCATCAGGTCGAGTCATGTCCGACTGGGGTTGCGGCGCTCATCTCGTTCTATAGGCCAAGGGAGCCGGCATTTGTCCGCAGACAGCTTCCGGGTCATGTGGCCAGCATGACAAAGCTGCTTCTGGAGAACCAGAGCAGCGCATGGAAACGCCGTTTACCTTCCCGCCGGAGCGGTCCCTATTTATCTACTTGCACTTTGATGTGCTTTCGAACTGCTAGGTGGGCAGGAGCTGGGACCGAACAACGGGAGCTCACCCCGTTGCAGGGATTCGAACCGCCGACCTTCTGATCAGCAAACCCTAGACTCTGTGGTTTAACCCACAGCGCCACCTGGGATAGCAGCACCAAAGTGACCTCCCTGGGGTGTAAGCCTGGGCAGTTTGTTTGGAGGCCCTGGGCTGCCCATGAACCGTCTTAGGAACTCCACTCTGGATTTCTGTAGGGTTTACTCCTTGCCTTTTCTTCTCCCAAAGATATCCTGCAAGGCAGCAGAGGACCAAACTTTTCCTTCTCCTGGATGGGCTACCTTCCCAGGCTTAGGAGCCCCATCTGCCCCTTACTTACTTCTGCAGCATGTGACTGTTGGACCTACTATTGGTCTTGTCTGCTCAATCTGCCAAGCCCCTCTTTGCATGCAGGGGAAGTCCCTAACCCAGTGAGAGTTTGAAACCCATTGGCTACCCTCACCTGGTTTAGCCAGCCAGTCAAAGCTGTTTCCCAGCCTGTGGTTGCTGCCGCATGCTGACGGCTTCTAGGACCCACAGGTGAGAGCTGAGTGCAAGGTGAGGACCAAAACTGGACAAACCACCCCAGAAGGAGCAGGACATTTCCCCTCACCAGAGGTACTACCCCCTCCCCTAACACCCCATACACCCCAATGTAAGTGCAATAAAAAAATAAATATCCAGTTGATATCTACACATCCTGGCGGTGGCTCACCAAAATTTCAAACAAGGGTCTCTCCTAGCCTTACCTGAAGATGCTGGAGTTTGAACCTGGGACATTCTGAATGCAAAGCAGGTGCTCTGCCACTGAGTTACAGTCCTTCCCCTAAAAATAAGTTAGGATACGAGTTCTTATGGTTCTAAAACGAAGAAGAGCTGCAATAAATAGGAAGCTACCTAATATCAAATCAGACCATTGCTCCATCTAGCTCAGTACTGTCTGCACTGACTGGCAGAGGCTTCCCAGGGCTTCAGGCAGGGAGTGTCTTTCCCATCCCTAAATAAATAAATTGAGGCGGAGAAGGTGGATTCAGTAGGTCATTGGAAATGGCAGGCAGGGGAGATTGCCCCATTTTGATGAATGGGGTGCCAATCTCAGCAGATGCCTCCTCCAGCCTGCTTACCTGACTTTATAACCAGTCCAGGGGGTGGCGTTGCCTGTCAGTTTCCTTCTCCTTGATCTTTCTCTCTATAACTCGCCAGGGATGGTGGGAAAGCTAGAAGTAGTTGGCTCTGCTTGTCCTTGAATCTGGTACCACACCTACTGTTGGGCTCCTTCCCTTCCATCCTATTCCATGTCTCAAGGGACACCAGCCACCACTAGAGACTGCTCAGGTTGGAACTGAGTGTTCAAACGAAGTGGCATTACTAGTACTGTATTATTACAGTTTCAGAGCTGGGGTGGCCCTGCTAGTTCAGGCCAATGGCCCATTTAGTTCAGCATCCTGTTCCCAGCTAGCTTCTCCCGGGACTTGTGTTGAACCTTGTGGGGTTATCTCAAGAAGGAGCCCATAGCTCAGTGGTAGAACATCTGCTCTGCATTTACAAGGCCCCAGGTTCAATTCCCTGGCGTCCCCAGGGAATCACCCCTGCCTGAAACCCTTGAGAGCTGCTGCCAGTCAGTGTAGACAATACTGAACTAGGTCGGTGAATAAGTCTGACTCAGCATAAAGCAGCCGGAGTGGTCAATTTCACTCCCTGCCCAGAATAGAAAAGGGACCTTGTATGTTCTTTGCAGAACTCACACCAGCTTCCTCTGTTCACTCGTTTTCATGACTCCTTCCTGTACCCATATCCGCCCCGATCCACCCACTTCTCCACGCCGCAGACGATCCCCTCTGTTCCCTCTCAGATGCCATTTGTGACACGTGGCTGGAGCAAGCAGCAGGGGCTACCTCTGAGCGCGCAAGAGAGGGGTGGGCGCCTGCTGCTGCTGAGCTGCTGGTATTGACAATTCTTTCCCTCCCGGCCCGGGGCTTCTACCGCAATCCAGGTGCGGGAACAGGAGGGAGGGGCCGCCTCCGCTGCTGCAGAGGGCCAGGTCATGCCAGTCCGGTCCTATTTCTGGCCCAGTTCATACGTGCGGCTGTGCAGATCCGCATGTCGCGCCAGGGAAGGGGGCGGGTTGAGATAACTCCAACTGGGAGAGTGAAGTTTCCGTCCAGGAGGGGGCGGAGGGAGAGCAGACAACCTTGATCTCTCCACTCATCCCCATCATCATTGTTTTCAAAAGAAATCTCTCTCTCTCTCTCTCTCTCTCTCTCTCTCTCTCTCTGTGTGTGTGTGTGTGTAGTTTAACAGCAGCAGCAGCAGCTGGGCCGTAGTCACCAAAAGTTTTGTTTTTCATTTATTGATTGCATTTACATCCAACCTTTTTTTCTCCCAGGAGCTCAAGGTGGTGTATATTAAAGGGTTCTCCCACCCTCTTCAACTAATCTGCGCAACATCCCTGTGAGGCGGGTTAGGCTGAGAGGCAGTGATTGGCCCAAGGTCACCCAGTGAACTTCAAGACTGAGTGGGGGATTGAAACCTGGGGGGGTCCTAGCCCAGCACTCTAACCACTGCACCACCCCTCTCTCTTCCTATGTTCCTGTGCAACAGAGTGGACCCATGCTGCGAAAAAGGAGTGGACCCATTGAAAATAATAATAATAATAATAATAATAATAATAATAATAATAATAATAATAATAATATATCATTTATATCCCGCCCATCTGACTGGGTTTCCCCAGCCACTCTGGGCGGCTTCCAGCAGAAAAATAAAACACAGTAATCTATTAAACATTAAAAGCCTCCCTGAACAGGGCTGCCTTCAGATGTCTTCCAAAAGTCTGGTAGTTGTTTTCCTCTTTGACATCTGTTGGGAGGGCGTTCCACAGGGTAGGCGCCACCACCGAGAAGGCCCTCTGCCTAGTTCCCTGCAACTTGGCTTCTCGCAACGAGGGAACCGCCAGAAGGCCCTCGGTGCTGGACCTCAGTATCCGGGCAGAATGATGGAGGTGGAGACACTCCTTCAGGTATACTGGACCGAGGCCGTTTAGGGCTTTAAAGGTCAGCACCAACACTTTCAACTGTACTCGGAAACGTACTGGGAGCCAATGTAGATCTTTCAAGACCAGTGTTATGTGGTCTCGGCGGCCGCTCCCAGTCACCAGTCTAGCTGCCGCATTCTGGATTAGTTGTAGTTTCGAGTCACCTTCAAAGGTAGCCCCACGTAGAGCGCATTGCAGTAGTCCAAGCAGGAGATAACTAGAGCATGCACCACTCTGGCTAGACAGTCTGCAGGCAGGTAGGGTCTCAGCCTGCGTACCAGATGGAGCTGATAGACAGCTGCCCTGGACACAGAATTGAATGGGCATTAGTTAGCCATCATGGCCGTTTATTTCAATGGGTGTACTGCTCCTGGCTACCCCGTAATCCAGGAGTGAGCAACCTTTTTCAGCCGTGGGCCGGTCCACCGTCCCTCAGACCATGTGGTGGGCCAGACTATATTTTGGGTGGGGTGGGGGGAAATGAATGAATTTCTATGCCCCACAAATAACCCAGAGATGCACTTTAAATAAAAGGACACATTCTACTCATGTAAAAACATGCTGATTCCCAGACCGTCCGCGGGCCGGATTGAGAAGGTGAAGGCCCCCGGGCCTTTGGTTGCCTACCCCTGCCGTAATCATTGAATAGAATGATGTTTTAAATGGCAAATGCTTTTAAAACGTTTCTCACTGTAACCAATTGGAGATGTTTTTAATTGTAAATGTTTTTAGAATGTTTTAAACTAAGTTAGAATGGTTTTGCTTCATTTTTATTTATTTATTAAAATATTTTATTTTCATATTTTAAAAGAAATATTCATATACATTTTCAATCTTTACACATCGAAGATTATTTGAATCCCCGGGCTTCCTCCCCACCCTCCCCCGGTTTCCATTTCCCCCCTATCCTTCTATTGCATCTACAGTGGTACCTCAGGTTACAGACGCTTCAGGTTACAGACTCTGCTAACCCAGAAATAGTACCTTGGGTTAAGAACTTTGCTTCAGGATGAGAACAGAAATTGTGCTCCGGCGGCGCGGTGGCAGCGGGAGGCCCCATTAGCTAAAGTGGTGTTCCTTTACTTAGTAGAGTTTTTAAAAGGTAAAGGTAAAGGACCCCGGACAGTTAAGTCCAGTGGCAGACGACTCTGGGGTTGCAGTGCTCATCTTGCTTTAAAGGCCGAGGGAGCCGGTGTTTGCCCGCAGACAGTTTTTCCGGGTCATGTGGCCAGCATGACTGAGCCGCTTCTGGCGAAACCAGAGCAGCGCACGGAAACACCGTTTACCTTCCTGCCAGAGAGGTACCTCTTTATCTACTTGCACTTTTTGGCATGCTTTTGAACTGCTAGGTTGGCAGGAGCTGGGACCGAGCAACGGGAACTCACCCCGTCGCGGGGATTCGAACCGCCGACCTTCTGATCGGCAAGCCATGGTGCATCTGCAGCAGCGCAACCGGGCGCCTTCATCTGCCCCAGCGGCAGCAACAAGACACGACTCTCCCATATTGGTCTCAACAGCCACAGCAGACGCTGCAACCGTCCAACAGTTTGACTTCGTACCCAAAGGCTACAGTTTGACTTCGTTGTCTCCCAAGACAGATGGGATGCCAACCAACAAGAAATGGGGAGATAAAATGAGAAAAACTGAAGACTATCACAAAATGGAAGGCTGCCGCCTAATGCCTGCTGGAGAAGGAAACACCGTACTTAGTCACTGAATAATAGAACAGGAGAACTGGAAAATTGAAAGTGACCCCAAAGGTCATCTCGTCCAACTCCCTGCAATGCAGGAATCACAGCTAACCATGTGCCTGAGGCTCAGCAAGGAGTGTGTCCCATGTTCCTTTTTTGTATGATTCACTGAACACCCACATTGTAGCTTACAGCCCTCTCACCCAGCCTGGGAAAAACTCAGGAGATTGAGATAGCTAGACTGACAGATTTGGGATGCTATTCTAGAATACTATTTTGGCGCTCCTCTTTCTGGAAGCTCACCCCGGCATTTCATAGCAATCCCTCCCTGAAAGGATGCTCCCTGTCTATTTGCTCTGTCCTTCAGAGGACATTTCTAAAAGGCAAAGGCTTCCTCTGACCCCCAGAAGTAAAGTGCTCAGAGAAATCTATTTCCCTGGGCAGCAGGAAACCCATCAGCTGCTGAATATGATAGAGCATTTTCTCTCCTCCTCCTCCTCCTTTAAAGACGCAGCCACTTCCTGGCTCAGAGGCTGCTGTTTGACAGCCAGGGTTAGATATAGTCACACACACACACACACACCAAATGCTGAGCATTCCAGCTTCAATGGAAGCCAAGGAGAGCTGGCTTGCCTCAGCACATCTGGGGAATCTGCTCCTCTTCCAGTGAATATGCAAAAGGGAGAAAATGCTGCCGTGTGCTTTGACCTCGTCAACAATTGTGGGGAAATGCTGGAAGAGGCAATACAGCCGAGCATCTTGGCAGGGTGCAGGAGAGGGACGAGAGATCAGTGTGACATTGAGAGGAGTGAGCTGGCGCGGGGGGGGGGAGCTCCAGGAAACTTTAAAACACTGAAGCCGAGTGTGGTTGAAAACTGGGCACCAGAGAGAGAATCCCACCGAATAAGCTAAGCAGAAGAAGAGAGGTTGGCCTCCTTTCAGCACACGCCCCTAAGGGGTATAGCTAAAGGACAGAGTGAGGGAGTACCGTCTTTTTCATTTATAACACGCCCCCATGTATAAGACGCCCCCTATTTTGGGGGACTCAAATTTAGGAAAATGGGCGGGTATTCCCCAAAGTTGTTGAGCTTTTTTTGGGGGGGGAGAGGGTGGCCCTTATCCTCTGTCCCATCACCAAAAAACAACAGCAAATCGCCCACCCAATTGCTGCAACGGCAGCCGATCATCACCAAAACTTGCTGCAGCCACCTAAGAGAGGCACCCCCAAACTGCGGCCCTCCAGATGTTTTGGCCTACAACTCCCATGATCCCTAGCTAACAGGACCAGTGGTCAGGGATGATGGGAATTGTAGTCCAAAACATCTGGAGGGCCAAAGTTTGGAGATGCCTGACCTAGGACGATCTACGACTCGTGGCAGCAACCAATACCACGTCCCCACAATGATGTATAAGACGACCCCCAATTTTTAACATGATTTTTGAAGGGGGGGAAATAGTTTTATACATGGAAAAGTACAGTATTTTCATCCAGGTAGTTACCAGAAGCTGAGAAAGTAGCGATGCTTCTGAATACCAGTTGCTGGAAATCACAGGAGGGGAGAGGACTCTTGTACTCAGGTCCTGCTTGAAGGCTTCTCATTGGGGGCATTGGCTGGCCTCCTTGAGAACAGCATGCTGCACTAGGGCAAATGCGGAAATGCCCCACCAGATTTTGTCTGCCCTTAGCCAGCCTGCCTCCCTGCCTTTTTACTTACAACCAGCTCAAGGGGTGGTTCTGGTCCACAAACTTCCCCCTCCTTAAGTCTCAGTGTTGTCCCTTGATAGATCTCAGCAGGGAGGAAGATGGGGAGAAAATAGAGATAGTTGCCTCCGCCCGACGCTGGCTCTGGCGCCACCTACTGTTGGGCTCCTTGCCTTCTGCCCTACCATTCACAATGGTTACAGCAGCCACTTCTGCCACTGGGACTTGCACCTTCACGACTCTCCTCATTTGCTGCTAAGGGCTTCCTACCCGATGGAACCACGAGGCATCCCTTGTTGAATGGAGAAGAGCCTCCTTGGGAACAGCTGTACAGTGTCTACAGAGCTCTCTGTGACGATGCAGGCATTATGGGAAGGATAAAAAGGAGCTAATCGAATCACACATCTCTTTGCATTAGCCATTTAATGGGGCTGCCAATTCCTTTTGCGCCATCCAGATTCTGGATGCCCTTCACAGCGCTGCGAGGAGGCTGCTGAAAGCCAGTTGGATGCATTTCATTAGGCAATGGGCCTCATTTATTATCCCCCCACTGAAAACTGCTCCTAAGTGAGATGTTAATGGACACAGGGAAATTAATAGGCAGCATGCTTTAAAAAAAAAACTTAGCTCCTTTCTCTGTACAGAACATCTCTGCATAGGGACAAAGGAAGACCCAGTGGTGCGGTAGTGGTTAGAGTGCTGGACTAGGGCCTGGGAGACCTGAGTTCAAATCCTGACTCAGTCATGAAACTCCCTGGATGACCTTGGGCCAGTCACAGTCTCTCAGCCTAACCATCCCACAGGGTTGTTGTGAGGGTAAAACGGGGAGTCAGTGAAACATGGACACCACCTTGAGCTCCTTGGAGGAAAATATAGGATAGAAGTGTAAGAAATTGTAAATACCCAGTAAGACCATCTTGCTCAGTATTGTCTACACTGACTGGCAGCAGCTCTTCAGGGTCTCCGATGGGAAATCTCTCTAACCAGCCCTACCTGAAATTGCCAGAGGTTGAAACTGGGGCCATCTGCATGGGCTCAGCCACCCCTTAGGTTGCCTTATACTGAGTCAAAACCATTGGTCCATCTAGTTCAGGCATCCCCAAACTGTGGCCCTCCAGATGTTTTGGCCTACAACTCCCATGATCCCTAGCTAATAGGACCAGTGGTCGGGGAAGATGGGAATTGTAGTCCAAAACATCTGGAGGGCCGAAGTTTGGGGATGCCTGATCTAGTTTGACGCTGCCAAAGCTGTCAACACTGACAGCAGCTCTCTAGGAGTTCAGACAATGAGCCACTGCTAGGAGTTCTGCTTGGAAATGGGATTGAACCTGGGACCTTCTGCATGCAAAACAGAGACCTTGCTGCTGAGCTATGGCCCATGAACTGCAACGGATCTCCATGCCTTCTGCCCCTCACCGACCCCAAGAGCTCTGATGGCTATGTTCCCACCCCCACCCCCACCGATGAAGGCTGTATGCCTCTCTGAGAACCAGAAAATTCCACCTAAACATTAGGAAGAACTTCCTGACAGTAAGAGCTGTTCGGCAGTGGAATTTGCTGCCAAGGAGTGTGGTGGAGTCTCCTTCTTTGGAGGTCTTTAAGCAGAGGCTTGACAGCCATCTGTCAGGAATGCTTTGATGGTGTTTCCTGCTTGGCAGGGGGTTGGACTGGATGGCCCTTGTGGTCTCTTCCAACTCTATGATTCTATGATTCTATTCTATGATTCTATGCTGCCTTGCCACCCACTCACCCTCCTTCCCTGTAAGTGGCCATGATGCCCAGTGTTGGGAAGTCAGGAGAGCAACACAGCCACACAAGCACCACCCGAATGCTGCTGCTGAAGTGGCAGCTCCAAGCTCTAGAGCAAAAGACAATGGAATGCAGGTTAGCAGTAGGTTTCTTTAGGGGGTTAATGATATGCTGGTTGGCACACTCAGCTCTGCCATTCAAGGGAGGGGAATAGCCAAAGGTAGGGCTGGCCCTGATTTAAAGGCAGCATTGGAATAGTCACAGCAAATAAGAACACAGATTCCTTCAGCTATTGTGCTCTGAAGGGAGTCAACAATTAGTTTATTCATTCTGCTGGGGAAATCTCAAGTCGGGAGCGAGTGCTGCTTTTGCACTCAGGTCCTGCCTGCAGGCTTCGTAAAGAGGTATCTGGTTGGTCATTGTGTGAATGAGATGCCAGATTAGATGGGGCCCCTTTGGCCAGATCCAGTGGGGCACTTGCGTTCTTAAAGAAGCTGAAGATTTGACACTTAGCAGCAAAACCAGCCCAGGACGTTTTGCAAACAGCACATCCTGAGTGCGGGGTTCTATTCTAGACCGTCTACAAATCATTCCACTTTATTAGCCGTTCTGCGATGCTGGCCTGAATGATAACATATTGCTGCCATCTGGAGGGGCACTCACTCAGAAAAAGCAAGTCCAAAACGACAGCAGCAACCCTGTGGTATTTGTGGCATGAAAAGCTACAGGATTTCTGCAGGTAGTTACAGGACTTGCACGAATGGGAAGTGA
Organism: Zootoca vivipara; assembly: GCF_963506605.1. Taxonomy (NCBI): domain Eukaryota; kingdom Metazoa; phylum Chordata; class Lepidosauria; order Squamata; family Lacertidae; genus Zootoca; species Zootoca vivipara. The sequence continues at coordinate 18,888,001 of NC_083292.1, read as the reverse complement.
AGCAGTATGTTCGCCCATAAACTTTTGCAGGCACAAACAGCATTAAGTACATAAGGAGAGCCCTGCCGGATCAGGCCCGTGACCCATCTAGTCCAGCATCCTGTTCTCATGGGAGCCACTAAGATGTCTGTGTGGAAAACTTCTGGCAGGACACGAGCACAAGAGCAAAGTCCCCTTCTGTGATTTCCAGCAACTGCAACAACAACAACTTACTATTACTTATACCCCGCCCATCTGGCTGGGCCTCCCCAGCCACTCTGGGCGGCTTCCAACAGGATATTAAAAACACGATAAAACATCAAACATTAAAAACTTCCATAAATAGAGCTGCCTTTAGATGTCTTCTAAAAGTCAGTTGTTTATTTCCTTGACATCTGATGGGAGGGCGTTCCACAGGGCGGGCGCCACTACCGAGAAGGCCCTCTGCCTGGTCCCCTGTAACCTCACGTCTTGCTCCTTCAGGTATAGGCTTTTGATGGCTATTACCGGTAGTTAGGATGGCTATGCTCTGCCTCCACAGTCAGCAGTAGCAAGGCTTCTGAATATTGTGTTGGTGCTGACCTTTAAAGCCCTAAACGGCCTCGGCCCAGTAAACCTGAAGGAGTGTCTCCACCCCCATCGTTCTGCCCAGACACTGAGGTCCAGCTCCGAGGGCCTTCTGGCGGTTCCCTTGTTGCGAGAAGCCAAGTTGCAGGGAACCAGGCAGAGGGCCTTCTTGGTGGTGGCGCCCGCCCTGTGGAACACCCTCCCATCAGATGTCAAAGAGAAAAACAGCTACCAGATTTTTAGAAGACATCTGAAGGCAGCCCTGTTTAGGGAGGCTTTTAATGTTTAATAGATTATTTTATTTCATTCTTCTGTTGTAAGCCACCCAGAGCATAGCCATTTCATTATTCTCCTCCATAAATTTGTCCAATCCTCTTTTAATGCCATTGGTGGCCATTAATGCCTCCTGCGGGAGCAGGTTCCATAGTTTTTGCTGTGTGAAAAGGTTCTTTCTTTTGGAAAGCAGGATCACTCCAATAGCATCCTCAGCACAGACAATCCTGAACGCAGAATAAAAAGGACCTCTGGAGGGGCGCTCAGTGGAAGCCATGCTTAAAGGGGAGAATGCTAAACCCAGGTGCTAACTGCTACAGGAGAGCTGCTCTCTCACAGTAAGACTGTATCATAACACCTTTCACCTAACAGCATCTCACATCCTCTTCCCTCTTTAGGCCCCTGCTGCTGCCGTGGGACTGCCTTGCTACAGACATTCTCTCCTTTCTCTGCTCCTGAGCAAAATTGGCTCCTCTTCTGTTCTCCCGGATCATCTCAGGACAAACGGCAATTGTGCATCTCGCAGGCTTCAGGGATCCCTTTTGTCGCTGCTGATGCAAAATGTTTTCTCTTTCTCTCTCTCTCTCTCCCCACCCCCATCTTCCTCCCCTGCAGTGACTTCTCTCAAGTTTGCTGTTGTCAGGCAAGATGGAAAAAAGATGGAGGGCTGCTTGGAGTCGCAAACCTGCAAGATGTCCCCAGTCAATTGGCCTTGTGTCACAGGGAAGGGTTGTGCTGGGACTCCAAGATTGCATTGCCTGCCCAGCCACTGAAAAAGGTGCCAGCCAGGGACAAGCAGCTCCTCTCCTTGGCTCCTAAGAGTCCAGGCATCTAAGGTATGTCAAGGCCTGTGAGTCTCTTGCTGAGGGTGGTGCAGCAGTACCCCCATTCACACTGATGGACCAGCCTTCAAGGGCTAGTCGTCATTGGTAATAATAATAATAATAATAATAATATATTTATCAGGGCCGTCTTAAGTCCATCCAGTGCCCTGGCGCTAGTTCCCTCCAGCGCTCCCCTCCAGAGCCTCTCCAAGGGCCCGGGAGTGCCAGGTGGACCGCGGCAGCAGCGGGAGGCCACCTCCGAGGACTCCGCGTTGTGCCTCCTTCTCGTTTCCCCAGCGCTGGGTTCTGCTCAGTCAAGCTTCGCCACCAATGCACACACCGCGGGACCAGCAAGAGCTGCTTGGGCGCTGTGCGCGCGCTGGTGGCGAAGCTCGACTGAGCGGAACCCAGCGCTGGGGAAACGAGAAGGAGGCGCAACGCGGAGTCCTCGGAGAAGGAGCACAGTCCTGGCCAGATCACCGGAACCCTGCGCTCACTTGGCGCCCTTCCAGCGCCCGGCGCCGTGGTTCTCCGCGCCACTAGCGTCTATGGCTAGGACGGGCCTGATATTTATTTATACCCCGCCTGTTATGTATTAAGTTAACTGCAGTACTCCTTCTGGCCACCGTGGCTGCAGTTCTTACCCTGCCCACTGTGGCTGCAGTTCTCACTCAGGTCCACAACATGCAAATGAAGGATTGAGAGTGCTGTTCACTGATTGGGTAGCTAGGGGAAGTTTGTTACTGTTGCAAGTTACTGAGTACTATATAAGCCAGTTGGCTAAGCTACTGTTCAGTCTGGACTCGGAGCTAGAATAAAGAGCTGGTTATTTTGAGAGCTGTGTCTTCATCCTTCTTACCCACTATTCAACACCGCCCATCTGGCTGGGCTTCCCCAGCCACTCTGGGCGGCCTCCAACCAAACATCAAAAACACAATACAGCATCAAACATTAATAACTTCCCTAGACAGGGCCGCCTTCAGTTGTCTTTTAAAAGTAAAATAGTAAAGTAAAAGTAAAATCGTTGCTCATGGCCTTGACATCTGCTGCGAGGGTGTTCCACAGGGCAGAAGGCCCTCTGCCTGGTTCCCTGTAACTCGGCTTCTTGCAGTGAGGGAACTGGCAGAAGGCCCTCAGCGCTGGACCTCAAGAGTCTGGGCTGAACGATGGGGGTGGAGATGCTCCTTCAGGTATACAGGGCAGAGGGCGTTTAGGGTAGGATTCTCCTGTGAATTTGTCTAATGCCTCCTTTCTGTCTGCCTTCCACCTGCAGCCTAAAATAACTGAGACACTCTGCTCTGAAAAGTGGCGCTGGCTTTGGACTCAAGTGCAAATTGAATTGTGTCCTGAGAGAGTGGCCGCCTGTGCCCCTGCAAATGCCAAGGCTGGAGATTCCAAAAATCCACATTTCTGCAAATTGCATCAGGGGGGATTTCTTCAGGTGGAGGCTGATTGGCGTGACTTAAAACCAGCTGGGGCTACTGTAAATTGTTCTGTGTCCAGATAAGCTAATCTCCTTCTGCAAAGTCATTGGGGTCTGAATAAGCTTTTCAAATGAGATAACCAGTAAGGATTTTTAAGTGGCAAACTTCCCCCACTGACTCTTCCAACACTGCAATGAAACTGCAGCAACTTAAAAGTGGCTACGATGATGAATCAATGAAACAACAATAATTATTAAGCTCAACGCAATGATTAAAATAATGGCTAAATAAAATCCCAGTCTTTAAAGCGTACTAAGCAGCAAAGAAACAGGAACATAGGAAGCTGCCTTATACTGAATCAGAACATTGGTCCATACAGGTCAGTGTTGTCTACACTGACTGGCAGCAGCTCTCCAGGATTTCCAGGCATCTCCTAGACCTACCTGGAGATGTAAAGGATTGAACCAGGCCATTCTGCATGCAAAGCAGATACTCTGCGACTGAGCCATGACCCTTTTTCATATTCCCCATTATTTTCAAATGTCTGGCTGAAAATAATAATAATAATAATAACAACAACAACAACAACAATCCAGTTTATAAACCCACACATCTCTATAATATGTCCAATACAAATTCATTTCAAAACATAATATGACAATCCAAATAAAGAACTCATATTGATGAGGCTAACATTATACCATTTTAAATCAATTACGAGTTAGGCAATGCCAATGAAATAAAGACATAACGATGGATATTGTGTGTTTAAAATATATAAACCAGAGTCAGATGTGATCAAATGTTCCAGGGCAGTCAGGCAGAAGGGGAAGGGTTGTAGATCAGTGGTTAGAAAACATCTCTTTTGCATGCAGAAGGTCACAGGTTCAATTCCTGGCTTCTCCAGGAAGGTCTGGGAAAGACTCCGTCTTGAAACCCTGCAAGTCAGTGCAGACAGTACTGACCTAAATGGACCGATGGGTCTAGAATCAGTATAGCGAAGAGCTGTAGCTCAGTGGTAGAGCATCTGCTTTGCATGCAGAATGTCCTGGGTTCAATCCCCAGCATCTCCAGGTGGGGCTGCAAAAGGCCTGGGGAGATGCAGCCAGTCAGGACAGAGGCAGCTTCCGATCTCCCTATTAACAAATAATATAACCCAGAGCCTCAAAGGTGAGGGATATGACCTTGGGAGGCTCCTGCAGGCCAGATAGAGAGGACTGGGGGGGGGGCATTGGCCCACCGGCCAGAGGTTCCCCACACCTGCTCTCTGTGGTACCAAAGGTGAGTCCAGCTGAAGGTCTCACCTTGCCTTCCATATGTCATGTCAATCGTGTGCCTTAATATGAGCCCCAGCTCAGCTTTTCAGTGTCAGGACTCAGCTTTAGAAGGCAGGAAGTAAAATTAAAAATAGTGTTACTAAAAATATGCAGAGTGTCTTTACCGTGCCTCTCAGTAATTGTAGACATACCCTCCTCCCATATCAGGCTGCAGACACAAGAGGAAGGCAGGGCAATTCCATCACCTCTGCTAGCTGCTTTTGTATCTCCCCAACGGTCACCTAACAGCAGACCTTCCTCAAGGCCTCCTGAACTGTTTCCATCCCAGCTTGTTGCTGCAAAAAGCTGCAAATTGAAGGACCATTGCCTGAGCTTGCTTTTCTCCTCTGCCCTCCTCATGCCTTTTTCCTTGTGTGTCAGGTCTTTTCGATTTTAAGCCTGGGGGGCTGAAGGCTATTGCTCCCAGCTGTTGGCTGCCTGGGGCTGATGGGAATTGTAGTCCACAGCATAGGTAGAACATCGGGTGAGCCCTGCTGGATCAGACCAGTGGATCATCTAGTCCAGCATCCTGTTCTCACAGCAGCCAACCAGACGCCTGTGGGAAGCCCGCAAGCATGATCTGAGCACAACAGCTACTCTTCCCTCCTTTTGGTTTCCAGCAACCAGAGAACACCAAATTGTCTGCCTGTGATACGTAGTCTGGGCAAGCCGCTGCTGAAAGCACTGCTCTGGTCATAGCATCCAGCTCAAACAGCATCTTTAAGGAGCATCTCAGCACACTGAGCATAACTAACAAATTGTAGCACTTCTGCAAAACATCTCTCTATCCGACACACAGCCATTTTCACCCCAGGATGCTCTGCAAACCAGGAACTTTCCAACACAGTGCCAAAATGTTTCCTCCGACCTAGCACAACATTTCCTCCTGGGCTCTCTCTTTTTCCTTCACAATCCGCACCTCCCCACCTTGGCTTCTGACCTCAGACCTGCCTGCCAGCTCCTTCGCTCTTTCCTGCCTCTCACCATCCATGCAAAACCTCTCTGTGGCTTTTAACAGCTTTGGCGTCTGGAACTGCTCCTGAGGAAAGGTGATCTTAGAGGTCCATCAAGCCTCTCCTTCCCCCCCCCCCCGCCCTCCCCAGCCCTGCTGCCACCCCCAGCCTCATCTGCATCTGGAGAGGGCTTGGGTGTTTGGGCTGCAGGAGTGGCACCCCCCCCTCCGCATTGCTCTCTGCATCTCCTTCAAGAGCCAGAGTGCTGAATCATTAGCACTGAGCAGGAATAGGGGGCACCCTGGCTTGGAGGTGCCTTTTGGGCCACCCACTTTGCTTGCAGAGACTTTAGAGCAGGCATCCCCAAACTGCGGCCCTCCAGATGTTTTGGCCTACAACTCCCATGATCCCTAGCTAACAGGACCAGTGGTTGGGGAAGATGGGAATTGTAGTCCAAAACATCTGGAGGGCCAAAGTTTGGGGATGCCTGCTTTAGAGGCAGGACTGGCAGGCTAACGGCGTGGGTTAAATTGCGAGTAGCTACCTGCACGAGGAGCAATTTTAGACTATCGGGACTATAAGGGGAACAGCCAGAGCTCAAAGGTATATAGAGCATCTGCTTCGGAGGCAGGTTCAAACCCAGGTAGTGTTGGGGGGAACTGCCTCAAACTCTAGAGAGCCACGCTGCCAGTCAGTGTAGACAATAATGAGCTCAATGGACTGATTTGGTATAAGGCAGCCCCCTAGACTCCTATTAAATCCAGCCCTTTATTGAGAACAATGAGGACTAGGATTTTAACGTTATAAGGGGAAAGGCCATAGCTCAGAGACAGAGTATCTGCTTTCCGTGCAGAAAGTCCCGGGTTGAACCCAGAGTCGTGTGCACAGAAACCTCTGACCTCTGCATGGCTACAAAGACAGTCTCCCTTCCAGGCACAGATCAGGTCCAGCAGTGCTACAACGCTGACTTCTCTCAGCCCATTGAATCTACATGTCTGCAACTTAAGGGCAGACAGGGGAAATGGGAGTCATTGTGCAATTCTGATAACTGGATTTGAATGCAGTGTCTTACATTTGTCATCTAATTGCAGCATTTGCAGCCATGGTTCCCTAACTCCAGCCTCTCAGACAAGATCAGGTTATAATCATGCATATTTATACAAAACAAAAAACAAAACAACCCTCCCCCGCAGGAAGGCAGCCTCATCCTTCCTCTTCCATCTCTCCCTATCCTGGACAGGTTTGTCACTGAGGGAAAAGAGCACCATCTCCTGGTCCAGAGATGCAACAGCATCACATCTCTGTATCCTCAGGACTTTTCCCTGAAGGCTCCTGCATCTGACTGGCCTGGATTGAACCTGCTTAGCTGATGTAACCAGATCACACCTAGGCGTAGTATTGCAGTAGACACATTCCAGCCTTCTCCAACCGGGTGCCCTTCCAGATACTTTGGGCTACAAGAGTCTCTGATTTGTCCTGCCAGGTTTTCAGACAAGAAACCTTGCCCTGACAGATCTAGAGATGCCAGGGATTTGAACCTGAAACCTGCTGTGTGCAAACTAGAAGCTACACCACTGGGCTACAGATCTTCCCCAACTCCATCTAAATGCTGGCAGGATGAGGCTTAACATTATTATTATTATTATTATTATTATTATTATTATTATTATTATTTGTACCCCGCCCATCTGGCTGAGTTTCCCCAGCCACTCTGGGCAGTTCCCAATTGAGTGTTAAAAACAATACAGCATTAAATATTAAAAACTTCCCTAAACAGGGCTGCCTTCAGATGTCTTTTAAAAAATAGGATAGCTGCTTATTTCCTTGACATCTGATGGGAGGGCGTTCCACAGGGTGGGTGCCACTACCGAGAAGGCCCTCTGTCTGGGTCCCTATAACCTCACTTCCTGCAATGAGGGAACCGCCAGAAGGCCGTCAGCGCTGGATCTCAGTGCTGAACGATGGGGGTGGAGACGCTCCTTCAGGTATACAGGACCGAGGCTGTTTAGGGCTTTAAGGGTCAGCACCAACACTTTGAATTGTGCTCGGAAACGTACTGGGACCCAATACAGATCTCTCAGGACCGGTGTTATATGGTCCCAGCGGCCACTCCCAGTCACCAGTCTAGCTGCTGCATTCTGGATTAATTGCAGTTTTCGGGTCACCTTCAAAGGTAGCCCCATGTAGAGCGCATTGCAGTAGTCCAAGCGGGAGATAACTGGAGCATGTACCACTCTGGTGAGACAGTCCACGGGCAGGTAGGGTCTCAGCCTGCGTACCAGATGGTAGACAGCTGCCCTGGACACAGAATTAACCTGCGCCTCCATGGACAGATGTGAGTCCAAAATGACTCCCAGGCTGCACACCTGGTCCTTCAGGGGCACAGTTACCCCATTCAGGACCAGGGAGTCCCCCACACCTGCCCGCCCCCTGTCCCCTCAGTGCCAACTTTGGCACTGAGATCCCACAACCAGACTTGGATGTTAACTGGGGCACAATTTTATGGTTAAGAATGGAGGGGGGTGTCCTTAGACTCATCCCCATCCATGTGCATTCTTTTATCTTTATAAAAATAACTTCTTGGCCAGTCCTAAATTCCTCTTCCTCTCGCCTCATTTTACTACATTTTGCACATCGACTGCAGCCGCCTTTGGATCAGGATCCTTGTGCACTTGGAACAAGGTGCTTTTATGTCGACCAGCATCCTTTGGAAAGTGCCCTTTGGAAACAGCCCTAGTGGCTCTTTCTGGCTGCTGAGTGGGTAGCTTTGGGGAATAGATCTCTACTTCCTTTTTTCCCCCTGCTTGCACTTCTTCCTTGATACATGCATCAAGCTGCACTGGGGGTGGCATGATGATAAACAGAGTGGAAATCCTTGCAGGCTTCGACTAGGCTGGCCACTGCGAGGAAAGGATGCTGGAATAGGTGTGTGGTCCAGGTGAGCTGGCAGCAAAGTCTCTCTCTCTCTCTCTCTCATCTAAGATTTATAGATTTATACACATACACATATGTGCAGACCACCAGTTTTTGTTCTTCGTTCCAGGTGACATGCAAAATTCCTTTTGTGAAGATAGAAACAAGATGTTTTGACGGCCGCCAATTTTGGCGGCTTTAAAAGAGGATTCGACAAATTCACGGAAGAGAAGGAGGTTAATGGGAGGCATGATAGCAGTCAGCAGATATTGAAAGGGTCTGTCATGCAGACAGGACCCACACATTGTTGGGAGGGGGCATTACAAACTTATAGCACGGGCCTCCTCCCACACCCATGCCGTAATCCTGTCTCAACTAAACAGCCTCATGAACTAAAAGTTCTCTCTGACATTACATTTTCTACGTTGCATGGAAGCTCAGTGGCAGAGCATCTGCTCTGCATGCAGAAGGCTCAATGCCCGGCATCTTCAGGTGGGCCTGGGAGATACCCCTGCCTGAAACCCTGGAGAGCCGCTGCCAGTCAGTGTTGACAATGCTAAGCTAGATGGACCAGTGTTCTGACTCAGTACAAGGCAGTCCTGTGTGTCTATTTCATTCAGTCCCATCTAAAGATAAGGACTAGAATCTTAACGTCGGGAAAGTGTGGGGGGAAGTGGGGAGGGGAAAGGGTGGGAAGAGGGGGAGGAAAAGTTGTTCTGTTTTGGTGTATTTATTTATGTGTTTTGCTTTGTTTTTGGATATTCTTATAATTTCTATTAAGTTTTGTGATTTTCCTCTATTGGTTTTTGTGTGTGTGTTATTATTTTGTAATGTTTTTAAAGATTTGAAATAAAGATCTTTTTAAATTAAAAAAAAAGAATCTTAACGTTTTTTAAAAAGGGAAAGATCATAGTCCAGAAGCTGAGCACCTGCTTTGCATGTGGTAGGTGGACTAATGGTCTGACTCTGTATAAGGCACATTGCTATGCTCACATGCCTTAAGGGAAAAGCCATAAATCAGTGTTTCCATCACCAGCATCTCCAGGTGGGTCTGGGAATGTCCTGTCTTGAAACCCTGGCTAGCCATTGCCATTCAGTGTACAGCAGTGGTTCCCAACAGGTGGTCCGGGGACCCCCAGGGGTCCGCGAGCTATGCCAGAGGGGTCCGCAAGATGCTATTAGAATAAAAAATATATTAAATATATTTCGTATGATAACAGATTTTTTGTTTTGGCCGCTTCCTGCATGAGCAGAGTCTAGCGCAAAACCAGAATTAGATAGAGGCAGTAGTTCTGCTGTATGCCGTTAGGTGGCGCTTTACAAACACTACTGTTTTGCAAAGAGTACTACTAACGCTCACCTCCCCAAGATGCTTTGTGCGCGTCGGCTTCATTTGTGCGCTACTGCGCAGGTACCCTGTCTTCTCCATTCCCCTCCCTCCTCCCTGGCGCGCGCTGCCTCTTTGCAAAACAGTAGTGTTTGTAAACAAAGCGTTGTTTTTCGCAGAAGCTACAGTTCGCGTAGTTAAAAATGGACCATTGGTTAAAAAGTGGTTCATCTCATTAAGAACTGAAAATTAAAACTAACTGTATACTGATGGAGTACTCTGTTGTAACTGTAAAAAAACGTATAAATATAAAATATAAAAAGACTTAATTTGGCTCTCACTTTTTAATTTTAGGATTAGGAATTAATGGGGGTACTTGTCACAATAGCGGCTCGATGAGGGGTCCTCGAGAAAATTTTGTTGGGAACCCCTGGTGTACAGTATACAATACTGGCCTCAGAATAAGCCTATGTACATTTATAGAATTTATGCTGAAGAACATAAGGTGATTCCTGCAGTTGATGCATCTAGCATTGAACATGGAATGGTGTCAGCTTCATTTCCCAAACAACAGCAGCGGCTGTCGCTAGGCAGAGTTTTTAATGGCCTTGTAAAATCCGATTCTGCAGTCTTCGCAAGCTGCTGCCTAGAACCACCAGGAAACTATTTTATGCTTGCAAAAAGGCTTATCTATATACTTGGTGGTGGGGCACCCTCCTATTACCAGCACTCTTCCAAAGATTTCAGGAGCAGAAAAAAAGGTCTCCTGCCCCCCCCCTTCCCCCTGGAAACCTGCCACACTAAGGGGGATTGCTGCATTTGCAAAAATTTGTTGCATAGCTCTTGGGATCTCGCCAGCAATTGTCTGCAGCTTCCTGTCTCAGTAGGCAGGAGAGCTTATTGCAGACAATTCAACAGCGAGTTATCCTACCATACTTTTATGGGTGAATTGTGCATGGATATTGATCCACGGCGGCACGTTCGCAGGAAGCTTAGTCCATGGAGGAAGCCCCCCCATTCCAAATCAAGAAAATAAAATCTGGGTTCAGCTGCTTTAGGCGGGAGCTTGCAAACCATTAAGGGGGGAAAACCTTTAGACTGAGCACACTGTTTTTCTGTAGAATTCGCTGAAATTTCAAGAGAGCCAAGGTGGGCTGAGGTAGCATAAGGTGGATCCACTCCACACTGTAAGAAGAGTTTGCTGGATCTGACCACCATCTAATCCAGCATTCTGCTGTCACAGTGGCCAACCAGATGCCCCCCGGTGGGAAACTCTCAAGCAGAACTAGGGAGTAAGAGCCCTCTCCTCTCCTGTGGCTTCCAGCAACTGGTATTCAGAAGCATTGCTGCCTCCAACTGTGGATAGTAACCATTGACAGCCCTCCCCTCCATGAATTTGTTTCATCCTCTTTTAAAGCCATCCAGCTTGGTGGCCATCACTGCCTCCTGTGGCAGAGAGTTCCACAGTTTAACCAACATTCAGCTTAATCAGATGTCCACGAGTTCTTCCAGTTATTCATGTTTACTATCCTGATTTTATGGTACTAAGCTCTGATCTCTAACTCAGAGTGACCAGGGAGTCCAGGTTTTTTTTTCAGAGGACAGTCTACTTTTTGAATGGATGTCTTGTCCAATAACATCAGAAGAACTTTTCTGGATCAGGCCAGAGGCCCACCTAGTAGTCCAGCATCCTGTTCTTATAACGTCCAATCCTTTCCCAGTCCCAGCAGAAAAGGTGCACTTGGGAGAAGCAGCGAGGGAGTTTGGAGAACCGCCTCCTAAAGAACAGGTCCCGTCCTGCCCACCCGTTTCCTCTTTTCCTCCCACTCGCGTTTTTGTTCCGCCGAGGGATAGGCTTTTGCTGTCGCCTTTGGCCTTCGTTGATTGACTGGGCGCTCTCGTTGCTGCGCCATTTCATTCATTCGTTCCTTCGGCGCTTGTTGTTGTCTGCGCTTTCATTGATGCGTTCTTCCATTCATTCATGGAGCGGGCGGCCGCGTGGGCGGAGTGGCCCGGCTCCTCCAGTTACCAGCAGCAAAAGCGAGGCAGCCCCAGGGTAGGCAGCGGAGGATTGGGTTGGCCGTCGGACGTAAAGGTCTCCGCTCAGTACGGTGTCTTTCCAGTCGCCAAATATTTTGGGGCCGCGTAGGAATTCCTCCTCCCCCACTTGAATTCCTCCTCCCCATATTGGCCTGGGGCCTGAGAGTGTTTTCTTCCCGCCTGGAGCCAGAGAGATTCAGGTAGGCAGGTTCTTAAATGAACGGTAGAGGCAGGTGGGGGTGGGGGAATTAAGGGTGGCATCCTTAGTCCTGCTCATCAGGTTTGGGAGTTGGGATAAGAGAGTGGACAGGAGTTTCTCTTTTTTAATATATATCTTTTACAATCATTTTAACATTTCAAAACTCGACTTCCTTCTCCCTCTTTCTGCAGTTTCCTTAAATTTATTTATTTATTTATTTATTTATACATTTTCTGCATATTCCAAATTAACTTAATCATTTTATTCATCTACTTTAAATGTATACTCTTATAAAACTGCAGGTTGTTACAATAATCCTGCCAAGGATCTTACTTGTTTACAGTTTGTTTGCAGATACTCAATAAACGATTTCCATTCTTTTATAACAAGTTCTTGATTTCCGGTAAGTTTCACCATTTCTGCAAAGTTTTTGTATCCATTCTTCTTTCGTCGGGACTATTTTTGGACTATATAACATTGTAGTCGCATACATGAATAAATTTCTATACAGTTTGGGTCCCTATAATTCCGAAAAGGAAAGCTTCTGGGTTTATTTACAAATGTTATTTTAAACATCCTTTTTAATTCATAATATATTATTTCCCAGTAAGCTTTAACCTTACTGCAACACCACATATGATTAAAAGAGCCTTCTTTCTCAAGTTTCTCTTGAGGCCTGTCTGACTTTCCCCTCCAAAGCCGTGTGGCTGAAAGGCTGCTGAGGTGGGCAGGTATCCTTTGCATACTCTAAAGTTCTAGCTACCAGTATGAGCAGGAGGCCCCTCTGCTTCCCTTTGCTAAGGGAACAGGCCCAAAAGAGCTGAGAAAATGCTCCGGTTTTATTTCAGATTCACACCCCCAACCTCCCTATTTCAGTGGGAGGAAGTTTAGTAGTTAGTGGTTTTAGCCAGCTGCAGATCTCTTAAACCTTCATCAATACAAACCAGTATCTTTCCTCCTCCTCCTCCTCCTTCTTTGTATACTACCTTCACCTGAAGGTTGCAGGAAAGTTTACAATACTGTACAGTCATACCTCGGTTTACAACCACCTTGGTTTACAACCACCTAGGTTTACAAACACCGCGGACCCATCTGGAACGGATTAATTCACTTTCCATTACTTTCAATTGGAAAGTTCGCTTCAGGTTAAGTACAGACTTCCAGAACCAATTACACTCATACTTCAGGTTAAGTACGCTTCAGTTTAAGTACTCCACGGACCGTCTGGAACGGATTAATCCACTTTCCATTACTTTCAGTGGGAAAGTTCGCTTCAGGTTAAGTACGCTTCAGTTTTAAGTACAGACTTCCGGAACCAATTGTGGTTGTAAACCAAGGTACCACTGTACTAAAAATACATACCACCAGTGCTTTTTCTTCTAGGTATAGAAATAAATATACCCTTGCCAGTAAAAAGGTAAAGTTAAAGGACCCCTGACAGTTAAGTCCAGTCACGAACGACACTGGGGTTGCGGCGCTCATCTCGCTTTACTGGCCAAGGGAGCCAGAGTTTGTCCACAGACAGTTTTTCTGGGTCATGGGGCCAGCATGACTAAGCCACTTCTGGCGAAACCAGCGCAGCGCACGGAAATGCCGTTTTACCGTGGGGATTCGAACTGACGACTTTCTGATAGGCTCAGTGGTTTAGACCACAGCACCACCCTCTTGCCATTAGAGGGAGCTAACTCTGAACATTGTTGCTGTATACCAGGGGTGTCAAATTCAAATTCATCGGGGGCCGCATCAGCAGTTTGGTCACCCTCAAAGGGCCGGTTGTATCTGTAGGACTATGTGTCCACTCTTTATTATCATAAATTATTGTCACTGCATTCAATTATTACTGTTTTTTGTAATAATGTAAGTAATAACTAACATAGTCAGAATAATGGCAAGTAGATATTCAAATGTACAATTATTGTACAATTTATTGAAAAATGATTTTTGGTAACTGCACTGGGTGGTGGAGGCTCGCTAGGGTTTCATGCAGGATCTTTGCAGAGCTACTGGTACCTGGAGATGCTGGGGTCCTTCTGCATGCAGGACAGATGTTCTGCCAGTGAGCCACCACCCTTCACCAAAGGGACTGGCTGAGGTTGACTCAATGGAGCTGTTCTCCTGGTTCCAGGGTTTAAGGGCCAGAAGTATAAAGCAGCATCCTATGTTTCTGAGGAGATAGAGGGGGAGGGGAGGGGAGGGGAGGGAGGGAGGAAGAAAAGAGGGAGTGGGAGGGAGAGAGGAAGGAAGGAAAGAGGGGAGAGAAGACAGAGATAAAGAAGGAAGGAAAGAGAGGGAAAGAAAGAATAAGAATCAGGGAGAGGAAGAAAGATGGGAAGGACGGAAGGAAGAAAGGAAGGAAGGAAGGAAGAAAGAAAGAAAAGAGGGAGCAGGAGGGAGAGAGGAAGGAAAGGGGAGAGAAAGAAGAGTAGGAAAGAAGGAAGGGAATAAAGAAGGAAAGAAAAAGAAAGAGGGAGAGAAGACAGAGACAAAGAAGGAAGGAAGGAGAGGGAAAGAAAGAATAAGAACGAGAGAGGGGAAGAAAGAAAGGGAAGGGGGGGTCTCCGCCTTGATTCAGCGCCAGAAAAGAGCGCGAAGGGACCCAGGGGCAAAAAGCATTTCCCGTGCAGCGTGAGGCAGCAGGTGTCCGTTTTAGGAGAAGTGCGTAAAGCCTCAGAGTTGCACGTTCGTGAGGCTGAGCCGCTGCTGAGCTCACGTTCATGAGGCTGAGCCGCGGCAGGAGGAGGAGGTGAGGCAAGAGGAGGAGGAGGAGGAGGCGGCTTGCCGGGTCGGTGCCCGGCAGCGCCGTACGGAGAGTCCCGAGCCTCTGGGACGCAGCAGTGCTCTGTAGCACTTTGAATCCTCCTCCTCCACGCAGCGCTGCTGGGTGCTTTGTCTGTGCTTCAGCAGCAGCAGCAGCAGCCGTTTCCAGGCACCGAGCCGTGGCAGGAGGATTCAAAGTGCTACAGAGCACTGCTGCGTTGCAGAGGCTCGGGACTCTCCGTGCGGCGCTGCTGGGAGCTGACCTGGCAAGCTGCCTCCTCCTTCTCCTGCTGTGGCTCGGGGTGCTCCACGCAGCGCTGCTCCAGCCACCTTTCTACCCCCCCACCCCCAGCTGTTTGTCGGCGCTTTGTCGGAGCGGCGCTTCAGCAGCAAGGTCCCGCTGCTGGGTCCCGCTGGCTGGGGCGCTCGGCGGGCCACATGACAAGGTCTGGCGGGCCAGATTTGGCCCCCGGGCCTTGTGTTTGACACCCATGCTGTATACCGTAATTCCAAATGGCTCATTGTCCTGGCTTCATCCCGGCTCCAAAACAGTCTGAAGGGTTCAAAATGTGCACTTGGAAGGACACACGAGGCTTACGACACACACGTCCATCTGCGAAAAGACACAGAAATTGCTCCCTTTGGCTCTTTATCTCATAATTGCTTCCATGGCGACGAAGCTGCGAATTGCATTATGTCCAGAATTGGCTTATGGAAAGCTTGCTGTGGTCCGTTGCCAGCTTGCTAGTCGGGTGAGAGTTTTCACAGGTCCAAGATTCATTACAGTAGGTGCAAGACCTTTTGCAAAAGATTTATTCAGGGTATGTCCTAGAAGGGACAATAATTGGATTCTAGTATTGTGTGGGAGAAAAGCCCACTCATACTGTGCAGAATTTTATACACTGGGTGGCAATACTGAGCTGGATCTCAAATGGGAAACCTCTGGCCTCCCGATGTTGTGGAACTCCCAGCCCAGCCTGGCCAATGGTCAGGAGAGGTGGGAATTGGAGCCCCAACAAGTTTCAAAAGGCCACATGTTCCTTGTCCTGGACAGTGCCGGATTTATATATAGGCTAAGTAGGCTGAAGCTTAGGGCCTCTAAATCTAGGGTGCCTCACCAGCCCACCCACTCCCCAGCGGGCAGTCTCTCCTCTCACAAAATTGCAAACCCAATACTTCATGTGAGGGCAGGGCAACTTGGGCCTCTAAGTCTAGGGGGCCTTGCCAGCCTGCCCACTCCCCAGTGCCGCAGTCTCCCCTCTCCTAAAATTGTAAACCCAAGGCTTCATACAAGGGCAGGGCATCTCAGGCCCAGCAACTATGAGACTCAGGACTAGCCAGTGGGGCCCAACTTGATTTTTTTTTTTTGTAGGGCCCCAGTTCACAGCCAAAGTCTGCAAAATCTTAAGGATATAAATAAAATCCATCTAGATTGCCCTGGTGCGGGGGCCCTCTTAGGAGCGGCATGTGGGGCCCAATTTGGCCAAATTGCTCCAATTGCCTTAAGGTCAGCCCTGATGAGACTGTGCAGGGGTTGGACTGACAAGCCCTGCACCTTCTGGGTCCCTGGTGTACAGACTCAAAGGACTTGTTATGGAAATAAAGGGGGGCACTTATTGGAAATCAGTTTTGTCACCTCCCCCCCCCCCCGCAAACCCCGAGACAATGAGCCCAGCCACCTTTTATTCACAGTCGCATAAGCACTACATACAGCATGGCCATAAACTTGTACATATACACCCAATATGTAGCAATGGAGATTTATGTTACTGCTTTATGAATGAACACTGTGTTTTATGAATTACCTAAGAGCCACCAATAGGGAGCTCTAGAATCTGATAGCTAACCAATTGGGTACAACCAAACAGCAACCCCTATTGCTGAAAGCAGGTAACCAGCAGGGAATGCTTCTGCTCAGCCTTTGCATTGTTGACTGAACACCCCTTGCTGTGCAGATAAAGGAGAAAGTTCATAAATTGTATCCCTATTATGCTGGGGTAAACCCTGGTGCACCAGAAGCCCAGAATAGCAGCAAATAAAATCTGCTCATACGTCAGCAACTGATAAGACTTGTCAACCAGTTCTTCCAAAGTCTTCCTAAATTATAAAGCTTCAAAATACAGGCCAAAAGAAAGCAGGTCTGGGAAGAGCGAGGCATACAGTGGGCACCACCAGTGAAAAGGCCCTGCTCCGTGTAGCTCCTGCACTGTCATTTGATAGGGTGCCCACTTGCCCTCCTTCTTGACATGGAATGCTCTCTATTGGAGTCTCCAGGTCCAGTACCAAGACCATAATAAGGGAGAACAGGGACCTTGAAGTTCCTAGCAGCTGTTAATCAAGCAAGCACATAGGTCACCTTTGCACAGTCAGGACGCCTATGTCCTGGCCAGGCCTGGACCCAATCATGTTTTTGTAGAATCTTGTTTGTCCTCAGTATGGTAACCAATATATTATCAACATATATAAGCAGAAAAGTTGTCTTCCTTCATTTGCAAGGAATCGTACAAAACAAAGTGGCACTAATGAAGAAAAGTTCCAGAGTGATTACTTAATTGAGAAGGGGATTGTAAAATAAACACTGGGGCCTAATTTGAATAGTAGAGTGCCTGGTATCTGGTGGGCAGACCAAAGCACTTGTCAGAAGAGCTATGAGATTCAGGTGAGGGTCAGATGCTTTGTCAATCCCAGCAGGTATATAACAGGAAGACCCGGCCTGCCCAGAGTAAACAGTTCCTGGAGAGATCAGTAGTGATGCTGAGTTGCCCACCATCTCGGGTTTTCTATCCCAAACGGGAAATGGGAAACAGAGCTGAGCAAGAAACAGCTACACAAAGTGGACAGTCATCTCCATTGCTAAGCCTCCTCTTGTTTAGGGGCTGGCTCATTCACAACAATGAAGGAGCAGCTGCAGACATGTTCATTCATTCATTGCTGTAAGGGTGACTCCCTACAGGGAGCCAGCCCCCATCATCCTAACATCCACCTCGCCAAGCACAGGGAGCAGCAGTGGGTCTGAAGCAGCCAGGGGGGAGGGGAGAAACTCTGAGGGAGAGAGAAGCCAGCGTGCGGAACGATGGGAAAGCTCAGGGGAGGAGATATGTAGACAAGGGCTCAAGGATGCTGGAGAGCCCTTCCACCACCTTGACCGGGAGGAGGCTGAGAGGGCATCGTTCCTTCCGGCGCAAGAGTTGAGAGCACTGCGACACAGGTCAAGGGGGAGGCGTTTTGGGGTGCCCCGACTACTTTGCTGGTGTAAGAACAGATGTACGCCATTGCCGGATTCTGGTTCGGACTGAAAGGTCATGTTTTAAGCTATCTCTGCACTGTAAATACCATGCACAATAAAAATCTTTAAAGACAAACTGGACTCAAGCGGAGTTACGTACTCTAGAGTAGCCATGACGACCCTCTGACAATTGAATTTTTATGCTACTTAATCATTAGAAGATCTAAGCAGTTTGCATAAAGATAAACCACATAGAGAATAAAACAGTAAAAATTAACCACAAAACCAAACAGAACAGTTTCGACCTTTTTTATTTTTATTATTATCTTCTTAATAACCATTACTGCAGGCTCTTCGGGGCCTTGCCCGTTATACCTGCCGCCTAGGAAGGAAGGAAAGAGGGAGAGAAAGAACCTCTCGCTAACCAAAAGAACCCTTGAAACAAAATAAAAAAATTACTTCCAGCAGCTCCTTAAAGACTTAGCAGGGCAAAATGCGATAGGCCGGGCGGATGAAGCCGGCGCCTCTCTTTATCTCTTCCCCCGCCCTCCTTCCGGTCCGTCTCTCCTCCCGCCCCGGCAGTGCTTCTGCGTGGCATTTTCTTGCCCCCCCCCCGCAATCCCGGGCTGCTCCTCCCACTCCTCCTCCTCCTCCTCCCGCCGTCACTTCCGCTGGAGCCGGAGCCAAGAGAGGGCGAAGCGACTGCAGCCGGAGAGGAGCTCAGCGCCAGCGGCCCCGGAGGTAGGCAGTGAGGGCCCGCCGGGGCTGCTTGCTCGACGAGCCCCCGAGCGACCCCACTACCCCTGAAGGGTTAAATGCTTGCGTGCTCTAGCGGGGGGGGGGTCAGAGCCCCTTTGCCCCCACTGTGAGGAGGAGGGTCGTGGGGCAGAGACCCTGCCAGCTTGTTTACCTTGCTTATGGGGCAGGGAGGGCTGTAGGGAGCTTGCTTTGCTCGCCCCTTGGGGAGGGGGGTCTATGAAAGACCCCCCCTCCTTGCCTGGCTGTACTTTGAGGTTGGAGGGCAGATACCTCTACCCCACCTCGCCTGCTTATGGGGAGGAGGGTCGTGTAGGAGACCCGGCCGGCTTACTCAGCTATGGGGTGGGCAGGTTGTAAGAAGCTCTCTCTCTGCCCTCCCTTGGGGGCCCGTGAAAGACTGCCTGCCTGGAGGGCAATAGGGGATATCCACTCCCCACCCATCGGTCTGTCCGCTTATGGGGGTGGGGGGTGGGATGGGGCAGTAGGAGACCTGTCCATCTGCCCTTGAGGAAGGAGGTCCGTCTGTCTGCCTTTCTTACCTATCCGTACATAATCTTCAGGCTGGAGGAGATTGCTCCCCCCCCCCGCCTGCCTGCTTATGGGGAGAGGGGCTATGAGGAGACCTTCCTGCTTGCTTGTTGTCTACCCCTTGGAGGGGTCTGTAAGAAACACCCCCCCTCCCCACCACCGTCACCCTCTCAGTCTGTTCTTGGAGATTAAGGAGATTACTCCCCTGCTGCCACCTGCCTGCCTGTTTCCCTGCCTGCTTATGGGGGGGGGCAATAGGAGACCCTGCCTGTCCATCTGCCCTTGAGGAGGGGACTGTAAGAGACACCCCCCCCCAAAAAAAATTGCTTGTCTCTATGCATTGGGGGCAACAGGGATAGACCTTTACTTGCCTGCCTGTATTATATCTATGGGGAGGGGGCAGTAGGAAGCCTGGCCTGCCCCTCAATGGGGAAGGGGCTGTAAAAGATGCTGCGCCCGCATTTGTGCATGGAGGTGGGGAGCCCTCCCACTTGGCCTCCCTACCTCCTTATGGGAAAGGGGGAGAATAGGAGACTGGCTGCCCTGCTGAGGGGGTCCCCACTTTCTAAGTGATGTCTGGAGAGCCCCATCGCATTAGCTCTTTGCTTCCCCTCTCAATGCCCTCATAGTCCAGGTCAGGTCTTAAACTCCCCCCCCCCCAAGACCCGTGAAAGCCTTTTAATAGTCATGGGTCGATTGTCCTACCTCTTGTTTGTGTGTATGTTTCTGTGAACTTTACAATATTGCATTTTTTTGGGGGGGGGAGTGTAATTTGGGCTCTGGTCCAGCCACTGCATCTGTTTCTAATCACTGGCTTGTGCTTCTTTTCTTAAAAAAGACTACAAGCCAGTGATCCCTGAGCATGCACAAAGTGTATTTGAGTAAGAGAAAATGGGTTTCATGATTTTGGAAGATATTACAGTACCAGTCTCCAGTCAAGGCTTGAGTCTTCTTTTCTTTTCCCTAGAAATATCTTAGTTGCTGGGAATTGTCTGGCTTGGTCAGTTGGGCAACAAATGACCAACAAGCTAGTGTGTTTTTCTGGTCGTACAGCGCAAAGGTCAACATACTCCCTCCTCGACCTCTGACATGTAACTGGGTGAGGGGCTCTGCTTCTTTTTAAAACATCCAAGGTTGTGTAATGTGCATTTGCGCTGTGGCAGTATTTTGTGTGGGGGTGCGGTGGGGGAATCTAGGCCCTATAGATTTCACTGGGTTACAGCTCCCATGGTCCCTGACCATTGGCCGTTCTGGCCTAGGCTGATGGGAGTCCAATAATACCTGGCAGTTTGCTACCCCTTTAAAAGGGCAACTGCACACATTGTGTATGTGTGTGTTTTAGGGGGGGAACACTATTGAGTATTAAGTGTACACATAGAATTGCAGAGTCCAAAGGTCACCCAACCCCCTGCAATGCAGGAATCACAGCACACAAGATGCAATCCATGAAGTGGAACATAAGGACGTCTTTTCCCCCTCCTTTTTTTGGGTACACTCAGCTGTGAGCTATGATTGATTGCCATGCAGTTGTCTATCAAGCGCACCCTTAGTGGTATAGGAAAATAGGAAGCTGCCTTATTGGTCAGACCTTTTCCAACTAGCTCAATATTGCCAACACTGACTGGCAGTGGCTGTCCAGAGTTTTAGATGGGGTCTTTCCCCCGCCCTACCTGGAGATGCCAGGGGTTGAACCTGCATGCAAAGCAGACGCTCGTCCCAGTCCTGGCCTGTTGTGATGTAACATGTTCAATGGTGTAATGAATATAGAGGCAGGGAAGTTCCTGGTGCAAATCTCACCTCTGTCATTTGCTAGAGATTGTAGCTCTGTGGGAGCTCTCGGCAACCTTAACAAACGTACACCACAGGATACGAACGCGCCGAACCCAGAAGTACCGGAACGGGTTACTTCCGGGTTCAGCGATTCGCACATGCGCAGAAGCACCGAATGACGTCATGTGCAGAAGCGCCGAATCGCACGGCAAGCAAGCGTGAATGTGCTTGCTGTGGATGATGGGTGTTGTAGTCCCAAACAATTGAAGGGCCTCAGGTTGGGAGAAGGTTGTTTTAATTTAAACATTGTCGAGGCACTCATGTTGCAGTCCTTTGTGTGTCTGCTCAAAGTTACTCAAAGGGAATTATTGAGCTAAGGTATATATTATGAGGCTGTTCATCTTGACATACGTACTCCTGTGTTTGCAAAAAAGCGGTTCTGTGGGAGAAATACCTCTGCTTTGTATCCCATGTTTAATGTCAATTCCTGCCTGTTTGGAGGGGGTCTCTAAGCCTGTAGTTCTAGCTAGCGGACTTTCAACTCCCTCACAACAAGTAGGGGGGAGTTGTTCAAGAATTTGCTGCAAAGGGCAAATGACCTGTAGGGTGAACTCTGCTTATTTATGTTTTTAGGAATTGCAAGCCACTGATAACCCTCTGCCCCCCTTCATCAATTGTAACAGCCCAGTTGTGTGAGATCTGCTTAACAAATTATTTGGTTATCTCCCTCTGTTTCTGAACTTCCTTGGTCCGTGCCGTTGCTCACATAACCCAAATAGCGCTTTCCTTGTTCAAGAGGGAAGTATTGGCAGGCTTGAATCGCAAGGTTTGAAAAAGCAAATTACTTTAAAAAAGAAAGAAAGCAGGGGATAGGAGAAGCCCCCCAAAGGGGGTAAATGCAGACTGTTACATAAACTCTCCCTTGTAAACAAACAAAAAAATCAGCCTGCAGGTGGAAAACTAGCCTGCTGTGCTAGATTTCTACTTGCAAGGAATTCCTCCTCCACATAGCAGGAACTTCAAAAAAATGTGATTCTCCACCTCCAGGTTTGGAAGTGGCATAGTATGCTGTGGCATCTTGGGCCTCTACCACCTGATGTTTCTGCTTGCCTAGGCCAGCCCTGAAGAACGTCAAGGGAAAGCTACTTTTTGGTTTCCCAACACCCTGAGTTGCTGCTTTGCAGCTGGGCTTGCAGATGACTCAAGGGAGGGAGATGCTTGCCTATTTTCAGGCTTCGAGGAAAGCTGCTTCCCCTGAAGGTTCTCCTTTCTCTGACTTCTCTGTTTCCCTTCCTCGTAATTACAAAATAACCTCCGCCTCGTGACTCGCTGCTCTTCCAGCACTAAACTTAGATAAAAGCATTAAACCTGACACACCCTCCAGATGTTTTTGGGCTGTGTGATGCCCATCAAGCCCAGCCAGCAGGGGGCCGTTGAGAGTTGCAGTCTCAAACATCTGGAGCCTACCATTTTATGAACTCTCATATTACATGCCAACTTCCCTTTTGAGTGAAAACGGGTAGAAAAGAGAGCCTGGCATCCCGAATCTGGTGCCTTCCATTTTCCAGACCTGCTGTTGAAGAACCTGTGAATGGCAGCTGCAGCCAGATGTTGCTAGCTTTGTAACTCTCCAGAGGTGGTGGATTCCCATTAGCCACAGCTTGACCAGGGGCAGGGGGCCGTCAGAGTTTTAGTACAGCATCTGCAGCAAGGATAGCCAACGTTGTGCCCTCCAGGCATCATCAGTCTGAGTTGGGGTAATAGGAGTTGTAGTCCAACAACTTCTGGCTGGCCCTATAGGTCTCCTCACCCCCTGTCTTAAGTCAAGGGCTCTATCACTTTTAGAACATAAGATGTACTGGATGGATCTGGTCCAGCATCTTGTTCTCGCCGTGGCCAGCCAAGTGCCTCTGCACAAGAGCACTCTTGTCCCCTGTGGTTTCTTGGCAACTGGTATCCCGAAGTACCGCTGCCTTTGACCGTGCAGGCAGAGCATAGCTATCAGGACTAGTAGACACTGAGAGCCTGACTTCTCCCTGAATTTAACTTTTAAACAAACTCTTCTAAAGCCACCCACGTTGGTGGCCATCGTTGCCTCCTGTGGCAGTGAGTTCCGCAGTTCTACCTTCCCTGAATCTTCCCACATTCAGCTTCCTTGGGTGTCCCTGACTTCCAGTGTTATGAGAGAGAGAGAGAGAGAGAGAGAGAGAGAGAGAGAGAGAGAGAGAGAACATTCCTCTGTCCATTTTCTCTATGCCGTGCATCGTTTTCCTATTGCATTTCCTCTTAACTCAACATTTTCTTCCAAAAATTGAAAAGTCTCAAAGCCAGCAGCATTTGCTCAGTGATCCCCTTGATCACTTTTATCACTTTGCTGGCCCTTTTCTGAACCTTTTCCAACTCTTACAATATACTTTTTGCGGTGTAGCAACCAGAACTGTACTCGCAGGGCTCCAAAGGCTTTGTCACCATAGATTTCTTAGAAGGGCGTTATGGTATTGGCCTCCTTGTGATATCCTTCAGTCCTCGAAAACACAGAAAAGGTGATTAGCAAGTGTGCTGGCGGCTATATTCTGACACAATTGATCCATGTTCCCCCTACCCCACCCCACGCACACTCCACTTGTGAATCATCTATTCATTCTGGAGACTTGTTGTTTAGTCGTTTAGTCGTGTCCGACTCTTCATGACCCCATGGACCATAGCACGCCAGGCACTCCTGTCTTGCACTGCCTCCCGCAGTTTGGTCAAACTCATGTTCGTAGCTTCGAGAACACTGTCCAACCATCTCGTCCTCTGTCGTACCCTTCTCCTTGTGCCCTCCATCTTTCCCAGCATCAGGGTCTTTTCCAGGGAGTCTTCTCTTCTCATGAGGTGGCCAAAGTATTGGAGCCTCAGCTTCACGATCTGTCCTTCCAGTGAGCGCTCAGGGCTGATTCTGGAGACTAGAAGATGTTATTTGCAGACCTGCCATTAACAGGAGAACATGTTTTTTAAAACTGGGAAAGTGAGAGATAAAATGTATTTATTTATAAAATAAAATAATTAAATAATCAAAACATTTATATACCACTATGTCACGTGGACTGCAAGAAGATCAAACCTCTCCAAGACTTTGGCCACCTCATGAGAAGAGAAGACTCCCTGGAAAAGACCCTGATGTTAGGAAAGATGGAGGGCACAAGAACTGAGGGCACAAGAAGGGGACGACAGAGGATGAGATGGTTGGACAGTGTTCTCGAAGCTACTAACATGAGTTTGACCAAACTGCGGGAGGCAGTGGAAGACAGGAGTGCCTGGCGTGCTCTGGTCCATGGGCTCACGAAGAGTCGGACACGACTAAACGACTAAACAACAACATGTCTCACACACACACACACACACACACACACAATCAAAGCTGGTTTGCAACAATACCTATATACATTAAAAACCACTTGGCAATCTAAAAAGTGGAGATCGTCAACTAGCTGCTACAGAAAGACTTTGGCTAGGGCATGGCAGTTTCCTGGAAGGGGTTTCTCCAGTGAGGTCATTGCTTCTAAGGCTTTCCCATCGGAGCAATGTGGATTTCACCCACCCCTACACAGGACTGAAAGTCACCGAACAAATCCGAGCTTCCTTCTCATAGCTCTCCTTTTAGATTATAAAAATTATGCTGATTTGGTCTTCTGAGATTGCAGCGACCAGCTGCGTCCTTCTGAGTTGCAACAGTGAGGACTCAGAGTAATTAAGGAGGGTGGCTTTGGGTCAGGCTGGACATCTGTGCAGGACAGGGTTGGCTCTGTGCTGTGAAAAATCTCACTCCAGAGACCTTGAACCAACTTGATTACCACATTGTTTCCTGAAGAGAGTGGAAAGGGAAGAGTAGATAAACAAGTGATGTGATGCCTCCTGAATTTGAAGATCTCCTTGAAAGTGGTGGTTTTTGTAGCACCATGGTGTATCCAGCATGGGGTAGATAATTAGATCAGGCATCCCCAAACTTTGGCCCTCCAGATGTTTTGGACTACAATTCCCATCATCCCTGACCACTGGTCCTCTTAGCTAGGGATCATGGGAGTTGGAGGCCAAAACATCTGGAGGGCCGCAGTTTGGGGGTGCCTGAATTAGAGTGTCAGGCTAGGACCTGAGAGATCAGGGTTCAAATCTCCACTTGGCCTCTTGGGTGACCCTGGGCCTGTCGCTGCCTCTCAGCCTAACCTGCCTCGCGGGGTTGTTGTGAGAATTCATTGAGGAGAGGGGCAGAGCCCCGCGCACACACACACACTACCTTAAACTCATCGGTGGGATATAAATGCAATCAACCAATGAATGAGACAGGTCTTTGCCCCAAGCAGCTTACAATCTTACTCTCCCTGCTGCTGGGCGAGGAGAAAGAGATGAACACCGCGTGAGTGCAGTTTTATTAAATTTGCAAATCGCTTCTCATAGCAATTTACAACAAGATAAAACGCAATAATGAAAATACACGAACACAATGGCTGTACGCTGCCTTCCATAGTCGGGGGCAATAATGCTTTTGAATACTAGCTGCTGGAAACTTCAGGAGGGGACAATGCCGTTGTGTCCAGGTCCTGCTTGTGGGTTTTCCACAGGCACCGGAGTGGCCAATGTGAGAGCAGGATGTTGGAATAGATGGGCCTTTGGCCTGATCCAGCAAGGCTCTTTTCTTAGGTTTCAATGTGCGGTTTCCAAAAACCTGAGGCTGGCTCAGATGTCACAGCCAGCCACATTTTGGTGAAACGTGAGCAAGTCTTGAATACTGGGATTTTTTATTTTATTTTTTTACATCCTCCATATCGTAATTCCCTCCTCCCTCTTTCTGCTGGTTTTGGTCTGCACTAGCGAAATATCTTTTTGCTTGCTCGCAGACCCAGGACTGGAAACCAGTTGCATGCCTCCAGCGCAGATTTGCAAGAAAGTGCAAAGCATCCCCCCCCCCCCGGCATTCAGATGATTTCTCAAAAGCTGCGGTTTGCCTCACAAACCAGGAAAAGGGAAACAGCAGTGAGTGAGCCATTTGGCTGTAGCTCGGTGGTAGAGCAGCCACCTTGCATGCAGAAGGTCCTGGGTTCAATCCCAAGGGTCTCTCCAGCCATCAAGAGCCGCTGCCCGTCAGTGCAGACAGTACTGCGCCAGATGGACTAAGGACTTCAGACAGCTTCCCATGGTGAGCGAAGTACCAAGCTGTAGAATCGGCCTTAATGTCTGAACCAGTCCTTAAGTGTCAGGAAAAGCAGTTCAACAGTGCTTAGTCCGGCTGGGACAGTGGCTTCAAAGAACCAGCTCTGTATTATGCTCCTCCTTCAGGGATCCAATTGCTCTCAGATTTCTTTTGCTGAAGCTTCTGCAGCTTGCAGTTTGTGTGTGTGTGTGGAACTTCTCTTTAGAACTGCCTTGCTGATCCTTTCATTGCCACTGAATATGCTGTTGTTGTTTTTTTATTATTATTATTGGCATCTCCCCAGCTGGTGTGTTTTTTGTGGGTGGGGGGGAGTTATCCAGCAAACCTGGTAGTGTCTCTCTGCTCGTAGTGTTTTTAAAACCTCATTTGTGGGTCTGACCACGGTTGCTCTTCTGAGAACTCCCCCTTCCACGCCCTGCCAAAGGCTCCTTCCCGGGACTTAGGAGCCTCTGGCAAACCTTGTTAAGGCATCTCTGAAAGTCCCAGATAAGAGCCTCTCCTCCAAAATGCTGGTTTCTCTTTTGCCTCCTTTTTTTTTTACTCTCTGAATTTGTCCTTTCTCTCCTTTTGTGTCCTTCCCTCCTCTCTCTGTTTATCCTTCAGGGTTCGTTGGGCATTAAAAACCTCCTCCTCTTCTGCTGCCTGCTATATTTTATTCTTCTTTTTCAGAGGCAGCAATAAACCAGGAACCAAGATGTCAGACTCCAAGTATTTCACCACCACCAAGAAAGGTAATATGGGTTGCTTTTAGATTGTGTGTGTGTGTGTGTGTGTGTGAGAGAGAGAGAGAGAGAGAGAGAGAGAGAGAGAGAGAGAGAGAGAGAGAGAGAGAAGTGTGTCTAGAGCAGGCACCCCCAAACTGCGACCCTCCAGATGTTTTGGCCTACAACTCCCATGATCCCTAGCTAACAGGACCAGTGGTCGGGGAAGATGGGAATTGTAGTCCAAAACATCTGGAGGGCCGAAGTTTGGGGATGCCTGGTCTAGAGCCTTCTTTCTACAAACTGCAATCAAGGCTATAAAATTGTTCCAGGACTCTTTCCATGTCAGAGTGGCAGGTTAGAATCTCCCTAATCATAGGAGGAGAAGCCATTCCTTGCACATAGAAAACATATCAGGGAGACATGTTTGATGTGCTTTTTTAATGTTTTCATCTATGTTGCAAGCCACCCAGAGTAATATACATTTTAATATACGCTGTAAGCTGCCCAGAGGGGTATCATCATCATCAACATTTTCTTTTCTTTTTTCTTTTTTAATGTTTGTTGCTTTATTAGTTTTAGCAAGAAAAATTACAATCAACCAAAAAGAACCAAAGAATACTACGATTTTCAAATGATAAATTAAATTCTTACAACAAAACTTCCATTTTGACTTCCAGTCACCCCCTCGAGGCTCCCGGTCACCATTATTTTCTATGCTTGCCTCCTTCCTGAAATGCTATCTTTCAATATGCAGAAATCTCTCCCCCTCTTTTCAAACAAGGAGAAAACTCTCATCCATGCAGGGGAACTTAAAGAAACATTATTTTTAGTTAGTTATTTTATATTTTTGGTAATGTATAAAAAAAACAGAGAGAACAGCTATAAAGACAGATGAAAATTATAATTTGAACAACAAAACAATAAAATAGGCACACAGATTAAGTACCGTACTGCAATAATAAGTACTGCAGATGGGTTAAAATAGCAAAGGCAAAAGAAGAAATTGAGAATAAATGTTGCCTTCTCGTGAATAATATTAGTGTTATTTGGTTGTCAAGTCTAGTTCGGTTCCGTTGTGCATGTAATTAAAGAAAAGGCAAAACATATAACAAGTGTCTGGAGGTTCTAATATTTTTATGAATTTATATGAATCACCCTTTTGCATATACAGTATCTCAAGGCAACTTATAGGCTCCCCCCTCCCATTTATTTCAATAACTTGCATACCACCTTGCACCGGTATATGTAAGCAGCTCATATAATTTAACAGCCATGAAACCACAAGCAAAATTTAAGCACGCAGCATCAAAATACCAGAAGTAAACTGTTAAAAGTGAAATGATGCCTATGCTTGTTGCAATGCCTTCAGAGACGGGGCATAGCTCCCCCATGACCCAGGCTGAAACCCTAAACTGTGGTTAACCTTAACTGCTGCCTGTTGAAACAAGCCAACTTCACAACTGTGCAAAGCGACTAAAAAGAATTTCTAAAGGGGTATGAAAAACAACCGAAGGTAGCTTGTTCCTTTTGCGTTGTTTTTAAACCTAAGGCAGAAACCATTTTTCCAGCTTGAAAAGCCGGCCAAAACAGAAAAATGCCTTCACCTGTTTCCATAGGGTGGGAGCATGCCATATGTCAACAGGGATGCTGTTCTATGGAACCGGGGCAGCTGCGGCAACGGATGATTTTAGTTTTTAGTTGTTCTTAATCTTTTTTTAAATTGAAGGATTATTACATACTGCATTTTGTCGGCTGCCGCTGGGATTTGTTCGGATGAGCGGCAATTCAGAAACCTGCAAAATAATTCATAAGCTGGTTGGAGAGCATAGGAAGCGGGATATTGATTCATTTCCCACGTCGCTTTGCTCTCTCCCCCCCCCTTCCCCGCCCCCTTGCCAAAGCAGACTCTGAAAACCTGAATCATGGAGGCAGGACGCATGAGCAAGTGTTGGCTCCATGATAGAGCCTTCTGGCAGGGCTGGGAGAGCTTGAAACCTGGGAGAGCAGCTGCCTGTCAGTGTAGACAATACTGGGCTAGATGTGCCATTGGTCACCTGGCATTTTCTAATTCTTTTGGTGTCCGTAGCTTAAAGGTAGAGCACCTGCTTTGTCTGCAGAAGGTCCCAGATTCAACCCCCAGGGGCATCTCCAGGTGGGGCTGGGAAAGACTGGTACGTACCATAGAGCAGTGTTTCTCAACCAGTGTGCCTCCAGATGTTTTGGGACTACAACTCACATCATCCCTAGCTAGCAAGACCAGTGGTCAGGAATGATGGGAGTTGTAGTCCCAAAACATCTGGAGGCACACTGGTTGAGAAACACTGCCATAGAGAGTTGCTGTAGGTCTGTGTTAGCAGTACTGATCTAGACTGGGCTTCCTATGTAAGCTACTGCTCTTGAGTGCTGCCATCCTGCCTGTTGGGGTACGTTCCCTGGGTGCTGAGCGGGACCTCCTGCCACCCTGATTTAAACTTCCATGATTTCCTCCTCTCTCCAGGGGAGATATTTGAGCTGAAGGCTGAGCTCAACAGCGACAAAAAGGAGAAGAAAAAGGAAGCTGTGAAAAAGGTGATCGCGTCCATGACGGTGGGGAAAGATGTCAGGTACGTTGCCATTCTGGAGATGCGTTGGTCCATCCTCTGAGCCATTCTGGGGGGTCTCCAAATAGTTGTTGGGCTACAACTTCCATCAGCCCCAGCCAGCACAACTGGGGCTCAGTGGCTGATGCTCTGCCCCATTGCAAGTGCTCTCCCACTGAGCCTATTGCCTTCCCCATGGATTACGTGGTAGATTATGCTTCACGGTGAAGCCCCAGCAACGGTTTCTCTTCCCCAGGCTGTCTTGCTTGCCTACAGACTGTCTCGCGGTGCATGCTCTTGTTATCTCCCGCTTGGACTATTGCAATGCGCTCTACGTGGGGCTACCTTTGAAGGTGACCCGGAAACTGCAACTAATCCAGAATGTGGCAGCTAGACTGATGATTGGGAGTGGCCACAGAGACCATAAAACACCAGTCCTGAAAGACCTACATTGGCTCCCAGTACGTTTCCGAGCACAATTCAAAGTGTTGGTGCTGATCTTTAAAGCCCTAAACGGCCTTGGCCCAGTATACCTGCAGGAGCGTCTCCACCCCCATTGTTCTGCCCGGACCAGTGCTGAGGGCCTTCTGGTGGTTCCCTCGTTGCGAGAAGCCAGGTTGCAGGGAACC
The DNA here is from genome assembly GCF_963506605.1 of Zootoca vivipara. Taxonomy (NCBI): domain Eukaryota; kingdom Metazoa; phylum Chordata; class Lepidosauria; order Squamata; family Lacertidae; genus Zootoca; species Zootoca vivipara. Next base: position 18,858,046 of record NC_083292.1, on the reverse strand, counting down.
AGGCAGAGGGCCTTCTCGGTAGTGGCGCCCGCCCTGTGGAACGCCCTCCCATCAGTTGTCAAGGAAATAAACAACTGTCTGACTTTCAGAAGACATCTGAAGGCAGCCTTGTATCGGGACATTTTAAATGTCTGGTTTTTTATGTGCTGTAAACTGCCCAGAGTGACTGGGGAAACACAGCCAGATGGGCGGGGTATAAATAATAAAATTATCATCATCATTATTATTAGGTTGGGTAGTTTTAAGCATGGCTGTGATTTTTGAGAACATAGGAAAGGTCTGCTGAATCAGGCCAGTGGCCCATCTAGGCCACCCAGTGGCCACCTTGATTCCCCAATCGGAGGCCCGCAAGCAGGACCCGAACACAAGAGCGTACTCCCCTTTTATGATTTCCGCTAACTGGTATTTGGAAGCATTACTGCCCTCCTACTGTGGAGCCAGAGCGCAGCCATTTGGTCTAGTAGCCATGGAAAGCCTTATTCTGAATGAATGTGCCCAGTCCTCTTTTAAAGCCATTCGGGTTGGTAGCCATCGCTGCTTCCTGTGGGAGGGAGTTCCACATTTCCACTATGCACTGGGTGAAGAAGTCCCTTCTTTTCCCTGCCCTGAATCTTCTAACGTGAGTTCTGTTGTCATGAGAGCCGAGCTGAGAGATTCCTGGCCCTCGGCTCGCTGACGCTGTCCCCAGAATGGTCATTTTGGAAATGAGAGAGAGGTGGAACCACAAATGGTGGTTCTCACGAGGCCCTCTGCCTGGTTTCGTTAACTTGGTCTCTGGCCTTCTGCGCACCACAGCTTCAAGCCGTCAGCCTCTCTTCCAGTTAAAGATGTGTGGCGTAGGAAATAATCCGGATTCCAGGCTTCTCTGTTTGGATTAAGGAGGTCGGCTGTGTCCTTGACCTTCAGGGAGCAGGACTCTTCGCAAGTGCTAAGCATTTTGCGGCTTTGAAATTGGACCAGGGAGCAATTCTGTTCATTTTTATTTATTTGACAAGGCTTGTATATGCCACTTGGTCATGGCAAAACCTCGAAGCAATTTAGAAATAGAACACTGAAACAGTTGAAAGCAACTATTTATAGAACCCTCCTGCGGTGCCATGGGGCCAGTGTGTCTGGCTGTTAACCAGAAGGTTGGTGGTTTGATCCCACTCGGGGATGGTTGTGGGCAGAATTCCTGCACTAGAAGGGGTTGGACTAGATGACCATCGGGGTCCCTTCCAACTCTACAATTCTGCATTCAGAAATTAATTAAAACCAATGATAAGGGGGGGTGGGGGGGAAAGCCCACACCGAAATTAAAACACATGTCAGCAAGCCTGGATTGGCTTGCCTGAACAGAAATGTTTGGAAAGTGCACAGCAAAGGCGTCTGTCTTATATCAATCGGCAGGGAGTTCCAAAGTGTCAGCATTGCTGCACTAAATACATCATTTTCTTATAAATGTGGAACTTGTATTTTGTGGCACATGTAACTGTACCAGTTCTGTATATCAGAGCAGTCGAGGGGGGCATCAATGGGGTAAGACGACCTCACAGGTAAACTTGGTCCCAGGCTTTTATATACTAACTAGTGTCATTCAGCCCGTTTACTAAACGTCCCTAGAACATTCGGCCTTTTTCGGCGGCGGCGGCACGTGGGGGGGCCGGCTGGCCCCTCCCAAGGCCGCCGCTTCATCAGGGTGCTCCGCTGAGCCCAGCTGGCCGGCGGGCGCCCAGGAGAAGGCCGTGATTCGGCCTCTTTTGGCGGCGGCGGCACGGGGGGGGGGGCGGCTGGCCCCTCCCACGGCTGCTGCTTCGTTGGGGTGCTCCGCTGAGCCCAGCGGGCGCCCAGGAGAAAGCCGCGATTCTTCTGAGGACTGCGAGGGAAACGGTAGGCAGAGGGGTGGGGAGAGCGTGCACGTGTGTGTGTGCGTCAAGTCTCTGCGTCCAATCCCTGTGTCCGTGGGGCACATGTGCAGTAGCGCAAACCCAGGGACACGGAATACTGGACGCAGAGACGCTTGCACTTTATTATATAGCATAGTAACAACCTTGAACTTGGTCCGGGAGCAAATGAGCAACCAGTGCGGCTCTCTGAGCAGAGGAGCTGTATGCTGACAAGGTCACGCTCCTGCCAGTAATTGCATAAGGGAAGTCCCACGTAAAGCATATTGCAGCAATCTAACCTTGAAGGAACCAATGCATGTAGTAGTCGGGGGCAGGAGGAGAGGCCTCTGCATGGTGAAGCCAGAGCTGTGAATCTCAACACAGGTACTGATTTAAAAAATGAGGATGGAAAAAAATAGCATTTAACTCTGCTTTCTCCAGCCTACTGCCCTCCATCTGTTCTGGGCTAGAAATCCTATTGGCCTCTGTTAGCACAGCTCTCTGGCTGGATTTCTTTGTGCAGGGAATTTTTGGTTATTAACGTCGGGGTGGGTGGGGTAGGAAGCATTCAGCGGTGTGATCGTCCAGTGGTCGTTCTGTGCAGGAATAGTGTAAACAAGCAACAAGCTGTCTGGACAGACGTAAGTTAGCAAAGCAGTTGCAAAGCCTTCAGGCAGATAGTCCAAGTCTGGCACAGCAACCTGGGAAAAGTTAAGATCTTTTTCTAGCTGGCCTGGTAGGGTTAGGTATTCCTCATCTTTCTCTGGTGGAGCGACGGGAGGAGAAATCTATTTTTTAAGTTTGGCCTGGGGAGCAGCAGGTCCGCACTGCATTGGTTTTTGCTTTGTTATTAAACCAAGAGGGCAATCTGATATCATAGTTAGCTGCCCGGTTCTTAAGAAGGCAAGAAGGGTCCCTCTGGATGGGACCCACAGACCCGGCTGGTCCAGCATCCTGTTCTTCCAGTGGCCAACCAGGTAGGAACACAGGGCACTGCTTAATGCAGAGCCCAGGCTGTTGGTCCATCTAGCTTTGACTTTTAAGTTAAGATTCTAGTCCTCAAGGTTCTAAATAAAAAGCTGAATGAAACAGGCGTGCGGGTGACTGCCTTACACTGAGTCAGGCTATTGGTCCATCTCTCTCAGTACGGTCTATATACCAGGGTTTCCCAAATATGGGTCTCCAGCTGTTGTTGGACTACAACTCCCATCGTCCCTAGCTAGCATGATGGGAACTGTAGTCCAAAAAAAAAAAAGCTGGAGACCCAAGGGAAACCACACTGCCCTCAGCAGCTTTCTAGGGTTTCAAGCAGGAGCCTCTCCCAGCCCTTACTGGATATTCCACCGGGGATTGAACCATAGGACCTTCTGCATGAAAAGCAGGTGGTCTACCACCAAGCCACAGCACTTGGCGCCCCTGGAAAGTCCAGAAGCAGGACCTGTGTGCGAAAACAGCCCCCTCTCTACTCCCAGCAGCTGGAATTCAGAGGCATGCTACCTCCAACTTGGCTGCCTGTTGTCTTCCTGCTATAGACATCTGAAGGCTGCCTTGCATTGGGAAGTTTAAAAAAAAAAAGTTTGACGTTTTATTATGTTTTTGTGTGTGTTTTGGAAGCCTCCCAGAGTGGCCGAGGCAACTGAGCCAGATGGGCAGGGTATAAATAATAAAATCACCACCGTTATTAACTATTATTTCCAAGGCTTACATTTTTCCTGGCCCGCTGACCAGCTGCTATAAAGCAGCACTGCCTGGCGTCAAGGGTGTGTGTATGTGTGTGTGTGTGTGTGTCTCCCCCATCTGTATCCTGGTTCCTCACGCCGCCTGCCTGTTCTCCGTTTCCAGCGCTCTCTTCCCCGACGTCGTGAACTGCATGCAGACGGACAACCTGGAGCTCAAGAAGCTGGTTTACCTATACCTGATGAACTATGCCAAGAGCCAGCCAGACATGGCCATCATGGCTGTCAACACCTTTGTCAAGGTGAGTTGCAGGAGCAGGAGCAGCACCTGCTCTCTATAAAGTTTTCAAAAATGGAAGTGCCCATTTTCCCCAGTGGAAGAGCGCTTCGATCTTTCTTTGCATGTGTGTGTGTGTTTAATAAGTTTTATTTATTTATTTCACAAAATTTGAAAGCTGCCTGATTGTAAAACAACAATAACCACAACCTCAAAAGCGGTTTACAAAAAGAATAAAACAATGAAATGACTCAACTATTTAAAAACCTTCTAAAGTGAGAATTAAAATCAACGAGAAGTTAAAAAGCAAACAAAAACCCCAGCTTTGAATGCATGTCAGCATTCTGCCATGTCCATATAGGCTTCCCTAGATGAAAATATTTTTCAGCAGGCGCTGGAACGAGTACAGTGGAACCTCGGTTTATGAATTTTCAGTTTACGAACGCCGCGGACCCATCTGGAATGGATTAGTTCACTTTCCATTACTTTCAATGGGAAAGTTCGCTTCAGTTTATGAACGCTTCAGTTTATGAACAGACTTCTGGAACCAATTACACCCATGCTTCGGGTTAAGTACGCTTCAGGTTGAGTACTCTGCGGACCCGTCTGGAACGGATTAATCCACTTTCCATTACTTTCAATTAATCCACTTTCCATTACTTTCAATGGAAAGTAGCTTCAGTTTATGAACGCTTCAGTTTATGAACAGACTTCCGGAACCAATTGTGTTCATAACCCGAGGTACCACTGTACAGTGAAGTTCCCTCTCTGATGTCAATAGGCAAGGAGTTCCAAAGTGCCGCCGCCACACTAAAAAAAAAAAGTCAATTTCTTACAAATGAGTATTATGTGGGACCTGTGATCGCGCCAGTTCCGCTGATCAAAACGGCCAGCTTGGACACAGAGGGGGTCATGCTATTTTTCTATGGCTGTCCCATACAAAATCTCAGCTTTAAGGCAAAGGAAAAGAGTGGTGATGCAGCCTGTTCTCCCAGTGGTCAGCTGGGAAGACCGCAAGCAGGACCTGAGTGCAGCAGGACTCTAACCACTTGTGATTCCCAGCAACTGGGATTCAGAGGCATTGCTGCCCCCCCCCACTGCTGAGGCAGAGCAGAGCCATCATGGCTAGCGGCCGTCGATAGCCCTCTCCTCTTATGAATTTGTCCAATCCTCTTTCATCCCCCCCCCAAGAAATTTTTATTCATTTTATAATAGCACAAAACAAATAACAATTCTACAAATCTCTTTTCTTAACATTTTAGGGTGAGTTCCTCAGATCCCCCTGTACTGAGCTTCATTATATATCATCTTTAGCAATTTCTAAATCGTAATTTCAACCACATTGTATATCTTATCCTTACATAATTTCTCTCATTATCTTATTAATTCATTACTATAAATTTTCTTAAATACTAACCACTACTTCTACACCTACAGCCTATAACAACTTCCAGATATATTTCATAATATCCAATATTGCAATATTTTTAAAAATATATTTTAAATTTCTTCCAATCTTCTTCCACCGACTCTTCTCCCTGGTCACGCAGTCTCCTGGTCAGTTCGGCAAGTTCCATAAATTCCAGCATCTTCATCTGCCATTCTTCCACAGTTGGTAATTCTTGTATCTTCTGGGTCTTTGCTATCAATAATCTCGCTGCTGTTGTGGCACACTGAAAAAAAGTAACATCCTTCTTGGGAATTTCTTCCCTGTCCAATCCTCTTTCAAAGCCATCCAGATTGGTGGCCACCGTTGCCTCCTGTGGGGGTGAGTTCCACAGTTCTAGCTGCCCTGAAATTTCCCGCAATTGGCTTTGTTGGATGTCCCCGAGTTCCAGTGAACATCGCTGTCTCCTGTGGAAGAGAGTTCCATAGTATAACTATGAACTGACCTTTCTTTTACCGGTCCTGAATGTTCCAACGTTCAACTTCATTGGACGTCCACAAGTTTCTGGTGTTACGAGAGAGCGAGAAAAACGTTTCTCTATATATGCCATGCATAATTTTATAAGCTTCTGTCACGTCCCCTCATGCTCGTCTTTTCTCTGAGCCAAGAAGTCCCAAACGCATATGTGGTAGCCTTGTAGTAAGGCTAAAGCTTGCTGGGAAATGATATACAATGAATTGAAAAGGATGTTCAAAATAACATTTGTATTAAAAAAAAACCCAGAAACTTTTCTTTTGGGAATTAGAAGGACAGAACTACCTAAATTGTATAGAAATTTTATTATGTATGCAACTACAGCAGCAAGAATGCTACTTGCCCAAAAGTGGAAAGAAGCAGAAGTCCCAGCAGGGGAAGAATGGCTACAAAAACTTACGTAATACAGTAGTACCTCTAGATACACACACTTCTGGTTGTGTCTCTTTCAGGATGTGAACGCAGCAAACCCGGAAGTATTTTTCCGGGTTTCATTGTGCTGTACGTGCCACACGCATGTGCAGAAGCACTAAACCGTGCCGCGTGCATGCGCAGAACTGGCACCTCCGGTTGCAAATTTATTGGGATGCGGCTGGGCCTCTGGAACGGATCCCCTTCGCGACCGGAGGTACCACTGTGTGCAGAAATGGCGAAACTTTCCGGAACAATAAGAAATCAAGATAACAAACTTTTTCTAAAAGAATGGAAATGGTTTATTGAAGATTTGCAGATAAATTGCTAACGGATAAAAACATTAGCAGGATTTTTGTCATAACCTGCAGTTTCATAAGAGTATATAGTTAAAGTAGATGATTAAATGAGCAAATTAAATGAATTTGGATATGCAGAAGATACTAAAAAATAAATTTAAGGAACCCCAGAAAGAGGAGGGAAAGAAGTCAAACTGAAATGTTAAATCGATTCTATAACTAATGAAATGTATAAACTTGAAAAGTATAAATAAATAAAGTCTCAAACGCTGCGACTTTTCCTCATAGGGGAGCCGCTCCACACCTTGATCATTTGGGTTGCCCTGTTCCGAACCTTTTCCCAACTCTGCAATGCCTTTTCCATACCCAACAGGACTGCGAAGACCCCAACCCTCTCATCCGGGCCCTGGCGGTGCGCACAATGGGCTGCATCCGGGTCGATAAGATCACAGAGTACCTCTGTGAGCCGCTGAGGAAGTGCCTGAAGGACGAGGACCCTTACGTGCGCAAGACGGCGGCTGTTTGCGTGGCGAAGCTTCACGACATCAACGCGCAGCTGGTGGAGGACCAGGGCTTCCTGGACACCTTGAAGGACCTCATCTCCGACTCCAATCCTATGGTGATGGACCCCCTTCTTGCCTGGGGGGAGAGGGAGGGGGGCTGTCCAGGCTGCTACACCCCTGCCCCAGCTGAACCAGGCTCCGCTAAAGGCTTTGGGTCCGGAGGGATTCCCAGGTAGTTGAAGGGAGGAAACTACTACTCCCAGCCTTCGCTAAGTTTGTAGTATAGGAACCAGCTGCAAAGAGTTATTCTCCTCCGTTCCCGGCTTACATGGTTAGCTCAAATGTGTAGGGGCCACCGGGAATTGCTAGCATCCGTGATGATTACCAAAAACAAGGAAAGATAGCAGGTTAGGAATAGGCCCCCCTGATAGGCTGTCTTTCTGATTGCAGCACCTGGCCTGGAGCCAAACTTGCATCTGTGAAATGGAAGCAGTTGAGCGGCAAAGTGCTGCCTGCTGTCTTGCACGTTTAACCAGCGTTGGGAAAATGCCCAACCCGAGTGCTGCTCCTTTTCTTTCGCCCACCCCACCCCGCTCCAGGCTTCCTACATTTTTAAAAGGAACGTCATGAGAGAACTATCGGCCGCCTCTGCAGAAGTTCCAAATGAATTTTTAATTTAGGCCAAATGGCCTCGAATGCTCCTTGGGCCTGTGGGTTGCTGAGAGAAATAGCGGTCTTGCTAGGAAGCCTTGCTTCACGCAACAATAACATTTGGTTTAATTTTCTTTCTTTTTGAGCAGGGGTGTGTTGCTTTCTACACATCTCTATATCCCCGGTGCCTCCAAGAGGCTTTTCTGTGGAGTTTTTTTTAGAGGCAAGAGCTGCCGATAACTATTTCCTGGTGAGGCCTACAAGACTTAGGTCATATTCACACCCTACGTTTAAAGCACTACGGTACCGCTTTAAACAGTCATGGCTTCCTGCAAAGGATTCTGGGAACTCTGGTTTGTTATAGAGGAAGCCCCCATTCCCCTCACGGAGCTACGATTCCCAGAGTTCCCTGGGAAAGAGAGATTGACTGTTGGAGCACTCTGGGAATTCTACTGAGATAGACAGACCTGCAGCTGTAGCTCAGGTGGCAGAACATTCGCTTTGTATGCAGAAAGTCCCAGTTCAACCCTTGGCGGGCTCGGCAAGACTCCCACCTGAAACCCTGGAGAGCTGTTGCCAGTCAGAGTAGACAGTATTGAGCTAGATGGACTAACGATTTGACTCAGGATAAGGCAGCTTCCCATGTTCCTATTTTCACAGATGGTTCCTCTCCTCTGTTCCCCCCCCCCAGGTGGTAGCTAATGCTGTAGCAGCGCTCTCAGAGATAGCAGAATCTCACCCCAGCAGCAACCTGCTGGATTTGAACCCACAGTCCATCAACAAGCTGCTGACTGCCCTGAACGAGTGTACGGAATGGGGCCAGATCTTCATCCTCGACTGCCTGGCCAACTACATGCCCAAGGATGACCGCGAGGCGCAGAGGTGAGAGCTGCGGGTTGGCTCGCTTACTCGAGCTCGTGCCAATCGTGCTGCTTTGCAGGCACCATTGTGTGAGGTGCCCTTCCTTGCTTGTAGACAGCCCAGTCTGTGTGCAATTGTGTGTGTGTGTGTGTCTATGCCTATCTGTCTGTCCCATGCCTCTGTTTTTGTTGTCAACGAAGCCAAGTTTCAGAAGACTCCGTACAGATGTGGAGATTTTCTTTTAGAAAGGGCATCAGGTTTAGAGGAAACGCGAGTAAGAGGAGACATGGAAAAACTGGATAGAGAAAAGTTAAGCTATGGAATTTGCTGCCCTGGGAGGCACTGATGGCTACAGACGTGAATGGTTTTAAAAGAGGATGAGAGAAAGTCAGGGAGGGCAAATCTATCAATAGCTACTACCCACAATGGCTATTCTTGGCTTCCCCAGTCGGAAACTGCGTGCTTCTGAAAACCAGCAGCTGATGGAAGCTTTGTATTTTTCTTCCTCCTCTTTCTTTTTTATTGTTTTTCTTTTCTTTTTTGTATTTTATTTTTATTGTATTGTGTTTTTATTGTTTTTTATATTATTATTAAACATCTTTATTGAAAGCTCAAAAAGTACATATGTGCACTAAACATGGTGAGACGTAAATAAAAGAGAGAAAAAGAAAAACAGCACCCATGCAGCAGGGGAAATAAAAGGGGGCGGGGCCTCAAAATTGTATATTTTACAAGGTTGTTGGTTGTTACTGTACTTCACCAGATCTTAACCAACTACAGTATTTGTAGGAATGGATTCCAAGTAACATTGAATTTATCCGTGGCAAGTCTGTGTTTATATGCAAGTTGTTCATATGTTGCGAGTTTGTGTAAGTCTTCAATCCAATCGTAGAAGCGAGACACATTTTTATTTCTCCAATCCATCAGTATCAGTCTTTTTGCTGTGGTAAGGGCACGGAGAGTGTTTTTATTGTTTTTCTTTAGATCAGTTTGTTTTTTATTGTATTGTATATTAAACAGTTTTAATTTAATTTAATTTAAAAATGAAAATACAGTGGTGCCTCGCTTTACGAATGCCTTGCACAACGAAAAACTCGCTAGACGAAAGAGTTTTGCGTTGCGCGAGGCATTCGTAAGACGACAAAATTTTCTATGACCGCTGCTTCGTCTTACGACGCGCGGCCATAGAAAGCGGCAAAGGAAGATCAGCTGTCAGCGCGGGAAGCTGACAGCTAATCTTCCTTTGCCAGGGGGGACGGAGCCGAAACGCGGAGGTGCGGCGGCCTCCCCCTGCCTGTCTTCCCCTTGGCTCCGGGAAGACAGGCGGGGGCAAGCAGCGCCCGCTGCGATTCGGCTCCGTCCCCCAGAGCCACCGCCCCGCCCTGCACCACCAGCACGGAGCGCAACTTCGGAGACCTCTGTGTCAGGGGAAGCAGGCGAGAGGCGCCGGCGGGAGAAGGTCTTCCCCCGCCGCCGCCTCTCGCCCCGCACCCCGGGCACGGAGCGCAACTTTGGAGACCTCCAAAGTTACACCCCGTGTCGGGGGAGGCAGGCAAGGTGGTGGCTGGGAGAAGAGAGCTTCTCGCCCCGCCGCCTTGCACACAGCCGGCATTGGACGGGGCTTCGGAGACCTTCTCCAAAGCCCCGTTGTATGCCGCTGCCAGTCCCCCGGAGCCTATAGGAACGCATTGATTAAGTTTCTATGGGAAACTGGGACTCGAATTGACCCGTGGAACAAATTAATTTCATCTAGCGAGGCAACACTGTAAATAGCAACTGGAAAACGCAGGTCCTGCTTGCTGGTTTCCTGAGCAGGGCTAGCGCAGAGCACAACTCTTCTTTTCCCCTGCCATTTTCCCAGATTACCCAATGGCTGCAGTGCAGGGCCGCAAAAACGGTTTTGTTGGTTGCAGCTCGGAGGCTGGGCTGGTGGGTCAGTGGCTCTGTGCACCTGTGAAAAATCTCCTCTGGCATTTGCCTGCTGCACCTTCCTTTTTCTTCTCTCCTCCCCCCCCCCCCGCCCCCCGGGCAGCATCTGTGAGCGAGTGACACCCCGGTTGTCCCACGCTAACTCCGCCGTGGTCCTCTCGGCTGTGAAAGTGCTGATGAAGTTCATGGAGATGCTGTCGAAGGACCTGGATTATTACGGCACTTTGCTGAAGAAGCTGGCTCCCCCGCTCGTCACCCTGCTGTCTGCTGAGCCGGAGCTGCAATACGTGGCTCTCCGAAACATCAACCTCATTGTGCAGAAAAGGTGATGATGGATGCTCTGTTGGCTGCAGGTGGGCAAGGGTGGTTTGGTTGATGGGTAGCCCTGCTTCCAAGGATACAGTGAGATACTCTCAGGCATGGAACTGGGTTTGTCGGGGGTCTTTTGCTAAAGGTATTTCCTTTTATAAGGAATATAAAACAGAGAAGCTGTTGTGGCAACAGCTGAAAAACCAGAAGATGAGAAGCAAAACTATAAAACAGGCACGTGGGTTAAAATACCAAAGTCCATGGAAAATGATCCACAATGAATTGGGGAAAAAACACGTTTAAAAGTACTTTCCCAAAAATCCCAGAGTCCTTTCTGTTGGGGATAATTCAGACTGAAATTCCCAGGTGTCAAACAAGGTTATTTATGTGTGCCACTATTGCACCCCATGTTTCGTTTGCCCAAAAATGGAAAACGAGCGAGGTCCCAACCAAAGACGAATGGCAACTTAAGTTAACAGAATATGCGCAGCTTGCAGACTAAGAACAAGAAGAACATATGTTTAGAGAAGACTGGAAAACCTTTACTGAATATACGGGAAATAACTGTACAGCTGAAAACGCAGCATTAAATTCAACAGTGTAGATAAGTTATGTTGGATGTGATAATGGAATACTGAATGGTATCGTTTCTGTAAAATATGCAGGGATTTATGATATGTAAAAAGAACCATGGAAAGAGAAGAAGGGAAGTCATTGATATCTTAAGGATGTAAAAATGTCAAGTATAGTTTGAGATTTGCCAGGTTTGTGACGAGGGCTGACTTGAAAATGATGGCTCCATTACAAAACGTAATTAAAGGAATGCCAGATCAAATGAAAAGTGTCTGGAGGTTCTAGACCTTTGTCGAAATCTCAAATTATGCATAGTTTTCTCCATTATAGCTATATTTCAGAGTGAGTGGTATCAAGCGTCCGGTGTAAGATTTGGGGGTTGTTTTCCATTGAGTTGCAATTGCTATGTGAGCTGCCAAGATCATATATAGGGCCTATATGTTAGTATAGAAGGTAGATCTTTCAACGGTCCGAAACTGAGACCCACCTCTGACTCCCAACCTGCAACATGGGACCTACTTTCAAAGTTTCACTTTCGATTTACAGTATAATTACTGGTGCTAACAAGGCACACGATTCATCCTAAAATGACACTTCCGAGAGCAGTGTTGCCTAATAGCTCAGTCGGTAGAGCACAAGGCTCTTAATCTCAAGGTTGTGGGTTTGAGCCCCCACATTGGACAAAAGATTCCTGCAATGCAGGGGGTTGGACTAGATGACCGCTGTGCTCCCTTCCAACTCTACCATTCTATGATATTACTAAATGAAAACTTCTGTTTTCACTTAAAGACTCTTTCGCAATTTATAAGTTGCACAGCTGGGTATGGTTTCTTCTTAGGATCTCTTAATCACATCTTTTCCTCTTCTCCCAGACCTGAAATCCTCAAACACGAGATGAAAGTCTTCTTTGTGAAGTACAACGACCCGATCTACGTCAAACTGGAGAAGCTGGATATCATGATCCGCCTAGCCTCGCAGGCCAACATTGCACAGGTAAATCCTCCTCTTTTCTCTCTTCCTCCCCACCCCACCCCCGAATTTGCTTCAGAGTCTCCACTGCCCTGCAAGGATTAGTACTGAAAGGAATTGCAGTCCCACAAGATCTGGAAGGCACCCGCTGTTTGGGAAGGCTGAAGCTATTGCCTCTAAAGAAGGCATTCCACTCTTCTCTCCTTCCTGCCCCAATTTTTCAGCGTGTGCATTTTCTAGCTGCCACTCAGCATTCCAAAGTTACTGAGCATGCTCTGTCCTGGGCTTGCTTTTTCCTTTTTTTCCTTTGCCCCACGTCTTCTGATAGGTGCTTGCCGAGTTAAAGGAGTACGCAACGGAGGTCGACGTGGACTTTGTGCGGAAAGCCGTCCGGGCGATTGGCCGGTGTGCCATTAAGGTCGAGGTGAGCCCAAGGTGTGATCCAGAACATCTGGCGGGCACCAGTTTGGGGGAGGCTGCCATCTATCCGGGAGAGTCGCCTGATTCTGCAAAAGGCTTAACTTCAAACATACTTGGCTTTTCGGGCATTTAGAGGCTGCAAGTAGCAGAGAGCACAAACGAATTTTGTATAATGTGAACCCTCCCCTTTTCTCTTTTGGGGGAGGGTGGGGGCTGAAGACATTAGGGAGAGGAGCAGAGAGTGCTTTTGCACTCGAATCGTGTGTGCAGACTTCCCTTTCGGGACACCTGGTAGGCCCCTATGAAAACAGGATGCTGGAATCGCTGGCCCGATCCAGCAGGTTTTTCTTACGTTCTTACGACATCCGGTAGATCTTGCCTCTTTGGAAAAGGGGGTTTTGACCTTTACAGAACCTTCCAACATTAAAATTCGTTTTTCAAGGCAAGCGGTGTCCGTAGTGCTGGAGATCGACACGTCTTTGCGTGGGGAGCCAGGTTTTTTTTTAAAGTAACAGCATAGGAGACATCGCTCATAGCATGGGGATCCTGCCTCCCCCTTCCCAATTGGTCTTCTCTAGTATGCAGAAGGCTGCATGTGACTCTTGTTTTGTTAGAGCCAGGAAATTCCTGGCTTTCCTGTTGCTGACATCCCACCTTTGCTGGGAGATAACCTAGATGTCCTTTAACTTCCCTCTTTAAAGCAAGCATCCGTAGTTTCTCCTAAGCCTCTTGGCCAAACACAGCCCCAACCACCTTTCCCTTTCTTCCTGCCCAGCAATCGGCAGAGCGTTGTGTAAGCACCTTGCTTGACCTCATCCAGACCAAGGTCAACTATGTGGTCCAGGAAGCCATTGTCGTCATCAAGGACATCTTCCGGAAGTACCCCAACAAGTAAGAAGCCCTTTCTTATCAGCCCAGCTGCTGACTTGTTAGTTCCTTTTGGATGGCTGCAGGTCAGGCTAGGAGCCCCCTCTCCCCACCCCACCCCACCCCCAGTTCCATTCTGGTTTGCCTCTCCTCGAAAAGTTACCATTTTGATAACACATGGGGACGATTTTATTATTTATTAAACTTATTAATTGCTGTTTTTAAAACTGGTGGTTTGGGATAGCTCAAGTCGATAGGGCACGAGACTCTTAATCTCAAGGTCGTGGGTTTGAGCCTCACATTGGGAAAAAGATTCCCCACGGTGTAGGGGGGTTGGACTAGATGACCCTCGGGGGTGCCTTCCATGAGAAGGCAATTGATAATGATACAATGAAACCTAGCCAGAAATATAGAGCAGTAGATTTTTCTTTTATTTATTTATTTTTGCATCAGAACTGGCTCTTGATGACATGGGATGGATGCCCAGCACATGCAGAGCCGGCTCCTTGCCTTTGAAAGGATCTATCCAGGAAGCTCCCCTGGCTTACTTATGTATTTACTGCATTCCTATCCTACCTTTTCACCAAGAACATGGTTCTTTATCTCTCTCTCTCTCTCCTTATTTAATCCCCTAGAACAGCCCTGTGAAGTAGGTCAGGCTGAGGAGGGGCAGTCGGCCAAATGGTGGGATTTGAACCCTGGTCCTCTCCCGGGTCGTAATCTGATGCTTCTCTAACCGCTGCGCCGCACTTGGTTCTCCACTGTCTCTTAGCTCCTCCCACCCCTCCTGTCTCCGCCCCCCCAACACGCAGGTACGAGAGCGTGATTGCCACCCTGTGCGAGAACCTGGACTCCCTCGACGAACCCGAGGCTCGGGCAGCCATGATCTGGATCGTGGGCGAATACGCAGAGCGCATAGACAACGCGGACGAGCTTCTGGAGAGCTTCCTCGAAGGGTTCCATGACGAAAGTACCCAGGTGAGATGGGGCAGAGCCTCCCACGTGGGGTGGTTGAGGATTAGGCAGCAAAGGCTGCTACGATTCCTTCTGGATTTCCCCCCAGCCAACCTGGGTCCCGTGAAGATATTGCACCATCCAGGAATCCTAGAGGTTTTGTCTTGGGTGATGCACCTCTCAGGTTGCACATTAACTTCACCTCCCGCAGGTGCCCCCTTTCTTCTTGCAGCTTCCTGCTCTGACTGCTTGTGCCAATTACTTCCAGGATGGTAGTAGTAGAACGCCACCTTTTGCATGCAGAAGATCCTAAGTTCAGTCCCCTTTGTCTTTTCTTTTTGCTTTCGTCCATTGCAGGTGCAGCTGCAGCTCCTGACAGCCATTGTGAAGCTTTTCCTGAAGAAGCCCACCGAGACCCAGGAGCTGGTCCAGCAGGTCCTCAGCCTGGCTACACAGGTAGGGGAAGAAGAGGTGGCCTTTTTAAAGCTGGAGGCCCCCTTTACTTCCTTGCAGGGGTTCTGCAAGGTAGCCAGGGGTGCGGAAGCTTTGTCAGCATGGGCAACCTCCTGAGAACCACATGCCAGGGGTAGGAGGGGCCAGAAGCAAAAGTGGGCGGAGCTACAGATGCAAATTTTACCCTCTGTACACAAGAGGCTAGTTTCTGCGCAACACTTGCACACTTCTTTCCCCCCCTTCATCCAGGGCAGGCATTAGGGTTGCCAGACAGGACTTCTGTGCCTTTAATTGCCCTGCTCTCTTTTGAGTCTGGAAACCTTAAAGAGAAACCAGCAGGCCCTTTGTTTAATTTCCAAGCAAAGGGTCTGCTGGTTTCTCTTTAAGGTTTCCAGACTCAAAAGAGAGCAGGGCAATTAAAGGCACAGAAGTCCTGTCCTATATTGAGTCTGGCAACCCTAGCAGGCATCCCCAAACTTTGGCCCTCCAGGTGTTTTGGATTACAGTTCCCATCATCCCTGACCACTGGTCCTGTTAGCTAGGGATCACGGGGGTTGTAGGCCAAAACATCTGGAGGGCCGCAGTTTGGGGATGTCTGATCCAGGGCAAGCAAGAGGCCCGACTGGAGTTCAGGGACACTTCCAAAGCCAGGAGAAAACACTCCAAGGAAGGAGGTGTGACCCGAGGAGAGTCTTAAGATCCGTATTTATTACATTTATATACCAAGGGCGGTTCCATAGCTGCCAAGTTATCCCTTTTTTACAGGGATTTTCCCTTATGCTGAATAGGCTTCCTCGCGAGAAAAGGGAAAACTTGGCAGCTATGGGCGGTTCACATAATAAAACACAAGATAAAAACACAAGCGAATACTTAAACCGTTTTAAACTTGCCCTGGATTTATGTCCATCACCTTAAATGCTTTCACTTAGGATTCGGATAACCCCGACTTGAGGGACCGTGGCTACATCTATTGGCGCCTGCTCTCTACCGATCCTGTGGCGGCCAAGGAGGTGGTTCTGGCAGAGAAGCCACTCATCTCTGAAGAGACGGACCTGATTGAGCCGACTCTGCTGGACGAGCTGATCTGCTACATCGGCACGCTGGCCTCCGTCTACCACAAGCCCCCCACCGCCTTCGTGGAGGGGAGCAGAGGCATCGTCCACAAGAGCCTCCCTCCACGGACAGGATCGTGAGTATCCTTTGGTGGCGGTGGTGGTGGTAGTGCAGGGAGAGGGGGTTCTGTTGCTCCTCTCTGCAGCCCACTTGGTCTTTGGCCTTTTTCCCCATTCTATTTATAAAAATACTTACATACCGCCTTGCATTAAAAATAAATAAATCTTAGAGTGGTTTGCAACGATTATACATAACGCCATACAAGAGAAAGCATATATATATAAAAAGAAACCAGCAAACTGTTAGGGAAAGGTGCGTTCGACATTCTCTGCAGAATAGGAAGAGTTTTTGGCAGGTGTTCAATAGTTGGCACAGAAGGCACCTGCCGGATTTCTAGTGGCAGAGAGTTCCGCAGGGCTGGGCCAACGACACGAAAAAGGCTCAGTTTCCCGCTGTTGTCTTGCCAACTCGAGGAATGGCCAGTGGCACCCCTGCAGGTGACCCCACCGATCAAGCTTGGGGTACAAAGGTTCGGGTGGTCCCTGAGGCACCCTGGACCTAAGTTGTCTGGGACTTTGCAAATTAATGCCTTGAGTAGTAGAGGGACAGCCAGTGCAGGTGTTTTAAGAGCCGTGTCTCGTTTTGCTTGCCAGATGCCCCCGTCAGTCGTCTGGCCACCGCATTCTGCACCAGCTGGAGCATCCAAACCAGGCCCAAGGGCAGCCCCACATAGAGCATGTTCCAGTGATTAGCCTCAAGGTTACCAATTCATGGACTGCCGTGGTTGTAGCCAATGTAGCACAAAGCTGAAATCACCTACCACAGGTTCCACTGGAGAAATGTGCTGTGCCAGCAAAATGTCACCGTGCCAGATTGCTGCAGTAGATTTCACAATCTGTTGCATAGCCGGTTTCTGCTAGCCACAACTTCTGCATTGGATTCCACCCATCTGCTGGTTTAAGGGACCCTGGGGTAGGGTGGCTGGGTGGCAGAAATAGACACACACCTTTTTCTC
This sequence comes from Zootoca vivipara, assembly GCF_963506605.1. Classification (NCBI taxonomy): domain Eukaryota; kingdom Metazoa; phylum Chordata; class Lepidosauria; order Squamata; family Lacertidae; genus Zootoca; species Zootoca vivipara. The sequence continues at coordinate 18,840,980 of NC_083292.1, read as the reverse complement.
TTTCTTTTTTGGAAAATAATTTTTTATTAAATTTTCACAAACGAAAACAGTAATTAACTCACATTTCTACCAAATCTAAATCTATACAAGTACCTTTTCACGAACCTTTTCTTTGAGTCCAGAGATCTAGAGCAGGCACCCCCAAACTTCGGCCCTCCAGATGTTTTGGCCTACAACTGCCATGATCCCTAGCTAACAGGACCAGTGGCTGGGGAAGATGGGAATTGTAGTCCAAAACATCTGGAGGGCCGACGTTTGGGGGTGCCTGATCTAGAGAAAGACACACTCTTGAGTCAGTGGTTCCCAAACTCCACTCCGCCCCCCACCCCAGGCCACTTGGAAATTGCTGATGGTCTCCGCAGACTGCAGTTGCTACAGCAGGCAGAATAATCATTAAGCCATGTGTGCTGGACGAGATCCTGTATGATACTTAATTGGGTTTTTATTGCTGGTTTTTATTTTTATTCCATTGAATTTGGATCAGGATGCAATAAAATGCATTATGAGAAATGAAAGAAGCGATAAAAATGCAATTAACCATCACACAGCATATTATAATCGTGACGGCAGACAGAAAATCCACTGATTATATATGAATATTTTATGCAGGCATGCAATGAAACACACCTCCCCCCCCATGAAGCATGCAAACCACTGGTGGAACATGTGCCATTGTGCCACAGTTTGGCTACTCCTGATCTATGTCTCTCTTTTTTGGAAGGAAGGAAGCAGGCCATTTTTAAATTGTCTTCTTCGTCTCTTCCTCCTCACCCTACACTATGAACACAGGAGTGAAAGCGCAGAGAGCCCAGATGTTGCTCCAGCGGGGGCCCCCCAGTCTGAGCAGCCAGCCGTCATCCCGACCCAAGGAGACCTCCTGGGAGACTTGCTGAACCTTGACCTGGGACCCCCTGTGAGCGGCCCTCCGGTTGCCACCTCGTCGGTGCAGATGGGCGCCGTCGACCTTCTCGGCGGCGGCTTGGACAGCCTGGTAAGTCTTAATCTTGCCCTCCCGAGGATTTGCAATGCAAGAGGGTGCTGCGTTTTCACTGGAGGACTTTGAATACTCAAAAACAGCAGCGTTAAATGTGGCCGCTGACGTTATGCTCTGTTGCTGTTGGTTACCTGTCTGCATATGTTTCATGCTGCCTGTGTGTTTTAAGACTGTGTGGAGAGTATACAGCCATGTCCAACTTGAGTTATACTGAGTAGGCCCACTGAAATGAATGGAACCCAGTTGGCCCGCGTTCATTCATTTAAAGCTTTAGGATACCACTTTAAACAGCCATGGCTTCCCCGCAAAGAATTCTGGGAATTCTCCTTGAGCGTTGTTAGGAAGCCCTTCTACAGTGGTGCCTTGCTAGACGAATTTAATTCGTTCCACGGGTCTTTTCTTATAACGAAAAATTCGTCTAGCGAATCCCATAGGAATGCACTGAATTTATTTATTTATTTATTTTGCCCATAGGAATTCAATGCATTCCTATGGGAAACCGCGATTCGCTAGACAAATTTTTCGTAAAACGAATTCGTCTAGCGAGGCAACCTTCGCTAGAAAAAACCTTTCGTTAAGCGGAAATTTCGTTAAGCAGGGCATTCGTTAAGCGAGGCACCACTGTATTCCCCTCCTGTGGCTACGGTTTCCAGGGCAGTTTAGTGGTCCATCTTTCTTCCCAGGGAACTCTGGGAATTGTAGCTCTGTGTGGGGAATGGGGGAGTCTCTGCTAACAACGCCATTAACAAACGACAGCTCCCAGAATTCTTTGGGGGAAGCCATGACTGTTTAAAGTGGCACTGAAGGGCTGAAGACATAACCTCTTCACTTGTGCCTTTTTGGCACGATGTGTATGTTTCAGGAGCCACCTCATTTTTTGTTATTGTCCATTGTTTCAAATTGTGTTTTAATTCGGTAACCTGCTCAGGGACATTAGGGTGGAGGACAGGTAATAGATAACAGCAGTAGCAGCCTCAGCAACAACAACAACAACAGTCGTAGTTAACAGTAAGAATAAAAATAAATAATGTGCAGTGTGAATGTGGGCTTAGCCGTGCCCTTTCATTTCCCTACTCTGAATATGACTTAAAACAACTGGACACAATCCATTAATCTTTGTTCCCGTTTTGCACAGAGAGGCAGCTGGGGAATCTGTCCAGGCCTTTCTCACACCCTTTTTGGATCAGGGCAGCCAAAAGGCGCCCGCTAGATGTTGCCGGGCTCCCATCACGTCCCCAGGCAACATATCCCAGTGGTCAGGGATGATGGGAACTGTTGTCTTAACTGGAGGGCATCACGTTGGCCACCCACTGCTTTAGGACATAAATAGTTAGGCATGCATGGGACAGTGGAGGGTGAGCCCCTTTTTTGCAAGACTAGCAGGGACAAGAGCTCAAAGCTCCGCTGGGAGTTTGCAGAGGCAAAACTGTTCAGCCTGAACGATTCCCAGTATAGCTGAAGGAGCGTCTCCACCCCCATCATTCAGCCTGGACACTGAGGTCCAGCTCCGAGGGCCTTCTGGCGGTTCCCTCCCTGCGAGAAGTGAGGTTACAGGGAACCAGGCAGAGGGCGTTATGGGTAGTGGCACCCGCCCTGTGGAACACCCTCCCAACAGATGTCAAGGAAATAAACAACTATCTGACTTTTAGAAGACATCTGAAGGCAGCCCTGTTTGGGGAAATTTTTAATATTTGATCTTTTTCTGTGTTTTTAATACTCTGTTGGGAGCCGCCCAGAGTGGCTGGGGAAACCCAACCAGATGGCTGGGGTATAAATAATATATTATTATTATTATTATTATTATTATTATTATTATTATTATTATTATTATTATTTATTATAGAACGGGCAGGGCAGAGGGGGTGCTGTGTTCTTCTTGTGGGGAGCTGTCTTGTAGCGCCGTGGCTGATAGCATCTGTGTGTTGTAGTCTTGAGTGACTAACCTCTCTTTCACCCCTTCTTATTTTGTCTCTTTCCCTCCTCCCACCCCCCAAATCCTGGCTTCTCTCTCTCTCTCTTTCTCTTTCTCTCTCTCTCTCTCTCTCTCTCTGCATGTGGCTGTCTCTTCTCTTCTCTTCCAACTTGCCTGCTGCTTCTTGGAGATGGGGGACGAAGCTGAAGGGGTATGGTCCAGCCCTCTTACTAGCTTTCCCGTTCAGTGAGCCATCCCCTTCCTCCCTCCCCCCCTTCCCTCCACTCTTTCCTGCTGGGAAACCGGGGCTGGGGGGGGGGGGGAGACGAGGTGGATGCTACTCTTAGCAGTGTTCATTGCCTTCTACCTGATCATCTCAAAGTACACTAAAAATGCAACAAACCAGATCTAATTAAATACATAAATTATTCTGATCCAACAGGGGTGTTTGTGTGTGTGTGTGTGTGTGTTAATGGCATGTACTTGGGAGAATCCCCCTTCCCAGTCCGTCCGTCCCGTGTGTGGGTTTATCCGTCCTGTGTGTGTCCATAAATGCAGAGAAGGTCTGCAGCTCTTGCCTGCACAAGCTCCCTGGTTCAACTCCAGGTAGGGCTTGCAATTTGTCCTGCCTGAAACCTCGGAGAGCCACTGCCTGTCAATGTAGACAAGGCCGGAGGTAGATGGACCAATGGTCTGATTCAATATTAGGCAGATTTCTATAAAAGCCTCTGCATTTGCCGCCTCTTGTAAGTCACGAAGTGGCCCTTCCCGAAGGTGCGCCAACCGCTGCAGCTCTGTGTAATATCTCTTGCTCCTCTGCTCCCTACTCTCAAGCCACCTCTTGTAGGCTCGTGTCTCCAGCCACCCCACTGCCTTTAGAATTGCCTCTGTGAACTTGTAACACCTTGGTGCCTTTGTCTCCCTGCAGATGGGGGGCCCCAGTTTCGCAGCGCCCAGCGCGGTCATGCCCTCCAACTTGGGAGCGCCCCTGGGCGGGGGCTTGGGAGACCTCTTCGACCTGGCTGGCGGCGTGGGGACATTGTCCGGGTCCTACGTAGCTCCCAAAACGGTGAGTAGCACTGGCCTCCAAGGAGTGCCAGGAACCAAGGGCCAAGTGGCTCTTGGTACCATTGCTTGTAAGATGCCTGGCACCTCTCTGTGGGTAACGGGCTTCTTTCCTTTGCCTAGACCAAATGGTAGGGCCGGCCCCAACAGGGAATGAGAGGGCCTGAGCTCCCTAGGTGCTCCATGAGTGCATTGGACTAGAGAAGGATCTGTTCGACTTCCAAAACGTTCGGAAACGAAGGCGCTGTTTCCGATTGGCTTCAGGAAGCTCCTGCAGCCAATCAGAAGCCGTGCCAGACGTTCAGGTTCCAAAGAACATTCGCAAACTGGAACACTCACTTCTGGGTTTGCGGCATTTGGGAGCCAAAACGTTCGAGTGCCAAGGCGATCGGCTTCCAATGTACGTCTCCGAGCACAGTTCAAAGTGTTGGTGCTGACCTTTAAAGCCCTAAACGGCCTTGGTCCAGTATACCTGAAGGAGCGTCTCCACCCCCATCGTTCTGCCCAGACACTGAGGTCCAGTACCGAGGGCCTTCTGGCGGTTCCCTCGTTGCGAGAAGCCAAGTTGCAGGGAACCAGGCAGAGGGCCTTTTGGGTAGTGGCAACCGCCCTGTGGAACGTCCCTCCATCAGATTTCAAAGAGAAAAACAGCTACCCCCCATCAGATTTCAAAGAGAAAAACATTATTAATGTTTAATAAATTATTTAATATTATTTTTCTGTTGGAAGCTGCCCAGAGTGGCTGGGGAGGCTGAGCCAGATGGTTGGGGTATAAATAATTTATTATTATTATTACAGTATTATTATTATTATTATTATTATTATTATTATTATTATTATTACTACGACTTCCAAGAGCAATTATAACAACAGATGAAAAGGAAAAGGAAAAAAACCCGTAAAACAAGTCACACCCGGGTTAAATAACAGAGGTAATGAAAGAAAAAAAGTGGGAATAAAAGTTGTATTTGCATAGATAAATAATATTAAGTATTCCTTGATTGCCAAGTAGAGTTCCAGATTTTCCAGGCTTGTGATGGTGGTTTCATTGCAAGCGATGGCCCTTCTATATGTGCAATGAAGGAATCTATGCGCAGTTATGGCATGGAACTTAGCCATAACGTGATGAGTTACGGTCGGCATACCTGGAACAGCAACAAAACGTCCGGCACGTTTCCCCTGCGCGACTCTGCTGCTCTGTGCCGCCCGAACTTAGCAGAGTAGATTCCGCAGCATCTGGCTGTTCCAGGGATGCTGACCGTAACTCATCACGTTATGGCTATGTTCCATACCATAACTGCACAATCTACCCCCAATGCATCAACTAATGTCACCTTGCGCCATTTCAGGTCTGGCTCCCGGCGGTGAAGGCCAAGGGTTTAGAGATTTCGGGTACCTTCAGCCGGCAGGTGGGCTCCATCTCCATGGACCTTGTGCTCTCCAACAAGGCCCTGCAAGTCATGTCTGACTTTGCCATCCAGTTCAACCGCAACAGGTAAAAGCCAGTGTGCCCCCCCCACAAGGAGTCCTCGCATGCAGAGAGGGCGTCATAGCCAGGGAGCCTCTTGTGATGATCCTTGTGTCGCTGAATGGCTGGTTTGATGAACCAACCTCACCCTCTAAGAAGTTGACTGAAGAGGCTTATCTAGCTAGGAACGGAGTGGGGAATATTCTTTCCAGCCCGAGAGCCGCATACCCTCATATACGACCTTCCGGGAGCCACATGGCAGCGGTGGGCAGGGCCAGAGTCAAAACTGGGCAGGCCCACAGACTTAAACTGCACCCGCCCAATAGCATGGCCAGGGATAGCAGTCCCCGACGGAACATTTGAAAATTGCTGAAGTTCTTGGCAGACCACTTAAGGAAGCTATTCCCAAACTTGGGTCTCCAGCTACCCTGTTTCTCATATTTTAAGACATACCCATAAAATAAGCCATAGCAGGATTTTTAAGCATTCAAGGAATATAAGCCATACCCCGAAAATAAGACATAGTGATAGGAGCAGCAGCAATGCCGGCCGCGGCAGGAGGAGGAGAAAAACAATAAGACATCCCTTGAAAATAAGCCATAGTGTGTTTTTTTGAGGAAAAAATAAATATAAGACATGTCTTATAATATGAGAAACACAGTATTTTTTTTTTTGGACTACAACTCCCATCATCCCTAGCTACCAGGACCCAGTGGTCAGGAATGATGGGAATTGTAGTCCAAAAAACCCCCCAAAACAAAACAGGTGGAGACCCAACTTTGGGAAACACTGACTTAAAGGGGGAATTTATTTATTATTTTTGCCTTTTGTAATGCGCCCTGCTAGAGGTGGTAGGATATTGAATTGGATTCTTATTGTTTCTTGCATATTGTGTTCGGTTGTATGATGTGTCTGTGCCATTTGTTAATTCCTGTGCCGACCGGTTTGGAAGAGACGCAACTTGGCAAGCAGAAGTTCCCAGGTTCATACCCCAGCATCTCCAGGCAGGGCTGGAAGTGTCCCTTGCCTGGAGCCATGGAGAGCTGCTACCAGTCAGTGTAGGCAATACTGAATGATATGGACCAATGCACCTGACCCAGTCTATAAGGCAGCTTTCTTATGTACCCCTCACACTCTTGTCAGCTTCCTGCCTCCCTGATGGAGAGCAACCCAGCATCTAAACTCCTTTGCCAAAGAAAGCCTCTTGTTGCTGCCGCCGCCGCCGCTAACTGCATCTTGCTGTCTTTCCTCGTCCGTATCCCTTGCAACCCCTGTGTGCCCCCTCCCCTTCTCACCGGCTGTTCCCTTCCAGCTTTGGCCTGGCCCCCGCCGCACCCCTCCAGGTCCACGCCCCTCTTGCTCCGAACCAGAGCGTGGAGATCTCCCTTCCCCTCAACACGGTCGGCTCGGTCATGAAGATGGACCCCCTGAACAACCTCCAGGTGAGCCAAGGCGGCGTCATGGGGCCAGCAGCAGATCATGTGGGTGCAGAGGCCATAGTTCAGCACCAGAGCCCCTGCTCTGCATGCAGAAGGAAGCCCCAGGTCGTGCGCCAGCTTCAATCCCCAGCCTGGGCTTGGGAGAGAGACCTCCCTTTGTGAAACCCATAGAGAGCCTGTTCTGCCTGGATCTGCAGCCAATAAGCACACTGGTGGGTGAAGGAAAAGCAATGCTTTGTGTAAGCTCAAAGAAATAACAGCAGGCGTACAGAACACAAATAACGGCTTACCAGACAGGAGTTCCACACAATCTCCCCTTCAGCTTCCTGGAGACCCAGGTAGAGCAGCGAGAGAGACCCCAGCCTAGGGTTGCCAGAGTCTGGAAACCTTAAAGAGAAACCAGCAGACCCTTTGTTTAATTTCCAAGCAAAGGGTCTGCTGCTTTCTCTTTAAGGTTTCCAGACTCAAAAGAGAACAGGGCAATTAAAGGCACATAAGTCCTGCCCTCTATTGAGTCTGGCAACCCTACCGCAGCCGACAGTCTCACAGCATCGGGTACCTCGATCTGTGAAGAAGCTTACTGAGCCTCCTCAGCCTACAGCTTTTATAGCCAACTTTGATGTAACCGAGTGCACCTGGTTAGGCATCACTCATGGTCAGTCCAGAATACCCTGCGACTAATGAGGAGCAGCTGAGAGTCTCCCACTCACTGCAACTGGGTATCCTCCCCACTAGCCAATCAGCACTTGGAACACAGGAGACTCAGGAAACTCCTGACACAGGTGTGTGAAAAGCAAATTATAATATCATAAATCAGCAGACCTTCAACGGGGGATGTAAAAGGGAAAGAGACATGTCACCTAACTCCTCGAAATTACAATGATCTTCCGCTTTTCCTCTACAGAGCCGCTGGCGGTGCAAACAATACTGAACTGGACAGACCCATGGTCCGATTCAATATTGGGTAGCTGTTTAACTCGGCTCTAGGTTTCTTTTTAACCACATGGACTAGAATCTTAATGTGGTCTGTAGCTTAGTGGAAGAGCATCTGCTTTGCCTGTAGAAAATGCCAACCCCCATATCCAGGTAGGACTGTGAGAGAGACCCCTGCCTGAAATCCCTGGCAGTTGGTGTAGACCAGGCATCCCCAAACTGCGGCCTTCCAGATGTTTTGGCCTACAACTCCCATGATCCCTAGCTAACAGGACCAGTGGTCGGGGAAGATGGGAATTGTAGTCCAAAACATCTGGAGGGCCGAAGTTTGGGGGTGCCTGGTGTAGACAGTACTAAACTGGATGGTCTGACTGGGTATCTTATAATATCTATTCTATTCTATTCTACTCTATTCTATTTATTTATATCCTGCCTTTTCCCATCTCAGGGATTCAAGGCAGCTTAGAACTAAAATAGAAACAGTGAAAAACATTGGGGGGAAAGCAATAATTTAAAAACAACAATTAAACGTCTGTAGAATTAAACTTTTTTAAAAGTAATCTCTTTATCCTCGTTTTAATCTGAAGAAGTGTGCATGCACACGAAAGCTCATACCAATGACAAACTTAGTTGTTCTCTAAGGTGCTTTTGGAAGGAATTTTTTTATTTTGTTTCGACTATACCAGACCAACACGGCTACCTACCTGTAATTAATCCCAAGGGAAATGTTTTTAAATAAAAAATAAAAAAATCCTGCCTGTTGCACAAAAGGTCATTCAAGGCAGTTAACAATGTTAAAAAGAAAAACTATTAAGAGTGGCAAACTTGGAGCGGTCCAACATCTAAGGATCCTCGGGGACTCCAGAAGCTGTGAAACAACAATACAGCTTTTGCTTGTCACTTGAGGGCCATTTTCCAGAGCTTCTATCCTTAAGAAATCAGAAACAATCTCAGGACAAAACAGGGCAAGGAAATAATGAAGTCAGAGTTCCAGTGGTTCAGGACAATTTGTTCTCCTATTCCAGGGAATCCTAATATTTGTGCAGGCAAAAACAAAAGAGGAAGAAATCTGGTGAGAGAAATAATACATTTCTTCAAGTCTTTTTAGATTTTGCCATTTGTATCACACCTTTCCCTCCAGTGAGCTCAAGGTGGCGTGTGTGGTTCTCTTTCTCCCCATTTTATACTCACAACAGCCCTTTCAGGTAGGTTAGGCTGAGACATTGTGACTGGCCCAAGGGAAACGCTCTTGTCTGGAGCTCTGGAGCGCCATGCATCAGTCACATTGATAAATAAAAGGAACCCGCCCCCGTTTTGCCCAACATCAACCCGCACAACAATGTGGCAGGGCGATCCACATGCGACTTACTTATTGCAAGAACATAAGAAAAGCCTGCTGCATCTTTCAGTGGCCTGCCTAGCCCAGCATCCTCTTCTCACAGTGGCCAAGCTGATGCTCCAATGGGATGCCCAGAATTGTAGGTGATATACTTGCAATTCGGCAAGTATTTATGTTTGTGGTTCTGTACAGTTCTATGGAAAATCAGTGGAAGGTTTTGAACATGTCTTAAGGGCTAGAAACTTGAGTAGTATTCTGAAACAAAGTTCTGTCCCGTGCTCTGTGCTCCTGAAGAATTGCGGCTTGCTTTCCTAGCCCAGCTCTGGAATGTCTCTTGGTGGGTCCCAGCCTAGCCAGAGAATCTTATCTTCTTCTTCTTCTTCCCCTTGCTTCTCTGTTTGGTTCCAGGTGGCCGTGAAGAACAACATAGATGTGTTCTACTTCAGCACCCTCTACCCTCTGCACATCCTCTTTGTGGAAGATGGGAAAATGGGTAGGTTGGAGAGAGTCTGGGATGCAGAAGACGGGGAAACCCTCAAGCTGGAAGGACGCAAAAGACTTGGGTGCCTCCTCCAGGAGTAGTATTTTTTGCCGCATCCACACCATGTGTTTTAAACACTGCAATACCACTTCATACCCTGATGGGATTGCCCCAGAGATTTCTGGGAGCTGTAGTTTGATCTTGTTAGGAGAGACTCCCTATTCCCCTCCCAGAACTACACTTCCCAGAGTTCCCCGGGAAGAGCTATTGATGGTTAAATCACTCTGAGAATCGTAGCTCTGGGAGGGGAACAGGGGCCTCCTATCAACTCTCTCAGCGCCCTTAACAAACTACAACTCCCAGGTTTCTCGGGGGCGGGGGGAGGCCATGACTGTACAGAGTGGGCTTTAAATGTTGTGGTGTGAAGGTGGCCCAAGTCTTCATGTGCCACAGAGAGTGGGGTTAACTCCCCTAGATCTGTTCAGCAAGCTTCGGAGCAGAGTGACAGTCTGAGCCTGGGGTTCCATAAGAACCCAGCAAGAACCTAGTGGCTGGATCTGACCAAAGGGGGCCTCTCCAGTCCAGCATCCTGTTCTCACAGGGACCCAACTGAATGCCTCAATGAGAAGCCCACAAGCAGGACCTGAGTGCAACATCTACACATCCTCCTCTTGTGATTCCCTGCACTGCCTCTTGAAAGCAGAGGCATGAAAATGACCATGGGTAGCTCCTACCCTCCATGAATTTGACTAATCCCCCTTTAAAGCCGTCAGAGAGTTGGTTGCGATACATCTGTGGGCAAATTCCATAGTTTTCATTTGATGCTGGGTGGAGGAAGTGCTTCTGTTCGTCAGCCCCGAGTCTTCCAACACCTTCCTTATGCTGGAGCCCAAGTGAGACTTGAAGACCACTGTAAAGATAGAAGCACCTGCCATTCTACACACTTTGGAGTACTAGACCTAGGGAAGAGGCTGGTAGCTCAGTGATAAAAGCAGTTGCAGACCCAGGTTTCTTAGGAGAAGTGGCTCCTGCCTCTCTTTAAAGGAGGGACCCTTTTCTGGAAAGGCTTTCCCCTCTTCCCCCCCACGTCCAACCTGCTTCTGCTTCTCCCTCCTCCAGAGCGACAGATGTTCCTGGCTACCTGGAAGGACATCCCCAACGAGAACGAAGCACAGTTTCAGATCAAAGACTGCCCTCTCGGCTCAGGTGAGGAAGAGAGCTGTCTAATCTAGAATAGCTGCTGGCCGTGTGCTTATATGCCCTCCTGTTCTCCAGAGAGCTCAGCCCAGCTTTGCCGTGGTTTCTAGGCACATAACGGCAACGGCTAGCTGGTATTTGTAAACTGGTGTGCTGCTATACTAAGGAGCCTAGGCATGCTGCCACTTCCACTTGTATGGACCCAGCGGTAGAGACTCTCTAGTAGAGAGCCTTTTGACCAGTGATAACCGGTGCCCTTTGGGACTGGTAGGGCAGAAGGCAGGGAGACCAACAGTAGGTGGCGCCAGAGCCAATGACAGGCAGAGCCGACTCATTCTTAGTTTCTCCTCTGTCTGAGTTCTATAGGAACAGCACTGAGACAAGACTTAGGAGGAGGAGGAGGAACAGACACTCCCAAGCCCTGGGCTGGTGGTTAAGTAGGAAGACTTGCAGGTGGGGGCTGACTGAGTTTGGTGGGGCAGTGCCATTACATTACCCATTGTGGTGTAGCGGTTAGAGTGCCAGACTAGCAGGCTAGGACCTGGGAGGCCAGGGTTCAAATCCCCACTTGGCCATGAATCTCACTTGGGTGAGCTTGGGCCAGTCACTGCCTCTTAGCCTAACCTCCCTTGCAGGGTCGTTATGTGGATTAAAGAAGGAGGAGAAGAAGAATGTGCATCACCTTGAGCTCCTTAGAGGGGAAAAAGCAGGATGGAAATGTACTGAATAAATTTAATTTTCCTAGGAAGCTGCCTTATACTGACTCAGACTCATTGCTCCATATCACTATTATCTACACCAGGCATCCCCAAACTGTGGCCCTCCAGATGTTTTGGCCTACAACTCCCATGATCCCTAGCTAAGAAGACCAGTGGTCAGGGATGATGGGAATTGTAGTGCAAAACATCTCGAGGGCCGAAGTTTGGGGGTGCCTGATCTACACTGACAGCCAGCAGCAGTGTTCTTCTGCAAACATAAGAACTAGGAACTTGATTCTTTCTTTTCATCTGAGAGCTGGAAGTCTCAGGCAAACTGAAACTGGCGCCCAGTCCGTTTTGTGTGCATGTGCAATAGCACCACGATTTATTTGCATGTGTGTGTGTGTGTATCTGGTCCCACAGATGCAGTTAGCAGCAAGCTTCAAGGAAGCAACATCTTCACCATTGCAAAGAGGAATGTTGAAGGCCAAGACATGCTGTACCAGTCCCTCAAACTGACCAATGGCATCTGGGTCCTGGCAGAGCTGCGGATCCAACCTGGGAGCAATAACTTCACGGTATGGCCCTTCTTGTGCACCTCTTTGCAGAGGTTCTCTGTATAGTTCTATCTTTGTTTTAGGCATAGATGAATCTGTGATATTAACAAGTGCTTTAAAAATTTGCTGGGCGTGGTGCAAAAATCATTGCCCACCTGCTCACCCCACAGATAACACCTTAGATCTTCCCTTCCCATCTTATGCCAACTCTGTTTTCACAGAATGACCTTTCCCCTCCCTTTAGAATGTTGGAAAACAACCCACGAGGACAAAGTGATGAAAACCTTGCAGTTTTATTCTATAGTAAGATACCCCAGGCCTGGTGCAAGTAGCCAGCTGGGTTGGGCACTGGCCAAGTGTCCCTCTCCAACCTGACCCGGCCGCGCCACAACTTATCAAACACACACCACTAGGGCCCACAAGTGCCTGATCTGGCTGACTGCTGGCATCAGGTCTGTGGAATTTCTAATTTTTGCACAGTGCCTAAGAAAGCAGCCTTAAAAAAAAGAAACAAACCAGGTGAGGGAGGAGGAATGGGCTGGGTTAAAAAGCCTGTGAATTTCTTAAAACGCAAGCCTCATTGGGGAGAGCATTCCATAGTTAGGGTGCTGCCACCAAGAAGTCTCTCTGGTTCCCTCAGTATTTGGGGCCCCACCCTTTCCATACATCTGAAATGAGACATGATTACCAAAAACATATCCACCTGCTTCCCCGCCCCATGCTGCCCCATTGGATAGAACTGGTGGCATGCTCTTGTTTTTCCTTCCTGTTTTGGTTATGAAACATTCTTCCCCCCCACATTTGGGGTGACAATTTAATCTATTTGTATGTGTGTGTTTTTGTTTTTCCATGTCCATCCGCCCTCCCCATGGGCCCGCCCCTCCCTGATCTTTCAGGATTTGGAGGTTAGCAGAATATTTGTGTGCTTTTCATTTTTATTTTTATTTTAAAAAATGAAATCTTCTGAATCCAGCTGCTTACTTTCCACTTCACCCCCTACCATTTTATTCCAGCCCCTCCCCCTGCCAGCTTGCGCCTGATGTTCTTTTTGGCAGTGCTGCACCACCAAGCAAGCACCATCCTAACAAATAACAGATTGTGCCAGTGGTGGGAGGGGGGAAGACTTCAGAAGAGCAACGACACTGGTGATGGGGGCGGGGGGAAGGAATGGGTGTTAATCCAGATGTTGTGGGATTCCCATCTCCCATCAGCATTAGCAACCATGTCCACAATAGTCAGGGATGATGGGAGTTGTAGTTCAGCAGATGGCTCAGAACCAGAGTTTCTCCTTTCACCTTATGTGGCAAGGCCAACCTGCCCTTTCAATGGGTACTAGGGTGGTTCATAAAAACTTTATTTTTTTTAAAAAAAAAGCCTGCTCCAAATGTCTTATCTTAATACACTAGGGAGTATATAGCTATATCTGAAATTTCATGCATATCAGTTAATATCTTGACCCTCCTCCATGAAAATAGCTGTTTACTTGGCCATTTTCCTATTTCGTGAAGGCTGAAATTCCCATTCAGTGGAGCAGGGTCAAGATATTAACTGATACAGCTATATAATCCCTAGTATAGTAAGAAGAAGAAGAAGAAGAAGAAGAAGAAGAAGAAGAAGAAGAAGAAGAAGAAGAAGAAGAAGAAGAAGAAGAAGAAGAAGAAGAAGAAGATAATGATAATAATAATAATAATAATAATAATAATAATAATAATAATAATAATAAATTTATACCCTGCCCTTCCCGGTTTAAAAACCGGGCTCAGGGCAGCTAACAGCAGATATAAAACATTGATTATAGCAAAGCAAAGCTACAGGGAACCAGGCAGAGGGCCTTCTCGGTAGTGGCGCCCGCCCTGTGGAACGCCCTTCCATCGGAGTTCAGGGAGATGAACAACTACCTGACATTTAGAAAACACCTAAAGGCAGCCCTGTTTAGGGAAGTTTTTAATCTGTGATATTTTAATGTATTTTTATATTTGTTGGAAGCCGCCCAGAGTGGCTGGAGAAACCCAGCCAGATGGGCGGGGTATAAATAATAAATAATAATAATAATAAATCATGATTAAAATGTGACTTAAAAACAGCATAAAACACAATATAAATGCAGCATAAATGTCAATAAAATTCAAAAAATTCAGGGGTCATTTATTTTTTTGGGGGGACCCAGTCAGTAAACATCAAATGATCACTAGGGCTAACTGGCTAAGTTGGTCCTACTAGGTCAGCAAGGAGACCAGGGAAGAGCAGGCATTTTCAAAACAGAAGTTTTTTAATGAACCGCCCTAATGGGTACCCCTCACTTTCCCAGGTTATTAACACAAGCTGGACCAGTGCTGTCTCTAAAAACCCTAGAGAGAAAAGCTAGTGTAGTGGTTAGAGCAGTTCCACTGACCTCGCAGCCTTCTGATGACACTGGACTTGCAAGTCCCACCACCCCTGTCCCTTGCCGACATCAGCGCCTTTAATAGAGGGAGGGATTGGCCGTGTCCCCAATATTCATTTAAAGCACTGCGGTACCACTTTTAACAGCAATGGCTCCTCCCCCCCCCAGTCCCAAAGAATCTTGGGAGTTGTAGTTGGTTAAGGGCACCTAGAGTTGTTAGGAGAGAGCCTTCTAGTTCCGCTCATGGAGCTACAATTCGCAGAGATGCCTGGAAAGAGGGTTTACCACTCTGGTAATTGTAGCTCTGTGAGGGGAACTGTAAGGCTCTCTGCTAACAACTCTCAGCACCCCTTAACGAACTACAGCTCCCAGGATTCTTGAGTGGGTGGAGCCATGACTGTTTAAAGCGGTAAAGTAGTGCTTTGATTATATGGTGCAGATGTGACATTTGTTTCAGGGGAGGGGAAACTTCCAATCTGGAAAAGGCCGCCTTGAGCTAAAACTGCAGCTGCCAACTCTCCACCCCCTGATAACTTGGCATAACCATCCTCCTTTTAATCTCTGAGCATGTCGTCTTTTATTTTTCTCTCTTCCCCCGTCTCCTGGATTAACTATGCTCCAGTTTACTAACACTGCTGGCCTAGTAGAAACTCTGCACTTGTGCATTCCGAAAGAGAGAGAGTGATACATACATACATACATAAATACATACGGTATATTTCCTCCTTTTCTCCTGCAGCTATCCCTGAAGTGTCGGGCTCCCGAAGTGGCCCAGCACGTTTTCCAGGCCTACGAAACCATCCTGAAGAACTGAATCCATGTGCTGCTGCTGCTGTTGCTGCCCTCCCATCTCTTTTCTGCCCCTTCCCTCCCAAACCCACCTCCCCCCCCCCAATCCCAGAAGCGGTGGTGAGATTTCATTGGGACCAACCAACAAACAAAAACCACCCCCAAACCCCTCCAAGCCTGCCCCTCTCTTTGTGGAATCGAACCCCTCCCGACGCAAGCTGTGTTTTCAACGCTTCTGAAATGACGGCATTAAATCGCCTAAAAATTGGCAACCGGCAAGGGGGGGTGAGGGTTTGGGTGGGGTGGGAGGATGTTGGAGAGCAACCAGGATCCGGTCTTCAGCTTCAGGGAAAACGGAGAGGTGCTGGGAAGATCTCTGGAGAGGGGATGGGAGATTTTGTTGTGTGTGTGTGTGTGTGTGTTGCATGTAAACTTCAGAATTCCTGCCTCCCTGTTCCCCTCGGCTGACGTTCTGCCTGTTCTCGAGAGCCCTGCACTCCGCTCTCTTCTTTGTTGTTTCCCTTTGTACATGTACAGAAGTTCAACAAGCAGTGTGAGATCACACGCACCGTGCTGTGGCTGCGCGAGTCAGGGGGGGGGGTGAGGATGGCCATGCACCACCTTAGCGTCTCACCCCACCCCACCCCACCCCACCCTTTGCCGTCTTGCTAGTCTCTCATCTGAATAAACAATCAAACGCTCCTCGTGCTGAAAACAAAAGTGAAGTGGTTTGTGCTTTCTTTGCCCAGCCTTAAAAAAAACCAAAAGATCTCTGCGCGTGGGGGGTGGGATGGTGGGTGATAACTTGCTTATAAAGCAAGGGAGGTGGGATTGGTGACCCTGCAGATGTTGCTGCCTGACATTTATGCCAACAGGTCTGTAGGAACAAAGGATGTTGCCTTATACCGAGTCAGACTGTTGCCTCGGTATCGTCTTCAACGATTGGTTAATCTGCGGAACTCACTCCTGCAGGAGCCACTGACTCATGCGGCTTTAAAAAGACGGCAGGGCGAATTCATGGAGGAGGAGATGATGTATCCATTGTTACCAGCCACAGTAGCTATGCTCTTGCCTCCATAGTCTGTGCCAGTATTGCTTCTGGGTACCAGTTTCTGGAAACCGGAAGAGGGGAGTGATGTGTTCAAGTCCTGTTTGTGGACTTCCTATTGGGCCATCTGGTTGGCTACTGTGAAAGCGGGATGCTGGACCAGATGGGCCACTGGCCTGGTCCTGCACAGCTGTTGTGTTCAGGCCAGTGGCCCATCTAGTCCAGCATCCTGTTCTCACAGTGGCCAACCAGATGCCCGGATGGGAAGCTTGCAAACGGAATCTGAGCACAAGAGCACACTCTCTTCATGTGGTTTCCAGCAACTGGAATTCAGAAGCATTGTTGCCTCTGACAGTGGAAATTGAATGCAGCCATTAAGGTTAATAAGTTCAATAGCTGACATCCCAACCTTTTTTTTTTTTTTACAGATCCTGGGCATCTAGGTAAATTTAGACTCTGGGCTTAATGGACCTATGGGAGGACTCAGTTAGACAGCTGTCAGTATTGCATCAGTTATGAAGCATGCGATGCTTGAACCATATTGGCCTGGGATTAGGCAATTTCCTATATTTGGGGTCAGGGTTGGGAGTGAGATTTCTTTCCTGCTGGTGTTGGCCTCCATGAAAAAATGGGAACACTTGAGTCTGTCCCAAATGTTCAGCACTGCCTCAAAGGAGGAAAACGTCTGTTTTCCCTATGTGCTGTGTAGGCAAAGGCTTGGCTGTCTGTCGCAACGAATGTGTGAGGATGTTGTGTGAATGTGCCCACAGGCAGCTGGTGCCAACTATCACGGCTGCCTCCTAGCAGGGCAGGTGTTGACGCCCACAGAATTCATAAAGAATGCTCAGCAACCCAATAAGTGTGAACCCTACCTTTAGGAAGAGAACACCCGAGCTCCATTGAATCCCCATGTGTTGACCTTTACTTTGCTCCAAACTCTGTAGAGCTGCAATGGGGCCCCTCTGGGTGATGTCGGACTCCAGGACCCCAGAAGTACCAGCCACCGACAATCATGGATGATGGGAGTTTTAGTGCAGCTAAATCTCAAAGCTGCAGTCTCTGGACTGTCTTCAGGGGCTGCCCCACTTTCAGTGCAATACAGTAGTCTAGGCAGGAGGTCAACAGAGTGAAAAGGGTTGTAATAGGTGACATGATAGAAGTTTATAAAATGCAAGCATGACGGAGAAAGTGAGCAGGATTTGGACCTGTGGGCATCCCATGAAGATGAACGTTGGAAGATTCAGGACAGGATTTCACCACACAGTGTTAAAACTATGCAACTCACTCAGGAGACGGTGATATCAAGACTCCCTGGTCTTGAATGGGGTAACTGTGCCCCTGAAGGACCAGATGCGCAGCCTAGGAGTCATTTTGGACTCACAGCTGTCCATGGAGGCACAGGTTGATTCTGTGTCCAGGGCGGCTGTCTACCAGCTCCATCTGGTGCGCAGGCTGAGACCCTACCTGCCCACGGACTGTCTTGCCAGAGTGGTGCATGCTCTGGTTATCTCCCACTTGGACTACTGCAATGCGCTCTATGTGGGGCTACCATTGAAGGTGACCCGGAAACTGCAATTAATCCAGAATGCGGCAGCTAGACTAGTGACTGGGAGTGGCCACCGGGACCACATAACACCGGTCCTGAGAGATCTACACTGGCTCCCAGTACGTTTCCGAGCACAATTCAAAGTGTTGGTACTGACCTTTAA
This sequence comes from Zootoca vivipara, assembly GCF_963506605.1. Lineage (NCBI taxonomy): Eukaryota > Metazoa > Chordata > Lepidosauria > Squamata > Lacertidae > Zootoca > Zootoca vivipara. Next base: position 18,822,968 of record NC_083292.1, on the reverse strand, counting down.
AGCCCTAAACGGCCTCGGTCCTGTATACCTGAAGGAGCGTCTCCACCCCCACCATTCAGCCCAGACACTGAGATCCAGCACCGAGGGCCTTCTGGGCGGTTCCCTCATTGCGAGAAGTGAGGTTACAGGGAACCAGACAGAGGGCCTTCTCGGTAGTGGCACCCGTCCTGTGGAACGCCCTCCCAGCAGATGTCAAGGCAATAAGTAACTATTTTACTTTTAGAAGACAACTGAAGGCGGCCCTGTTTAGGGAAGTTTTTAATGTTTAATGCTGTACTGTTTTAATATTCGGTTGGAAGCCGCGCAGAGTGGCTGGGGAAACCCAGCCAGACGGGCGGGGTATAAATAATAAATTATTATTATTATTATCTACCAACATAGATAGCTTTAAAAGTGGATACGACAAATTCGTGAAGGCGGAGGACTATTGATGGATGCTAGCCACGATGGCGATTGTCTGTCTCCACGATCGGAGGCAGCCCTGCTTCTGAATACCAGTTGCTGGAAATTGCAGGAGGGAAGGGGGTTCTTGTGCTCAAGTGCTGTTTGTGGGCTTCTCATTGGGGTATCTTGTTGGCTACCATGAGACCAGCATGCCGGTCTAAATGAGTCGTTGCCCTGATCCGACAGGCTCATATATTCTCATTCCTGCTGTGGGTGCCCTCCACTTCATAGACATTCTGGCTGGGGAGATGATAAGAACCCAAAAGACCTGGAGCATACCAGGTTGGGGGTAAAGGTAAAGGGACCCCTGACCATTAGGTCCAGTCGTGACCGACTCTGGGGTTGTGCGCTCATCTCGCATTATTGGCCGAGGGAGCCGGCATATAGCTTCCAGGTCATGTGGCCAGCATGACAAAGCCACTTCTGGCAAACCAGAGCAGCACATGGAAACACCGTTTACCTTCCCGCTGTAGCGGTTCCTATTTATCTACTTGCATTTTGACATGCTTTTGAACTGCTAGGTTGGCAGGAGCTGGGACCAAGCAACGGGAGCTCACCCCGTCACAGGGATTCGAACCGCCGACCTTCTGATCAGCAAGCCCTAGGCTCAGTGGTTTAACCACAGCGCCACCTGGGTCCCTACCAGGTTGGGGGAGGCTGGTCTAAAACCAGGGACCCACCCCGAACTGCAACTCCCATCATCCCTGATTATTGGCTATGACGGCTGTGGGGCCTGATTGGAGTCGTATTCCAGCAGACTACACATTTATCAAACTGCACTACTGCTCAAGTACAAGGATCAACCAGTTCGATATATACTGTATATCTTTTGCATCACTATCCAGTGCTTATTTGCAGGCTTGGTGAAGAAAACTTAAAATCTGGCCTTTTCTGTTGGCTCCTTTCGCAAGGGCATCTCTCCCCTGCCTCTCTTTGCATAGTGCTAAAAAGCCATTGCTGTTTATCCTCCTTTCCCACCGCCACTCCTCCTGGCTCCTGAATATTGTCCCCATCCTATTAAACCTGTCAAACGCCTCTCAGCCTGGCATCAAAGCTCTCAATGTGCTGGGATGCTTGTCCACTGGCCCAGTTTTTTTATATTTTTGCTGAGTGAGCTGCACGGATTTGTGGGCGAGAGCTCTCTGTGTGTGCTGTTCTATTGCAGCAGTTAGGCCAAGGAGAGCCAGGCGCTGTGGCAGAGCCTTGGGAATCCACCAGAAGTCCAGTTGCGAGCCTGAGGATGTAAACAGAGCCCTGCCAAACTGCACTTCCTGAATCTAGGATTATTGGCCAGGTATCAACCATACTTGGAATTTTGCTTCGACTACATTGCAATGTATGAGGTACGTTTTTCTTTACATTGCAATGTAAGGTAAAGGGACCCCTGACCATTAGGTCCAGTCGTGACCGGCTCTGGGGTTGTGCGCTCATCTCGCATTATTGGCCGAGGGAGTCGGCATATAGCTTCCAGGTCATGGGGCCAGCATGACAAAGCCACTTCTGGCAAACCAGAGCAGCACATGGAAACGCCGTTTACCTTCCCGCTGTAGCGGCTCCTATTTACTTGCATTTTGACGTGCTTTCGAACTGCTAGGTTGGCAGGAGCTGGGACCAAGCAATGGGAGCTCACCCCGTCACGGGGATTCGAACCGCCGACCTTCTGATCAGCAAGCCCTAGGCTCAGTGGTTTAACCACAGCGCCACCTGGGTCCCCTACATTGCAATGTAGCCGAAGCAAAATTCCAAGTATGGTTGATACTTGGCCAATAAATTATTCTATTCTATTCTATTCTATTCTATTCTATTCTATTCTTCTATTCTATTCTATTCTATTCTATTCTATTCTGCTTCCAGCCACATCCAGTAGGGAAGGACTGATCTGCCAGTTTGGGGGCACTCTCCGTTTTTTGTTTTTGCCACATTTCCACCTCGACTTGCAAACTTTTCTTTAAAAAAATGCACACAAAAAAGAAATCAGTGACTCACCCATTGATGGATCAGTATTTGAACCCTGGGTCTCTGGCCCCACCCACCACTGGCATGTGGCCCCCAGCAGGTCCCCCAGAAAGGAATGCAGCCCCTGGAGCAGGAAAAAAGAAGTTCCTCAGCCCTGATAGTAGACTTGGGTTTTTGTTTTCCTTTTTGCCAAACCTGACGTCTCACTCTCCCCATTCCTCAAACCTTGTTCCTAAAATACTCTTTCGCCATGCCTCTGTTTTATATTGCCAGGCTGCCTCCACTCTGAACAGTCACATGGTCTGCTTATTCCTCTCCGCAAGTTTTGCCCATCTGCTCCTTAAATGTGCTAATTCCTTCCAGCTACACGTTCAGCTTTTCCATCTGAAACAGCCGCTCTCTTGGCGCAAGAGGCGTGCTTCGCGCCGCCTCCCCTCCGCAAACCCCAAAGGAGCCCAGTCCATTTCCTGCTCTTCTAGGAAGCTCCTTGCAGCCTCAACCCAGTTTGTCTGGCCTTTATAAACCGGGGTGAAAGCTGAAAGTGCCGTATTGTTTACACACACCATTTCTACACTGCTTCGGATATAAACATTACCTCCATGCAGTGTGTGGAAAGCGAACACGCCGCCAACATGTGGGGCTTCCCTTGCGCTTGATCCAGAAGCTGCGGCTACTGCAAAATGCTGCAACATGATTGCTGGCAGGAGCTTAGCCTTGTCAGCATCTAATACAGGCATCCCCAAACTGCGGCCCTCCAGATGTTTTGGCCTACAACTCCCATGATCCCTAGCTAACAGGACCAGTGGTCGGGGAAGATGGGAATTGTAGTCCAAAACATATGGAGGGCCGGGGGTTTGGGGATGCCTGATCTAACACCTGTAAAACCAAATGGTGTGACGGAGGCGGGAAAACTACCTTTGCTGCCTTCACAGCCACACAGTGCTGGTATACTCTTAACACAGTACTTCTTGCACTTATTTGGGCTAAAAAATATATATTGTTGTAGGTTTGGGAGATCCTTCTGGATCAGACATAGGCAAACTCAGCCCTCCAGATATTTTGGGACCACAACTCCCATCATCCCAGCTAACAGAAGCAGAGGTCAGGGATGATGGAAATTGTAGTCCCAAAACATATGGAGGGCCAAGTTTGCCTATGCCTGTTCTGATTGATCCGCTAAGTCCCTTCTAACTGCTGAGGTCCCGTGTCCAGTGAGGTTGAAATAGGACAAGAAGAGGTTGCTGAACTAGTCAGATGAGTTTCTTTTGTGGGACAGTGATCTTAACTAGGAACAAGTGCCCTCAAGAATGAGCTAGGTTGCAAGATATACCAATAAAAAAGGTAAAAGAAGAAGAAGAAGGTAAAGGACCCCTGGATGGTTAAGTCCAGTCAAAGGCTGAGGGAGCCGTCGTTTGTCCACAGACAGCTTTCCAGGTCATGTGGCCAGCATGACTAAACCGCTTCTGGCGCAACAGAACACCGTGATGGAAACCAGAGCGCACAGAAATGCTGTTTACCTTCCTGCCGCAGTGGTACCTATTTATCTACTTGCACTGGTGTGCTTTCGAACTGCTAGGTTGGCAGGAGCTGGGACCATAGCTGCCAAGTTTTCCCTTTTCTCACGAGGAAGCCTATTCAGCATAAGGGAAAATCCCTTCAAAAAGGGATAACTTGGCAGCTATGGCTGGGACAGAGCAACAGAAGCTCACTCCGTCGTGGAGATTCGAACCGCCGACCTTCTGATTGGCAAGCCCAAGAGGCTCAGTGGTTTAGACCACAGTGCCATTCGCGTCCCACTAAGTGACTACCAATAAGTGATGGCGAACTCCAGGCTAATGGTGGGCCTTTTCTTCACAGCCCCTTGCCTAGCTGCTCAGTAGAAGAACAGCCACTGTTGTGGGGGAGCTGGAAGCAGGCTGGAAGCTGGAGACACAGAGACATGTTAGCTCTGTGCTGGATCCAAAGCGGTGGCTAAGCGAGAATCAAGATCTCTTGGAGTGTCAATGATGTGAGCCACTCCATCCTGTGCTCAGGTTGCTCAGGTTGCATATACCTTAAAGGCACCACAATCTTTGCTGACCTCCATTCCAAGGAAACAGAACCCTGGGTAAGCGCTTGACTGTAACATGCTTAGAATGAGTGGAGTGGGGATTTAAAACTATTGTACCATGCCGGCTGGGGATGATGGGAGCTGTAGTCCAAAACACTTGGAGGGCACCAGCTTGGGGAAGTCTTACAATGCGATTATCTTTCTCGCGTGACATTCCCCCCACGGAGAGTGTTTTTGACTGGCATCCATGAGGGTCTGCTAAGCCCATCTTTGTCTGCTCTCTTAATCTCATTCCCACATCGATTTGCCACAGTGCAGACAGTGATGAGAGCCCGTCCTCTGGCGAGAGCAGGCTACGCTTTTTGCCGCAATCAGAAATTCCTCCTCCTGATGAGCTTTTGTGCCAAGTGGAAGCTGACGGCCTCCTTGCAGCGAGCAGCCCCCTTTGTGCTCCTTTCAGCTCAGGACAATCAAGTGATTTCAGCATTCTGGAAGGAACAGCATTCTCGAAGAACTCGGGCAGCCGGGCTTTCTTCCCCTCGCACAAGCCAACAGATCAAGTTCGTTGAACAAAAGGGGCCTGACTTAAGGCTTGCAATCACGGAAACACCGGGCAGAGACTGGCCCTCGGCCTTAAATGTTGTCTTGTGGTTTACATCCTGTGCAGGAAGATGTACAGTACAGACTGTGAGCATCTTCATCTTTTTTGCAGAAACGAGGGGGATTCAAGGTTCTTTCAGCTGCACACGCATCTGGGGGTGTTCTTGGGTCATTCAGAGGTCACTGTGTTTCTTTGTAGAACTCGGAGTTCTGCCTGTCCAAGACAATCAAGATCCTTCCCTCCCTCTCTCACACACAAGAGAGGGGGGAATGAGAATTGCTTATATACCCAGCAAATCACTGTGGCTTGCAGGAGAGCTCGTCTTGTGAATTCCAGTGTAACCTGGAGCAGGGATTTCAGACTGACAGCCCTCTGCTATGGAACAGCAAGCCTGTTGAGATATAACAGGTGTCCCCTCCCTGCACTTTCTGGGAACAACTGAATACATTTCTGCAAGCATTCCCAGCTGGATGAATACTTCCCTGGGTACCTTTAAAGCCCTAAATGGCCTCGGTCCAGTATACCTGAAGGAGCGTCTCCACCTCCATCATTCTGCCCGGACACTGAGGTCCAGCACCGAGGGCCTTTTGGCAGTTCTCTCGTTGCGAGAAGCCAAGTTGCAGGGAACTAGGCAGAGGGCCTTCTTGGTGGTGGCGGCTGCCCTGTGGAATGCCCTCCCAACAGATGTCAAAGAGGAAAACAACTACCAGACTTTTAGAAGACATCTGAAGGCAGCCCTGTTCTGGGAGGCTTTTAATGTTTATTAGATTATTGTGTTTTATTTTTCTGTTGGAAGCCGCCCAGAGTGGCTGGGGAAACCCAGCCAGATGGGCGGGGTATAAATAATAAATTATTATTATTATTATTATTATTATTATTATTATTATCTGTTTTGAATTTTCTTCATTATTTATCTGGCATCATTTTCTGTAGCTTTTAACTGTCCTTTAGCTGTTTTATTGAGGTTTCTGCATCACCTCGAGGCCTATGTGCGGAAGGCAATAAATATATTAAGCACACACATTGCTATGTGTCTGCATGAAGATCAGGAGATTAAGATCATGGGCAAAAAAGAGCTTTAAGCTGGGTTTGTGAATTGGCTATGCCCTGCCTGCAATGACTATCCAGGGTCTACAGCAGAGGGTCTTTCCCAATTGGGAGATATCTGTATCCCACTTGGAGTTGCTAAGTTGGATGAGGCTGTTTGTTCCCTTGCCTCCAGGTAATATTCAGGGGCTGGCTAATTTGGCAGTGTCTGCTGCTGCTGCTGGGCAGTAGTTTGCTGGGAGCCCGTGAGTATGTACAGTTCTGGCCCACCCTGAAAAGTGAATTGGGTGGAACTCGAATCTGCAACTTTTGAACACCTTTAGGGTTGCCAGACTCAATAGTGGGCAGGACTTCTGTGCCTTTAATTGCCCTGCTCTCTTTTGAGTCTGGAAACCTTAAAGAGAAACCAGCAGACCCTTTGCTTGGAAATTAAACAAAGGGACTGCTGGTTTCTCTTTAAGGTTTCCAGACTCAAAAGAGAGCAGGGCAATTAAAGGCACAGAAGTCCCGTCCTCTATTGAGTCTGGCAGCCCTATACACCTTTGCCTTGCCTTCTGTAAGCACAGTGCCCACTTCCAATTTATGGAGGCTCTCAATGGCTACTAGCCACAACAGCTAAGTTCTACCTCCACCGACAGAGGCTGGGAGGAATCAAAAGCAGGAGGAGGGCTGTTGAGTTCATGTCCCACATTTGATTGGCCGCTGTGAGTACAGGATGCTGTGCCAGATGGCTGAACCTGATCCAGCAGCCAGATTTTTCTTATGTTCTTCTGAGTAACAGTAAAGGAGCACCGTTGCCTTCATGCCCCACCTGTAAGTTTTCTGGAGCCATCGGAAGGGCCACTGTGGGATACAGGATACAGCAGGGGTCAGCAAACCTTTTCAGCAGGGGGCCGGTCCACTGTCCCTCAGACCTTGTGGGGAGCCGGACTATATTTTGAAAAAAAAATATATGAATGAATTCCTATGGCCCACAAATAACCCAGAGTTGCATTTTAAATAAAAGGGCACATTCTACTCATGTAAAAACACCAGGCCGGCCCCACAAATAACCCAGAGATGCATTTTAAATAAAAGGACACATTCTACTCATGTAAAAACATGCTGACTCCCAGACCATCCGCGGGCCGGATTTAGAAGGCGATTGGGCCGCATCCGGCCCCCGGGCCTTAGTTTGGGAATCCCTGGGATACAGGATACTGATCCAGCAGAGCTGCTCTAATGTTCTCTTTCATGCATCCTCACCTGGAAAACAGGGGTCAGTGAGAGTCTCTAAACCGCCTACCCTTGCAGGAACAGGAGTAGAACAGTCTCCCATTCATCCAGTTCATGTCAGTATTGTCTGCACTGACTGGCAGCAGCTCTCCAGGGTTTCAGGCATGGGACCTTCCCAGCCCCACCAGGAGATGTTGCAGATTGAACCTGGGACTTTCTGTATGTTCTACCAATGAGCTACTGCCCTTCTCCCACTTGCATGTTGGAAAGATTCAGGACAGGTAAATAGGAGGACTTCCTCACACCGTGCCTAATTAAACTATGGAACTCCCTCCCACAGGAGGCAGGGATGGCCACCAGCTTGGACAGCTTTGAAAGAGGATCAGACAGATTCCCGGAGGAGAGGGCTATTGATGGCTACTAGCTACCGTATGATGGTTATGATCTGCCTCCACAGTAATGCTTCTGAATACCAGTTGCTGGAAACTGCAAGCGTGGGGGAGTGCTCTTGTGTTCGGGTCTTGCTCGAGGGTTTCCTATTGGGGGCATGTGGTTGGCTACTTTGAGAACAGGATGCTGGACTGGATGGGCCACTGGGCTGATCCATCAGGCTCGCCTTATGTTCTGACATTTGCAAATATTAAGCAGTAAGTCTGGGGAGAGTTGCGATGTTCTTGATGGTTCATTAAGACCTTCACCTTCCTGCCAGACTCCTCATTTCTCAATCAGGCTGAGTCGGGTGTTTTGAGTGCAAGGCTGATATTTCTTTTTATAGCTGTGGTAATTAAATCATTTCGTTAGCAGCAGGCTTAAGGCAGGGAGCTGCTCTCCTACACATTCCACTGTGCTGGGTCTCCAGAGCAGACTTGGAATGCTGGAAAGTTGTCACGATTTCCTGTTAGAAACAGCTGGTTAGCGGTGGAGATGTGGGTACTCTGTGATTTTTCTCACAGCAATTTTCACGGGTGGTGGGAACGCCAAATATACTTTGGTTTCTATAGTCCTATGAACACGTAGCTGGGAAATTAAAGACTTATCTCAGAGTAAACTGTGCTGTTAATCAACTCAAGGCCAAGCCGCCGTGCATGTTCCTCATTAAAATAATTATCTTGGGACTTTTTCTTGTTGAACTATTTTTCTTAGCTCAACAGTAGAGCATCTGCCTTGCATGTAGAAGGTCCCAGGTTTAAACTTCAATGGCATCTCCAGAAAGGGCTGGGAAAGACTGCTTGCCTGAAACCTTGGAGAGTCACTGCCAGTCAGTGTCAACAATACTAAGGCAGCCCCCTGTGTTTCCACTTACCCTTAATTAGAACCATGTGGACTAGTAACTTCCTTTTCTTTTAAAGGGGTAGGATCATAGCTCACAGGCAGAGAACATGATTTGCATGCAGATAGTCCCAGGTTCAAGACTCAACATCTCCAGATAAAACTGGGAATGTCTCCTGCCTGAAACCCTGGAGAGTCGCTTTCAATCATTGCAGACAATCCTGAGCTAAATGGACCAGTGGTCCGACTCAGTATAAGGCAGGGTTCCTACTGGTTCCTGTGCTCTCCTTTAACCAAGGGCATCTTGGTTAAAGATGCCTCGTACCTACGGGACCGCCTCTCCTGGTATGCCCCGCGGAGGACCTTAAGGTCCACAAACAATAATATTCTGGAGATCCCGAGTCATAAGATGGCTAGATTGGCCTCTACTAGAGCCAGGGCCTTTTCAGTACTGGCCCCAACCTGGTGGAACGCTCTTTCCCAGGAGACCAGGGCCCTGCGGGATTTGTCATCTTTCCGCAGGGCCTGCAAGACAGAGCTGTTCCGCCTGGCCTTTGGGTTAGACTCAGCCTGACCCCTGTGTTTTTTCTCCCTCATGGCTTGGATTTATGGCCTACTTGAAATGAGGCTGCACTTTAAATTTTAATACTGTATTTTAATCTGTATTTTAACTAATTGTTTTTATGTTTTATTGTGGTTCTGTTGGTGTCAGCCACTTATGGCCTACTTGAAATGAGGCTGCACTTTAAATTTTAATACTGTATTTTAATCTGTATTTTAATTAATTGTTTTTATGTTTTATTGTGGTTCTGTTGGTGTCAGCCGCCCTGAGCCCGGTTTTTGACTGGGGAGGGCGGGGTATAAATAAAAATTTATTATTATTATTATTATTATTATTATTATTATTATTATTATTATTATCTTGAGACAACCTGTTTATTGAGCATTCAATGAAGGGTGATTAAATGACGCTGGCTTGTATAACAAGCATTCACTCTGATTTGCTTCACTAGAACTAATGCGCATCCAATGAAAGCTGAATGTTGGAAGATTCAGGGCAGATAAAAGGAAGGACTTGTTCATGTAGTGCATAGTTAAACTGTGGAACTCACCTCCACAAGAAATAGCCACCAACCTTTAAAAGAGGATTAGGCAAATTCATGGATGAAAGGTCCATCGATGGTTACTAGCCATGATAGTTATGCTCTGCCTACACTCTTTGAGTCGGGGTGGGTTTCCCCAAGAGCTCCGAATCTATTTCCGTGGCTCAACCTGGATTCGCCAGTATGTGACTTAATCTCACCCCCCAAATAGTGACAGTTTGGAAGCTCCCTCCATCAGAGGTGCAGAGGAGCCCAATTCTCATAGTAAAGACTGCAGAACTGTGAGGTTTATATCTTCACTGCCCCCCTGAGGTTAGAATGGAGACACACACACCTGCCGCCAGCATAGCTGAAAGTCTTTTTTTTTTTAAGGTCCCAGTTGGCACTTGCTAATTACTTAGTAACTTAAAAACGTGCGAGCTGCTGCCAGTCAGTGTAGACAATACTGAGTATCTTCCTGTGCTCCTGTGTACTAAGGGAAGTGCCAAGGCTCATAGTTCCCTCTATGGATCTAACCATCAGGAAACTGAAGTTTAACAGCAGAAAAGTAAAATCAGTAGAAATTCACTCAGGCCCAAATAATGACAACATAAACAAACTTAAAATTCCCAATTTCCCTGGTAGATCACAATGCACCTCTTTAAAACGGGGGAGGGGGTGGTGTTCCTCTTTTAGTAAAATGAAATGTTAAAATAAATTCAAGTCCAGAGCTTGCATTGGCTGGTACACTTCAGGTGAAAATGAATCATGTTCACTTGCCCCCCCCCCATTTAAAACCTTCACTAAGGAATGCATTTTAGACAATTTGACATTTCTGATGTACATTTATTTCATTCACAGTATAGCACAACTTTTCTCCAAGGAGCTCAATGTAATGTACATATTTCTCCCTCTCCTTATTTAATCCCCACAACAACCCTGCGAGGTAGGTTAGGCTGAGAGGCAGTGACTGGCCCAAGGTTCACCCAGTGAGCTTCATGGTTGAGTGGAATTTCGAACCCTGATCTCCGACGTTCTAACCACTACACTACACCACCCCGACTTTCTTCGAGACCCAGCTTCTTCCTGTGATTCTAAGTTGTTTTCACTGTTGTGTTTTGATTGTTGCAACCTGCCCCGGGACCCTGAGGTGAAGGGCGGGTAATTAATAACAGCAAACAAACAAACAAACAAATGTTGATTGTGCATTGTAATCATAATACTCATTGCTTGTTAAAACTCACACACAACCAGCTGAATGTGAATGAGGCCCTGTCAATCAATTACACATCTTTCCCTCTTCAAATCACCTGCCTCGTAGTCACATAAGTGCATAGCTGCCAAGTTTTCCCTTTTCTCGCGAGGAAGCCTATTCAGCATAAGGGAAATTCCCTTAAAAAAAGGGGATAACTTGGCAGCTATGCATAAGTGTAAATACATTTGCAGCTCGTCAAGACCTCGAGCCTTTTCCGGGAAGTGCCGGATGACTCACCATTTTCGTAAGTTTCGTAAGTTCAGAAGACAAAGCCAACTTTTTATACATTACATTCCCGTTCCTTTCTAGAAGGGACGCCCCAGGACCCGGGCAGCTCCACAAAAGAGACTCGGATGCCTTGAGGTTGCTCCTCGGCTGAACTCTGCTGCACGTCTGGAGAAGGAAAGGCTGCATTGTAGCAGCGAACTATGAAGTCACATTTTCTGCATCCCTGGGAAGTGAGGAGGGGGGCGGGATGGAGAGAGAGAGAGAAGATGCAACGCAAACCCCCGCTCATAGCTGCCAAGTTATCCCTTTTTTAAAGGGAATTTCCCTTATGCTGAATAGGCTTCCTCGCGAGAAAAGGGAAAACTTGGCAGCTATGCCCCCGCTCCCTCTTGCTCTTCCCACATAGCTCGTCCTCCTACCCTTCCCTCTCCCGCGCTGGATTGCTTAACCAACAGATTTCCAGCCCCCACCAGGCAGAGGCGCCTCCCCTGCTCGCTCGCTCCCCCTACCACACACACAACCCGTGCATTTCCTTCCCCGCCTCGCCCTTCTCACGTGCTTGACCTCTCTCTCCGAGTAGGCATAGAGCGGGTTTCTCCTTCTGCCGCAGCTTGGAACTCTGAGCAGCGCCGGGGAAAGGCGGGCGCCCAGCACCGCAGTGCTCTGTCCAGGGTGCTGAAAGAGGAGCGATGCGCTCCGCTCCATCTTCGGCGCTCGGGAAGGGAGAGGTACGGTAGCAGCCGCGAGCCCTCCCCCGGACGGGATCCGCAGGCGAGGCCAGGGTCCAGCATGAGGACGGGGCCGGGAGGGCGCCGCTGGAGCCGGGCAGGCAGCAGCAGCAGCAACGATGCCCGGCCGGCTGCGCGCCAGCGGGGCAGAGGTTGGCTTGGCGTCCCGTTCCTCAAGGTTGAGCGCCGTTTCGGAGCGAGGATCTTGAGCCGGGCGGGTCTGGATCTGGAGTGACAGCTGTCCGCCGTCTCGGTCTCCCAGCCTCCTCCAATATTTGGGAGAACTTCTCGCCTTCCTTTCTAATTGGATTAGAAGAGCAGAAAAAGTGAGGGGGGGGGGAACCAGCTCGCTGCTGGCACATGCGCTGCCCTTCAAAGCAGCTCGATTCGGATGGAGTTTGGGGACGGGGCTCGCCAACCAGGGATCCCGGAGCGGCTGTCCTTCAAGCTCCGGTCGCCTCTTTCTCCCTTTCTCGACTCGGTGAGTTCATCTCTCCAGTGAATCGTGAAATCTCTTTCCCTGAGGGCGGCTCAGCCGGCATCCTGCGTTCCCGGGACAGCAGCTCGATTGACGCAAACTTGAGAAGAGCTTGGAAGGGGGGGGGACTTTTTGATCTTGAGTGGAGGAGAGACTAAGATGAGACGGGCTGAGGAGGAGCCACCCTCAACGAGGTGAGCTTAGGAGAACCCAGCTGAGCGACTGTAGACCCGGGGGACTTTCGGAGTAGCAAAACAACAGTCATAATGAATTAATAGTACTCGGTCCGTTAAGGAAGTGAGCGGGGTTGCGGCTCAAAGCAACGGCACGGATCTGATGTCTTGCTGCGAGGACCGACTGAAGTCAACATCAAGTCAAGCCAGTGGCGCAGAGAACTAATTTTAGACTCTGGACTTCATGGTGTCACCGCCTCCCTCCTACTTTAATGGGCAATTGGTATTACTTCATTTACTTTAAAGCGCTGCATGGAGAGGTGGGGGGCTTCTGCTCGTGCTGCTGAGTGGAGCCCCGAGCCTCTGCCCGAAAGTTTTAACCTGGGGCGCCTTCCGAGACAGGCCCCGCTCCGCCGAGGTGTCTGTGGGTTAATACACTTCTCTCCTCCGATCGCTTGCGGGGGGGGGGAGTTTGGGAACTATCCAAGGTCCTGAAAGAAGACGATGGTGGAGACTCTGTCGGTGGCTGTCCTGGGAGCCCCGAAGGTGGGCAAAACGGCCATTATCCGTCAGTTCTTATCCCACGACTTTACAGAGACTTACAGCCCGACGGAGCGCCGCCGTACCTACCGGCCCTCTGTCATTTTCAACGGGAACATGTACGACATGAAGATTATGGATGTCCCTTACTTGACGGCGTTCCCAGCAAACAGCTCTCAGGTGGGCTTTTATTAAAATCCTCTCTTCCCCACAACTCAACCCAAACTCACCCCCCCCCAATATATTTGGCTATGCAAGTGAATTCTACAAGTGAACAACAGATCACTTGCGGGATACAGTGTGGCTGTGCTGAGGCCAGATTGGTTAGTTTTCTAATTGGATCAGGGTCCTCTGTTAGGTATGATGGAAATTTGATGTGGGTTGTTCAACTAGGGCAGGCATAGGCAACCTTGGCTCTCCAGATGTTTTGGAACTACAACTCCCATGATCCCTGACCACTGTCCCTGTTAGCTAGGGATCATGGGAGTTGTAGTTCCAAAACATCTGGAGAGCCAAGGTTGCCTATGCCTGAACTAGGGGATTCACTCAATGTATTATTATTATTTACTATTATATTATATATCCCACCCTTCTCCCAAGCTGGGGTTCAAGGTAGCTTACACATTTTAAAACACCATCAAAAAATACTAAGTAATAAAACCAGACTAGTTAAAAATAATAATCAAAGTGGATCATAGCACATTTAGAATCCAGTTTGCCTTGACAGCAGCCCAGTGATCAGCATCATATGATTATTAATTAATTACCTGCCCTTCACCCTAATAACCAAAGCTCAATATTGAAAACCATTTGAAACTACTTGCAGAAATAAGGCAGACCCTAGAAATATACACCTCAAGTATCCAAAGCCAGGGTGAAGGAGGTGTGTCTTCAGCATTCACCGAAAAGTGTCTAATGAAGGTGCCAGTTGCACCCCTGTGGAGAGGAAGGGAATTTCACAGTTTAGAGGACCCCACAGAATTCCCTCTCCTGGGCCACCCACTGCAGCTCCAGAGGGCAGTTAAACAACCAAGAGAGCTGCCTCTGCCAGTCTTAGCACCTAAGAGGGTCTGCAGGGAAGAAAAATAAAAAAATTCCTTCAGTAGCACCTTAAAGACCAACTAAGTTTTTATTTTGGTATGAGCTTTTGTGTGCATGCACACTTCTTCAGATACACTGAGGGAAGAAGGCAGCCTTTCAGGTAGTGATGACCACCAACCTGGGTGGCTTCAAAAGGGGATTAGAGAAATTCCTGGGGGCATAAGGCAATTAATAGCCACCAGCTGGGACGCAGGTGGCACTGTGGGTTAAACCACTGAGCCTAGGGCTTGCCGATCAGAAGGTCGGCGGTTCAAATCCCCGCAACAGGGCGAGCTCCCGTTGCTTGGTCCCAGCTCCTGCCAACCTAGCAGTTCGAAAGCACGTCAAAGTGCAAGTACATAAATAGGTACCGCTACAGTGGGAAGGTAAATGGTGTTTCCGTGTGCTGCTCTGCTTCGCCAGAAGCGGCTTTGTCATGCTGGCCACATGACCTGGAAGCTGTACGCCGGCTCCCTCGGTCAATAATGTGAGATGAGCGCCGCAACCCCAGAGTTGGTCATGACTGGACCTAATGGTCAGGGGTCCGCTTTTACCATGGCTATATTCTACTTCCACCGTTGGGACAGCTTGCTTCGTTTTGTTACTTAACACTGTGTTCTTTCCCAGGGGTGGCAAACTCAGGCCCACCAGATGTTGTTAGGCAACACGTTCCTTCATGCCTGGCCAGGGCTGAAAGGAATTGTAGTCCACAACACCTGGATTGCACTAGGTCAGGAAAGGTTTGGTGTAAGCATTTTCCTAAACTCTCATGCAAGGCAGCACGGAGCAGGAGTAAAATGTGCTTGCTTAGCTGGCTGGGTGAGTTGGCAGGCAAGCCTGGAGAACTCCACTCTCCTTGCAAGGTCTGATTTTACACCAAGGCCCTGTGCTCTGCTGTACGTAAGTCAGGTCCATAATCGTTGTTGTTTAGTCGTGTCCGACTCTTCGTGACCCCATGGACCATAGCACGCCAGGCACTCCTGTCTTGCACTGCCTCCCGCAGTTTGGTCAAACTCATGTTGGTAGCTTCGAGAACACTGTCCAACCATCTCGTCCTCTGTCGTCCCCTTCTCCTAGTGCCCTCAATCTTTCCCAAAATCAGGGTCTTTTTCAAGGATTCTTCTCTTCTCATGAGGTGGCCAAAGTATTGGAGCCTCAGCTTCATGATCTGTCCTTCCAGTGAGCACTCAGGGCTGATTTCCTTAAGAATGGATAGGTTTGATCTTCTTGCAGTCCATGGGACTCTCAAGAGTCTCCTCCAGCACCATAATTCAAAAGCATCAATTCTTCGGCGATCAGCCTTCTTTATGGTCCAGCTCTCACTACTATACATCACTACTGGGAAAACCATAGCTTTAACTATACGTACCTTTGTAGGCAAGGTGATGTCTCTGCTTTTTAAGATGCTGTCTAGGTTTGTCATTGCTTTTCTCCCAAGAAGCAGGCGTCTTTTAATTTCGTGACTGCTGTCACCATCTGCAGTGATCAAGGAGCCCAAGAAAGTAAAATATCTCACTGCCATAATTAGGACAGTGCATATCCAGCAGTTCCACCGGAGTGAAGGGGAAAGGGCAGGATGCCATTGGTCACCATCTTCTGGAACCCAACTCACATTGCCTCCAAACATGGACATTCCACTCCAGGGACCAGGCTATTGAAGACTGTTGATAGACTTGTCCATTATGATTTTCGACTATCTCACATTTCACTTTTTCAAACAACAACAAATGCCTCTAGTCCTTATGCATTTTCTGTGGGAGCTCCTAAGAGGTGGAATTCCCTCTCCGCAGAAGGTGTCCTGACACCTGCACAGTGCAGGTTTTTTTCCATATGCTGAAAATGCACCTCTTTTACCCTGGCCTTTGACACTCGAACTGCAGGACGCACCTTATTCGAGAAGCCCTGGACAGTTAAGTCCAGCTAAAGGTGACTATGGGGTTGCGGCCGGCACTCATCTCTGCTTTCAGGTCAAGGGAAACAGTGTTTGTCCACAAACAGCTTTCCAGGTCATGTGTCCAGCAGGAAAAACTTCACTGCACGCCGCTGGTTGTGATCTACCCTGAGACCTTAGGATGAAGGGCAGGTAATAAATCAAAGTAATTATAATAACAGTAGAGAGATACATACGTAGGAAGCAGCCTACGTATGTAGCAGTCAGACCGTTGGTTCATGTAGCTCAGTGTTGTCTACACTGACTGGCAGCAGCTCTCTAGGGTTTCAGGCAGGGTGCTTTTTCAACCTTGCCTGGAGATGCCATCAGGGATTGAACCTGGCACCTTCTACATGCAAACCAAATGCTCTGCCTGTGAGCTGCAGCAGCCCTTCCCTGCTTGAAAGTGTACGAGTTTGGTCTGGTGAAATCTTGGAACCCAGATGTGTGGCTGAAGGAGATGCCCTCCTTGCATCTCCCCCATAGCTAGCGGAACGAGGCAAAATTGTGCAGAAATAGTAACAACGGTTCTCTTAATGTCTGTGGGATTTGACTGCCGGTCCAAAAATAAAGTAATGAAAAGGGGGTGGGGGTGGAGTTAACTTGGTTCTTCAATTTTTGGCACTCTCCTCCAACACTCAAGCTGTTTCTCAAAGCTTCCCATCTCCCCACTCTGGCTTTTAAGAATCCTTAAATAGTAAGCCAAAGGGAAGAGTTTGTGATGCCTGCTTTTTAAAAAACAAAACAAAAACCAATTTATTAAATTTTCCAAATAAACACATTAAACAAAACAAAACATTCAAAAACAAATACAACACACACACATTTTCTCTTTTTAACAATTATTCCCATATCTCTAATTCCCAATGCTCTGCTGAGCTTTGACTTCCCTCCCTCCCCTCATTTGGTTTTCTTTCCAACTCTTATCTTGCAGTTCCTTGCTCCTTATTTAAAGTCATTTCGTAGGATTTATTTCAGTCCTGCAAGTGTCTTTAAACTTCTACAGTTCTTTTCCATATAGTCGACAAATTTACTCCATTCTTTTTGGAACTTTGCCTCTCCCTGGTTTCAGATCCTGCTAGTCAATCTTGCTAATTCCGCATAGTCTATCATTTTTGTCTGCCACTCTTCAATCGTCGGTAAATCCTGAGTTTTCCATTTTTGGGCTAACAAAGTCCTAGCCGCGGTTGTCGCATACAAAAATAGTATTTGATCCTCCTTTACAATCTCCTGAGTTTGTGATGCCGGCTGATGAAAATGTAGGCTAACCCCCCCCCTCAGCCACACCCACCCTGCAGATGACCCACCTTCACTTAGGGGCAAGATGTGAGTTCCGGTGGATGACAGGAAGGCTAGTTCTGAAGAAGCAGAGGGTGCGTGGAATAGAAAGAAGACAGAAAAATAAGGGAGATGGGAGGTGAGAACAAAAACCGGAAAGCTTTCTTTAGGGTCAGCCACATTTAAAGCACCGCAGATGAAAGGCAGGCAAAAGATGGAACTAGTCCGCATGCTTGTTTTCTTCCCCTCCTGTCAGAGGCAATTTGGCCTAAAGAAAGTGGATATTGGGAAAGTTTTTCTCCCTCTCTCATAATGCCAGAACTGGTGGGCATCCAATGAAGCTGAATTTTGGAAGATGTGAGACAGATAAAAGAAAGTCCTTAGAATGGTAGAGTTGGAAGGGACCCCAAGAGTCATCTAGTCCAACCCCTGCCTAGTTAAACTATGGAACTCACTGCTACAGGAGCAGTGGTGGCCAGAAGCCACGATGGTATTAAAAGATGATTGCCCAAGATGGTTGGAGCCATGGTTGGAGACAGTAATGCTTCTGAATGCCAGCTGCTGGAAGCCACAGGAGAGGAGAGTTGCTCTTGGGCTCGGGTCCTGCTTAAAAGTTTCCCATTTGGGGCACCTGGTTAAGTACTGCGAGAGCAGGGTACTGGACTAGATGGGCTATTGGCCTGATCCACCAAGGCTCTTATCGTGTTCTTATGGGACATGTGCAACACCCTATTGCAAGCAAACTTATTTTGTGATGTGCTCTACAGATGTTTTGGCCACAGCGTGACAAAGGTCGGTCATTGGTTCCAAAGGAGCAGGTGGCTGCTTCAGTGAGAGAGAAGGGAGAGGGGTTTGGGAAGTGGGAATTAAATTCTAAGCGGACAAAAGGAGGTGGAACTGTTGGGAGACCGTACCTTTTGATCAGGCTTGGCAGAAGCAAGGTTCAGGAACCCCTAGATCAGAGACACGGAGGGGGGCTTCTTGCTGTCCTTTGAGTCCATTGCTGCCCTTATGGGGGAAGCCAGATCCTCATAGGATGTGAATGCTCTGCAATCCCCACATCTAGGTCCAGGTTGCATATATGCAGAGCTCCCCACCCCCCAGCTCAGCTCCAGCTCCTTTCAGGTGGGGAACAAGGGAGAGGTTTGTGGTGAGCTCCAGCACCTCTTTTTCTAGAAAAATAGCACTGTGTGCGTATGTGTACACAGGTGGTGCTCTGGTCTAAACCACTGAGCTTCTTGGGCTTGGTAATCAGAAGGTTGGCGGTTCGAAAGCATACCAGTGCAAGTAGATAAATAGGTACAACTGTGGTGGGAAAGTAAATGACGTTTCCGTGCGCTCTGGCACTTGTCACAGTCCTCCATGCACCAGAAGCAGTTTAGTCATGCTGGCCACATGACCTGGAAAGCTGTCTGTGGACAGGGCCATCTTAAGTATATCTGGCGCCGTGATGCAAAGTTCTCTCTGATAACACCCCCCCCCCGTTTCCCAGAGTTGTCAACCTTTTTTTAGGGAGGACGGCGCTGCTGGCGGGGCTGGAGGGCAGCTCTTCTGGCGGGGAAGAGGCGGAGGCTGGATGCATCGCCTCCCGGCTCACCTGGCCGCTTCGTGCTGCGGTGGCCACGGCAGACGGAGACAGGGTACAAATAATAATAATAATAATGATGATGATTTGTGACCATTATGCTCATTTGCCTTCAGCAGCATTAAAGCACTGCTGGATGAAATACAATTGCCTCTGGGCTATTTTTGGGGGAATCCTGCAACGTGTTTAACTTTTTACTCTCTGCTAACTACACATTGGAATCTGCTCTGGATCAATATTGAGTAGAATTCCATGACACATTCACCTGAGGTGTGCAGGGCAGGGACCCTTCAGGAGATGATCTCCTTGCCTGGAAATAAATGTTCAGGCTCCAGAAATGAGTGGCAGCCTCAGGAAAAGAAGACATGGGGGTGACAGGCCCCCAGCGCTCCTGCTCCCCAGTTTCATGGTATTTCATTATTACTATCTGGGTTAAAAATAAACGCTTTGTTTCCATCCCATCCTCTGAGCTTCAGCAAGCTGCTAATTGCATTTCACAGTTGACTTCAGTTGATGTGGAGGCCCTGCCTGTGTTTTGCAGGAGGTGAGACCAAAGGGAGATCTAAAGATGGAGATGGATTTAAGTTACAGCGGTGTGTGTGTGTGTGTGTGTGTGTGTGTGTGTGTGTGTGTGTGTGTTTCCCCATCCACTTTTGCTTCTGGCTCCGCTTACCACTGACAGATGCAGGTGGGGGTGGGGAGGGTTGTGGCCCCCTGGCTGCAAAACATTCTCCCCAGAGTCAAAATATAAATAAAAAAATCCTTCCAGTAGCACCTTAGAGACCAACTAAGTTTGTCATAGGTATGAGCTTTTGTGTGCATGCACACTTCTTCAGATACACTGAAACAGAAGTAACCAGACCCTTGTGTATAGTGAGAGGGTGGGGAGGGGTATTACTCAGAAGGGTGGTGGGAATGGGTGATTGGCTGATAGGAGTGGTAAACCTGTTGATGACTGTTAACAACTGTTAATGACTGCAATTGGTCCTGCAGGAAAAAGCTAAGGTGCTTAAGAAAGCTTGATCGTGTATAATGAGATAAGAATCCTATGTCTCTGTTCATACCAGGTCTCTCCATGGTTTTAAGCTTGGTAATGAGTTGCAATTCAGCAACTTCTCTTTCCAGTCTGTTTCCGAAATTTTTCTGTAATAAAACAGCTACTTTGAGATCTTGTATAGAATGTCCTGGGAGATTGAAATTCCCCAGAGAAATGTGACTGCCTGGCATTGTCACCATCAAATTTTAGGCACTGGGCAATGACTCTCTTCTTGACCCAGGCGGTTGGTTCTTAATTGCGATGATACGATGCAAGAACGTTGTAGCCTGTTGTGTTCATCTTTTAGCAGGGTGGGGCAGGATTTGTCCTTTTCCATCATATTGCAGGATGAGCACTTAACGTGTGGTTTTATTCTTTTGATATTGTTTGAAGCTTTTCCAGTATGCTTTCAGGATCGTAAGTTGCTTTAAGACATTTTATGTCTAGACCAGATGGCTGGGAGGTTACCTGCTCTTGATGGGGTTACGTTTCCTCTGAAGTATCTTGGGGGTACTCCTAGATCCTTTGCCATTGCTCAAGGCTCAGGTGGCCTCAGTGGCTCGGAGTGCCATCCATCAGCTTCGGCTGGTGGCCTAGCTACGCCCCTATCTGGAAAGGGATAGCCTAACTACTGTTGCCTGTGCTCTTTTAACTTCAACGTTAGATTACTGAAATGTGTTATATATACGGCTGCCGGTTTGGAAGCTTCAGCTGCTGCAGAATTCAGCAGCCAAGTTGCTCACCGGAGCAAGAAAGTTTGAGCATAATTCACACCGATTCTGGTCTGACTGCACTGGCTACCAATTAGTTTCCGGGCCCAATTCAAAGCGCTGGTTTTGACCTATAGAGCCTTAAATGGCTCAGGACCACAATACCTCAAGGACCGTTCTTTCCATATTAACCTACCTGGACCCTGAGGTCATCTCCTGAGGCCCTCCTTTGTGTGCCGCCTCCTTGAGAGGCCCAGAGGGTGGCAACACAAGAACGGGGCCTTCTCTGCAGTGGCTCCCCGTCTGTGGAATGTTCTCGCCAGGGAAGTTTACCTTTAGGCGCCAGGCAAAAACCTTACGTTTAAACCAGGCCTTTAGTTGATCGGTTTGACACCCTATACCCTTTAAAAATGCAGCTCTTTTTGGAGGGATGTTACAAGGTTGTTGTTTTTATTTTGAATATATATATATATGGTGGTTTTTGTGTTGATCTTTTCTGTGAACCACCCTGAGACCTCTGGGTATAGGGCGGTATACAAATTCAATAAATAATAATAATAATACATTTATGCAGGGGCGTAGGAAGATAGGGGCGGTGGGAGGGGCGTGCCCCGAGTGATGTGATCCCAGGGGCAGCATCGCCGCTGCCCACCCCGCCCCAAAACGTGCACCCTGCCCCTGCGCATGGCGCGCCCCACCCCCAAACACGCCGCTACGCCACTGCGCACAGCACGCCCCGCCCCAAAACGCGCCGCTACATCACTGCGCACGGCGCACCCCACCACCAAAAAGCATGCCCCGCCCCGCCTCCAGACCGCGCGCCACATCACTGGGGTCAGCGCGCCTGCTCTCCACCCCTGGTGGCGGAGCATGAAGCTCCGCCGCTGCATTTATGAACTCACCCCATACTTATAAGACAAAATAAAGCGGGGCAAGTAATGAATAAATGTAATTAATAGTGGTAGTAATTATAAGTAGTTATTATAGCTATTTTTGTTATCATTAACTTTGAGAAGGTTTGCATCAGGATGAAAATGGTTCCCTACCTGTTCTATAGGTAAAGGTAAAGGGACCCCTGACCATTAGGTCCAGTCGTGACCGACTCTGGGGTTGCGCGCTCATCTCTCATTATTGGCCGAGGGAGCCGGCGTATAGCTTCCAGGTCATGTGGCCAGCATGACAAAGCCGCTTCTGGCAAACCAGAGCAGCGCACGGAAACGCCGTTTACCTTCCCGCTGTAGCGGTTCCTATTTATCTACTTGCATTTTGACGTGCTTTCGAACTGCTAGGTTGGCAGGGGCTGGGACTGAGCAACAGGAGCTCACCCCGATGCAGGGATTCGAACCACTGACCTTCTGATCCGCAAGCCCTAGGCTCAGTGGTTTAACCACAGCGCCACCTGGGTCCCTGTTCTATATCTGGATACAAATTTGACAGGGATGTACCTTGGTGACAGAGCATCTGCTTTGCAGGCAGAAGGTCCCTGGTTCAATCCCCACCACATCTCCAAATAGGGGTGGGAAAAGGTCCTTGCCTGAAACCCTGGAGAGCAACTGCCAGTCCGTGTTGACAACACTGAGCTGGATGGACCCATGGGCCTGACTCCATACAATGCAGCTGAGTGACAATGTCCCTTTTCCGTTGCACCAGCTTCCCCCATCTTTTCCTCTCGCTTACCAGGAGTGGTCAGATCTGAAATCCCGAGGGCTGAGGAAGACTGATGCCTACGTCCTGGTGTACGATATCTACAGCCCAGAAAGCTTCGAGTATGTGAAAATGATCCGTCAGCAGATACAGGAGAACAGGTGAGCGATGGGAGAGAAGGGGGTAGATTTGGCGGGGAGCACAGAATGAGGAAAGCTGCTTTTCCCTCCAGAGTGAGGCTGCAGTCCTCAACCCACCTCTCATATAGATCGGTCTTGGGGAATTCAGTGGGATTTACTTCCGAGTAACCACTCATCTGGTGGTGCAACATGACTACTCGGAAGGCCTACTATTGAACTCAGCGTGTGTTTTATTCCCAGGTAAATGGGGTTAGGATGGCAGCCTGAAAGAAGCCCAGTCCCACTTTCAAATATCCAGTGAAACACAGCTATTTGCATGGGGAGAAATAAGCCCAGCTAACACGGCCACTTTGGACTACAATTCCCATCATCCCTGCGCAGCATGGCCACATAATAATAATAATAATAATAATAATAATAATAATAATAATAATAATAATAATTTATTTATACCCCACCCATCTGGCTGGGTTTCCCCAGCCACTCTGGACGGCTTCCAACAGCAAAATAAAACACAGTAATCTATTAAACATTAAAAGCCTCCCTGAACAGGGCTGCCTTCAGATGTCTTCTTAAAGTCTGGTAGTTGTTTTCCTCTTTGACATCTGTTGGGAGGGCGTTCCACAGGGCGGGCGCCACCACCGAGAAGGCCCTCTGCCTAGTTCCCTGCAACTTGGCTTCTCGCAACGAGGGAACCGCCAGAAGGCCCTCGGTGCTGGACCTCAGTGTCCGGGCAGAATGATGGAGGAGGAGACGTTCCTTCAGGTATACTGGACCGAGGCCGTTTAGGGCTTTAAAGGTCAGCACCAACACTTTGAATTGTGCTCGGAAACGTACTGGGAGCCAGTGTAGATCCTTTAGGACCAGTGTTATATGGTCTCGGCGGCCGCTCCCAGTCACCAGTCTAGCTGCCGCATTCTGGATTAGTTGTAGTTTCCGAGTCACCTTCAAAGGTAGCCCCACGTAGAGCGCATTGCAGTAGTCCAAGCGGGAGATAACTAGAGCATGCACCACTCTGGCTAGACAGTCTGCAGGCAGGTAGGGTCTCAGCCTGCGTACCAGATGGAGCTGGTAGACAGCTGCCCTGGACACAGAATTGACCTGCGCCTCCATCAACCCCACCCGGCAGGGCCATTTTGGACTGCCACTTGGCTGGGACAGAGGGGAGTTATGGCCCAAAATTTCTGGAGGGCCCGAGGCTGGGAAGAACCTGGAGGCTTGGGGTCTGTGCATGGCTCTGACCTTCTTTTTCTACTCTATGAACTTGGGATTCCTCTTCCTCTCCTAGGGCGAGCAGCACGGGCGAAGCCCCCATCATTGTGGTGGGGAACAAGCGAGATCTGCAGCGCCAACGCTTCTCCCCCCGCCGGGCCCTCTCGCTGCTGGTCAAGAAGAGCTGGAAGTGCGGCTACATGGAGTGCTCGGCCAAGTTCAACTGGCACATCGTCCTCCTCTTCAAGGAGCTCCTCTGCAGCGTCTTGGCCCGAGGCTGCAGGAACAACCACTCTGCCATGCGCCTCCAGGGGGCGCTGCACAGAAACAGGTGCAGCCTGATGTGAGGAGACCCTGCCGGCCACAAGGGGGCGTGCTCACAGAACAATGGAATTGTAGAGTCGGGAGGGTCGTCTAGACCAACCCCCTGCAATGTGGTGCCCCCCCGCCCAACACCTTTCCAAGAGGTTCGGACATTGGAGCAGTAGTGGGAATCTGAGGGCCACATCTCGGCCACCAGGGCCGTGTTTGCCCTTGAAATCCCCTGGGGGGTTCTGCTTGGTGTGATGAGCACCTTGGAGGGGTGTGTGGGAGTGGAGTTTTGGGGTGCCATCGAGTGGGCAACAGCCGTGCCACGAGCCAAAATCCAGGTAGCCCAGTTTTCTGTCATGGATGGTGGGTGCCTGTGGCTGAGAATCCCCTCTGCCATTTTGATTCCCCCACAATGCCATTGGCTTGGGAAGGCTGCCACCTCTAAAGGACACGATGGGAAATTTTAGATAGCAGGTGGATCCCCAGACTCGGTCACTGCAGGCAGGTAGCCAGTTGTGGGGAGGAGGGAGTCAGGGAATCACTGACTCAGGAGTGAGCCCAGCAGAGGATGGGGCCTCTGATCTGGAGCCGGCCTTGACCCAGCTGGCAGCTGAAGGCTTCAAGGCTGTAGGTCCCAGTATAGCATCCAGAAATAACTAGCGGGCAGTCTTCACGTAAAATGCACAGGCCAGACCCTCTATTTTCCAAGGGAAGGGTTGTGGCTCTGGAGCAAACCACCTGCCCCATGTTCCATCCCTGGCAGGATCTCCCTGCCTGAAACCCTGGAGAGACACTGCCAGTCAGTGTCGACAACACTGAGCTAGGTGGACCACTTGGTTGACTAAGCATAAGGCAGTTTCCTAATTAATTCACCACCACCCTTTCGAAGAACAGTAAGGACTAGAATCTTTATTTTTAGGGGGGAAGCAAGAGCAAGAGTTGTAGAGCATCTGCTTCCCCTAGGGATGTCCCCAACCTGCAAGCTCGGGAAAGCCACTGCCGGTCAGTGTGGACAACATTCAGGCAACTGGCCAAGTCCTGTAAGCCTACCGGTCAATTCTCCGGCTTGGGGCTCTTGCACAGAGGGGCCCAGTTGCATGCCCACTTTCAGCACGAGAGAAGCAGCCGTGTGGATTGTCAGCATCTCAGGCCTGAACTCAGCTAGCTGGGTGACTGTTTCTGGCTTCACAGATGAGATCCAGTCCTTTGTGTGGTCCCACGTGACGCTCCAGAGGCATCTGTTGGGCCATAGCTCAGTGGTAGAGCATCTGCTTTGCATGCAGAAGGCCCCGGCTTCAATCCCCGGCTTCTCCAGGTATGGCTGGGAAAGAGAGAGACAAACCCTGCCTGAAACCCTGGAGAGCTGCTGCCAGCCAGGGTGGGCATTACTGGGCTAGGGGCCCACGGTTTGATTTGCTGCAAGGAAATAAGCGCCCTCTTTCCCTGTATGAAATCTCTGCATGCAAAACGCTTGAGGGAGCTGCTTGCTCCTCGGAAGCCTCAGACATCCTGCGGTTTCAAGAGGCTTCGATGAGGTCTGTGAAAACACACACACACACACACACACACACACGAGACTGGGAGGGTCCTCCTTTCTAAGACCAGGGAACCAGTTTCGCAATGTCTGCCTGCCTTCTCAGGAATTCATCACGAGGTGACCCGTCCACAACCGCCCACCCGCCAATAGCACAATCGCCAGCGCCACGTCCATTCATAACGGACAGTGCTGCTTTTGCACTCAGCTGTGATCAATGTGGACTAGTGTGTTGCAAAAACAAAACAGGAGTCGAGGGCAAGTGGGAGGAGAAAAGGTCTCGTTCATTAAAAGCCACAATTCTCCCCTTCACCCCATCAAACTTTTGTTGGCTGGGATCGAGTGTTTGGCTTGCTTTTGATTATTTTCCCCAGAAATGCGTTGCAGGTTGGGGGGGGTCTCAAGAGTTTTAGGGACCCCTTGCCCCCTTCTCCGCAGCTGCCACCATCACCTCTGGGTCAGAGGCTACAGCACACGAGGGTCTCCTACACCAGACTCCTTTTCTTTTCCAAGACACTGATCATCTGTTTAACATAGCCTCCAAGAAAGGGCTCCCCATTCCAGCGGTGCAATACTGGACCATCTATAAAGCACCCTCAACCAGGTCCCTTGTTATGTCGTGCTTGCAAATTGTGATGGCAGGGGTTTTTGCCGGGGGGGGGGGGGCGGGCGGGGGCGGCAGCAGGTGATAACGTCCTCTCAAATGCTCTTGAGCAATGGATCTCAGCCAATGGCGATGCTTGATCTTCCATCCAGAGGTAGTTGTACTCCAAGTCCCATCGGGGCTGGCACCCTTACAGGCGCCACAAAATACCCGTCCTGTATCTGTAAGAAATTGCACCTTGGGAACTCCCTGCCTATTGATTTCAGGCAGGGGCTGTTCGTTGTATTTTTTTCGCCACCTGCTAAAAAAAATGTTCTCCTTTAGACAAGCCTACCCAGCCGTTTAGAAAGCCGACGAGAGTTTTAATCTGCTTTTAGTCTATTGCTCTTTTAACTTTTTGAAAGCCTTAAATTGTTGCTGTCACAGTGGCCGGAGTGGACTACTTCAGAGTAACGACGCTACGCAGCTCTGCATTTTATTCTTTTATTGGTGCTGCGTATTTACAGTGCTCAAGTCATTGCTATTTACACGGAGCGATGTTGTCAGTCGGTTTCAGAACCTCCTAATGGCTTTTGGCGCGTCTTTCTCCAACACAAAAGCTTTGGCAGACCCATCCTCTTGCCCCTCCTCTTCCTGCGTAATTCTGGAGTTGGGGGGATGGGTCTTCCCCCCTTACTTGCCCCTTCCTGTCCCACCTGGGACCCTGGCTCCTCTACCTTGCCTGAGCCTCGGACACGACTTCCTGCTTCCCCACTGGAATCGGAACTCTCCCTGCTTTCCCCTTTGCTCGGGGACGGGCTTGAACTCAGGAGGGGAGGGACTTCGCGATATCCCCTGTCCCTCACATCCACCCCCCTCCCAAGCTCTCCTTCACCCCTCCCCAGGCCCCCCCCATGTGTCGGTGACGACTGGAAGCCTAAAAACTCGGTGCTCTCCGAGCCCGTTGGTGTGAACACCTCCCCCCAGTCCTGCGAGCCCCCCCCTTCCGCCTGGGAGGACGGGAATCCCAAAAAGTCCGTGGCGTCAGAGCTGGTGGGGGTAAAAATGTTTTGCCAATCTGCTCCTTCCTCTGACTGGGTGGATCTTGGCGACACCCATACCTCATCCTCTGGTTCCTCAAACTCCGCTTCCCAGCGCCATGGTGAGCTGTTCTCCCGTGCCTCCTCCTCCTCCCCCTCCCTTTCCATGTGCCAGGGCTTGGGTCTGTGGGGAAAGAGGGCGTGAAATTCTTCCACCAAGAATTCCTCCTGTATCTGAGTGGCGGGAACCCATTCATTCTGGGACGGTGGAGCATCCTCCCATGCCATGAGGTACTCCAGGCCCCCCACCCCCCACCTTGAATCCAGGATGGCCGTGGCCTCATTGAGTTGCTCCCTGCTTTCCCTCTCCCCCCCTCCCTCGGGGGTTTGTTCGCTGTCTCTGAGCCTGCTGCTTTCCCTGTACGGCGACAGCAGCGATCTATGAAACACTGGATGCACCCTCATGTCCTCTGGCAGTGCCAGCCTGTATGCCACCGGGTTGACCTGTTGCGTGACCGTGAAGGGGCCCAGCCATTTGGGTGCCAGCTTTTTGCACCTCCCTCTGGTGGGAAGGCCCTCCGAGGACAACCACACCTTGTCCCCCACCCTGATGACCTCCCCTTGTCGCCTGTGGCGATCTGCCCCCTTTTTGTACGCTTCCTTGGCCCTCTCCAAGTGTTCTCTGAGCTGCTGGTGCACCGTCTCCAGTTCCTCTGCCCAATCCTCAGCCTGTGGGCCCTCCTCCTCCTCCTCCCTCTCCCTCTCTGGGAAAGATCTGAGGTCGCGCCCGTAATTGGCTTTAAAGGGCGACACCCCTGTGGAGACGTGCACTGCATTGTTGTAGGCAAATTCTGCTAGTGGCAAGCGATCCACCCAGTCCGTTTGCCGCTGGCTGACGTAGCATCTCAGGTACTGCTGCAGAATGGCGTTGACCCTCTCCGCTTGTCCGTTGGTCTGCGGGTGTCTAGCCGTCGACAAGCTGACCTCCACCTGCAGGAGGTTCATGAGCCGCCGCCAGAACCTGGAAACAAATTGGCGGCCACGATCCGAAATAACCCTTAAAGGTAATCCATGCAGTCTGAAAATGTGATCAACAAACAGTTTGGCTGTCTCTTCTGCCGAGACTGCCCTGGCACACGGTATAAAGTGACACATTTTGGACATGAGGTCCACCACCACCAACACTGCAGTCTTACCCCTGGACGAAGGCAGATCTGTGATGAAGTCCATGGACACCACTTCCCACGGCCTGTGTGGTGTGGCTAAGGGCTCCAGCAACCCTGGTGGCGCTGCTCTGACCACCTTCGCCCGCTGGCAGGTGGTACAGCCCCTTACATAGTCTCGAACATCTTCCCTCACCCCTGGCCACCAGAAGTGTCTCATGACTAGGTGAGTGGTCTTGTCCCTTCCAAAATGCCCCGCTGTAGGGTTGTCGTGCATCTGCTTGAGGACCGTACGTCGAAGCTGGGTGGTGGGTAGGTACAGCGCACCCTTGTAGAAAAGCAGCCCTCTGCGTTCTGCAAAGTCTTTTGCCTGCTCCCTCCCCCCTCTCAGTTCTCTGAAGATGCGGTTGGCAAATTCATCCGCTGCCGTCAGTGCTGTGAGTTCTGCCTCGCTCACCACTGCTGCTCCGCAGGACCATGCCGACGGGGGGAAAATGTGCCTTGGGGCTGGTGGCGCCTCCTCCTCCATGTACTCTGGCTTGCGGGAGAGGGCATCCGCCCTGACATTCTGCTCTCCTGGGATGTAGTGTATGGAGAAGTTGAAGTTCGAGAAGAACTCCGCCCACCGTATCTGCCGCTGGTTGAGCACCCTGGCAGTTCTCCAGAACTCCAGGTTCTTGTGGTCTGTGCACACCTGGATGGGGTGCTTGGCGCCCACCAGGAAGTGTCTCCAGTGCTGGAACGCCGCGTGGATCGCAAGAAGTTCCCGATCAAAAACTGTGTAGTTTCGCTCGGGCTGGGTCAACTTCCTGGAGAAGAAGGCACAGGGTCTCCACTCTCTGTTGGCGTCCAGTTGCAACAAAATGGCGCCCACAGCCTTATCAGAAGCATCTGTTTCAATGCGTAGGGGCGCGTCCTGAACCACGTGGAACAGGTTCTGGTCTGAGGCGAACACCCTCTTGAGGCTTTCGAACGCTGCTTGCGCCTCTGGTGTCCACCTGAACTTCTGCTTGCCTCTCAGGCAGTCAGTGATGGGAGCCGTAACTCGAGAGAAGTTCTTGATGAACTTCCTGTAGAAGTTGGCAAAGCCTAGTAGGCGTTGGGCATCTTTGCGCGTCCTGGGGCTGTGCCAGTCCAGGATGGTCTGCACCTTGTCCTTGTCCATTGCCAGCCCCTTGTCTGACAGCTTGTAGCCCAGGAAGTCCACCTCCTTGGTGTGAAACTTGCACTTCTCCAGCTTCACATACAGGTGGTTCTCCTTCAGGCGCTGTAACACCTCCCTGACGTCCTTCACGTGCTGCACTGGGTCGTTGGAGTAAATAAGGATGTCATCCAGAAAGACCAAGCATTTCCTGAAGAGTAGGGACCCCAGGACGTGGTGCATGAAGGCCTGGAAGCATGCTGAGCCCCCTTGCAACCCGAAGGGCATCACCAGATATTCAAAAGAGCCCAGAGGCGTGAACATCGTGGTTTTCCACTCATCGCCTTCCCGGATCCTGATCAAGTTGTACGCCCCCCTCAGGTCTAGCTTGGTGAAAATCTTGCCTCTGCGTGCCGCTGTCAGGAGATCATCCACTCTGGGCATGGGGAAAGCCACTGGCTCTGTCACCGAATTCAGCCGTCTAAAATCCACCACAAGACGGCGCTGTTGCGTGTCTTTCTTGTCCACCCAGAAGACCGGGCTGCCCCCTGCTGCCTTGCTTTCTCTGATGAACCCCCGCTTGAGGTTCTTGTCGATAAAAGCGCGCAGATCCTCCAGTTCCTGGTCTGACATGGCGTACAGCTTGGCTGGGGGTATAGTTGCCCCAGGCACCAGGTTGATCTGGCAGTCAAAAGGCCTGTGTGGGGGCAGGTGGTCGGACTCCGCTTCACTGAAGACCTCCT
This sequence comes from Zootoca vivipara, assembly GCF_963506605.1. Lineage (NCBI taxonomy): Eukaryota > Metazoa > Chordata > Lepidosauria > Squamata > Lacertidae > Zootoca > Zootoca vivipara. The sequence continues at coordinate 18,792,771 of NC_083292.1, read as the reverse complement.
GCAGGTCCCAGTATGGTTTGGGTATCGCCTCACCCCCTTTGACGTGCATGGTGGCCACCGTGGCTATCGGAGGCCCCTCCCCTGGTTGGTGCTGCATGCAATGTTCCAGGCAAAAGTCCGATCCAAAAGTGATGCATCTCTGATGCCAACTTATGGAGGGGTCGTGGCGCGCCAGCCAGCTCATGCCCAAAACGATTGGGGGGTCTGAGATGGTGGTGACGTTGAATGCCAGTGTCTCTGAGTGCCTTCCAACCGTCATTCTCATGGGGGGGGGTTTGATGAGTGATGGCCCCTCCCAGCAGCTCTCTGCCGTCAATGGTTGCCACGTGCAGAGGAAAATCCAGCTGCAGAAGCTGGATCTGGTGCTCTTCTGCAAAGTTTCTCGAGAAGAAGTTGGCTGAGGCACCACTGTCAATTAGGGCGAGGACCGTCAATGGATAGCCATTTGGGAGCGTGAGCGTCACTTCTAGAACCACTCCTGCTCTGGGAGGGGTGGGCTGGCTCTGCTCCTCTCTGTGCGGGTGGGTGGGCTGGGGCTGTTGTCTGCTGACTGTGCCTGGCTGCCGCCCCTTGTCTCCTGCAGCCAGGCTTTCCCGTTTCCCTGCTGTGGTGCTGCGTCAGTGGGGGAGGGCACAACCGTTCCCGCCTTTCCTTGCCACTCCCTGCGATGTGGGCAGTCTCTGACGAGATGCTGGGGGGAGTTGCAGAGAAAGCAATTCCCACCCCTTCCCTCCTTGCGTCTTGGCGCCGCTGGGGTTTGAAAAGCCCGCGCGCGCGCGCTATCAATCTGCATGGGTTCCTGGTCCTGACTGGCCCCAGGCGTGGCTTGAAAGGGTTGTTGAGGGAGTGGCTTCTCCTGCGACCGTGGGAACCAAGCCCGCTTTGCGCGCGTTGCTTGCTTGTCGCTCCATCTGGATTCCTGCCTCACCCCCACCGCCAGAGCCGCTTTGCTCAGTTGATCCATATTACTGGGCTTTGGACCTCTCGAGAGCTCATCCTTCACCTCCTCATGCAACCCCAAGTAAAACGCCGCTTGCATTGGGGCAGACTCCAGATCCCACCCCAATCTGTGCACCAGCATGGTGAATTTCGCCCAATACGCGCGAACTGTCATATTTCCTTGGCGTAAATTATGAAGTTCCTCCTTAGTCTGGTCCATATGACTATCGGACGAATACATCGTTTTCAAACCTTCTAGAAATAGTTTGACATTCTTCATGCAAGGATTCCTTGTTGCAATTAACGGTCTTAGCCACTCCCTGGCCGCCCCTGTAAGGTGCTCCACAATAAACGCTACTCTGTGCTCATCATCAGGGAACTCATCGTGGTGCAGCTCAAGAGCATACACAATCTCAGTCTCAAAGCCCTGAAACTCCTTCGGGTCTCCATTGAACTTGCTTACTAGGGTCCCGGCTCTCCTTCCTGGCAGCACTTGGACTTGGGGTGCCCCTCCCGCCTTGTTTTTCTCTGCATCCAGCTTGTTTTGGAGGTCTACCGCCACCGCCCTTAAATGCTGCTCTTTTTCCTGGAGCTCTCTCACCTGTTCCGCAAGTTGTAGCCGGTCGTCCTGGACCTTCTTAGTCTCCTCTTTAGCTGCCTTCAATTCTCCCTGCGCCTGCAGCGACAGCTGTTGCAGTTCTAGCTGGGCTTGCTCAGCGATCTGCCGCCACTTCTCCGCCTCTGACACGCTCATCCCGGCAACTCCAAAGTAGCCCAAAAATGATTAGGAGGTTGCTGTCACAGTGGCCGGAGTGGACTACTTCAGAGTAACGACGCTACGCAGCTCTGCATTTTATTCTTTTATTGGTGCTGCGTATTTACAGTGCTCAAGTCATTGCTATTTACACGGAGCGATGTTGTCAGTCGGTTTCAGAACCTCCTAATGGCTTTTGGCGCGTCTTTCTCCAACACAAAAGCTTTGGCAGACCCATCCTCTTGCCCCTCCTCTTCCTGCGTAATTCTGGAGTTGGGGGGATGGGTCTTCCCCCCTTACTTGCCCCTTCCTGTCCCACCTGGGACCCTGGCTCCTCTACCTTGCCTGAGCCTCGGACACGACTTCCTGCTTCCCCACTGGAATCGGAACTCTCCCTGCTTTCCCCTTTGCTCGGGGACGGGCTTGAACTCAGGAGGGGAGGGACTTCGCGATATCCCCTGTCCCTCACAGTTGCCATTAAGTCTGTATTACTATTTTTATCGTTTTTTTGTAAACCACGATCAGGTTTTTTGGGTGGTTGAACAACCAAGCAGTAAATTTTATGAAATTAATCGACTTCGGCGGGCAGTGTGCCCAATGGTTAGGGACAGTTCCACAACATCTGGAGGGCAACATGTTCCCTGGGGGGACACACACCTAGGACTGGTTCACATTGACCCATCTTCACACTTCTGCAATAAAGGCACAGAGTCAGAACACATGATTTTGTCCTCTTTTTTTTTACTTTCTGGGTTCTGAGAGTTCGTGGGTCAGTTCAATTAGCTACATTCGTGGGGTCGAAAGGCGGGCACTATACAGGAGGCAGCGCTCAGGAGGCGAGCGGACACACTCTGTTGTATTTATATAAATATGCATAGATTATTTAAACACACCTACAGTACATTTGGGGGGGCAGGGGGGGAGGTCTGGTTGAGGGGAAAGGAGTCTTAACGGCCCAGGTCCCAGGACGCCGAGAGGGTCCACCTGAAGAGGAATTCATGTGCAAGACTTCAGTGGGACCCTCTCTCTCTCCAAAAGCGTGACTCGTTTAAAAAATAGATAAATCTGCTCAATCGGAAGCTTGCCGTCAAGGCTGTCAAGCTTGCCTAGTGGGGAGCAGCTCCCAGAGTCTCTGTGTGGGGCCTCCCCCATCCTGTGCACATTAAACACCTTCCCACTTTGAGTCACCACTCCCAAGGGTCTATAGCGTCCACTCGGCGGGGAAGGTGCCTTTTTTAAAACACCCCCAAAGGGAAGCTGCCCAAGGGGGTCAGAGCTGAGGCATGGGTTAAATGAGGAGGGAGCAAGAGGTTTAGAGGTCAAAAGTGCTACTCGATTTGGAAGACTGGGGAGGGGGGTGGAAGGCGATCAAAGCCAACTCAAAAGAACTTTACAACGGCCGATGCAAGCGAATATCGGACCATGTCAGAAGCTCCTCGCTGTGTTATCCAGTGTCCAAGGACTTTCCCCTGAAAGCTTCTCTCTCACACACACTCACACACACATACACATAAATTTTCTACGAAGCCATGCCACTCTCCAGCCACAATTGAAAACAAACCCCAATGGAAGAACCACCTTAGAAATCAAAGGCATCTCCACCCACACAATCCTTTCAGAACAGCAGCAATATTGAGGTCACCGAAGGAGCGGTGCCCGAGGGACAAGGAAGGAAGGCTGGGCATCTGAAGCAGCCGGGAAGGAGAGAGGAGGCAACTGGTTGCCCTCTGGCACCCCTCATGCCCAGGCGCCCTCGTCGGCCACCCCAGACTCCGCCGGGCCGTGGGAAGGCTCCACAAGGGAGGCGAAGACGTTGTGGAAGGCTGCCCAGGGTCGGTACTGCTCCGGAGGGCGCTTCGAAGGACTCTCCTTGGGCGAGGCGCCCCCTGCTGGAGACTTGCCAACCCCCGCCGCCTTGTAGCTGAGGGGCGTGGGGATTTTCGAAGGGGTCTTGTCCGGCTGGGAGTCGGTGCGAGGCTTGATCATGGGGCGCAGTTTGAGTTTGTAGATGGAAGGCACACGGTCGGGTTTCTTGAGGGACGACTTGGGGCGCAGCACGACTTCCTCGGAGGGAGCGGGCGCCCCAGGGGACCCCTCGGTGGCCTCGCGGGGCAGAGAGCCCGAGTCCGTACCGGCCACTTCCATGACGCCCCACAGGCTGTCCATCAGAGGCTCGGGAAGTTCCACCCCTTCCTGGACTTCCTGCAGATCGTTCAGGCCAACGTAGCAATTGCTCTCGTCCGAGGAGCTGGACAGAGCCGGCTTCCTCCAGCGTGTGGCTCGCTCCAGAGGCACCGGCAAGTCCCACAGGTCGCAGGTGTCGGCCGAGCCATTGTGGAAGTCGGGGGGCACCATGGTACCCGCTTCAGGAACCCCTGGCCTCTGGGAGGCGGCGTTCCTCTTGGGCTCGTCTTTTGCCTCGCCCGGGAGGCCGTACTTGCTGAAAAAGTTGAGGGACGACGACGACGAGCTGGAGGAGCAGTAGGCCGAGTCGGCGGCTCCTTGATCTGGGGTGGTTTGCAGGAGGCGTGGGCCGTCACAGGCCCGGCCCAGCGGCTCCAGCTGCTCTGGCTCTCCATCCACCACCAGGCCCATCATTTGGGAGTTGGCCAGGAACTCTTCCTCCAGTCGCCGGAACAGATGCTGTTCCTGACTTGGGTCCAGGCGCAGAGGGGTCCGGAAGGTGTGAGCCAGCTCTTCCAGCTCCCGCCCTAAACTGTCTGAGGGCTGCTGCGAGTGCCCGCTCCCGCCAGGCCGGGGCTGCTGCTGCTTCGTGGCCCCACGGCATCCCCCCAAAGCTGGCTGCTTCTGCCTCTGAGTCCCGCAGGCTGAGGGAGGCGGCGTCCGCGGCGGGGGATCTGCCGTTTTCGTGGCGGGGAGAGACCCCCTGCGGTTGGCGAGTGTCGGGCTCCGAGACCCCACCGGGGTCCCTGGCGCCCACCTGGCTGGGCTCCGGGTCCTGGGAGTGCTTCTTCCAGAGCCCCCAGGCCTCTCCTTGGGGTCTTCGGCCCGCGCCCAAGAGTGCTGCCCGTCCTTACCTCGACTGATGACCAGCACGGTGGGCTCCGCGGTGGGCCTCCCCTGGCTTCGTGCCCGTGGGCGAGGGCTCTGCTGCACGGACGGCTTGAGGTGCCCGTTGGTCATCCGGGGGCGGCCGCGTTCTTCCGCCTCAGTCCTCCGGGGCGCCGGAGATGGCCTTGGCAAGCCCACCCGGTCTCGTGACTGGCTGCGGCTGACCGGCTGCCTCTTCGGGCTGGCGTGGGCCTGAGGGCCGGTCCCTTCGCCCAGCCGCCGACCAGGCTCCTTCCTGAGCGCTGGGCCACTGCTGCCGCCATCTTCGTTGTGCCGCCTCCCCAGTGTGCCGCTCTGCGCGGAGGACGCTGAGGAATCACTGTCTCCAGAAAGACGCCGGGCTCTGGGGGGCCTAGAGCGGAGGGGGAAAGGCGATTGTGGTGGTTAGCAGGATTAGCATTTATCCACACAAAAAGATTTCTGAGTTTCTTGCCATAACACCATTCTTTAAAAAGCTGCCATGGCTGCTCATCTACCACCGAGCTAGGTTCAAGTTTCTTGTGCTAATTTACAAAGCCTGAATTCTTATATCCCAGTTCAAGCATTGATGTCATCTGCCAAAGCATCGTGGTTTGTTCCCTGAATTGGTGAGGACTGTTTGACAACAACAACGGTGGTGGTTATTGTTTTATCGGTTTAATTATTTACTTGTGTTTTATCTTATATTTCATTCTGTGAACCACCCTGTGATCTCTTGATGAAGGGCAGTATATAAACTTAATAAATTTAAAAACAAATAGTGTCGTCGGCCCAGTCCTGTGGAACATTCTGCCACTAGAGATTCAGCAGGCAACTTTTAAATGCCTGCTGAAAGCTTTTCTATTCCCCCTGGCCTACGCAGGCGATTAGGAATACATCCGCTTTGATTTTTTTAAAAACAACAACAGCAGCATGCAAACATTTTTATGAATAAATAAGTTAATAAATGTCAGAGCAGCTTACAACAATTATAGATGAAACCACATTTTCAATTTTTTAAAAAAACTTATTAAAAAGTTGAAATTGGAAATCAGGTCATTATTGTGGAAAGGTGTCAAATGGCATCAGGCTTGGGGAAAGGTTGTGGAGGTGGCATCTGCCCCCCAAAAAACCACATCTGCAAGGGTAGGTGGTCGGATTAGATCATTTAGATCATTTGTAATGAATCATAGAATTATACAGTGGGAAGCGATCACAAGGGTCATCTATTCCAACCCACTGCAATGCCCAACACGGGGCTCGAACCCACAACCCTGGGATTAAGAGTCTCATGCTCTACTGACTGAGCTATCCGAGGCCCACTGGCTGGCTGTTTCCCACGACAGTTGTGCAGGTTACGTTTTCCATCATTAAGTGAAGCAGGTGCCTAAGGGAGGAGGATTTCCATTGCAGCCATCCCGAGGAGGCACCTTAAGGCTCTCTGCGCCTTGTGCATCTCTTTAGCTTTTGGATACAGCAATGCTTGCCAAGTTGGATGGCTTGAAAAAACAACTAGGCAAGTTCACAGAGGGGACGGCTCTGTCATGATGGCTATGTTCCCCTTCCACTGTCGGGGGGCAGCAGTGGGGAAAGTGCTGTTGCACCCGGGTCCTACGCGTAAGCTTCCCTTTATCCAGGAGATACTAAAAGCCGTTTCCTGCCTAATGATCTTCTCCCTTCAAAATGGCACAGAGCTGGAGGAGGAAGTCAAACGACCGGCACTCTTGGAAAAGTCTATGGGCTTTCCAAGGCTCAGGTGACTTGGACTGACCTTTCCCAAGCAATCTGCACAAAAGTCTGGTCTGCGCTGCTTTAACAACATCTCTGCACAGGAGATGGTTACCCTGTGCGTGTATTACAAAGATCCTGAGCATTTCCAGGTGGCAGGTGGCAGAGGAACCAACCCCCACGGCAGGTTGCCAGGAACGGATAAGACAAGGAAAAGTCCTTACCACCTGCTTTTTATTCAATATTCACAGAGAGAGGCTTGGGAAGGCGGCCTCTTGGAATAATGGCGTTGCCCCGAGTGAGTCTCCACCCCCTCTCCTCCCACTTCCTCATTCATCATCTCTTATATAGGTGGCGCTGAGGGCCCCTTGCTTCCGAGCCCTTTGCTCTCCTACTTTCAAGGCTTGCCGGGTTCTGAGAGAGGGGCGTGGGTCTGGGATGCTTTCTAAAGACACTGTGTCCTGCAGCTGTTGCCCTCCTGGTTCTTCCTCTTCCTCCTCCTCTCCCATTATTTCCCAACTTTCCCCCTCATCTGCCTCTGAGCTGTGACCTCCCTCAAACCCCTGTTGCGATTCTGAACTGTCTTCTTCTCTGGAAGGGCCTTCTCGGTAGTGGCGCCTGCCCTCCCATCAGATGTCAAGGAAATAAACAACTATCTGACTTTTAGAAGACATCTGAAGACAGCCCTGTTCAGGGAAGTTTATAATGTTTGATGTTTTATTGTGCTTTTACTATTCTGTTGGGAGCTACCCAGAGTGGCAGATGGGCAGGGAATAAACAATAAATTTATTATTATTATTATTATTATTATTATTATTATTATTAGGCTAGGGAGGCAGTCTCCACCATTCCTCCTCTGCCCAGCCCCTGACACTAGGTAAGGCTGGCAAAGACCCCTTGTCTGAAACCCTGCAGAATTACTGCTGGTCTGTGTAGACCAGTTAACTGGACCCAGGGAACAACTTGGGATAAGGCAGCTTCCTCCATCCAGAAAACAACCTACGTTACCTGAGAGTGTTGGACGGCCGCGAGTCACAGGTGTCCCGGTGAACTGGGGGCCCCCTCAGTGGGCTGGCAGAGCTCTGGCCAGACCTTGAGGGCACCCCGTCGTGCTTTGCGGTCAAAGGAGCCCCTGGCACCTGCCGTGGAGGGGTGTGGTCTCCTCCCGGTCCCTTGGCCGGGTGTCCAGGGCGGGCCCCTTTCGTGTGGCTCGGGTCCCCTCCAGCGGAGAGCCGCTTATCCCCACCACGGAGGGGTTCGGAGAGCTTGTGCTGGCTCATGGCTTCAGCCCGGCGCTGGGCGCTGGGGCTGCCCGTCTGAGGGCTGCCTGGAGTCACCGTCTTCTGGGGGGAGAATCCGAGCCCCCGGGTCTGGTTCAGGCGATGGGCTGCAACAGAGAGAGAGAGAGAGAGAGAGAGAGAGAGAGAGAGAGAGAGAGAGAGAGAGAGAGAGGACACCAGAACGAGTGAGGAAAGGGAAGCGAAACAAAAACAGCCTTCCATCCCCAGGATAGACAAGCATCCACAAGCCACATCGCCTGAGACGAGCACTCCCAGACCTGTGGCAAGAGAGAACTCTGCCTCAGAGATTTAATTTACATTGCCGTTTTCAAGCAAGTACAGAAGAGGAAGAGGTCTCTTATTGTTTCCTACCTTCTTCTCACCCTGAACCAATGAGGGAAGACCCTCTCCCAAACTCTCAGTGGACACAGGGTGGGATGACAATAATGGCTGGCTGGTTAGCCAAGCCAATATTTGGTGAACCTTGTTAATGGGGGGGGGGGGAAGAGAGCTTATTTATGGCTGTGTCTCCTAAGTTAGGTTCCCCTGCTCTATAGTAGCAAGCAAGGAACTGTCAGGGATTCTAAAATCATTTTTATTGATTTTTTTTCATATACAGTGGTGCCTCGCTTAACGCATGCCCTGCTTAACCAAATTTCCGCTTAACGAAAGTATTTTTCGAACGGAGGTTGCCTCGCTAGACGAATTCGTTTTATGAAAAATTCATCTAGCGAATCGCGGTTTCCCATAGGAATGCGTTGAAATTCAATTAATGCGTTCCTATGGGCAAAAAAAATTTCAAAAAAAATTTCAATGCATTCCTATGGGATTCGCTACACGAATTTTTCGTTATAAGAAAAGACCCGTGGAACGAATTAAATTCGTCTAGCGAGGCACCACTGTATATATATTTACCACATTAAAACAAATTTAATACAAATCTCTGCCAGGGATTCTTTAGCTGTGATTCCTGCATTGTAGCGGGTTGGACTAGATGACACTTGAGGTCCCTTGCAACTCTACAGTTCTCTGATACTACCCGGCTACCTGGAGAGCGAACTCATGTCTTTTGTTTCTCAAAGCTCACAAACGGCTAACGTCAGCTGTGCACATCCTTGTGGACTAGCAGCTTCTGCAAATTGATCTTCAAAGCTGTCTCACCAGACTCTCCCTAGCCCAACCCCTCATTGCTCCATTCCTTTGTCTCATCTGCAACACAAGCTTTTGCACCAACACTTTTGGGGAGAATCCAGGAATCAGCACGTTTTTACATGAGTAGAATGTGTCCTTTTATGTAAAATGCATCTCTGGGTTATTTGTGGGGCCTGCCTGGTGTTTTTACATGAGTAGAATGTGTGCTTTTATGTAAAATGCATCTCTGGGTTATTTGTGGGGCATAGGAATTCGTTCATTTCCCCCCTCCAAAATATAGTCTGGCCCCCCACAATGTCTGAAGGACAGTGGACCGGCCCCCTGCTGAAAAAGTTTGCTGGCCCCTGTTCTAGCCCATAGTGTCGCAAGGCTCAGCATCCAAGCCAATCAGGAGGCAGAGGAAAAACAACAACAAGCAGGGTAACTCCAGGTCACTGTTTTGTGCAAAGCGCAATGAACCCACGCGGAAGGAAGCTATGATGGCCACCAGCCACAAGGGGGCACTGCGAGAATGCAGCAAATCCCCACCTTCAGAAGTTGAAAGTTCCCAGGCTTGATTATGTAGCCGTTTTTGAGGTTAATACCGTTTCATGCTGAACAACAGGAAGACTCAGAGTCAGCTGCTATGGGGTCAGTTTCCTGGGAAGGAAAACAGAAGGCTCACAGCATGGCTTGCTGAGCCTACAATGCGGGGTTGGGGAGGGGGGCAGGAGAGCAATGTTTGTAAACAATGGCAGCCCGTCCAAGGATCGTGCCAAGGCAGGTTCCCAACCTGGGAAAGATCCAGAAATCTTGGCTTAACATTATGCGCAAGCACATTCCCCAAGATGGCATAAAAAAGCAGCCTGCAGGATAAGGCTGCTGATCGAACTAGTCCAACATCCTTTCCTCACAGCGGCCAAAGGCCCCAAAGAGCCAAGTTAGACTGCCACTGGAACTGGAAGTTCTCTAAGAACATCAGAAGAGCCTTTCTGCTGGATCAGGCCAATGGCCCGTTCAGCCTGTCACCCTCTCCTCACAATGGCCAATCAGAAGCCCAGGGGAGGATCTGGGCACAAGAGCACTCTGTCCCTCCTCCGTGGTCTCCAGGGACTGGTACAGTGGTACCTTGGCTCTCAAACGCTGAAAACCCGGAAGTGTTCCGGTTTTCGAACGTTTTCCGGAAGCCGAATATCGGATGCGGTTGTTGGCTATTGTTTCCGGGGCACCTGCACCAATTAGAAGCTGCACCTTGGTTTTCGAACGTTTCAGAAGTTAAATGGACTTCCGGAACAGATTAAGTTTGGTGCTTTTGTTCTTGCTATTTATTTTGTGCTTTTGTTTTTGAGGCTTTTCCAGTTTTTGTTTTTGTGACTGTGTGGAACCCGGTTCAGCTACTGATTGATTGTGTGACTGCAGAAATGGATAAAAGTTCCACCCCACCTCACCCATCCAAACAATGACTATCATCAGTGCAGGTAAGAAAAAAAATGTTAATTTTAATTTTTATCATCTACAATACTGTCTTATTTCTTTTATAGTACAGTGCACTGATTATTGCTTTCATTTTATGGAACAATGGTCTCGATAGATAGAATAATAATAATAATAATAATAATAATAATAATAATATATTATTTATACCCCACCCATGTGGCTGGGTTTCCCCAGCCACTCTGGGCGGCTTCCAACAGAAATATTAAAATACACTAATTTCTTAAAGATTAAAAGCTTCCCTAAACAGGGCTGCCTTCAGAAAGTCTGGTATTCCACAGGGCGGGTGCCACTACCGAGAAGGCCCTCTGCCTCGTTCCCTGTAACTTGGCTTCTCGCAGCGAGGGAACTGCCAGAAGGCCCTCAGCCCTGGACCTCAGTGTCTGGGCAGAACAATGGAGGTGGAGACGCTCCTTCAGGTATACTGGACCGCGGCCATTTAGGGCTTTAAAGGTCAGCACCAACACTTTGAATTGTGCTCAGAAACGTACTGGGAGCCAATGCAGGTCTTTCAATTCATATTAAATTGCTGTTTTAGGGGTTGTTTTTGAAAGTCTGGAATGGATTAATCCGTTTTGCATTACAGTGGAACCTCGGTTTATGAACACCTTGGTTTACGAATTTTCGGTTTACGAACGCCGCAGACCCATCTGGAACGGATTAATTCACTTTCCATTACTTTCAATGGGAAAGTTTATGAACAGACTTCCAGAACCAATTGTGTTCATAAACCGAGGTACCACTGTACTTTCTATGGGAAAGCGCGCCTTGGTTTTGGAACGCTTTGGTTTCGGAACTGACTTCCGGAACGGATTAAGTTTGAGAACCAAGGTACCACTGTATTCAGAAGCATCCCTGCCTTGGATAAATCTGCTGGGTGTTGCATGATGTGTACACACACACACATACACATACACACACACACTGAAAGTGCGCAGCTTTCAAGAATCCCAGGAAGTGCGGCTTGTTAAGTGCGTGGGGAACTGCAGCTCTGTGGGGGCAGATGGCAGCTCCCAGGGTTCTTTGGGAGGAAGCTGTGTGCTTCAACTACAGGCTGAGTGTGCAGCCGAAGTCCTCCATACTCACAGAAAGAGGCGCAGCGGCATGGATCGTGCTTGTCCAGGTAGTGTTCCAGGGTGTCCCAGCCCCCGCCGACCCGCACCATCACGTGGTTCCTCAGCACCTGTGTGGGCAATGCAAAAAAAACCCACATCAGGTGAGCAGGTTTTTCCCGGCGGGATCAATAGGGCGGGTCCTCACTTGGAAAGGCAAGAGAAGAGAATTTCTGGGTGGGGTGCAACAGGTGCAATTGCATTTTAGATCAGTGGTTCCCAATTAGCTAATTACTGAGCGGCCATCTGTTTTTCAAAAGCCAAGGCATGGAACCCCCTACTTTTGAAAAAATTGATACCTCTGCAAAGCAATTTTTTGAACAAAATGTGGGGGAAGCCCCTAATAAGCAAAGGATTTTAGGTATACAGTAATACTTTGGTTGTCGAACGGAATCCGTTGTGGAAGTCCGTTCGACTTCCGAAAATGTTCAACAACCAAGGCGTGGCTTCCGATTGGCTGCAGGAACCACGTCGTATGTTCAGCTTCCAAAGAATGTTCGCAAACAGGAACACTCACTTCCGGGTTTGCGGCGTTTGGGAGCCAAAACGGACGAGAACCAAGGTGATCGGGATCCAAGGTACGACTGCACTAAAAAACAGACTAGGGCTGAGCGATATCTGGTTTCCAACATGGGATATTCAGATATATCACAATGTCTGGAATTGGAGATCGGGCGCGGGGATGAGGCAGCTGCAGAGATCCGGGGGGTGGAGGGAGGAGAGGAAGCAGAGTCATGTCCATAGAACGGTCAGGGGAGGCAGCTCAGATCGGCGGTGCCTTGAAATCGGCTGCCCTGCTTATATTGCTGTCTATTGCCAGGTCAAAAACGTTACCGCGGTGTGATTTCAAAACCCATTTTGGCCAACGTATTGAAAAATCAGGGTGAGCTAAAACGGACCATAAATTTTGTGATATTGCCATGCAAAAATGACAAAAAAATTAATTGGGAGGGGGAGAGAAGGGGTGGGGCAGTGGACCCCCTGAGTCCATTCCGCAGACCCCTAATTGCGAAACGCTGTTTTAGATTATTGCTCTTAAATGTCTAAAAGCTCGTCAAGGACCGGCTCTCCCATATAAAACAGCCCAGACCTTGTGGTGCCCAACAGTGGCACGCTACCCAAAGTGAGCTGCTGGAACAGGGGAGGGAGGGAGACATGTGAACAGGTGTGTTCAGGGGTGTTTTCCAGGGAGATGGGCCTGGTGCCAGTCTTGAGGTCCCAGGCTAAGACCGTTTCCTTCAATCAGGTCTTTGGCATTCCACAAGCAGAGGTTGGATGGCCATCTGTCAAGGATGCTTTAGCTGAGATTCCTGCATTGCAGGGGGGGGGGGTTGGACCAGATGAGTCTCGGAGAAGCTTCCAATTCTATTATTCAATTGCCCCCTATGGGGGTGCTTGTCTTGTAACAGGTCAGGTAACACTCTGCCCTTATACATCATTGGATGAGCATCTAAGGGATTCTGCCTTGCTCATTGTATTACATTTTCCTCATTGTACCTTTGACGCTTTTTCTTTGTATAAAGCTACCGATAGATGCAATCAATGACAATAGCAATAATTATCTGATGTCACCGAGTCTAGAGCAGTGGTCCCCAAACTTTTTTTGGGGGGGAGGGGAGGCCACCCCCCCTTTGGTTCCATAAACTCATCCCCTACCCTACGAAAAGCATTATTCAGGATAGTGGTTTGTACATCCCACTAAGGAAGATAATAACACAATAAAATTTGAAACAGTAACAATTAATTGCACGTTTTATTCAAAATCCAATTAAAACTATGTGGTTTAAATAATTTAACAAATTTGACGGGCTTGATCCAGGGCTTTTCAAAGTCTGATAATCATTGGATTATTGTAATTGAAAACTAATTAAAAATTGTTATCAAAGTCTGGTAGTCATTTACACCTTCAGTGCCCCCCCTCCTGCTGCCCCCTTGCCTCTTAGTACCCTGAGAAGGAATCCCATCGCCCTCTAGGCCAGGCCAGGCATAGGCAAACTCCGGCCCTCCAGATGTTTGGGACTACAATTCCCATCATCCCTGACCACTTGTCCTGTTAGCTAGGGATGATGGGAATTGTAGTCCCAAACATCTGGCAGGCCGGAGTCTGCCTAGGCCTGCTCTAGGCGGTGGTACCCCCCAGTTTGTGAACCACTGGTTTAGAGTGCAGCAGAAATATTATTCTTTTTTTGTGGTGGGGGAGGGAGGGGATAGGAAAGCTAGGAAGGGAGGGAAAGAGATGTATTTGTAGAAGATCTTACTCGAACAAAGATCAGGGCGTTGGAGTCTCCCACTTTATATTTACCCTCTGAGACTTTGACCATGGGAAATTGGGATGGGCAGGTGCAATGGCCCAGGATCTCTCTTACCTAAGGGGGAGGGGGAAAGAGGGGGTGGAGAGAAAAGAAAAGAAAGGTCATTGATTAGCAAACAATCCATCACAAACAATCCAACACACTGCTCCTTTGCAGCCCACAACAAAATAAAGTTGATACAAGTCCCTGCCCCTGTGCGAAGCCTAAAAGGTGAAGGTAAAGGGACCCCTGACCATTAGGTCCAGTCGTGACCCACTCTGGGGTTGCGGCGCTCATCTCGCATTATTGGCCGAGGGAGCCGGCGTACAGCTTTCGGGTCATGTGGCCAGCATGACAAAGCCGCTTCTGGCGAACCAGAGCAGCACACGGAAACGCCGTTTACCTTCCCGCCGGAGCGGTACCTATTTATCTACTTGCACTTTGACGTGCTTTCGAACTGCTAGGTTGGCAGGAGCTGGGACCGAGCAACAGGAGCTCACCCCGTCGCAGGGATTCGAACCGCCGACCTTCTGATTGGCAAGCCCTAGGCTCTGTGGTTTAACCCACAGCGGCACCCACAGAAGCCTACCTCGCAGGATTGCAGTGAGGGTCAAACGGGGGCAGTCTCCTTTTTCAGTTGCGATTCCTGCATTGCAGGGGGGGTTGGATAAGGTGGCCCTTGGGGACCCTAATAAACCAGCCCCTAGCCAGCACATCTATGGCCCTGAAGGAACCAGGGAGAATAACTCCTCCGCCCTCCACCGATGCTTGCAGACTGTCAATGAGAGTGATCTAGCCACAGACTGAAAGTTGGGGGATGTTTGGGCCTCCAGCCTTGGCAACCCGTTCAAAACAAGGAAGGGGCCCACCCTGTCTGTAGCCGGCGGAGGTGATGCAGGAGGCCAAAAGCTGCTCCCAGATGCAGTGATTTACACCCTCCCGGCTCAGGGAGGCACATCGAAAACAGCAAGGCAAATGCAGTAAACCCAGGCACAGGCTTCTCCAACCTGTGCCTTCCAGATATGTTGAACTGCAACTCCCACCAGCCCTCCAGGCAGGCCTAGGAAAGAGCTGCTGCCGGTCAGTGTTGACAATACTGAGCTAGATGGACCGATGACCTGATCTGGTGCAAGACAAATAAAAAAATTCCTTCAGTAGCACCTTAAAGACCAACTAAGTTTATATTTTGGTCAGACACTTCTGTTTCTAGTGTATCTGAAGAAGTGTGCATGCACACGAAAGCTCATACCAAAATATAAACTTAGTTGGTCTTTAAGGTGCTACTGAAGGAATTTTTTTATTTTGCTTCGACTCAGACCAACACGGCTACCTACCTGTAACTGGTACAAGACAGCCTCTCCTGTTCCTATGGATCAGGTCTCTTACTAGAGTGGCCCCAAGGCTGAGGGATGCCCCTTCCCCTCCTTTCTAGGGGCCGCAAGACACTCCCCCTTAATCAAGGGGGAAGAACCATTTTCTGCATGAGGGCCACATTGCCTTCTGAGAAAGCTTCTGGGGGCCACATGCCAATAGGCAAAAGTGGGTGGAGCAATGGATATTTATTTGACCTCTGTGCAAAGAGGCTATGTTCCTACGCACTCCTCTGTATCCAGAAAAAACAAGAGGCACTGTCAGACTCCTTGGGCACATTCCAGCTAGGCAAAAACTTTGGAGGGGGGTACGAAGTAGGCTGAGGAGTGGGGTGTGCTCCTGAGGGCCAGACAGAAGTCTGAAGGGTTGCTTTCAGAGGAGATCCGTTGAAATCAATGGGTCTAACTTAGTCATGCCTATTAGTTGTGATGGGTCTACACTGAGCTAACACTGAATGCAGTGCGTATTTATTTCGGGCAGGGTTAGAGTGACCGGCTTCAAAGCTGCCACAATGACCATTCACAGTGTTTTATCCTAGTCTTATCTTCTGGGGTTTATCCACCTTCAGCGATGAATAATCTGTTTTTCTGAGCCACTGTGATCCCTGGGGAAAGTGAGTTAATGACTCTGAAAAGAGGTAAATAAATGGCTTTATAAAAAGCGGCAGATACAGAAGAGTATGAGTTTTTATTTCCCCTCAATGGAACAAAATTTAATGCGTGGAATTTTACAAGCCTGTATAGAATAGCTCTCTTGCTGGAAGGGGGTGGGGGGGTGGGAGCGGAAAAGTGGGTTTTTCCTGCACTAGGAAAAAACAGCAGAAATGACTGCAACTTTTCCACATTTGGTTGGGGCTCCTGAAAGCAAGGACAGAGACCTCTGACACAACATCTGTTAGCAGTTTTATTTGAGAGCAGAGCTGTTTAAGCTGAAGAGCCGTAGCTCGGCAACAGAGCACCTGCTTTGCATGCAGAAGGTCCCAGGTTCAGTAGTCCCCAGCATTTTCCAAGTAAGGCTGGGACAAGACCCCCCCCCCGAACCCCTAGGAAGCCACTGCCTGCCAGTGTAGAGAAAGCTGAGCGAGATGGACCAGTAGCCTGGCTCTGTATAGCGCAAGGTCATAGATTTGCTTTGCATGCAAAATGGCTCAGGTACAATCCTAGGCATCTCAAAATAGGACTGGAGAACATCTCATATCTGAAATGCTGGAAAGCTGCTGCCAGTCAGTGAAGGGAATACTGAGCTGGGTATGGTACGAGTCAGTTTCCAGCCCTCCTGTGTGTTAGGGAAGTGCCAAAACTCAGTAGTATGCACACATAAGTTCCTAGGTTCAATCCTTGGCATCTCCAGGCAGGGCTGGGAGAGCGAGAGAGAGACCCTGCCTGAAACCCTGGAGAGCTGCTGCCAGTCAGTGTTGACAATAGTGAGCTAGATGGGCCACTGCCATGACTCACAACATCAGGCAAATGGCAGGTGTGTAGTCCCACCCACCCAGCAGAGCTGGCCCACGGAGAGATAAAGATCTGACTCTCTGGGCCTAGAACAGGCACCCCCAAACTGCGGCCCTCCAGATGTTTTGGCCTACAACTCCACTGATCCCTAGCTAAGAGGACCAGTGGTCAGGGATGATGGGAATTGTAGTCCAAAACATCTGGAGGGCCGAAGTTTGGGGGTGCCTGGCCTAGAAGATTCCCTGCCTCTGGTTTTGCAGACAACGTTGAGTTCGATAAGACTTATGGCCTTTCTTGGGATGAGTCAGCTTCCTGCTCTCCTACGTGTTAAAGGGAAACAAGCTTGCAGAAGGTCCCAGGTTCAATCCCTGGTGTCTGCAGGTAGGGCTGGGAAGGAAACTCTGGAGAGCCGCTGCCAGTCAATTCTTCAACCCCGGGTCCCCAGGTGTCATCGGACTTCGGATGCCACAATCCCTGTACATTGGCTAAGCTCGCCAGGGATGGTGGGAGTTGTAGCCCGACAACATGTGAGCAGTGTTCAAAATTCCCCGGGCTCGTTTTGCTACTGGCGCAAGACCAATGGTGACTGCGTGGAGATTTCCGGGCGCCAAAGGTTGGCGACCCCAGTGGAAAAACCTCTGCCTTACTCCATAATGAATACCTTTTTCCATTTCCACCGTGCGTATTTCTCCTTCTTGAATGATGGAACAAGCAATATAGTTGAGATCATACCATCACAGAATTGTAGCATTGGGACAAGCATCTAGGACAGGCATCATATTTCTACAAGCAGAGAGGTGGCGCTGGGTTTAGAACTGCTCTCTGCCACATGCTAGATTTCTACAAGCGGGGAGGCGGTGTCAGGCTTTTCGCAATTCCGACATGGGGCCTCCCCACTCCAGGAGTTCTGAAGTGGTACAGTCCCAAAGAGGCTTGCTTGCCTGTTTTATTCAAAAGCCCCTTCAGATGCCACCTTGCGCAGCAAAACTCTCCCACGGCAGCTTGCAAAATGTAAATATATAGCAGGATAACTTTGCTTGTGTGTCATTCCTCGCCTCACACACACATGCACACACCACTGACAGACACTCCGGGGTGTTTGAGTTGTGAGTGCCCTTTGAATGCAGATCAAACTCTGCTCCAGTCTATGGTGACCACCTGCCGTGTTGGGTTATCCAAAATGCAACGCCTAGGAGATGTAAGAAAGAAGAGGGTTCCTTTTACCTCATGTGGTGGACATGTCCACTGGTAAGTGACTTCTGGGATAAGATTTATAATGAACTCAAGAAAGTGTTGAAAAACACATTTGTTAAGAAACCAGAAGCATTTCTAGTGGGCATTGTCGGTAAGGAGATCCCTAAGAAAAATGTATCTTTTTTTATGTATGCCACGACAGCAGCAAGAATTCTACTAGCCAAGAACTGGAAATCCCATGTAAAACAGTGGACGAATGGCAGATGAAGATGATGGAGTTTATGGAACTGGCTGATATGACCGGAAGAATCCGCAATCGGGGGGAAGAAGCGACAGAAGAAGAATGGAAAGATTTTAAGCTATATTTTTTTAAAAAAATATGCAAAAGTAATATATTAAGACAGAATTAGGCTAAAAAGAAACTGTGGAATGTATGAATATGTTAAATGGAAAGGAGTAAAATAAGTCTAGAAAAGGTGAAGAAAATGGTTTAGAAATTGCTAAAAATTTAATTTGCCAAAGAACCGCAGTGGACGGGAATCCCGAGGGGATATATAATGTGAAGGAAAAAGGGGATATATAATGTGAAGGAAAAAGGAATAAGTAATTTGAATGTGTGCGTCTATTTTCTCTCTTTATTGTAGTGTTATTGTAGTGTTTTCTTTTTGTGTTATTTATTGTTCTGAAAAAATCTAATAAAAATTATTATTAAAAAAAAAATGCAACACCTGACCCTGACACCAGCTTCCCATCTGTCTCCTTAAAAATCAAGTTTCTAGTCTTAAAAATCAAGTTTCTAGTCTTAAGTCTGCCCTGGGCAATGCCTGCCGAAATCTCAAGAAGCCAGGGAGGTGGCGGGGGGGGGGGGGGACAGGGACTCCTCCCTCTAATGACCGAAACCGGAATCCATTGAGCCAAATGGTAAACGTCATAGAATAAGTTGTGCAAATGAGAACATTGATTCATTTTCTTTTATTAACTTTGTGTAAATGTGTTTAAGGTGCATAAATCATGCAGTGGGGGAGCAGGATGTCCCTGGATTTGCATGACTGCCATGGCCTGAATGCATATTTCTCTCTTTTTTTTAAGTTCGTGCACACACAGGTCTCCTATCCCTCTCTCGACGCCTGCTGCAAATGTTTTATTTTGACAGACGGGTGACTCGCCCAAAGCCACGTCGCAGGTTTTGTGCAGAAGGCAAAGACTCCAGCCCAGCATCCCACATCCAAAAGTTCTGCCGCACTACGCCAGCTTCAAGCCTCAGCACTTCTAGATGGACACCGTTTCCCATCCACCCCCCTGCCAAGCCAGAGAGTCACACACACACCCCATTAAAAAATTCTGAATGTGCATGTCGCTCCATGTCGCTTCCAAGCAGATGAAGACACATTAATTCCTCCTGCAGCCGATCCGTTATGAAATGTTTTTTGGAGAGCAGCAGATGCTGAGAATTGGAGCACGGGTGGGGTGGGGGGTGGGGTGTTACTATTTACAGTATATAGCCCCATTGACAGAAACATCTTCAGCAGCACAGGAGAAATTAACCTCCAAAATCCCTCGTCACGCTCCGGGGTCTAATCTGCCAAGGCTTCTCCCAAACGGGCTGGAGATGAGGCAGCAAGCCGGCTGCAATTCTTTTGCAGCCGGCTCAAGAGATCTTTGTGGCACATGCGGGCTTCCAGAACACATGTGGACGGCCATCGCCACAGCAACCAGATCTCAACAGCTGTTGGGACCATGCCAGTCAAAAAGCTGGAGACAAAAGTTGTGGGGGTCGGGGATGGAAGAGTAAGCGAAACTGGTATTTTTAGTTAGTTAGCAAACGGGCGCTTCTGCTCTCGACATCTCCCATCTGGAGTGCAAGCGAGGAAGAGCTGGGAACACTTAAGACAGAGAGCAGATCGTCCGCCCCCACCACCCAGGCCGACTTCTGCACCCCAAAACCCTCCAAGCCGCAATTGTTTCCAGATTTGCCGGGGAAACAGAGAGGTTTGGAAGAGGCAAGGCAGGACTCCACCCTCTGCTGTGCACAGCCAGGAAGTTGCCGGTGGCAAACCTGCTACAGTCTCTTGGGTTTAAGGCCTGGCCACCCAGGAATCACCACCCCAGAGATATCTAGGTGGGGAGCAAGCAGTCTTGTGCTTCCACTGGGTCTCAGAAGACTCTGAAAGTCCTGCTTGCACCCATCATACACCTGGGATCGGCGCAGGAGCCTGCCTTGCAAGCTATTCCTTTTCATTTTGGGGAGCTTGCTGCCCAACTGCCGTTTTCTGCGCTCCCTCTCTCTTAACAAACACGCCTGAGCCTAGGGCTTGCTGATCAGAAGGTCGGCGGTTTGAATCCCTGTGACAGGGTGAGCTCCCGTTGCTTGGTCCCAGCTCCTGCCAACCTAGCAGTTCGAAAGCACGTCAAAGTGCAAGTAGATAAATAGGTACCTCTCCAGCGGGAAGATAAACGGCATTTCCGTGTGCTGCTCTGGTTTGCCAGAAGCGGCTTTGTCATGCTGGCCACATGACCTGGAAGCTATACGCCGGCTCCCTCGGCCAATAATGCGAGATGAGTGCGCAACCCCAGAGTCGGTCACGACTGGACCTAATGGTCAGGGGTCCCTTTACCTTTACCTAATAAATGTATGGAAAACTGAATAAATAAAATGTTCTCGTTTGCACCACTCATTCTGCAACGTTTCCCCTTTTGCTTATGCGATTCCGGTTTCGGTCATCAGAGGCAGAAGGGAGGAAGGAATAGGGATTTTATTCCACCCCCTCTTCCTGGCTTCTGAGATGTAAGTGCGATGAACACACAAACAAAAACCAAGTAACAGCAATGTGTAGAGATGGGTCGGGACCAATATGGGTTACCTGGATGCAGAATGTTAATGGGATTTTCAAGAAAACAGAGGAGGCTCGGCCCTGATCAGACTCCTCTCCCTGTCGCCTGACACACCCTGCAAATAGATTAGCATCTTTTTGTACGCCTGTCTAGTCATGCCCTGGCGTAACGTAATCAGCTGCCCATAAAACACAGCCGTCCGGCCGCCCACCCATGACTTCCCTGTTTTGCTTTCCTCAGGCAGATGCCAAGAGGTGACTATATTTGGGAAACCTCAAGAGATCTGGGGCAAAGATTAGCTCATCACATTTTACGCAGCAGCCATTCAAGAACCCAGGGTACATATTCTCTCTCTCTCTCTCTCTCTCTCTCTCTCTCATAACATAATTAAACATACACACACCCAATGCACAAATCAAAGTAACCCAGATATGGGAGAGTTCAACAGCCTTACTGCCGATTCAGCCACCTTCAGAGACCCAGCGAGGTTCAAACCTCTTCTTCCCTATGTCAATACTGTCATATATATAGCATTGTGGGTTACAGTCAATGTAGTGAACCATTTGTAGCTCAATCGGTAATGCATGAGACTCTTCATCTCAGGGTCCTGGGTTCGAGGATTGCCTTGGGCAAAAAGATTCCTGCATTGCAGAGGGCTGCATTCGATAACCCTCGTGGTCCCTATGCTATGATTTAGGGTTTTCTCTCTGGCAGCCCCAAAAGTGAGGAACTCCCTCCCCACAGAGCATCTTCATTGTAGGGGTTTAGCCATATACCTCTTGATCCAGGCTTTCTGACAATTAATGTATTTTTGTTTTGCTTTGTGCCTTTTTGTACTGTTTATAAAGCGTTATACTGTTCTGTTCCATTTGGAACTATTTTACTCATCTGTCCTGGAAGTGCAATCGCGGGGATCATTCTGTGTGCAGCCCTAAGGATTAACAGAGTTAGTGTGAAGGTCAGCTAGCCAAGAGGGGGCCAAGTGGGAGCGTTGCTTAGCAACCAGGCTGGGCAGCATGATGCCTGCTGAGATGGTGCATGTTCTGATTGGCTATGCAGTTGTGAGGGAGTTTCCCCTCTGTACGCTTGCTTGAAAAACCTCCTTCTGCGTGCAGGGCCTGAGAGAAAAGACAAAACTCCTCATCAAATTATACGCTGCTTTGTTCAGTTTTCTTCAGGAAAGTGTGTATAAGGGTTTCTTTCTGCTTTGGACTCCACCTGCATCATCACTGAAGCGGCTTTGCTAACAGTTGTATCCCTGTAATGGCTTTGTCTGCTTTTTATAACTGTATATTCTATTGCAGGCATCCCCAAACTGCGGCCCTCCAGATGTATTGGCCTACAACCCTCATGGTCCCTAGCTAACAGGACCAGTGGTCAGGGATGATGGGAATTGTAGTCCAAAACATCTGGAGGGCCAAAGTTTGGGGGTGCCTGTTCTATTGCCATAACCCACCTTAGGATCTTATGGGCAAGTAAGAAACCTTCTAAATAAACAGCCTAAACTGCTAAGAGGAACCTCCATATGCAGCTGCAGTATATACTGCTACATAACAGATGTCTTGGTGGGAAGGAAGATTGCTTGCAGCCACCTGACTCCTGGTCTCTATAGGAAATGGGAAGAAGGCGGAATAGATGGGCCTCTGTTTAGACTAATAATACAATTATTCTGCTCTTAGAAACCAACAGCAATTACGGAGGAAATAGTGGAAGAGAGTCAAAACCACAGCGGAGATCACAGGAGGTGGGTGGTTTGAGCATACGGCGTTTGTTCTGACTGGGAGAGCAGAAATGGGACGAGATGATGTTGAAACAAAACTATGATAATGGAACCAGTTCATTCATTCCCCCCCAACTGTATTTATTTCTAGCTGTAGTTAGAGTAACAAGGCAAGCTCATACGGTGTGTGCATGTTTGTTTATGTGTGGGCCAAGTTACCCTTGCAGCGAGTTTATTATCATCTGTGAAAAGCTGGACAGTCCAAGATTGTTGGCAGGTTATGTCCACCGAGGCTTCTTGCCTCGGGGCTGGTAGCTTCAAAAGAGAAAGGAAAGCAAGAGGGAGTCTGTTCTCAACGGCCCCCTCCTCCTCCTCCTCCTCAACTCGGACAATGATGTCCATAAAAGCCGAGGGCTGGGCATGGAGCCTGGACATTACGAAGCAGAAAAAAATGCTCCCTGGGACCTCTGAGGAGAGATGGGGGGTTGGGTACTTCAACCAACCTACCAACATACCAGCACCCATCTCTCTCTGGGCAGAGAATAGAGTGAGGGAGAGCGCCAAAATCTGGACCTGTGCTTTTTCTTAAGTGCATAAGAAGCAGTGTTAGATCTATAAGCTAGGCGCCAAATGGCTCAAACAGGGTTGCAGTTCCCCAAAAGGAATGTCTGGTTGCCATTTTTGGGGTACAATGGTTCTCAAGTCTTATTTTTCAAATGATGGACTGGCTGTGATTGATTCCCTGTTAAACATCTGGCTAGTTCAGATGACAACCTTGAGCCTTGGTTAAGAGCAGGCATCCCCAAACTGCGGCCCTCCAGATGTTTTGGCCTACAACTCCCATGATCCCTAGCTAAGAGGACCAGTGGTCAGGGATGGTGGGAACTGTAGTCCAAAACATCTGGAGGGCTGAAGTTTGGGGATGCCTGGTTAAGAGCTTTCGAGAACTTAAAGAAGAAAAGTCGCTTGACCCCAGGGACAGTCTGCATATACCTATTGGCCTATCCAGACCTATTGGCCTATCCAGGGTGACTGTTCCTCCTCAGGCAGCTCAGAAAAAGCCATTTGGTCCCAAGAATGAATTCCAATTCTGCAGATAAAATATAACTGATAGAATTCTACAGGGTGGGGTCTGAGTGTGTGCAAACAGTCCAGAGCCAACGATCCCCAGATGGTGATGTCAAGGGCCATCCTAGGCCCAGGCATCTTTACTTGGTCACAAGTGGCTAATTTCGAACACTGATAAGAAGAGCTTGCCTGTCCACCATCCAGTTCCCAGAGTGGCCAACCAGGTGCCCCCAAGGGAAGCCTGGCAGCAGGACCTGGCAGCTAGCAGCAATTCTCCCTACCTGCAATTCCCAAGCAGCTAGTATTCAGAGGCATAAAGCTACAGCTGCTAAGTAGCCACCAATTGCCTGGTCCTCTGCAAATGTGTTCACAGCCCTTTTGAAGTTGGTGGCCAACACTACCTTGCTGTGCAAGCAAACTCCATAGTTTTCAGTATAAAGGTAAAGGTAAAGGTACCCCTGACCGTTAGGTCCAGTCGCGGATGACTCTGGGGTTGCGCGCTCATCTCACTCTATAGGCCAAGGGAGCCAGCGTTGGTCCGCAGACAGCTTCCGGGTCATGTGGCCAGCATGATTAAGCCGCTTCTGGCGAACCAGAACAGTGCACGGAAATGCCGTTTACCTTCCCGCCGGAGCGGTACCTATTCATCTACTTGCACTTTGACGTGCTTTTAAACTGCTAGGTTGGCAGGAGCAGGGACCGAGCAATGGGAGCTCGCCCCTTCGCGGGGATTCGAACCGCCAACCTTCCTATTGGCAAGCCCTAGGCTCTGTGGTTTAGACCAGACATCCCCAAACTTCGGCCCTCCAGATGTTTTGGACTACAACTCCCATCTTCCCCGACTACTGGTCCTGTTAGCTAGGGATCATGGGAGTTGTAGGCCAAAACATCTGGAGGGCCGCAGTTTGGGGATACCTGGTTTAGACCCACCTTATTTCTGAGACACTTAGTTTTTTGAAACTGTTGTTTAACATCTGTGACCTCCCCACCCGTATTACTGGACTCCCAACTTCTATCAGCAGAAGCCAGCCTGGCCACTGATTAAGGAGGATGGGAGTCAAAGCCCAGCAGCATCTAGGAACACAATAGGCTGCCTTATACCAAGTCAGACCTAGCTCAGTATTGCCTACACTGACTGGCAGCAGCTCTCCAAGACTTAGAATCATAGAGTTGGAAGGGACCACGAGGGTCATCTAGTACAATCCCCTGCAATGCAGGAATCTTTTGCCCAACATGGGGCTTGAGAACACGACCCCGAGATTAAGAGTCTCATGCTCTACCAACTGAGCTACCCCATGGTTAAAATGGTGTTTTGATGGCTGTAACCCACTTAGGGTGAAGGGTGAGCAATAAGTAAATAAATATGTACTGTGCGAGAACAGGATGCTGGACTAGATGGGCCACTGGCCTGATCCAACACAGCTCTTCTTTTCGTCTGCCCCAAATTTTCCAACATTCAGCTTCATCTGATAGCCCCGAGTTCAGTGTACTGGAAGAAGCAAAGATCACCAGTGTTGAAGCAATGATTCTTCAACTTTGTTGGACTGGTCATGTTGTGCGGATGCCTGAAGATCGTCTTCCAAAGCAACTACTTTATTCCGAACTTAAAAATGGAAAGCGTAATGCTGGTGGTCAACAAAAGAGGTTTAAAGACTGTCTCAAGGCAAATATGTAGTATAAACACCGACAACTGGGAAACACTGGCCTGCAAGCGCTCCAGTTGGAGAATAAGCCTTTACCAAAGGTGCCATGGGCTTTGAAGAAACTCGATCTCAGGACACAAGGGAGAAACGTGCTAAGAGGAAGGCACACTTGGCAAATCCACACCGTGATCAACTCCCGCCTGGAAACCAATGTCCCCACTGTAGAAGGACGTGTGGATCCAGAATTGGGCTCCACAGTCACTTACGGACCCATTGTTAAAATCGTGTTTATGGAAGACAATCTTACTCAGCTACAAGTAATCGCCAAAGAAGAAGAAGAAGAAGAAGAAGAAGAAGAAGAAGAAGAAGAAGAAGAAGAAGAAGAAGAAGAAGAAGAAGAAGAAGGGGGTAGGGGAACCCTCTCCCTGTTTTGCAGAGCACTGGCTATAACAGGGAACCCAGTTTACGTCTCCAAGCCCAGAATTTGCACTCGTTTCTTTTGGGACTGTCTTGGCCCAGTGAGTCAATAGCCCTTTGTATGGAGCTGTGTCATCTCCGAGACCACACAGCCCAAGGAAGGGATGCCCGGCCTGTAAAAAAGCCAGCCGTTTGCCCTCCTACTGCAAAACCCAGTGCAAAATCTGCCCTGGCACCCAACAGTAGTGCCATTGAAGAGGCAGCAGCTGTGGCAACCGGCTCTGCCCGCCCCCTGCCTGCCCCCCCCCCAACCAGGCACGCTACGAAGAGGTCTCCCTCCCTGCCATCAGTGGACTTAACAAGGAATCGGGCCAGGAAGGAGTTTTAAATTAAAAAGGGCTTTGAGATTATAGAGTCAGGAGAGGTCAGTCTCTCAGCTCCTCCCCCCCACCCCCTCCTGAAAGGCTCTTATCACAGGGAGTAATCCAGATGCAAATCAGGATCTCCAGATAATGAAAAGGGGGTAAAAACAACAACCGCAACCACAGGTTGGGCCTCCCTTGGGGTCACCTGCTTGCTGCCTCCCTTACTTATCTCTACTAGCTGGTAGGTAATGTCAGGCAATGCGACAGAAAGCAGCAAACTTGCTCTGGGGAGCAGCTGGCCCATCAGAACAAGCATTGCCTTCTTTCCCCTTGAATAGGGAAATTTGAATAGCCCTCTATACTAGGCTGTGGCCCAGAGACAGAGCATCTGCCTTGCATGTCGAAGGTCCCAGGTTCAATTCCTCAATCGGCACCTCCAGGTAAGAGCTGGGAGAGAACCATGCTGGGTAGCTACTGGGTAGTTCAGTTGGTAAATC
Organism: Zootoca vivipara; assembly: GCF_963506605.1. Lineage (NCBI taxonomy): Eukaryota > Metazoa > Chordata > Lepidosauria > Squamata > Lacertidae > Zootoca > Zootoca vivipara. Next base: position 18,766,454 of record NC_083292.1, on the reverse strand, counting down.
ATGAGACTCTTAATCTCAGGGTTGTGGGTTCAAGCCCCACGTTGGGCAAAAGATTTTCCTGCATTGCAGGGGGTTGGACTAGAAGACCCTCGTGGTCCCTTCCAACTATGATACTAAGTCCTGGAGAGCTGCTGCCAGTCAGTGTCAGCAATACTGAGCTTATTATGTTCCTAGATGCTGCAGGGCTCTGACTGCCATCCTCCTTAGTCATTGGCCAGGGTGGCTTCTGCTGATAGAAGTTGGGAATCCAGTAATACGGGTGGGGAGGTCACAGATGTTTAACTGCCTGGGGGTTCTGCAAAAGTCAGTCAAAACCAATGAACTTATTGCTTTGTTTTGTTGCACAAAGGTAAGAGTCTCTCTGGCCATGTGCAAAGTGCTGGCTCATTTCCCACAGGACTCTCGTCCACTGTAAGAACAGCATGCTGGATTAGAAGGGCCGCTGGCCCTGACGCAGCAGATTTTCTAAGGTTCTTGCATATCCTTTATTTTAGCTTCCGCATGCCGAGGCCGCAGAGTGAATTGCAATACAAATCCATCCTTGTCTTCTTTCAGCAAAGCCCGTCTAGAACAGACAAATCTGCGTTGGTGACTCCTGACTCACATCCATTCAGCCCACGGCCTCCGCACCATAGCTGGAGGCAGCTCATAAAAGCTGTCAGCTTGCAGGTGTGAATGCCCAGCACATGAGCTGTAAGCTATTTTTGAAACTTCAAAGGAAAGCAGAGTGTGGGGGGCTTTGGCCATAGCTTTGTCGGGGCAAATCTGCCATTTTTAGGGTTGCCATGCAGACGGAATTTCCCTGACATAGCTGGAATATGGCAGCTGGTAACAGTGTCTAGGCGGAAATCGCTGAGATGTCTGGGAAAATTTGGAGAATCTCCCTAAAAACAGCTCAACAACTTTGGCCAAAAAAAAAAAAACCTCAACAGATTTTTGTGTCCAGATTTTCACTTTTTGAAATTTGGCAACCCTACTAGACCTTGAGCCACAAAGGTGCTTGATTTTACAGGGGTCTTGCAAAGGAGCAGAAAAGTGGGGGGGAGCGCAGGCCAGGGCATCAAATGTACCCCTCCAGACCCCTAGGGACTCTCTCCAAACCACCCCCTTCACCACTCCTGCTTGGCACCCTCCTTTGAATGTTTTTGCATGGGCAGAATGTGTCCTCGAACTCAGAGAATGCCTCTTGCTTGCTTGGATGCAGGGGGCGGGGCAGGCAAGTAAATTAGTTTCTGTTGCTCCACCCACTTTTGTTTATGGTCCCACCCGCCACTGGCATGTGACCCCACCCCCACCCCACCCCCCAAAAGACTGCCAACAAGGTGAAGGGGGAAATCCACGGAAAAGTGCGGAAAAACAGTCACTTGACACAAGATTGTAAAACCTCTCCTCAAACAAATCAGAACAAAGTCTTGCTGAGCACCGGACGTCATATAGCTTCCTTGCAAACTCTGTGCAAACAAATCAGGTTCAAATTAATGAGTTGTTTGGAAATAAGTCAAGGCTGCAACCACAGGCCCCGAGAACCTGTTTGCCGCAGCAACCGCACATTCTGCTCCTGCATCGAACTGCATATGAGGTCGACTCCAACGAAGTTTGGCTCAGGGCAGACCGACTGAAATTAACGAAGCTGTTGAAATTAACAAGCACCGCTCCGTCACGTCCATTTCGCCGGGAATGCTCTGGGGCACAGCTGCCAAGTTACCCCTTTTTTAAGGGAAATTCCATTATGCTGAATAGGCTTCCTCGCGAGAAAAGGGAAAACTTGGCAGCTATGCTCTGGGGTAGGAACCAACCCTGGATACAACCCAAAGTTTGTAAGTTCCTTGGGGCAGAGGCTTCCACTCTGAAAGCCGCCATGAGGACTGATTCTGAAAAACAGTCAACATACATAACAAAAAGGAAACCGGGGACTGATATAGGAGTCAACAACATGCAAGGAATCCTGCTGAGATGAAAATAAAAAAGCTAACAGAGGCTCCGTCTTCAGTATATACACTTCAAAGCAGCATCGTATAACTTTATACAATCATGGCTTCCCCCAGAGAATTCTGGGAGCTGTGATTTGTTTAGGGCGCTGAGAGTGGATAGGAGAGACCCCTATTCCCCTCAGATGAGTGGAGGGCAGGTCTATTGATGACTCTCAACCATTATCAGATTAAAGGGCACAGGGAAGGGCTGCTTCCCAGAGGCACCTAGACAGCCACTGTCAGAAGCAGGAGACTGGGCTAGGTAAACCTTGATCTGTTCCAGCAATTGTCCTTCATTTCCTTTAAGTTTGGCCCCATCTGCATGCCATGCATCCACACCACTTTAAACAGTCATGGCTTCCCCCAGAGAATTCTGGGAGCTGTAGTTTATCAAGGGCGCTGAGAGTTGTGAGGGGGCTCCTATTCCCCTCCCAGAGATACAATTCCCAGAGTTCCCTGGGAGGAACGATTGATTGTTAAGCCACTCTAGGAATCGCAGCTCCGTGAACAGAGGTTTCTTTACAACTCTCAGCACCCTCAACAAACTACACTTCCCAGGATACCTTGGGGACGGGAGGGGGGGAGCCATGGCTCCTTAAAGTGGTGTGACACTGCTATAAAATGTATAGATGGGACCATAGTTTCTGCCTGCGAAGTCTTGGCAAGGAGAGAGCGACTGGCTCTTTGGCTGGAGAGCCTCGATTGTGGCAGGCGTCCATTGTGAAGAGAGAACAGAGGCCCCAGTGATCTGCTAAGTGGGGAAGGCCCTGCAGTCTCTCGTGTTCTCTCTGTCCTCTTCAGCCGTCCTGTCCCGCCCCCCACAGCATGCTGGCCACAAGATCCTTTGCCTTCCTCTTGCCAAAGATTTAATAAACAAAATGCCACCATCACAGCGGCTGGATGCTGCTCAGACATTCCCATCTCTCGCCTAACACAGGCCAGACTCTTATTCCCGCCAAATATTTAGGACTACAAATCCCAGCCAGCATGGGCAGGGAGTTTGAGATGATGGGAGTTGTAGTCCAGCGAGGCACACTGGCCAGGGTAGCACCCTGGGGAGGTCACCTCAGCACTGCAGATGCAGCGGTTTGCCTTCACCCCTGGAGGCGCACTCCATTGTCTCTCCAGAGAGACGGATGCCAAGAACTATGAGGGCTAGGTGTCCCAGCTGTGGCTCAGAGGAAGGCAGGCAGGAGCCTGCGAGCATGCCAGCCTACAGCAGAGAGACCAGGCATGTCAGGGGTTAAATAACACGAGGTGGAATGTTACAGTGGTGCCTCGCTAGACGAAATTAATTCGTTCCATGGGTCTTTTCTTATAGTGAAAAATTCATCTAGCGAATCCCATAGGAATGCACTGAATTTTTTCAACTTTTTTTTTTTGCCCATAGGAACGCATTAATTGAATTTCAATGCATGATTCGCTAGACTAATTTTTCATAAAACGCATTTGTCTAGCGAGGCAAGCTCCGCTCCAAAAATCCTTTCGTTAAGCGGAAATTTCGTTAAGCAGGGCATTCGTTAAGCGAGGCACCACTGTACTACTGTAACTCCTGCCAGCTGCAGTACATCATCCTACCAGCTGCAGTGGTGGTGCTGTAGAGTCAACAGCTTTCTTCCCCTTGCAGACAACCCTGGTTCTGCAGAGAGAAAAATGCTGGTTCTTGACCAGGCATCCCCAAACTTCGGCCCTCCAGATGTTTTGGACTATAATTCCCATCTTCCCCAACCACTGGTCCTGTTAGCTAGGGATCATGGGAGTTGTAGGCCAAAACATCTGGAGGGCCACAGTTTGGGGATGCCTGTTCTTGACCATCCTGACTTCCCTTAAGGCCCTACTACCTGAATCGAACATCATCATGTTAATGATGAGATTAGCAAACACGACTTATATTAAATACCAGGAGGAAGCAATTTTACTATCAACACTGCTGAGCAAGCACTCCCTGGGCGCCAAAGGGAAGCTTTAGCCCCAATGCTAATTGTTGGTGGGGAGCTATTTCATGGAGATTGCAGATTGGGAGGGAAAACTTGCAACTCCCTTCCCCGTGCCAGAATTCCTGATAACCGCTCCTCCTCCTCCTCCTGCCTCTAGGCACCTGGTGTTTACTTTTAAAAACCACATAATCTAATTGCTAATCATGTCATTATAAAGTCAAATGCACGGAGGCCCTAAGCCTCTCCAGTTGAGGAAGGAGGTGATTTGGCAGGGGAGAAGATGTCTATATGCAGATCCAGAGATACAGCAGCAGAAAACTTTGCCCAAAGGAAAACCGCAGATATTTGAAGTCCAGCTGTGTATTTTTCCAACTGGCATCCAGGGTGAGAGGCGGTGAGGTGTAGTGGTTAGAGGGTTGGACAAAGAGCTGGCAGATCAGGGTTCAAATCCCCACTCGGGCATGAAGCTCACTGGATGACCCTGGGCCATTCATAGAAACATAGGATTGTAGAGTTGAAAGGGACCCTCTCTGAGGATCATCTAGTTCAGGGGTAGGCAACCTACGGCCCGTGGGCCAGATGCGGCCCAATTGCCTTCTCAATCCGGCCCGCGGACGGTTCAGGAATCAGTGTGTTTTTACATGAGTAGAATGTGTCCTTTTATTTAAAATGCATCTCTGGGTTATTTGTAGGGCATGTCTGGTGTTTCTACATGAGTAGAATGTGTGCTCTTATTTAAAATGCATCTCTGGGCTATTTGTGGGGCATAGGAATTTGTTCAATTTTCCCCCCAAAAAATATAGTCCGGCCCACCACATGGTCTGAGAGACGGTGGACCGGCCCACGGCTGAAAAAGGTTGCTGACCCCTGATCTAGTTCCTGCAAAGCACGAATATGCAACTGTTCCCAACAGGAACCGAACCTGCAACCTTGGTGTTACCTGCACCACACTCTAATCCAGGCACCCCCCAAACTTGGCACTCCAGATGTTTTGGGACTACATTTCCCATCATCCCTAGCTAACAATACCAGTGGTCAGGGATGATGGGAATTGTAGTCCCAAAACATCTGGAGGGCCGAGTTTGGGGGTGCCTGCTCTAACCAACTGAGCTATCCAGCAGGGGCAGCAACTTAATAATATTAATAATAATATCATGATGTTACATTGACGGTCCACAGCGGCGCTTCTGAGGCCTGGCAGGGCCTCCGACGCGATCTCTGAGGCCTCATGGAGCCTAGCAGGGCCTCCGACGTCTCCTCAGTGGTTGCACTGGGCCTCTGGCACAACTTTTGGTAGAAACTGGAAGTTTCATCGGAGTCTGCACTGTGGGTGCTGAGCACACACACACCCAAAAATTGTGAATGCCCGGACCTCCAGTAGTTGGTGCCTATGTTATCCAGTCACACTCGGCCTAGCCTACCTCACAGGGTTGTGGAGGGTAGAGGACTACATATGCCACCTTGAGCTCCTTAGAGGAAAGGTGGAATGTAACTGTAATAAATAAAATAAAAAAATTCCTTCAGTAGCACCTTAAAGACCAACTAAGTTTTTATTTTGGTATGAGCTTTCGTGTGCATGCACACTCCGTCAGATATCACACGAAAGCTCATACCAAAATAAAAACTTAGTTGGTCTTTAAGGTGCTACTGAAGGAATTTTTTATTTTGTTTCGACTCAGACCAACACGGCTACCTACCTGTAATAAATAAATTCTGCCTTCAGAAAACACAGCTGAGAAATGGAAGAATGAGTTTGCCTCAACCCAAGAGGGATGTTGGCCCATCAACTTGGCTCTTTCCGCCAAATAGCAGGGTGCAAACAAAGCACTATCTTCTCTAACTTCCCAGTTGCAGAGTAAACAGGACACGGAACAAAACCTACACACACACACACACACACACACACACCAGAGCACCAGTTTGGAGTCCATTATTCAGTGTTTTTCTAGTCAAAGGGAGCCTGTCGGGTTGGAGTCATCAGTATGCAAGCGGCAACTCGCCCCAAGAGTCTCCCCCTTAGACCAACAAGAGAGTCCTCCCCATTCATGGAATTTTTTGGAGGCTTCCCTGCCTTTGCAAAGTGGGCGGCTCACACCTTGCAGCAAGCAGACATTGCTGCAAGTTTCCACTTGAGGAGCCGCAAAAACAAGGACACTGCGTCTAAGAATAAAGTCAGCAATTTATCCAAAGGCATTCATTTCAGGCTGCTGGGAGGGGGAAAGGGGGGAAAAGAGAGAAAGTGCAAAGCTTCTCTATTGAATCCTAACCCCACCAGAAAATTATAGCCTGGATCATCCATGGCTCCTGTAATGTTATAAATGAGAGACCTGGTCACAGAATGAGAGACCTGGACAGAACCGCAAGCACGGCCAATTCCAAAGTATTTTCTGCTCAAAAGACAGCTACGCAGCACACAGCAGATGCTTTGCGGTGGTGCAAAGCAGGACAGCCAATGGAAGCTTCCTCAGGTCACTGGCAGCTCCCGTGTGCAGGCAGGGTTGGCCCTGATTCAAATATTAATCCACTGATCATCCGTTTGATCCAAGAAAGAGTCACACGTCTGCCACGGATGCTTTTTTTTCTCTCTTCAACATTCCCCTCCGCCCTGCACGCCTTTCAGTTACTAGAATCAAAGACGAGAGGGAAGAGAAGCAGGAGCCGTGCATGGTTGTGTATGCAAAGGAATGGAAAACACAACCTGCTGGATAGAACCTCCAGAGTCAGGGCAGTCTACCACTGGGGCCAGGCGCTGTAGGCAAACCAGAGGCTGAGAGGCATCACTTATTGGCCACGTTCACCCCATCCACAATACCACTTTAAAAAGGCATGGTTCCCCACCCAATAATCCTTGGAGCTGAAGTTTGTTAAGAGTACTGTTAGGAGACCCCCCCATGCCCCTCACAGAACTACAGTTCCCAGGGCGGTTTCACAGTCAACCCCTCTTGATAGGGAACTCTGAGAATTGTGGTGTAATGGTTAAAGAGTGTTGGACTATGACCTGGGAGACCAGGGTTCGAATCCCCACTCGGCCCTGAAGCTCACTGCGTGACCTTGGGCCAGTCACCATCTCTTTGCCTAACCTACCTCACAGAGTTGTTGTGACGATGAAATTGCACCATCGTTTGATCCTTGGAAGATAAAGGTGGTATATAACTGTTGCAGCACTAAACTCCTGACAGTGCTCTGCATCCCTTGACAAAACTACAGCTCCCAGAATTCCTTGGGGGTGGGGAAGCCATGACGGCTCAAAGTGTCTCATGTTCCTTTAAACAGATGGTGTGACTGTGGTCTGAGTCAACCGGCTGACCCATCATCTTTTGAGCACCTAGTGGAGCCTCGTGTCTCCAGATCCTGTTACAATATGCAGAACACCCCAGGCTTTGACGTCATGCCAGTGTTATTCCTCCCTCTCATTTTGTTTAGCATCTTAGCCTGATTAAGGGTTCCGGAGAACTTCTAAGACATGCTCACTATTTTGTGACATTTGAGCGGCTCCTAATAAAGGCATTGGGCCTACAGCAGAGCTTGGGATTTTATTCCCACCCACCCAATGGACCACTATGGTGAGAACTGGTTTTTTGTCATCCCAACCATAAACACCGGTAAGAACATAAAGGAGTCTGCTGGATGAGGCCTATGGCCCATCTAGTCCAGCATCCTGTTCTCACAGAGGCCGGGCACGGGGAGGGCACCAATAAGCAGGATTCAGGGACGAGAGCCCTCTCCTGAGGTTTGCAGCAACTGGTATTCGGAAGCATTGCTGCCTCCAATCGTGGAAGCAGAGTGCAGCCATCATGGCTCATTGGCTTGTCAAGTTGGTGGCAATCAATGCCTCCTGTGGCAGAGAGTTCCGTAGTTCAACAGTCCCGAATCTTCCAACGTTCAGCTTCGTGTATTGGTTCCGGTGACAGGAGAGAGGGAGAAAATTGCTTTCCCCTCTCCACTTTCTCCATGCCATGCATGATTTTACGAAGTTCTATCTTGTTGCCTCCTACTTGCCTTTTTCTCTGAGCTAAAAAGTTCCAAATGTTGCAACCTTTCCTTGTTGTGAGGGAGTAGCTCCACCCCCTTGATCATTTGGGCTGCTTTTTCTGAATCTTTCCCACTTCTACAATATCCTTTTTGAGGTGAGGCAACCAGAATTGTAACAGTTTTTTGGTGGGGAGGACAAGCTTCTCTGCAAAATAACTTGCCCGCCCCTATTGATCTCACCTGGCATTGCACAGTGAGTTGATTCGTGGGCAGTATCCGGGGTGCACACAGTTGGTCCCTGTCAAAAATCAGAGAGGGAAGGAGATGTTCTTGGGCAGGCATCCCCAAACTGCGGCCCTCCAGATGTTTTGGCCTACAACTCCCATGATCCCTAGCTAACAGGACCAGTGGTCAGGGAAGATGGGAACTGTAGTCCAAAACATCTGGAGGGCCGAAGTTTGGGGATGCCTGTTCTTGGGAGTCCAGCTCCTATCAGCCCAAGCAGCATGGCTATTGGATAAGGATGATGGAGTTCCATAAATTATGGAGGGCCGCCTTGGAAATAAACCCTCCTCAGCCAGGGGAGCATTCCAGGGGATTCTGAGTAAAGGGCCTTCTGCCATCTACTGACAAGCCCTTGTAGGCTTTCTGACTTTCCTGAACTCTCTCGTTCGTTCAAGGAGCGCTGCCTCGATAGAGCATCGTCTGTGCTCCCAATGTGTCCTCCTTTGAGACGCAGAGTCATAATATTTGTCCACCTCAGAAATAACCCAGCAGCAAAATGAATGGCACTGTTATTCCCAAGGTTATGTGCCAAACTATTAGCGAAGTTCTAGTTACAGGTAGGTAGCCGTGTTGGTCTGAGTCGAAGCAAAATAAAAAAATTCCTTCAGTAGCACCTTATTAGCGAAGTGTTTTCCTGCGGAAATGTTTAGGGAGGCTGTTTATTAAAAAGCCTAAGTGTCAACAGTAACAAAACACAGCTTCAGGGCCGTTTTAAGCGTATCTGGCACCCTGGTGCAGGCACAGCCACGCGGCGCCCCCCTGGCGGTCCGGCGCCCTGGCGCATTGCGCCACCCAGCCTTGCCTTAGAGCCGGCCCTGCACAGCTTCACTGTTAAGGCACATAGTATTTCACACTTTCAAAGCAGAAACTATCCTTCAGATCCAAAGTCAACAAAGCAGGATGAACTCACCAAACCATTTTTTTAAAAAATGTTTTTGGTCAATTAATTGTACACTGCAGTGTTTAGAACTCGGCCAGTTTTCAAAGTGGTGAGGACGATGGCTCTCACCTTCCAGAATGCTTCCAGGGTTGGCGAGTCCCTTTAATGATCCCGGCTCAAGAAACATTAAGAGGTCTCAGAGTTAACAGCATGAGAGTGAATCAGAGCAATTCACCTGGCAGCAACCCGCCAATTGTTTCTATAGGAGGCTAGCGAATGTGCCTCACTGCACAGATACCGTGACGGATTGTTTCAGCAGGTGAAAAGCCAATTTAACATGGAAGTGCAGCGGTCTACAGATACTGGCTTGCCTGAGCAGCCAGACATTATTGTGGTCCTTGCTAACCCTTCTCCAGGTCCTCTGCACTTATATCATAGGATTTGTGGAAGCGGGGGGGGGGGGAGGGATTCCCTGCAGCCACGCAGATCCCACAAATCTCTCGCGGGGGGTTTCTACCCGTTTCAGAGCTCAGCGTAACGCAGAGATCTTCTCACCAAATCCGTGAGCCTGGGAGAAAAAACTCACGTCACGCTGAATTTTGGAGTAGAAGCCAGTTATTTTCATGCACCAAAGCTCAGCGTGCCATAAGATCTCTTTGCCCAGGTTTTCTGCAGTTTGCAACAGCCCAGGGAAGGGGGATCTCTGTGTTGCCGAGGATTCTGCTGAGCAGATCTGCAGAGGCTCAGAGAAGCATATTTTGCAGAATGGGCAAAGAGCAAAATTGGTCTCCAACAGTCATTCCATCAGGCCACAGGAGCTAGGACTGCAGAGCCTCTAGTCTTTCACTCCCCCCAGGAACTTTTCCTCAGACTGGGGGTCACATTCCCTTCTGGGAAGCCTTCCAGGGGCCACATGCCAGTGGTGGGTGTGACCAGAGACAAGGGTAGGCGGAGCAATGAATGTGGGCTACATTACGTTGTTCACAAGCTCACACACCCCTCTGTGCCTCTCCATCCAGGCAAACAAGAGACATGATGGGTTTTTGAGGGCACATTCCAGGCAGGTAAAGACACACCTGGGGCATGAAGCAGGGTCATGAAAGGGTGCGCCCTGGGGAGGATTTCGGGGGCCAGGTAGACAGGACTGTTTCCTGGGCCTGAGGTTGTCCGCATCTCCTTTAAGAAAAAAAAATGTTTGTGTACTTACATATAGTTTTGCTTCAGTGGATCTATCTATTCAAAATTTTCAGTATATTTATATACTGTAATCTTTTTGGAATGTTGAATTTTTAAAATTATCTGCAAGATGTGTGTGTGCACATGTGTATGCGTGTATTTACTTGAAATTTTATGACAACTGTATTGATGAACTCAAACACTATGCAGTTGTACCTTGGTTTTTGAACAGCTTGGTTTCCGAACGTTTTGGCTCCTGAACGATGCAAACCCGGAAGTGACTGTTCTGGTTTGCAAACTATTTTTGGAAGCCAAACGTCCGACGGGGCTTCCGAGGCTTCCGATTGAGTGCAGGAAGCTCCTCAGCCAGTCAGAAGCCGAGCTTTGGTTTCCGAACGTTTTGGAAGTCGAACGGACTTCCGGAACAGATTCCGTTTGACTTCTAAGGTATGACTGTATTTGTAAATAAACAGTAAAATACAGAGAGGCAGGAGTCTCTTGCGGGATCGTCTTTCCACATATATGTCCACTAAACCTCTTCGATCTGCGGAACTAGTGCTGTGCCAAGTGCCAAGCAATACCTGTTCCACACAGGTAGGAAATTGTTCTTTTAATGTGGCAGCACTTTGGAACTCCTTGCCTATTGAAATCAGGCAGGCATGTTCACTGTAGTATTACTTTTTTGGTGCCCACTCAAAACGTTTAGGCAAGCCTATTCAAGGCACATCAACGTTGACATGTTTTTAATCTCTTTATACTAATATTTTATCTTAAATTGTTTTTAATTGATACTTTTAATATTTCCTGCAAACTGCCTAGAAGTTTTCCCAAAACCAAACAGTGCATAAATATTATTAAATAAAATAAAACAAATTCCATTTCTCTTAAAGTAAATAAAAAAAATCCCCCGCATTGCAGAGGGATGGACCAGATGAAACTCCTTGTGGTCGTTTCTGGCTTTACAGTTATGTGATTCTGTAAAAATGTTGAATTCCTAGTGCCAAGAGAGGGAGGGGGGGAAGCTTAGCTTTTCTTGAAAGTTTCAGGTCCTTAGTAGGGATTTCCCAGCACCACAGCTCTTGTCTGACAACTCTAACCACTAGACCACATCGACTCGATTACGATGCTGACCGTTGGCGGGAAAGATGGTTGGGGGGGGGGAATCTGCAGATCTGATAAAGGAACTCTGAAGATGAGTTGTGTGCAAAGGGAGACGGAAAGCAAATGAATAAACAGTGTTCTGTTTAGGGAAACGGCATGCGAAGGAGAATCCCATATTGACAGCTGCCAAATATTTTTAAAAGGAGGGTTTTAAACAAGAGGAATTTTCCCATATCCACTGAAGCAAACCGCAAATAGCCTGCAGATCTAAATCACACAACAGCCCGAAGCCTAAGCTTGCCAAGCTGGGCAGCTTGGCTGATCCTCAATTGGGCATTTCAGTTCAAAGCGGACAGCGATGCTAAGCCCCAAACACAGCAAACAGCCGTGCGCTGTCTTCCCTGCGCTGCCTTCACTTCATAAACATCTGCAGCCTGATCAGCTGTCAGTTTATCGGACCATTTCTTGCTCTCCCTCAAAGGTCGGCATCCTCCTAACTAGAGAGACAATGGAGTGTGCCTTCAGGGGTGAAGTCAAACCCCTGCTTTAGCAGCACCAAAGTTACCTCTCTGGGGCGCGAGCCTGGGCAGCGTGTATGGAGGTCCTTGGCTGCCCAGACGATAAGACCCCCTCCCTCTTGGCCTCGCTGATGTGGTCCAAAGGAAAGCAGAGCAAGACATTTGGCACCAGCTTGGCAGCAAGAGTTACCGGAAGGAAGCATGCAAGGCACCCTCCAACCGTCTTAGGGACTCCACTCTGGATTTGTGCAGGGTTTACTCCTTAGGCTTAGCCTTTTCTTCTCCCAAAGATATCCCACAAGGCAGGGGAGATTTAAGACCAGAGTTTTCCTTCTCCTAAATGGGCTCCCTTCCCAAGTTGATGATGCACCTCACTTCTCTCTACAGCATGTGCAGAGACTGCATTCTTGACCACTGGAACCAGTATTGGCGTCGTCTGGAAATCCCTAACTCACCGAGGGTTTGAATCCCAATGGCTACCCTCACTCGGTTTAGCCGCAGTTACAGGTAGGTAGCCGTGTTGGTCTGCCGTAGTTGAAACAAAATAATAAAAAAATTCTTTCCATTAGTCCAGGCATCCCCAAACTGTGGCCCTCCAGATGTTTTGGCCTACAACTCCCATGATCCCTAGCTAACAGGACCAGTGGTCGGGGAAGATGAGAATTGTAGTCCAAAACATCTGGAGGGCCGAAGTTTGGGGATGCCTGCATTAGTCAAAGTGCAAGTAGATAAATAGGTACCACTCTGGCGGGAAGGTAAACGGCGTTTCCGTGCGCTGCTCTGCCTCGCTAAAAGCGGCTTTGTCATGCTGGCCACATGACCTGGAAGTGTACACCGGCTCCCTTAGCCACAACTCTAGAGTCGTCCGCGACTGGACCTAATGGTCAGGGGTCCCTTTACCTTTACCTTTAAGGTGCTACTGGAAGGAATTTTTTTATTTTGGTTTAGCCGGCCAGTCAAACCCCTTTCATAGGGTGTGGCAGCTGCTGCATGCTGACAGCTTCTAGGAGTTGCGGCTGAGAGCTGTGGACAAAGTACCTCAGAAGGAGCACGATGTGCCCCCCACCAGAGGTACTAGCCCTCCCCTAACATCCCAGACACCCCCTTCAAATGTAGACTGAGAATACCGAGGGCTGTGCATACATAGGAAGCTGCCTTATAATGAGTCAGACAATTTGTCTATTCTGCTCAGGGCTGCCTACACTGACTGGCAGCAGCTCTCCAGGGTTTCGGGCAAGGAGTCTCTCCCAGCCCTACCTAGAGATGCCATCAGGGATTGTAGGATTTCTTCTATGCAAAGCAGATGCTTTGCCACTGAACCATTGGTCCATCTAGCTCAGTATTGTCTGCACTGACCGGCAGCAGCTTGCCTGGGTTTCCGACAGGGGACATTCCTTGTCCTTCTGGGGAATGAACCTCAGTCCTTCTGTGTGCAAAGCAAACACACTAATCACTGAGCTTCGACTTTGCGGAACACAGAGAGGATGCAAGATGCCAGCCTCAGAATTCCGCTGAATGAAAAAGCTCAGCTTTCCTTTAAAAGCAAACAAACAAGATTCTAGACCTCATGGCTGCAAAAATGTGCTTGGAAGCAGACGCCTGCCAAAGATGCAGTAACTAAAGGAGCTGCAGAATGAGATTGATCCTGGTCATGAAATGTAGTAGCTTCTGTGCCTTTGCCCTTCCCCGTGACTATCAAAGCAGAATTAAATTCTGCAAAACTATGCCATGCAAATGCGTTATGTACCCAGGTTGCAGAATTCTGTTCTACCTAGCACAGAATTTAGACTGAAACCTACACAATCCTGAAACCCAGTGGACGGAGCAGTTTTCCCCAACCTGGTGCCCTCCAGATGTTTTAGAGATAGCTCCCATCAGCCCCAGATAGCATGATTAGTGGTGGTTGGTGATGGAAGCTGATGGTGCAAAACATATGGAGGGCACCAAGTTGGAGGAGGAAACTTCTGGCTCAGTGTTAGAAAAGCCAGGTGCATAAGCTAGGTGCCAAATGGCATATTAACTCTCAGTTATAGTTGCCACAACGGAATGTCTTTTGACTTTCCAGTGCAACAGATCTATGATCTCAACTACATTGCTTGCTGTAGCTTGCTCTTACAACAAGTCACCCGTCCTAGTATGCAGGAAGAAGAAACACACACAATGGAAATGAACATGGCATAAACGATGGACTAAGGCAGAGGTTGCCAGCATTGGTACCCAGAAATCTCAACATAGTCGCAACTGGACCTATGCCAATAGCAAAAATTGCCTGGGGAATTTCGAATGCTATGCTGGCTCAGTTCTGTTACTTCTGTAATGCTGGAAATTTCTTAACCAGGTTGGATCCTGTTCATTGATTAACTTGGATCTCCCCCCCTCCAGAAGAGGGTTATATCTGTGTTGTGGCTGTTTGTTACCCGCTGGGATAGAAATATTTTAAAATAACAGGATAAACAAACATTTACATGACTCAATAAATATGCTGACGCAATTGCTAGCCAGCCCTCCAGAATTACAGCCAGGAGAAAGGTTCCGTGTGTAAAAGGAGACACATTTTAAATAAATAAAGAGGATGCCAGCAGGACAGAAGAGACTCACCAGCTCATCCAGGTTCTTGAGGTCACACAAAGTTATCCTCTGGCCTCTGCTGGGGTAAACAGGAGACTTTGGCCCCAGGACTTCGCTCGCCTCCTCCGTCTCCAGCTCGCCATAGGCCACCTGGTCCCTCATCTCCTCCTCGATCTCCTCCTCCATTTGGATGAGCATGGGAGCCAGCATCCCGAACTTGGAGCCCTTCCTGGCCACCTCCAGGAGGCAAAGGACGAAGTTCTTCTCGTTCTTCTTCAGCACCAGGTCGTTGGTCTCAAACATCACGACATCCTGGATGCCCAGCTCCTGGCGGCACCACTGGATGAAGTTGGAGATGTTGTCCCTGGCGATGAAGGAGCCCGGCGTGACGTTCTTGGCCTGGAAGACCACCTCCTTCTGCGGGATCCTCATGAGAGCCGCCGCCTCCGGGTGCAGCTGCTGGAACTCCAGCGCAATGCGGTTGACGTTGTTGGCGTGCTGGCAGAGGTCGTAGCCGGTCTCCAGGACATCCATGAAGTTCTCCACTTGGACGTCGAGGTCGTAGAGGGTGTTGAGCCACTCGGCCAGGTCCTCCTTCATGGCGTAGAGATACTCCTCGCTGGAGCGGAAGGGGCGGATGCTCTTGGAAGCCGCCGATTGGATGTTACTCTGGTCAGCCATCTTGCATATTCCCACAGCTCATCACTGGCAGGGGAGAAGATCAGAAGATACCACAATTTACAACACACACAGAGAGAAACTGACCCTTGACAGCAGGGGCAGGGCCTTAAATCACCCACTTTACATTCACAGAATTGCAGAGCGAGAAGGGCGCCTGGGGTTGAACCCGCTGCAAGGCAAGAACAAGTGTTGCAAATCGCTGACCTAACTGGAATCTTTCCTTGTTGGGAAACCTGAGTGTGACACCATTCTCTCCCTGCTTGCGGTTTCTGAGCCCAATTCAAAGTGTTGGTGGTGCTGACCTTTAAAGCCCAGCATACCCCTGGGAGCATCTCCACCCCCATCGTTCAGCCCGGACACTGAGGTCCAGCTCTGAGGGTCTTCTGCTGGTTCCCTCACTGTGAGAAGCAAAGTTACAGGGAACCAGGTAGAGGGCCTTCCCAGTGGTGGCGCCCTCCTATCAGATGTCAAGGAAATAAACAACTATCTGACTTTTAGAGGACATCTGAAGGCAGCCCTGTTTAGGGAAGATTTTACTCTTTGATGTTTTATTGTGTTTTTAATATATTATTGGGAGCCGCTCAGAGTGGCTGGGGAAACCCAGCCAGATGGGCAGGCTATAAATAATAAATTATCATTATCATTCTTATTCTCATTATTTCAAGTGCTTTTTTCGGGGGGGGAGTGCAGGGGTATGCATACCCCTAAACATTTTGAGAATCTTAGTTTGGCCTCATTGAGGGGCAGTATTTCAATATGAGTAGGAAAATGAGAGCACCTCTAAACATTTGTTAAAGAAAAAAAAATCACTGATTATTCCCAGCCACTGATATCGTCTCTGACAGTGGAGCTAGAACATAGCATAGGAACAGTGTTAGAAACTCAGATATATAAGCTAGGTGCCAAATGGCTCCTTAAACCTAGGTTGCAGTTGCCACAACGGACTGGGGGTTGGACTAAATGACCCTCAGGGATCCCTTCCAACACTACAATTCTATGATCTCAACTGCATTGCTTGACGGTAGCTTGCTCATACAGCAATTCACTTTGGACCGGCAAGAAGGAGAAACTCACAGAGCGGAAATGGGAGTGGTATTAATGATGGACTAAGGCAGAGAAATCTCAGCGTAGTTGCAATTGGACCTGCGCCAGTAGCAAAACGCACCTGGGGAATTTCTAACTCTGCACAGGGACATCAGAACAGTCCTGCTGGATCAGGTCAGTGGCCCATCTAGTCCAGCATCCTGACCTCATACTGGCCAGCCAGATACCTCTTCTGGGAAGTCGACAAGCAGGATCTGAGCATAACAGCCCTCTCCCCACCTGCGATTTCCAGCAACTGCCATTCGGAGGCACACTGGAAAACTCAACACACACACACACACACACACACACAGAGTAGCCTTATCCTACACAGATTAACCTAATCCTTTAAAGCCGCCCAAATTGGTGGCCCGGCTTTTTAAAATTATTGTTATTAAATCCGTACACCGCCCTTCGTCCGTAAGATCTCTGGGCGGTTCACAACATAAAATTACAATACATTTGAAAAACAAAATAAAAATAAGGGCAAAAAACAAACCAACTATTCCCCCTCCAAACAACACATTTCAAAGGGTATCGGATGCCCATCAGCCCAAGGGCTGGTTAAAGAGGAACCGTTTTCAGCAGGCGCCTAAAACTGTTGGCACCACATGAACCTCCACAAATGGGGAGCCACTGCAGAGCTTCAAGTCTGCAATCCGGTTGAGAACCTCTCAACTGAGTTGTGGTGGTGGTGGTGGTCCAGTCTGCACAAATAGAAGTTGGGGGGGGGGGTCAGGAGGGTTTCCATGGAGGCCCTGGAGGGGGGAATTTGCTGGTTCAGGTGCCAACCAACCAACCAACCAGGCACTGAGCCACCTCCTCGCTCAGTGCTTTTCAGGTGCCTAAACAAACTTCTTCCTGGCTCATGTCCCTCTGCTGGTAAGGATGACTCATCCCACGTACTCAGGGGCAAAGTTCCCATTCAGAGCCTGTGAACTTCAGGGAGGGACAGGGAATCTCTTTGTACTCACCTCCCCTCTCTCTCTTATTATTATTCACAGTGGCCTAATCCTGGGGGGGGGGAGTCACAGTACAGAACCTGACCCACCCATTAAGTGGGCTTCAGTCTGAGAAGCAGCCCAAGGGTTTAGTTTGCTGCCGTTCACAGCAGCTCAGGGATCGGTGAGAGCAAAAGCATGGGTGCATCAGAGCATAGGCAAAGTGCCCTTCCACAAACAGCTCCCAGGCCGTTGGCAGAGGGAGGCTACCGTAGGCAGGTGTGCTTGAAATTGCCAAAGAGGGGTGTCTAGTTGCCATTTTGGGGGCAAGTCTGTGGCTCAGCTCTAAAGGACTGGCTGTGATTGATTCTCCATTAAACATCTGGCTAGTTCAGATAACAGCCTTTCAGCTAGGTAGGTTAAGAGCTTTGAGAACTTAGAAGAGTTTGGATTTGATATCCCGCTTTATCACTACCCGAAGGAGTCTCAAAGCGGCTAACAATCTCCTTTCCTTTCCTCCCCCACAACAAACACTGCGTGAGGTGAGTGGGGCTGAGAGACTTCAAAGAAGTGTGACTAGCCCAAGGTCACCCAGCAGCTGCATGTGGAGGAGCGGAGACGCGAACCCGGTTCACCAGATTACGAGTCTACCACTCTTAACCACTACACCACACTGGTTCTTAAAGAAGAAAAGTCACTTGATCCAGGGACGGTCCACATATATATACAGTACTGGCCTATCCCGGCCTCTTTTTCTTAATGGTGAATGTTCCTGCTCAGGCTGCTCGGAAAAAGCAATTTGATGGCAGAAATTCATTCTGACCGAACAGATAAACTGATAGAATTCTACAGGATGGGGTATTAGTGTGTGAAAACAGTCCAGATCCAATGATCCCCAGATGGGGAAGATGTCAGATGACATCCTGGCTCCCAGGTATCCTCACTTGGTTGCAAGTGGTCGAAAGCCAGGTGATTTAGCTTTGATACCTGCATTGCAGAGGGTTGGCATAGATGACCCTTCAAACTCTCCAATTCTATGATTCTACTATCTATCCCCAAGTTACACCCAGTCCCAACTCGTTCATCAGTGGTTTCCTTCCACGGGATGCAGCTGGGATGCCTTCAACTTGGAAAGGCAGCCATGCAGCTGTTGTCAACCTGCTGGCTTCCAGATATGGTTGGACTACAACTCCCATCAGTCCCAGCCAGCCAGCCAGCTGATGGGAGGTGTAGTCTGACAGATTCTGCAGGGTGCCAGTTGAAAGGGTGCTCCGCTGCTGGGGAGCTCGCAATGAAGAATGAAAGGCACTATTTTGGCATTGAGAGCAAGTGTGGCGCAGTGGTTAGAGCACTGGGCTCAGGGGACCTGGGAGACCCAGGTTCAAATCCCCACTTGGCCACGTGAAGGTCAGCAGGGGTGACCTTGAGCCAGTCACCACCTCTCAGGCTAACCTACACTGCAGGGTTGTTGTGAGGAAGAAATGGGGAGGAGTTTGTGCACCACCTTGAGCTCCTTAAAGAGAAAGGGGGATAAAAATGCAATCAATCAATCAATCATGTTATTATTTATACCCTGGCTAGTGAATCAGATTCAACAGCACACAGGGATCACCACCTGAACTCCATGGCCTCTTTCTCAACCAATCATTGAGAGGATAAAATGGGGATAAGCCAATGAGGTCTTTGAGGAGAAGAACAAAGGCCCCACCTGCGATATAACATTTAAAGCAATGTCATATCGCTTTAAACAGTCACAGCTTCCGCTCCCCCAAAGTATCCTAGGAAGTGTAGCTCCTTTAGGGTGCTGAGTCAGGAGAGACCCGCTCTCAGAGCTACAATTCCCAGAGTTCCATGGGAAGGATTCCCAGCATTCTTTGGGTGAAGCCATGACTATTTAAAGTTGTATGATACTGCCTGAGATGTACAGAGTGCAGGTGGGGCCAAACTTACAATGGAAATAAGGCTGCAATAAGTAGCTGCTGGAATAGCTCAAGGTCCACCTGGCCCAGCCTCCTGCTTCCGACAGCGGCTAGCCGGATGCCTCTGGGAGCCCAGATCTTCCCTGCAACAAAGCCCCTAACCTGCCATGCAGCTAAATAGTTCACTGGGGTTGAAAGTCTTAGCTGCAATAGCTGAAACCGATCAATAGACTTGCCCGCTATCAATCTGTCCAATCCCCTTTCACGAGCTCCCTGTGCTACTGGCCACGACCACATCCCGTGGCACAGATTCTACGTGTTAGATTTATTACCGTATTTACTCGAATTTAATGCTCATCTTTTGGGGGAGTGAAAATTAAGTTGCACGTTGCACATTAGATTCGATGGCACGTTTACATTCGCCAGCCAATACTTCTTTTGGTTTCAAGGTTCTGAAAATCGATGTGCGCGTTAAGGTTTGATGGTGTGTTAAGACTCGGGTAAATTTGGTATCCATCAGTGATGTAGCTAAAAGGGAACCCAGACATTGGCTCTGAAAGTAAGGAAGACAAGGACTGGGGTAGAGCAACTGCCTTGCGTGGGGAAGATCCCATGTTCATTCTCCAACATCTCCAGGTGGGGTTTGGGAATGCCTTCTGCCTGAAACCCTGGACAGCCGCTGCCTGTCATTGTAGACAACACTGAGCTAGATGGACCAAAGGACTGACTTGGTATCATTATTTATTACCATTATCTTACAAGGATCTCAAGGTGGTGTACATGGTTTCCCTCCTCCCCGATTCATTCTTACAACAACTCTGTGAGGTAGGTTAGGCTAAGAGATGCTGTGACTGGTCCAAGGTCACCCAGTGAGCTTCATGCCTGAGTGGGGATTCAAACCCTGGTCTTTCAGGGTCCTAGCCAGACACTCTAACCCAGGCATCCCCAAACTTCGGCCCTCCAGATGTTTTGGACTACAATTCCCATCATCCCTGACCACTTGTCCTGTTAGCTAGGGATCATGGGAGTTGTAGGCCAAAACATCTGGAGGGCCGCAGTTTGGGGATGCCTGCTCTAACCATTACATCACACCGGCGTAATAGACATCACTGTGTCTCTACAGTAACTGTGATTACCTTTACAGCCCTCTCAGACAGTCAGGTGGGGAAACAAACCTATATGTTGAAACCTGGGGCTTATCCAATTATAAAAGCAGAAGTCAGACCGAGATCAAAACAGGTCTGTTTCATTTACCGCAACCATTTCTCTCCCTGCTGCAGCTTGGAACTTAAGAGGAGGAGAAGCACAGATAAGATAAACTGGGGAGATAGGACACTTTCACCCTAAAAATCATAGCCACATTCTAACTCCTTTTGAATGAAACTGGTTAGAACATTAAAAGCTGCCTTGTACAAAGTCAGACAGCTGGTCCATCCAGTTCAGTATTGTCTGTACCCCCTCAAAACAAGATAAACGCTAGTCCTTATTATTAAGATGCTAGTCCTCATGATTCTAAAAGCGGAGCTGAATTAAATAGGAAGCTGCCAGTCAGGCCACTGGTCCACATAGCTCAGTATTATCTACACTGACCGACAGCAGTTCTCTTGGGTTTCTGGTATCGATCCTCTCCCAGCCCTACCGGGAGATGCCATTGGGAATTAAACTGGGGACCTTCTGGCTGCAAGGCAGATAGATGGTCTAACCACTGAGCTATCCGTCTCCTGCCCCTATCACGACTGAATTGAGTAGGTGGGCAGGTGCGATGACCCTGCAGCACCTGAGAGACACAATGACTCAGTATTAAGTTCTCAAACCTGTCATATGAGAAGGAAAGACAATACCACTCTGCGATTCGAGGGCTCCTGATAAGGCTAGAACAAATTAGATACAGTTGGGGTGGGAGGAAGATTGTGATTGTGTGTGTGATCACACACACACACACACAGCTTAGCAATTTGGGCTGAGACACACAATTTCATATTTCATTCATCAAGTACTGGATGAGCCACCACAGACAAACCATGAATACCCATCTCCTCAATCCCCCATGTCATGCTTCTGGGGGTTCACACGTGCAAGCTTATCAGTCGAGCATCCATGGAGGGCTTGAGCACGTGAATGGGACACCAACCCAGGCAAACTTCTACACCCCTCCCACCCACGCGACGCTTTCCAGAGGAACCTGTTCACGGGTTCGGAGGCTTCCACACGGATCACGACGGCTCAGCGCAGGGCAATCGAATGTGCCGAGCCCCCGAGGAAAAAAGCCCGCCGCGTTTGAGGCGGAGAGAGAAGAAAGTCTGACCGGCGAGGGTGACCGCCGCCCCACCCCCATCCTGTTCACACATGCAAGTCATCACTTGATGCGGCAGCCTTCCACCGCGCGGCCCGCACGTCTGAACCAGGCCCAGCCATCCTAACCCGTGCAGATGCCGTCCGCGCGTCCAACAGCTAGCCGCCCCCCCCCCCAACCCCGCAAAGAAACCATATCCTATCATATAAACTCACCCGGATAACCATGACGAACCGGAGTCTCGCTTCTCTCCCCGGATCTGGGCGGGATGGGGAAGACACTCCCCGCGCGGATACACAAACCCAACGTGGACTCCCCCCCCCGGGGAGGGAGAGAGAAGGAAGGACGTCGTTCACCCCTCCCCGTCCTTCAAACACCAGCCACGCGTCATCGCACCCGGGTTCTCTCTCTCATTTCCCTTTCCCACGTGCGCCTTTCCCTCGCCGGTAACTTTCCCCCTCCGTTTTTGCGCGCGCGGGCCAAAGAAGAGCCAAGGGCGCACGGAGAGAATTCAAAGACCCCTCGGGGGGGCGAAGAGAAGAGAGGGAAGCAGCAGCAGCAGCAGCCTCGGCGACCTGTCTCCAGTGGGGAGGGACAAGCAATCGAGGCTTGGTGGGGGTGGGGGTGGGGGTCGTCGTCTCCCTTTGGCCGGCGCCGGCCCCCCTCAAGGAAGCAGGAACCTCTCCAAGGCGCAGCGCGCCGTCGGTGGAGGGAAAAGAGCCGCGCAGCAGCAGGCAAAGCCGGGAGGAGGAGGTGGAAGCGCCGCCTGCCGCAGGATCCGATCCGAGCCTGCTAATCGCTTGTTGGGAATTAAGCGGCTCAAAGAGGCAAAGGAAGAGGTGGAGCCGCTGGCCCGGCCGGGAGGAAGCTGGAGAGAGGAACGCGCCTGGGCGCGGCGAGGTTGGGTAGGTGCGCCCTGGCTGGCTACCCGCCTCCGGGGCTCAGTGCCTCCATGACCCCTCCAGCGGCGAGCGGGGAGAGCGGGGCGGGGGTCTGGAGCAGCCCCGGCTGGCCTGCTCCTGCTTCTCCACCGCCTCCTTCCCGTTGCCGGCGCCTTGATCTCATCCGGATCAGGGACGAAACACGCCCATCATTCGCTACTGCTGCTCCTCGTCGGGTCACTGCTTCATTTCTCCAGGGAGAGAGAGAGAGGAGAGGAGAGGTGCCCGGGATTTCCAAGCGTGCGTGACGCAAAGGGCCTGCCCACGCGCAGGCTGAGCTCCGCGTGGCGGGGGCAGAGAGAGGCGCTCTGCACATGCTTAGGAGGCGCTCGCTCTTTCCTAAGAAGGACCCGGCTACTGGATCAAGGCCACAAGGGCCCATCTAGAGTGGCCAAGCAGATGCCTCAATGAGAAACCCTCAAAGCAGGACGGGGCACAAGAGCGCTGTCCCTTCCTGCTCTTTCCAGGAGGTGGAAGCGTCGCTGCCTTGAGGGCTTCCGGGATAGCCTGGGGTGAAGTCCCGCTTCACCTTCTTGGGAGTCCCTCTCTTATGCTCTTGGGTTTTTGGGGGGGGGAGCAAAGGGGAATAATTATGATTTCCTCCACCCCCAGCCCCAAATTCTATAGTAAGAGAAACTGGGGCCCAAGCCTATTGGGAAATGGTGGGTCTCTAACCATAGAGCTCAGATATGTAGGAGCAGGCTGGCTCTGCCCATAGGGAGGAAAAGTACTCTGTGCAAGCTCAGAAGCCCTTGCTGAGAGTTGAAGGGATGATATCCTGGTTTGGCACTGCGGTCGGGGAGGGTGCTGTAAATTGCCTTGGGGATGGGGGAATAGAGCCTGCTTTCCCAACATTGCACTTTGAATTTCTAGAACAGAAGATCCACGAAGGGGGAGAGGATGAGGGAAGAGCACTCTGCACATGCCCAGTGGTTATGCCATTATCATCATTTCTTTTAAATACAGTCGGGCATTGGAGTTCTTACCTGATCTTTATGCTTTTCCTTGTTTTGTTTTACTGTGATAAGTCACTTTGAAGCCACCAACTTAGATGGCTTTGAAAAGAGGATTAGGCATATTGATGGGCAGGAAGGCTATCGATGGCTGGTATCCAGGAAACGGCAGTGCTCTTTCTCCACAGTCAGAGTCAGTAACCCTTCTGAGCTGGAACCGCAGGAGGGGGGAGAGAGCTCTTGTGCTCTGGTCCCGCTTGCAGGTATTCCCACAGGCATCTGTCGGACCACTGTGAGACCAGGACAGGACACTGGACTAGATAGGCCATTGGCCTGATCCAGCAAGGCTATCCTTGAGTGCAAAAATGCAACTGATAAATCAACTTCATTGATGCAGGCAACTCCTGGTTTGAATGAGAGGATTGCAGCAGCTCCCGTGAAATTTCTGCTTTTATGGCTTAAATCAGCCTTGCCAACCTGGTGCCCTCCAAATGCTTCAGAGACAGGCTCCTATCACCTCCCAGCTGTGCTGGAGGCCCCCAGAAATGAGGAATCCTGATTTAAGTGTGCTCCGAGCTGAGGCCTGGTTCAATGGCGCAAGTCTGCAGGGCTCTGTTCTGGGTTCTCTGTTCCTCTTTGAATCGGGAAGGGGGTGGGGTGGGGAGTCTTGTGCTTCCCAATTGCTATGGGAACTCCCTGGGTTTTTTCCCCCTCGCCCTCTGAGAAACACACAGACGGAAGAAAGAGAAACAAGGGTTGCTAAGCGGGGTGGGGGTGGCGGGGATAAGAGAAACATACATCCTCTTTTATTTTCTGCTTGGAATTTGGAAAAGACCCAAATAGGCCTCGAAAGCCACTCCGCTGGGTGTTAAAGAGACAGCAACCTTTTATTTCGCTGCCAACGGCCTGGTTGACATGTGTAAAGGGTGCCCTGCATTCTTCTTGGAGGGGATGCCTGTAGCTCCGGTGGTTTGAGCATCTGTTTTGCATGCAGAAGGTCACAGGTTCAATCCCCGGAGCCTCCTGGGAGGTCTGGGAAAGACTCAAGCATCCTGCCGAAATCAGTCCCATTTTCCAAATCCTGAGGACTAAAGTCTTCCTTTATTTTTAAGGGAAGGGTCCTAGCTTAATGGTAGAACATCTGCTCTGTGTGTAGAAGGGCCTGGTTTTAATTCCCAGCATCTCTAGGTGCAGTTGGGGGGGGGGGAGAGACAAAAAAAAACCAAACAAACCACAATACAGGCAAACAATACAGAGGTAGGTGGACCAAGGATCTGAGTCATTATATTGAAGCTTCCTATGTTTCTGCTGAATCAGCCCATATTCTGAATCCCGAGGACTAGAATCTTACTTTAAGGATCATAGCTCAGTGGTAGAACATATGTTTGGCATGCAGAAGGTCCCAGGTTCAATCCCATGTAGGTCTGAGAGGCTCTTGCTTGAAACCCTGGAGAGCCTCTGCCAATGATTGCTGGCAGTGCTGAGCTAGGTGGACCAATGGCCAGACTCGGTGTCCGGCAGCCTCCTCTGCTCCTATTTATTTCTAATAAAAGTATTTATAGATCACCCTTTCAAAAAACAGCAGGGTGGCAGGAGAACATTAAAATAAAATAAAATCATTAAGAGCAGTACAGAACAATCATTAAAATGACTGGCTGTTCAAGGAGGTTTTTAAATGCAGAGAGGCCTGTCGGAATAATATATAATAATAATAATAATAATAATAATAATAATAATAATAATAATAATAATAATAATAATACCCCGCCCATCTTGCTGGGTTTCCCCAGCCACTCTGGGCGGCTTCCAACAGAAAAATGAAATAAAATAATCTATTAAACATTAAAAGCCTCCCTAAACAGGGCTGCCTTCAGATGTCTTCTAAAAAATCTGGTAGCTGTTTTTCTCTTTGACATCTGATGGGAGGGCGTTCCACAGGGCAGGCGCCACCACTGAGAAGGCCCTCTGTCTGGTTCCCTGCAACTTGGCTTCTTGCAACAAGGGAACCACCAGAAGGCCCTCAGTACTGGACCTCAGTGTCCGGTCAGAACGATGGGGGTGGAGACGCTCCTTCAAGAAAACTTCTTTCTTTCTTTCTTTCTTTCTTTCTTTCTTTCTTTCTTTCTTTCTTTCTTTCTTTCTTTCTTTCTTCCTTCCTTCCTTCCTTCCTTCCTTCCTTCCTTCCTTCCTTCCTTCCTTCCTTCCTTCCTTCTTTCTCTCTTTCTTTCTTTCTTTCTTCAAGAAAACTTCTTTCTTTTCTTTTTTGGTTGGGTTTCTGCATTTATCATCTTCCTGGCAGGCAGATATTCAGCAGGTGGGGAGGATTTCCTTTTTAATATTGTTGGAATGTTTGCGGTTGCTGATAGCTTCCATTTGATCATTGTAATAATGGATTGCTTTGAAGTCATTTCCACACCAGGTAAAGTAATTTAAAGGCCCCCAATGTCCACCCCTTCTATTTTGCTTGACCTGTCCCGTATTTTGCTCAACCAAAGGCGGCAACTCTACCTGAAGCATCTCTGCTCAAAGAGTCTTCCACAGCATGGGACTGGCACCGCTGTGTGCCTCATTCCTGGATGAGGCCTGCTGAGCATCTCTTAACATGGGGGGGGGGGCAACTACCGTAACCATGCTTCTCCAGAGGATCTCAGTGATGGACCTGAGACATGAGGTCTCAGGCGGTCCTTAAGGTATCCTGAACCCAAGTTGTCCAGGCCTTTGTGTAGCAACACAACATCTTTGAAGCACCGTAAGAGCTGAGCAACACGTGGCCTTTCACTGCTCATTAAAAGCTGATTTAGGTTAGGGGATGTTAGGAAATTTTATAGGGGCGGGCACCCAAATGAGGCTTCATTTGGGAATCAAGATTGGCACAAATGCCCTCAAGGGGACCCCGTCTGATCCTACAACACCACTCTAGTATCGCACCAACACGAACCCCTCAAGATCAAGCCCTGTGTAATAAAGGCTCCTTTTCCTACCCTTTCTCTGTTGCCTGAGACTCTATGTAACCATATTTCTTTATGAATGAATACCGTGTATCTGTATTTCTAAATGAAACCCCCTTTTGCTACTCTGGCCAAGGGCTCTCAGGGATGCAGGGAACAGCCATAATCCTTTAAGCGAAGAGGTCACATAGCCAGGGTGGTGCTCCTCTGTATATCCATAATACATTCAGGTACCATCTCCTGCCATTCCCAACCCTCCGAAGCCAGAGGCAATACACACACCTGGACCCATTGTTTTCCCCCGCCAGGTACTCAAGGATCCCTCCCAGATACTTACTGGTACTTGCTTATCAATGTCCTGGGACATAGTGCATTGTTACCTTATGTTAATCCTGTTTACCTCCATGCTAATGCCCCTTGCACCTTCCCCTTTTCTAACCTTTTACCCTGTCACAAGTGATGTATGTATGATGCTTTCGATGTGCATTATGGGATGGTGGTGGGAACTTTTAAAAGTTCTTGCAGCCCTGTTCACGGTGTTCAGTCTGGCATTGAACCTGCTGCGCAGTAATAAACCTTGCTGTTTGCTCCGGATCGTGGCTGGACTCCTTCCTTTTATACTCCGCAACGACCACAGGCCCTTGCCTGATGAGCTGGGTGGCTGAGCATTCTCGCACCCAGAATTTTGCCCTAACAGGGGAAGTCCATCGTTCCTCAGGCAACACACTCACAGGGCCCAAGAATGTCACACACATTGCCGGGGGGGCTCGCTCATCTGCCAACATGAACTCTGCCGCCGCCACCACCACCCGCCCATCATGCTCTTCTGGATTTCTCACACAGGCAAAGAAGCCCGTCTCTGTGCTAAAGAATAAATGCTGCCATCATCGTAATGCTGTTGTACAAATTTATGGTGTGGCCACATTTCACCTGCAGATCTCACGACATAAAAATGCAATGCAAAATTACAAAATATACGAACAAAAAAAAAGCACAAACCCTCCGGGGGGAGAGTTGGAAAAGGTTCAGACAGGGGCAACCTAAACGGTCAAGGGAATGGAGAGACTCCTCTGAGGAAAGGTTGCAGCGTTTAGGATTTTTTAGTTTGGAGAAAAGTTGCGTAATAATAATAATGATAATTTATACCCCGCCCCAACCACTGGGTTTCCCCAACCACTCTGGATGGCTCCCAACAATATTAAAAAGCCGATAAAACATCAAACATTTAAAAACTTCCCTGGACAGGGCTGCCTTCAGATGTCTTCTAAAATCAGATAGTTGTTTATTTCCTTGACATCTGATGGGGGGGCGTTCCACAGGGCGGGCGCCACTACCGAGAAGGCCCTCTGCCTGGTTCCCTGTAACCTCACTTCTCGCAGTGAGGGAACCGCCAGAAGGCCCTCAGAGCTGGACCTCAGTATCCAGGCAGAATGATGGGGGTGGAGACGCTCCTTCAGGTATAGTAGGCTAAGGCCGTTTAGGGCTTTCAAGGACAGCACCAACGTTTTGGATTGTGCTCGGAAATGTACTGGGAGCCAATGTAGGTCTTTCAGGGGTGGTGTTATATGGTCTTGCTAAGAGTAAGTGGAGACATGATAGTAGCTTACAAAATGAGGCACGGTATGGAGGAAGTGGACAGAGGAATGCTTTCCTCCCTCTCGTAACACTGGAACACAAGAGCATCCAAGGAAGCTGAATGTGGGAAGATTCAGGGGAGCGAGAACTGCGGAACTCACTCCCACAGGAGGCAGGGATGGCCACTAACTTGGCCAAAAGTGGGTTCGACAAATTCATGGAGGGGAAGGCTATCAATGGGTGCTACCACCCAAGATGGCTATGCTCTGCCTCCATAGTCAGAGGCAGTAATGCTTCTGAATACCAGTTGCTGGAAGCTACAGGAGGGGGGAGGGTTGTTGTACTTGGGGGTCCCGCTTGCAGGTTTCCCCAAAGGCATCTGGTCAACCACCATGAGAACAGGATGCTGGACTAGATGGGCCATTGGCCTAATCCATGAGGGCTCTTATATTCTTACAACAGAAAGCTGGCATAGCTGAGTCAGTAGAGCATGAGTCTCTTAATCTCAGGGTTGTGGGTTTGAGCCCCACATTGGGCAAAGGATTCCCGCATCGCCAGGGGTTGAACTAGATGATCCTCGTGGTTCCTTCCAACTCTACAATTCTGTGACTCTGGGTGCTAATAGGGAGGTGTCGTTGCCTTGTTTCCTTTCCAGAGAAAGCCAGCTCATGCCCACTGCCCCGGGCCGTACCCTTAATCTCTCCTGTCTGGTCAATAATCAGAAAGGGCAAGGTCCTCTCTCCACCTAGCTGGGGGTGTCCTTTATTTGCACATTTTCTTTACCACAGACGGCAAGCGTGCTGAATTGACACCACCACCCCTCTCCAACCTTCAGTAACCAA
The DNA here is from genome assembly GCF_963506605.1 of Zootoca vivipara. Classification (NCBI taxonomy): domain Eukaryota; kingdom Metazoa; phylum Chordata; class Lepidosauria; order Squamata; family Lacertidae; genus Zootoca; species Zootoca vivipara. The sequence goes on along the minus strand of NC_083292.1, from coordinate 18,737,871 downwards.
CACACCTTGTGATCTTGGGCCTGTGTACTCAGCAGCAACAGCTGGTGCAAATGTGGCACAGCCTCGGCCCAGTATACCTGAAGGAGTGTCTCCACCCCCATCGTTCAGCCCAGACACTGGGGTCCACCTCCGAAGGCCTTCTGGCAGTTCCCTCACTGCGAGAAGTGAGGTTGCTGGGAACCAGGCAGAGGGCCTTCTCAGTAGTGGTGCCTGCCCTGTGGAGCACCCTCCTGCCAGGTGTCAAGGAAATAAACAACCACCTGATTTTAGAAGACACCTGAAGACTACCCTGTATATCAGGAAGTTCTTAATGTCTGATGTTTTACAATTTTTAACGTGCTGTGAGCCGCCCAGAGTGGCTGGGGAAACCCAGCCAGATGGGCGGGGTATAAATTATTATTATTATTACTACTATTATTATTATTATTATTATTATTATTATTATTATTATTATTATTTTTCTCTGTCAGCCCTCACTTACCTGTCTTCCTGCTTACAACCACTCCAGGAGGTGATGGTGGCTGTCAGTTTCTTCCTCCTCCTTAGCCTTATTTTGGCCTTTGTAGAATTCATCATGTAAGACAGTGATGGCGAACCTATGACACACGTGTCAGACATGACACGCAGAGCCCTCACTGCTGGCACGCGCCCCATCGGCCCATTCGCGCTGTTGTTGTTGGTCCCCCCCCCTTTTGTTCTTCCGCTCCTCCTACAGCTTGTCTCTGCTAGAGCTTGTCTCCAGTACAACTTGTCTCTGCTGTTAAAACCCGGTTCCTTTTTTGTTGTTGTTGTTGTTGCTGGTAGCCAGAGATTGGTTTTTTAACCCTTTCTGTGCTGTTTTTTTCTGGCGCTTTGGCAGACAATGATTGGGTGTAACAGTATTCGTTTTTTAACCCGTTCAGTGCTGGGTTTTTTGATGCTTTGGCAGACTATATCGGTGTTGCGTGTTAGTTCCAGCGAAGGTATTATTCGTCATTTATTTCTGTTCTCTTCCCCCCCCCCCAAAAAAAGCGCAGCAGCTTTGGGGCAACCCCCCCAAAAGCAAAGCAACTTTTGCACCCCCCAAAAAAACCTCCAAAACTTTGGTTAGCAGCGCCCCCCAAAAAGCTCAGCAACTCTGGGCACTTTGTAGGTTTTTGGGTTTGGTTAAATAATTAGTTTCTGGTTTATTAAATACAGTTATATATTACAATTATACATTTTTGTTATTTAAACTATAAATATCACGAAATTATGGTTTTTTTCTCGAAGTGACACACCACCCAGGTTATGCTCGGTTTTTTGGCGAATTTTGACACACCAAGCTCAAAAGGTTGCCTATCACTGATGTAAGAAGAGGATGGGGACAATACAATTTTATTTATTACATTTATATCCCACTTTTCCCTCCAAGGAGCTCAAGGTAGCACACACGAATGTATTTCTCCTCCTCCTCCTCTAATCCCTACAACAGCCCTGTGTGCCAGGTTAGGTTGAGGCGCAGTGAGAGCCCAAAGGTCAGTACCAGCAGCTTAAAAAGCATCAATAGGAGTATAGCATCTCTAGATCAAGGGAAGTAATAGTGCCACTGTATTCTGCTCTGGTCAGACCTCACCTGGAGTACTGTGTCCAGTTCTGGGCACCACAGTTCAAGAAGGATACTGACAAGCTGGAACGTGTCCAGAAGAGGGCAACCAAAATGGTCAAAGGCCTGGAAACGATGCCTTATGAGGAACGGCTTAGGGAGCTGGGTATGTTTAGCCTGGAGAAGAGAAGGTTAAGGGGTGATATGATAGCCATGTTCAAATATATAAAAGGTTGTCATATAGAGGAAGGAGAAAGGTTGTTTTCTGCTGCTCCAGAGAAGCGGACACGGAGCAATGGATTCAAACTACAAGAAAGAAGATTCCACTTAAACATTAGGAAGAACTTCCTGACAGTAAGAGCTGTTCGGCAGTGGAATTTGCTACCAAGGAGTGTGGTGGAGTCTCCTTCTTTGGAGATCTTTAAGCAGAGGCTTGACAGCCATCTGTCAGGAATGCTTTGATGGTGTTTCCTGCTCGGCAGGGGGTTGGACTGGATGGCCCTTGTGGTCTCTTCCAACTCTATGATTCTATGATTCTATGACCTTGTGAGCTTCATGGCCAAGTGGGGAGTTGAACCCTGGTCTCCCAGGTCCTAGCCTGACACTCTAACCCAGGATTTCCCAAACCTGGGTCTCCAGCTGTTTTTGGACTACAGCTCCCATCATCCCTAGCTAGCAAGACCAGTGGTCATGGATGATGGGAACTGTAGTCTGAAAACAGCTGGAAGACCCAGGTTTGTGAAGCACTGCTTTAAGCACTGCACCACACTGGTTTTGCGATGGTATTCTAGAGAATAGGATCATAGGAAGAGTGTGGCTACTGCATCAGGATAATGGCTCACTTAGTCCAGCATCCTTTGTCACAGTGGCTAGCAGATGTCTATGTAAAGCCCGTAAGCAGGATCAGTGTGCAATCATACTCTCCTTACTTGCAATTCCCAGCAACTGGTTTTCAGAGGAATATACTGCCTCTGGCAGGGGAAGTGGAACATAGCCGTTGTGGCTAATAGCTTCATCTTCCATGAATTTAACAGAAATTGTCTACGTTACTAGTCCTCTTCGTGTTGGCACCTTCCGCCTCAAAATGCTGCACTGAATGCTGGGGAAGTGTTCCAACTCTACTTGCAAAGCTGGTTCCTAACAGGATCCTCATATTCCAGGGTCCTTGTATTCCAGGCAAAGAGGTCCTGTAGTCTATGTGCAGATTTTAATTTTAATTTTATTTTCTCTGTGGCACGGTAGGCTGTATGGGGTGGCGGAAATAGATGGAATTTGGAAAGAGACTGAAAATGCCTGTGCATGTTTTCTGACAATTTTGCATGTGGACAGTGAGACTTACCTTCCAAGAGAGAGGGAGGGATCCGGCACGCTATGTCCCTCAGCAGACAGACAGAAACACATTCCCCTCGGTGCCAAAATAAATACTAAATAATTTAAGCTGCTTTAATATATTTCTTTCACATCGTCTACAGTCCTTTAATAATTTAGCGCAACCTGTAATGGAAGCTGCATGGAGAGGTAAGACAATCTTTTCCAGAAGCTCCGTGTTGACGGAGGAATGGGCAAGCTTTCGAGTTCACACAGGGTGCTTCATCTTTCAGGGAGGAAAGGTGGTGATCTCTATGAACCAGTGATTATGCTGTTCACTAAATGCAACGATTCCTGACCCTTGTGCCAAAAGGGTCCAAAGAAATTTAGTAAGATCTGGGTACCTTCTTGATATCTGTAAAGCCAGTCCTGTAAAGCCAGTGTGGTGTAGTGGTTAGAGCAGGCATCCCCAAACTTCGGCCCTCCAGATGTTTTGAACTACAATTCCCATCTTCCCCGGCCACTGGTTCTGTTAGCTAGGGATCATGGGAGTTGTAGGCCAAAACATAAAGACATCCAAAGAAGGAGACTCCACGTTCCAGCTTGTCAGTATCCTTCTTGAACTGGACACAGTACTCCAGGTGAGGTCTGACCAGAGCAGAATACAGTGGTACTATTACCTCCCTTGATCTAGTCCAAGCGTCCCCAAACTAAGGCCCGCACCCCGTTGTCTTGAAACTAGAGAACCCTGTGGTTTCAGTGTTTCTAAATCGATTAATCCTGCTCACTTTCTCCAGATTGACCGTAGGAGCCCATCCTCAAGAGCTGACTCGCCCCCTTTTGCTCTGGTTGTTCCAATCAGCGCAAAGGGTGATAAGGCTTTGTGGCTAAAATGCTCCCCTTGCATGCTGATTGGACGTCTCTAGGTACCTGGAGATCCTAGGCCACTACACCAGGCATCCCCAAACTTCGGCCCTCCAGATGTTTTGGCCTACAACTCCCATGATCCCTAGCTAACAGGACCAGTGGTCAGGGGTGATGGGAATTGTAGTCCAAAACATCTGGAGGGCCGAAGTTTGGGGATGCCTGCATTACACCTCTGGGGGTAACCAACACAGTACCCACCAGAAGTTGTTGGAATACCACTCCCATCAGCCCCGAATACCCTGGGCAATGGTCACAGGGGTGATGGAAGTTGTAGTTAGCACAGTTGTTGTGGGGATAACACGGCGAGGGGGAGTGCAAACGCCCACATGAGCGGCAGGCCCTTTCCAACTGCTTTCTACTCTCTAGAAATACCACTGCCTGTCTCCAGCTTCAGACAAACGGGTGGTGACCTCATCCTGCCTGTTGCACAGCAGAGTTGGCCCGGGATTTGTCAGCGGCTGAGTCATGACCTCATTGGCTCAGTCTGAAGATTTGAAACAAAACAAACCCCAGCTGAACAAAGCCAGAGGAATATTACAGCCTGAAAGACACCCAGATACTAGGAAGCAAGAAATCGGCCGGCGTCCTCCCCTGCCCTTCCGGCAAGTCACAAGCAGCCTTCCCCAACCTGGCACACTCCCTCCATGTTTCGGACTACAACAGGGGTAGGCAACCTAAGGCCCGTGGGCCGGATGCGGCCCAATCACCTTCTCAATCTGTTTTTATATGAGCAGAATGTGTCCTTTTATTTAAAACTAGTGTAATTCAGCCCGTTGAGTAAACGGGCGCTAGAACATCCCGGGGTTCGGAGAAGCGCTTGCGCAGCGCTTCTCCGAACCCTGGGACCTGTCCTTGCTGTTGGCAGCAGGAGGACAGGAACGAAGGAGGAGAAAGCAGCCCTTTCTCCTCCTTCCTTCCTCTCCCCCAGCCGCCAACAGGAAGGAGACATCCCGGGGTTCGGAGAAGCGCTTGCGCAGCACTTCTCTGAACCCCGGGACCTGTCCTTTCTGGACGCACACACACACACACTCTCCCCCCCGCCCCCGCCAACGCTCAGTCCGGCCGGGAGCGGCGGTTGGCGGCCGCAGGGAAACGGTAGGTGGGGGGGAGAGCGCGCACGCGTGTGCGTCCAGTCTCTGTGTCCAATCCCTGTGTCTGTGGGGCACATGCGCAGTAGCGCAAACCCAGGGACACAGGGAATACTGGACGCAGAGACACTTGCACTTTATTATATAGGATGCATCTCTGGGTTATTTGTGGGGCATAGGAATTTGTTCTCCCCCCCCCCAATATAATCCGGCCCACCACATGGTCTGAGGGACAGTGGACCAGCCCACGGCTGAAAAAGGTTGCTGTCCTCTGGACTACAGCTCCCATCAGCCCCCAGCTAGCGCAGCTATGGGGCACCAAAGCTGGCTGGGGCTGATGGGAGATGGAGTCCAGGACCTAGTTCCCAGACCATGAAGACAGGGCTGTGTCCATTTCACAATGGCACAGCCAAATGTGGCCCAGGGTATAGAACCCAGAATCTCAGCTTTTTATCCCCTTAAAAATACTGTAACTGACACATCCAGTGGTGGTGTAGTGGTTAGAGTGTCAGACTAGGGCCTGAATTCTAATCCCCCCACTCAGCCATGAAGTTCACATTCAGAGTCTCTCAGCCTAACCTACCTCACAGGGCTGTTGTGAGGATACAATGTCTGTGAGGCCGGGTAAATTGTACATCACCTTGAGCTCCTTGAAGGAATAATAATAATAATAATAATAATAATAATAATAATAATTTATTATTTATACCCTGCCCATCTGGCTGGGTTCCCTCAGCCACTCTGGGCGGCTTCCAACAAAATATTAAAATACAGAAATCCATCAAACATTAAAAGCTTCCGTAAACAGGGCTGCCTTGAGATGCCTTCTAAATGTCTGGTAATTGTTGTTCTCTTTGACCTCTTGTGGGAGGGCATTCCACAGGGTGGGTGCCACTACCGAGAAGGCCCCCTGCCTGGTTCCCTGTAACTTGGCTTCTCGCAACGAGGGAACCGCCAGAAGGCCCTCAGCGCTGGACTGAGGAAAGGTGAGATATAAATGTAATAAATAAAATTCTTCATTTTTTTTTGGTACAAAATTGTAGAATTTGATGGGACCCCCCCAGGGTCATCTAGTCCAACCCCCTGCAATGCAGGAATCTCAACACTTGGTCACCCATCCAATTTGAAACCATAATGGACCCTGCTTAGCTTACCACCCTTCATCCATAGATCTCAGGGCGTTTCACAACATATATACAGTGCTTTTTCCCTAGAAAAATAGGTGCCGGTACTCCCCATGAAGTTGTTACAGTAAGTGCCACATGGAAAAAAATGTGCTGGTACTGGATGCCATTGAGTACCCCCTGAAAGAAAGCACTGGTACACAGGAAAACAAATCTATCAAGCCGAAAAGCAAAACGGGGGAAAATATTGCAAGCACATTTGTTGTGCTTGGTGGTACTAATTCACAAGTTTTACAGCATTAATTATTATTTAACTATCAAGTCTGATGCACAGAGAAATGGCAGAGACTTCCAGTCTGTTCCTCCTCCTCTTAATACAGTGGTACCTCAGGTTAAGTACTTAATTGGTTCTGGAAGCCCGTACTTAACATGAAGCGAACTTCCCCATTGAAAGTAATAGAAAGTGGATTAATCCGTTCCAGACGGGTCCGCAGAGTACTTAAATTGAAAGTACTCAACCTGAAGCGTACTTAACCCGAGGTATGACTGTACCATTCTTGCCTGCTCACAGTAGTCACTACTGAGTAGTGCATTAGCAGAGGGGATGTGCGAGACAGGGGAGTGCTTCTGGTCAGTTTTCCATCTGTGAAATGGGTCTCATTTAAGGCCCATTTAAGGTGGTGGTGGAGAGCCCCCTTGTGGGGATGGGGGCCTTGGCGGCTGCCCTAAACTGCCAACCATCCCACCCCAGAGGTACCCAATTCTATTCATTTGAATCAACTTCTCTGAGCCCATTATCTCTCCCCCCTTCGCCGCTCCCATCTTCTCCAATTACGTTCTCCTTCTAATGTAACATCTGGCAACGGCTTGCACCCCCCCCCTGCATCTCCTTTGCGGCTACACTTCTGGCTGGCAAAGCACTCAGATCTATTATTTTTCAAAGGAGAGGGAAAACCCAACAGAGTGGAACTGTATCCTGTAAAATGCTACCACCTGCTGTTGAGATGCCTCTGTGCAGAAGGGAAGGGCTGTAGCTCAGTGGTAGAGCATCTGCTTTGCATGCAGAAGGTCCCAGGTTCAATTCCCAGCATCTCCAGGCAGGGCTGGGAAACAGATTGCTGCCTGAAATCCTGGAGAGCTGCTGCCAGTTGGTGCAGGCAATATTGGGCTGGATGAACCAATAGGTTTGACTTAGAATGCTTCCTTTTTAATTCAACTCAATTTTTTAAAAGAACAATAAGGACTAGAATCTTAATTTCTCTTCAGGGGAAGAGTGGTAGCTCAGGGGGCAGAGCATCTGCTTTGCTTGCAGAAAGTATTAGAGAGCTATGGTTGGGATGTACCTTCAACACATTTATCGCATTGTACAAATGGAGTTGTGGGTTGCTGGCCTGCCAGGGCCTATTCCCAAGCAGTGTAGTTTCACAACTGAGCGCACACACATTGTGATCTCACACTCCTTTCTCCTGGGACTAATTTTATTCCTTGAAACTTGGGGACTCGGTTGAAAACTCTTGTCTCAAGCCACAGTTTATTGGGCTTCATTAACTGTGGTTTGTTCCAAAGCCACAAGTAGCTATGGTTTGTTTGTAGAATACAAAGCCATGTTTTAATCTGTCATATAAAGATCTGCTGGCAAGCCCAGTAGATGTGATCATCATAATTAAAAGCTTCCTTAGCTCTAACCAGACATTCGGCTAAGTTAGGGCGGGATCTGTTCCTGCCTCCTCTGTATCATTTACTGGAAAAAAGAGCAAGACATCAACACATGAAAGAACAGAGTACAGCGCTTCAATTATTAAGCAGCAACCGAGCTCTTTCAATGTACCCAACCCAGGTTCCCCATAGACAAAAGCAATGGCAGGAAACGCCCTCTGCAATTAAAGTGCATAGGGCACACGACCAATGGAGCATGCACATTTCAGACTCTGGCCATCGTTAGGATAAGTGGATAAAGAACATTGCAGAGCAAAAGGGGCAGAAAACAGGTCTCTGCTGCACGTAGCTTAAAAGGCGAATTCAAAATAGAGGAGGAGGAGGAAAAAGGGGGACCCATTGGAAACCCAGACACATGAAGAATAGGAACATAAGCAGCTGTCCTTGCTCCATCAAGCCCACAGGGGATGTTTCCTGTGCTACCTGGAGATTGAACTGGGGACCTTCTGCTTCCAAAGCAGATAATAATAATAATAATAATAATAATAATAATAATAATAATAATAATAAATTATTTATTTAAAAAATTTCTGAAACAACAAGGCATATAAAAATACACACCCACACAACAGAAAAGAGAAAAGAAGAAGAAAAAACAATACAACAACAAAATACAGAATACAGAAAATACCACAATACAAAAAATGCAAATAAAAAAACAAAAATTCTAACTTATTAAACTTATCTCCAATCTAATGACTTCCTCGTTCCCTCTCCTTCTGTGATTCTTTTCATCACTTCTGTAGTAAAGTCTAAATCTTGTATAAATTCTGTTGTTGTTTAGTCGTTTAGTCGTGTCCGACTCTTCGTGACCCCATGGACCATAGCACGCCAGGCACTCCTGTCTTGCACTGCCTCCCGCAGTTTGGTCAAACTCATGTTCGTAGCTTCGAGAACACTGTCCAACCATCTTGTCCTCTGACGTAGTATAAATTCTACTTATTACTTAATATTCCCGTATTTTTTATATCTTTTACATTTAATCCTATTATATTCTATCTAAATCTTTCTTCTGAATAAAATAAAATCCTTATTTCTAACTATACTTATCTCTTGCCATTATATTATCTACAACCTCTAATTTTTCTCCTTCACTTCCCTTATTTCTAATCTACAACAACAACAACAACAATATATTATTATTATTATTAGCTGGGTTTCCCCAGCCACTCTAGGCGGCTTCCAACCGAATGTTAAAAACAGTACAGCATCAAACATTAAAAACTTCCCTAAACAGGGCCGCCTTCAGTTGTATTCTAAAAGTAAAATAGTTGCTTATTGCCTTGACATCTGCTGGGAGGGCGTTCCGAGGGCGGAACGGACCGAGGCCATTTAGGGCTTTAAAGGTCAGTACCAACACATTGAATTGTGCTCGGAAACGTACTGGGAGCCAGTGTAGATCTCTCAGGACCGGTGTTATGTGGTACCGGCGGCCACTCCCAGTCACTAGTCTAGCTGCCGCATTCTGGATTAATTGCAGCTTCCGGGTCACCTTCAAAGGTAGCACCACATAGGCATACCTGCCAAGTCCTGGACGGAAAGATCCGGGATCGGCAGCCCGCGACACCGGAAGTTACGTAGACGCAACTTCCGGTGGCGCTTTGCCCTTCTATGGGCACCAGAAAATGGCGGCGCCGGCGCCGGAAGTCGCTTCCACGCATGACCGGAAACACGTAAAAGCAACTTCTGGCGCCGCCATTTTCTGATGCCCATAGAAGGGCAAAGCGGCACCAGAAAAATGGCCGCCGGCAGAAGCAGTTTTAAGGGACAATATCGGGATAAAAAGCTAAACGGGAGACCGCCGGGAAACGGTAGGAAAAAAGGGGTTTTCCCGGTGGAAACGGGATACTTGGCAGCTATGCCACATAGGGCACATTGCAGTAGTCCAAGCGGGAGATAACCAGAGCATGCACCATTCTGGCGAGACAGTCTGCGGACAGGTAGGGTCTCAGCCTGCGTACCAGATGGAGCTGGTAGACAGCCGCCCTGGACACAGAATTAACCTGTGCCTCCATGGACAGCTGTGAGTCCAAAATGACTCCCAGGCTGCGCACCTCGTCCTTCAGTTACCCCATTCAGGACCAGGGAGTCCTCCACACCTGCCCGCCTCCTGTCCCCGCAAAACAGTACAGTACTTTTGTCTTGTCAGGATTCAACTTCAACCTCAACCTCAACCTTTATTGAGATGATTTATTACTAAGCTACAGTCGTTCCCCATCGCTCCATCTAGCTAAATATTGTCTACACCAGGGGTCCCCAGACTTACCGGGCTTCAGGCCGGAGAGTAGGGGAGTGCGCGCGCAGCGGGCCGGAGGGCGGGGGAGTGCGTGCCCGTGCGCATGCGCACACGGTCGGGAAAAAATCGCCGAAAATCGCTTGTGCGCATGCGTATGGGCCTCCCCCGACCCGGAAGTGCATCGGAAATGACCTCTTCTGGGTCGGGAGAGGCCCATACGCATGCACACAAAGGATTTTCAGCGATTTTTTGCCGATTTTGAAGATCGTCGCCGTGCCGTAAGAGCGGGCGGCGGCAGCGGGCGGCGGGGGTCGTCGCAGGCCGGATTGGGAGGCTAATTGGGCCGTACCCGGCCCGGGGGCCGTAGTCTGGGGACCCCTGGTCTACACTGACTGGCAGCAGCTCCTCTGGGTTCTTGGTGGGGGTCTCTTCCAGTCCTGCCTGGAGATGCCGGGGATTGAACCTGGAACCTTCTGGAAGCAAAGCAGGTGCTCTGCTATGGAGCCATGGTCCTTTGCTCTGAATGTGTAGAGGAACAGTTCTTTAGTGCCAGAAAACCGCCTTAGAAATGCAGGTGCCATAACCCATTCAGCTTCCTTCCCTGCGTCACTGCCCTCCTGCCGCAGCCCCGGGTAGCCCATGTTGGGAGATTCATTCCCCGTGTGCAGTCATAGGTTTGTTGTCTGTCATATGACTGTATGTGTTTTCATTCCACAGAGTGGAAGTGACGTAGACAGGATGTTTGTCTTACTGTGTTCCTAAGTGGGACTGTTATTCCTTTGTTCATTCTCTTTGCTGTGTGATGCTAGAGCAGGCATCCCCAAACTGCGGCCCTCCAGATGTTTTGGCCTACAACTCCCATGATCCCTAGCTAACAACAGGACCAGTGTTTGGGGAAGATGGGAATTGTAGTCCAAAACACCTGGAGGGCCGAAGTTTGGGGATGCCTGTGCTAGAGAGAGAGGGACCCATGATGAAGAGCTCCGTGTGTGTCTATGTGTAAATAGTTTAGCCAAATGCTGTGCTACTGAGTCTGTTACGCAACTGCGCAAACCTCTGCGTATCTGTGAAGTGTGCTGGTGTTCATCTGACACCAGTCGCTGTGATGTTCGGGCTGGAGAATGCTTATGAAGCTCCCGAACGATCGCCCAGGAGGGGGAGGACATGCCAGCCGGGCATGTGTCTCTGCCAGGGTCCTACTCGTAAGTAGGCCTTTTCCTGACAGCCCATCCATGGACATCCTGGGACCACCACCCTCCAATGACTTTGCAAACGGAACTGGAAGGAGATAGGAATATAGGAATCTGCCTTATAAATGAGGCAGATGATCTGTACAGCTAGCTTTCTTGACACTGACTGGCAGCAGCTCTCCATAGTTCCAGGCCCAGCTCTGCCTGGAGTTGCCAGGGGTGAATGCCACAGCAGGAAAAAAACCGATCATTTCAAATTCTGTAGCATTTTGTGTCCAAAGCACTTCTCAGCCTCTCTTTCATTTGGGTCCTTTCTCCTTTCCCTATTTTACCAAGGGCTTCAAAACCTTTGCCTTTTGGTCTGTGCTGGCCTGCCATCATCACAGAGAGGTCACATGACACACACACCCCAAAAAAAGCATGACATGGCAGCTTTCTGGGTGGGAAGTGATGATGTCATGGCAACCTCATCAATCATTGTGCAGGACTTGTCATGAGGTCACCGGCCAAACTCTAGAGCAGGCGTCCCCAAATTGCGGCCCTCCAGATGTTTTGGCCTACAACTCCCATGATCCCTAGCTAAGAGGACCAGTGGTCAGGGATGATGGGAATTGTAGTCCAAAACACCTGGAGGGCTGAAGTTTGGGGATGTGCCTGCTCTAGAGGCTCAGGGCTTAATTGTTTGAGATAGTCAACATATAATACTAGTGAGATGAAAAATATCTCTTTAAGAAAAAATATTTCCCGGAAGTTAGAGCAGGAAGGTTTAAGTGTATCCATGTGTGCCTGGAGCTTGAAATAAATTTGCTTTAGATGGTTTTCAGCTATGGAACGTTTCTGTAAGCTGCTCTCATCCCTTCAGCTCCGGGAAGGCAAAGCTTACATAATGAGGGTGGAGTATCTCTGATCTAGCACGGATGGTACTTCTAAAACTAACAAGCTGCTTTTGTCCTTCTTTTGATGGAGAACAGCTTGCACCAAATTTAGATGAAAAAAATAATGAGGCTTCCTTTGTTTATTGTGCACCTGTAGTATTCTTAGCTTTTTTAACATTAAGAGTCTGGGTGTGGAAACCCAGGCCTGGGGGGCAATGGTGGCCTAGGACACCCAGCCACCTGCCAGACATGCCCCTGATTTGGTAATATTTCCCCCCTTTCATAACATTTATATACCACTTGGTTTTTAAAAAAAGGTGCCCTCAAAGGTGATATTGAACTGTGAAAATACCATTCTTGTTTTGCCTGGATGGAGGATAGAAAAAAGGTGTAGAAGCCAGCTTACTGTATGACCGGGGTGGGGGTGGGGATATTTACATGCATTGCTCCGCTCAGTTTGGCCTCTGGCCCCACCCGCCACTGGTATGTCTGTGTCACACACACACACACACACACACACACACACACACACACACACACACACACACTGCAAAAGTTGCCAAGAAAAGAGTTCATCATATTAAGGTTCTCAGCCACCCCAAGTTGGGAGCCCCAGCAGGGCCAGAGCACTTAAAGTATTTGCAAACAATATTCTCGGGCATCTGCTTGTCGGGATTTCTCAGCTGTAGTACAGTTCTGTCGCATCCCATCAGCTTCCAGGAAATGAGACCAGATTAAGTCATCTGAAGGACAGAGCTGAAGGGGAAAGGTTTCCCTAGCCAGCCAGCCCTGACAATCCTCTATGGATTCTTACACACACAGGGCAGGGCAAAAACAGGCAGTTGCAGGAAGCTACTTTATACAGATCAATTGGTCCACCCAGTTTAGGACTGCCTACACTGACTGGCAGCAGCTCTCCAGGGTTCCAGACAGAGGTCTTTCCCAGCCCTGCCTGGAGATGCCAAAGATTGAACCTGGGACCTGTTGAGTACAAACTACCTTAGATGCTCTACAGCTAAACTATGACCCTTCTGCTACAAATGAAGCAAGAATCTAGTCCTCGTGATTCTGAATGAAGGGATCATTTAAAGGAGAGACTGCTTTATACCTAGTCTGGCCACTGGATCCCTTAGGGACTGCCCACAATGACCGGTAGGCAAGGGAACATCGCCAGCCCTGCCGTGAAATGCCAGGGATTGAAACCGAGACCTTCTGCATTCAAGGAAAATGCCTGCCACTGAGCTATGGTTCTTCACTCTCTTGATAGCCCTAGTCCAGTTTTGCCCAAACCGAATGACAACAGTTCTCTGGGGTTCTCAGCAAGTAACCTTCGCAGCCCTGCTTGGGAGATGTTGCCGGTGGATCCTGGGACCTTCTGCATGCAATGCAGATGTCTACCGCCTGAGGTCCAGCCCTTCAGGCACACCAGAAAATCAAAGCCCAGGGATGGAAGCTTATTCTGACATAGCTCAAAAATAATGCTGCACTTCCAAATGGACAAGCTGCCACCTAGTGGTCAAACCACCAAAAGCCACTACCGTAGTCCCAGGTTTTCCCTCCGCCAGCATCAATTAAAAAACAAAACAAAAAGCCACCCCAAACCAAGAATTAAAAGCAAACATGCTAGAATACAAGGTGGTTCTCGAAGAGCAAGCTTCACTGGCTCTTAGAAGTCGACTTTTAACTGAAGTACAAGAAACTATTTTATACCCAGTCAGGCCATGGATACCGATCTCAGCATTGGTTCTTCCACGTTACTTACTGCAACTCCCACCATCCCTGCCCATTGGCTGTTCTTGCAAGGGCTGATGGGAGTTGTGGTTCAGAGAAGCGGACACGGAGCAATGGATTCAAGCTACAAGAAAGAATATTCCACCTAAACATTAGGAAGAACCTCCTGACAGTAAGAGCTGTTCGACAGTGGAATTTGCTGCCAAGGAGTGTGGTGGAGTTTCCTTCTTTGGAGGTCTTTAAGCAGAGGCTTGACAGGCATATGTCAAGAATGCTTTGATGGGGTTTCCTGCTTGGCAGCGGGTTGGACTGGATGGCCCTTGTGCTCTCTTGCAACTCTATGATTCTAACATCTGGAGGTACAAAGATCTTTCATCTAGATCAGACATAGGCAACCTTGGCTCTCCAGATGTTTTGGAACTACAACTCCCATGATCCCTGACCACTGCCTGTTAGCTAGGGATCATGGGAGTTGTAGTTCCAAAACATCTGGAGAGCCAAGGTTGCCTATGCCTGATCTAGATATCTATGGATTGGAAGGCAGTCCTTTTAGCAGGCCTACTTGGAGATGCCAGTGGTTGAACCTGGGACATTCTGCATGCAAAGCAGGTGCCAGAGTACTGAATGACAGGCAATTTTATTTTGGGACTGGATGCAGCAAGGGCAGCTGTAAACTGATGTGTTGTTTGCAGTATTATTGGATTTGCATTGTTTAAAATGTTTTAGTCCTTTCTATATTTCTTTATTGCCGAGTACCACTTTGGTATTTTGTGGAAATATGAACACTTTCATAAATAAGTGAAACAGCACAATGGCAAATCTGATTTAGGTACTGCATAGGTTCCATGATATAACCAGCCCCAGAATCATGAAACAAAAGGTCAATAGAAACCGAATGTTTCCTTCATGTATGCATAAGGATCCTGGCTATGCTTTCATAATAGGTTGGTCCCGTAACACAGAACTGAATTGCCTTGCAGATCTTGTTTTATAAGGTTGTTTTTTTTAAGATCTCTCCCAGTGGTGTGAGTTGGATTGATTTTTGCTGAGACTCTCTCAAGATATACTCCAAAGTGCAATTACCATCAGCGCCCACCCCATTCCTCCTCTGTTCTTAGAAAATGCAATAGATTTGCAGTTTAATTTCTTCCTTCCACTACACAGGAACCATAGGAGAGCATAATGAAAGGCAGGCAGCCTCACAGATAAGTCTTCACTGATAGTCTTTCAAGGCTGCTAAATGCAAGGATGAAGGGTTGTACACTTATTGTATACTTATTGCAGAAGTGACAGAATTTCAAATTCAAAAATACTCTTTAAGCCAGGAAACCTGAATGCATTATTCTAGCTTGTGTGTCTACACCAGTCAAGGAACAGAGACAACAAATGCATGTATAACTAAGCACAGGCTCCTCTAATCAACACTTTTAGCATGCTTGTGCTATTTGCTCTCCAGCTTTGCAGAGGTCTTACCTAAGCATGGTAGAGATCAGATAAAATAGTTTCTGATAAAAACCTTCTAGCAGTCAGCCCGGGCAGCTGATTTTCTGCAGGGAGCACAACACTCCAGAACAGAACTGTAGTCTGGTACAATAAAGTGCGAAGGTGAAATGAGAATGCATCTAATGAGCCCAGCAGTGTGCTTTTATACAGCTTTGAGATAGTAAAGACTAAGGAGCTTTTGAAGCAACTGCTGCCTCTAAATACAGGAAACCATGTACCTACAATGGGTGAAGAACCCTTTTCAACCTGGGGTCAACAGAGCCAGAGGAAGGGGGTGGGGCAATGGATGTGACCCTTACCTGCGCAAAGTAGACTATGCTCCACCCATTTTGCAAAACATCAGGAGATTGTGAAGGCAGGCAAGAAGCTTCAACACAGTTCCAGGATACTTGAGGAAGACCCAAGGGATGGGCAGAGAACGAAGGGGCCTGAGGTTTCCCCAACTGTTCACCATGCAGGTGCAGGCTGTATCTTAGCCAAGTGCACTTCACAGGCCTGCTTCAGTCCTTCTCCACTGGCAGTGGCCCTAGGACTTTGCAAGCCACAGTGTGACACAGAGCTCCTTGGTGAACCCAATGGCCACCACACACCAGGGAAACCTGAAGGATGCTTGCCCACCTACTGGAGTCACTGCTGTTGCGAAGACATGCTAAGAGGTGTTGCATTTATAAACATTTGGAAGTTTATTTAAAAAACATCACAACCATTAACATTGTTACAGATTTTAAGTTTCCTTCCTCCTGGGTCTTCCACACAGATTTACTGAGCATGCTCACAACAATGGTTTTCTTATGGGTTTTAGTTTAAACAACCATTTTTAAAAGGAAAAACTACGAGAGAGAGAAAAAGAATAACTCAGCACACTACCATTTAACTTTGTTTTAATGTTTCTCCACAAATGGTGAAAAATACTAAGTACAGACGAGGAATCATCATAATGTTGTGGTCAACATTATAAATATGGAATTATAAATTTAAAACATTTTCTGGTTTAAAAAATAAATCTGGTAGTAAATGCAGTCCTGCAAGGGAGAGGGGGTGGCTTGCCACTAGTAAGGCCGGTCTCTGCGGTCTTGACGATGTTCTCCCCTGGCAAAGGAAAGAGAGGAAAGGGGGGGCGGGGGTCAGACTCACAACCACATACCCAAAGGCTACCACATCCCAGGGAGAGAAGATTTCAAATAAGAGCCTGTGGCCGCTACTAACAGCCTCCTCCTCCATTTTTTTGCAGCCCAGAGCCCTCCCCTCCCCTTTGTTAACACCACTCACTTCCCCCTCCCCAATCCTTACTTGTCCATCTTCCCTGGTCCTCCACGCCTGCCGCCTCTGCCTCCCATTTGCTCCATAAGAGGTCCAGGTGGGCCCCCAGGTCCTCCTCGCCGACCTCCTCCGAAGCCCCCTCGATCCATGCCCCGGCCTCCTCGGAATCCGCCTCTGTCTCCACCTCGGCCACCTCGGAACATCCCTCCAGGGCCGCCGCGATCCATCAGGCCTCCTCGACCTCCTCTCATGCCACCGGGGCCGCCCCTGCCACGATCACCACCTAGTGCAGAAAGACAGCACCACTCAATCGAGCAAAAGGTTGCTGGGAAGGTGGCAACCCCAGACAGGCAGCTGAAGGCTTGCCTCGGAAGCGCAGGCAGCAGGACCCAGACATGCCCAGGCCCACAAAAATGACCAAATGATGGCACATGTCTGTGTTGTATAGGTGTGAATGTGTGTCCCTACTGGAGTCCCTACTGCTTAAAAATACGGCACCTGTTCTTACAACATGTGACAGAGCAGCAACAGCAGCTAGAAGAGAAGCTGCAAGCAAAATACCATACAGCAAATGCCCACTTCCCATATCGTTCTCACCCTTTCTGCAAGTCCCCGCAAGGAAGGATACCCTCATTTTAACGTGGTTCCCCATAACCTGCCCTAACTGCTGATCATTCTTACTGGAAGCAACTACAGGAAAAGACCCAGATCAGTATTTCCCAAAATTGGGTCTCCAGCTGTCTTTGGACCACAACTACCATCATCCCTAGCTAGCAAGACCAGTGGTCATAGTTGATGGGAATTGTAGTCTGAAAAAACAGCTGAAGATCCAAGTTTGGGAAACACTAGCCTAGATTCACACATCAACCATAGAGGAAGACTTGAGCTGCTCCTCCTAGTGCAACTTAATGTTTGGCCTTAAAACAGGCTGGCGATTCTTAAACTGAAGTTATTGCTCATGGGCTGTGTACAAGCTAGCAGAGAAAAAACAGCTTTGGGGTCAAAACTCTTAAGTTTCCAACACAGAGCTCGGTATGCAGCCCTCCCACCTGTAAATTGAGCCCAAGTAGGAAGTGTAAGGAAGTGGGCAATCAGCTTCCAAGTCAGGCTTGAAGCCTGGTGGAAGCATGTGAGAAGGTAGGCTGTGATGACAAGAAAAGAAGAATCAGTTTGCGTAACAGCGTGAGAGTGTAGGAAAACATCCATAAGCACCTCCATTGAGAGAGAATAAACAGAGCAGAGAGCAGCTAGGCCACTTCGCGCCAGATTCTATAGATCAGGGTGGGGATGGTGTGGCCCCCCAGATGTTGCAGGACTCCAATTCTCATCAGCCTCAGCCAGTAGTACCTAGTCAGAATTGATGGGAATTGTAGTTTGGAGGGCTACAACCTTGGCTCTAAATGATGTTTCAAACAGCCACTTCTAAGTTTCCATTGAGGGCAGGCTGGTGCTGTTTGTTTTCAAGATCAGCACATAAGGACAACAGTGCCTACAGGGGAATTAAAGTTGCAACTCAAACACACCCGTAGAGGGGCACCAATCAAGACAACGCCATTTGCCCTTGCTCAATTACTGACTCAAAGCATCTTGCAACATGGCACCCCACCTTTCCTGAAACTGCCCAGGGCCTGCCATTTGGAGTTGCATGGCATTGGGCAAAGTCCCCTCCCCAACTTCCTCATATTGCAAGCTTGAAACTCATCCCCATTAAACCAACTGGTGAATCAAATCAATAGCTTCTCTTCATGGCTACTCCGTAAAGTGCTAGGGGTTCAAATTGTGAGGGATGGCTCCCCATAGACAAGAGGCCTCCAGGAAAGCTGGGTGGTGCCACCGTTGTGCTTTTGTGATTTAATTTAACAGAGAGCGATGCTTTCATGCTTGTTGTTTCAGTGTAGTGTTTCAAAATGTTCTCTCATATTGACCACTTTGAGCAGGGGCAAAGAGAGGCAAACAAGTGATTTCAACCGACAAGCCATTGTACGCCCCCATGTCCAGCACCTGCCAGCCTCATTACCCATTTTGTCCAGCTTGGGAAGGTGAGTGAAACTGAAGCCATGCAAGAGATTGGTGATGGGAGTCAGGAGAAGGGGAAAGGGAACGTGTGCCTGATTTCAACAACCCTTAACATTCCCTCCCCTCGATCTCCACATGCAGCTTGCACATACATGGCTCTGAGCATTGAACACCATGTGCTCTCCTGGGCAGACTACGACTGCTGCAGGATATGGGAGAGGAATATTACCAGGATAAAAAATTAACTTGTCACCACCAGCAAGTAGCTTGGCTGCAATGGCCTACCAACATTGCACCACACTCCCCTTTGCATGTCCAAGCCAGAAACCATGTGCCTGGCTTTTGGTCTGGCCAGCCCCCCATGAGTCATGGGTGCAACCCCTGGAGATTCTTGGGCTTTTTTCCATTTTGGGCACACCGCTCCCCATCAGCCACCCCACTCCCAGAGATAGTGTCGAGTGATCCCTGCCCGAAGTCCCACAAAAAGCTGGAGCCAGGTCTGATCAGAGCAGCTCCTCCACCAAATGTGGCGCCACCCCACCTCCAGCATAAACCCTGGCAAGGTCAATGTGTCCACAGTCAGTGCTTCCAAAAACCAACAGTGGCCATTTTATGACGACTGTGAATGACGCAGCGTCACCTCCCCATTTTACTCTGCTGGAAGTGTATACACAAACGAAGGAAAAATATACCACCTGTACAGTTCCCTTACCACTATTTGTCCCGTATATGAGCCCTCTAAGTGGCAGCGGTTTTCCAAGCAAGAATCCAGGACCTTGTGAACATCACATAAGCAGAGGTCAGTGTCACATATTCCGACTCCCACCCCAGCTCGCGGACAAGAGGAACATACCTGGAGGTGGGAAAGGTGGAGGGAGGAAGCCTTCCGGTTTAGGAGCCTTGCACTGGTTGCATTCTGTTCTCCAGGCAAAATTCTGGTTTCCACACCCCCTGGAAAAGGACCAGTGTTTAGTGAGAGATGCCAAGTGCATTTCTTGGCTGAACATGAAAAAACAACCAAAGCTGGGGAACTGGGGTGGGGGAGAGCCAGCTGACCACAATTTCATTCACAGCTGGGGTGGGGGAGCACAAGGCAAGCCTCTACCCAGAGGCAAATTCATGTGGACCATCTTTTGAGGACGCTTTCCCATGAATAACTAAGGAAAGGAAAGTCAGTGGAAACAGGCTATCTAGCCTTTTGGGTCACACAGCTGATTGGGCCTAGCAGGAACACATGCTTACAAGGAACCTAGCAACATTCTAGGTGAGCTGGTAAGTGAATTACTGAGGTGGTGGCCGGTACCCAACAAAAGGGCCTGGGAACTATGTCCACACCCAAAATATTACCATAAATGAATTGCCTAGCTGCATCCTGGGGTAACTACCAAGCAGGAGTTCACCAGGATAGCCCAGCCAAGATCTATGTTGACTCTCATGCACAGAAATTTGGTGAGAGCAGAGAATGAAACACAGTGACTTACGGGTTGGGGCACTGCCAGTCTCCTGCTCTGTGCTGGACATTTCCTCCACCAGAAGGGTTTCCTCTCGATCCTCGTGGTCCTCTTGGGGCAAAACCACCACCCCTGTCACCACCTCGGCCTCCCATGCGGCCCATGGGACCACCAGGACCGCCTGGGCCCCCAGGACCTGGGCCTGAAAGAAGACATCTGGTAAGTTCATGAGCACACCACAGAGCCCTTGGGGGCTAACAGCACTGGCCAGCGTTAGCCAAAGATTACCTCCACGGAGTGGGGGAGGCATGCCACGTGGCTCACGTGGGGGCATCCCTCCTCGCATGCTGTTCAGCGGCAGCTTCTTCCGGGTGAGAGAGACTTTGAGCTTGCTGCCCTGGAAGTCTTTGCCTGAAACACACAAAGCACAAGTCTCTCTGTGAAAAAGAGCTTCACTGCTGCAGAGAATGAACCACCCACAACTGGGCAAGTAGATCCAAGTCACACTGCTTGGGTAAATGAAGGCCTGCCAGGCCTTTGGAGGGAAGTTACAAACTTTGCAGCTTCCATAACTGAGGCTAAAGTAAAGAGAGGAGTATGCAACACTCAACCACTCCTCCGGTTTCTGAAATTTCAGCAGGCATTGTTCACACACTTCTGTGTGTCCCACTGCCCCAGCCATGCTATTGAGCATCTAACATATCAGTGCAGAGCTTTCCAAACTGTGTGTCAAGACACATTTGTGTTGGCTGAAGTGAAGGTGTGTTGCACATCCCCACACTTCTCTCAAAAGGGGTTAGATTAACCTCTGGTTTGCTAGTAAAACTGAGTTATTGTATCACGAAATGATGCATGCCTAAAAAGTGTGTCACCAACATGAAAAGTTTGGAAAACTCTGTTAGTGTTTAAAGCCCTAAAGAACCAAGGCCCCAAACACCTGAAAGACCACCTCCTTCCCTTCTCAGTTGTAGCTCCTAAGTTGTGTAACTCCTTTCCCACAGAGGTGCCTCTGGTACCTTCATTATATGGCGAATGCTCAAGATGAAACTCTTTACCCTGGCTTTTGACACTTGAGATGTGTATTTTTAGGACCCACCTTTCATAATTTTAAGCTTTTAATATTGATCAATATTGTGTTTTAATATTAATATTGTGCTTTAATAGTTGTAACCCACCCTGGGAACTTAAGGTAAAGGATAATAAATTGCAGCAGCTGCAGCAGTAACTGTAATATTCTAAACAAAATAAAAAAAATTCCTTCCAGTAGCACCTTAGAGACCAACTAAGTTTGTCATTGGTATGAGCTTTCGTGTGCATGCATCGAAATGCACACGTTAGCTTCTCTGTTTACATATATAGACAGAATAGCACAGATACCTGACTTGGGGATATCTATCATCATCCCCATATATAAAAAAGGCCCTAGGGATGATCTAGCCAACTACAGGCCCATAAGCCTCTTGAATATAATAAGTAAATATACATCAGACATCTCAGTGAGAAACTGTGATTGGATAGAAAAAGCAACATACTCGATGACGCACAGGCAGGATTCAGAAAGGGGAGATCTACAATAGACCACTGTATGATCTTGCAACTTTCAGCTGAGAAATATACGTCGCAATATAATTCCCATCTTTTCGCAGCATTTGTAGACTTTAAAGCAGCCTTTGATTCCATCATAAGATCCTGACTTTGGGACAAACTTAGCAAATGATCCATTGACCGTCACCTGCTGTTGTTAATAGCCAAACTTTATAACAATACACGACTTCACATAAGATGCAACCGAGCTGGTCTACTTTCTAACTCAATTAGAACAACTAGGGGAGTTAAACAAGGGTGTATATTGGCCCCTTTTCTGTTTAACATCTACATAAACTCCCTCATAGTACAGCTACAAGGGATAGATATGCATGCCCCCAAACTGGCAGACAAAAGGCTGCCTATCTTACTTTACGCAGATGATGCTGTGATTCCGTCCCAGACACAGATGGGTCTCAAAAGAGCTCTTAAGAACTTAATACTGCAGAGAGGAGCAACTGTCAGTGACTTACCAAAAACAAAAATCATGGTCTTTTCCCACAAAAAGAAAACATACAGATGGTGTACTTTGTTTCAACTACGCAAGACTAACACGGCTACCTACCTGTAACTTGTAATATTCTAATTCACTCACCATCAAGCCATTCTACAGCTGCTTTGGCAGTTGGTGGGTCATCATAGCACACAGTAGCATCTCCTTTTGGCTTCCCTGTGTCCTTGTCAAGGTAGATTGTTATCATGGGTTGTCCAGTTCTTTTGTTCATCTAAGGGGCGATGAGAGAAGACAATCACGCTCTGGACAGGAGTAAATTCCAAGGCTAGAACACCCCCACCCCAAAGTACTATTCAGTAAGATGCTTCAAAGAATATCCTAGAAAGGCAAATGTTATGTGACTAATCATCATCAAATTTCATTTTAAAAATCCCACCTTGTGCTTTACTAAGGCTTAGGTGGTCATGCCACACATTTATTTATGTTAATTAATCTTATTAGTCACTTGCCACCCGAAGGTATTCAAGTAACTTATAGCAAAGAAAAATATGCAATAAATAATACCATAAGGTGAAATAATGCATTAATATTTCATATAACCTAACATTTATGGGGGGGAAACCCAAAAAAGAACGCATCACCCATTTAAATAATAGTGAACAATATTAACAATACTGAAATGATAAACAAAGCAATACTTTGACCCACTAATTAACAAATAAGTAAAACCTCAAACCCCACCCCCCTAGTCCAAAAATCATTCAGATCAAACCAACAATTCCCCCCCCTTTAACCTCCCCACCCAGAACTCTGGTGTCAAGGCCAGCTGTTACTATCAGTGGTTATTGTGTCCAGTGTCTTCCAGGGATGGTCTGGAATCTCTCCTCTCCTTTCAGGGGGAGGAGAATAGAAGGTATTCTTGGGACAATGCAAGACACATGGGAAAACTTAAAAACCAAATCACATGGGGGATTTGTATCGCCTCCCCCACAACTCCACCAAGTAGCTTGACAGGCGGCACCTTACAAATCGTGTTACTTACCTTAACAACGCCACACTGTTTGAAGAAGTCTGTCAGATCCTCTAGGGTCACATTGTCAGTCAACCCCTGGACATACACTGAACTGTTGTCAGCATCATCATCTAGGTCTATGGGTGGGCCTGAGAGGGGAAAAAATGTGTCACCAACTACAGGCCACCCCAACAGCTACGGGAAGCAAACATTGCCCCATCCCTCCCTCCAACAGGGTTACTACCCATTTCCCCCCAAAGGTAGGAGGTCAGAGGATCCAAGTGAGGAGAGGCATCAGAGGCAACCACAAATAACAACTGGCTTCTTTGAGACCGGAAGTCTCAAAGAATGCCATTTAACTGAGCTTCAGACAGTTCAAAAATGCAGACTCAATAAAACACAGAAAAGGCACGACGAGCTCCAGGACTGTGTAGGGCAGCCCTCAGTGAAAGGACACACTCTTAATAACTACTGTCCACAATGAAGGCAAAACTAGTAAGGGGCTGATCAGTTTTCCCAAAGCCCCGAGAAGTGTCTAATTCTGTCAATCTCCAACATTAAGATGAACAAGCAGCATTTTACTTTAAGTGAGAAAAGACTGCATTCTGTTGAGGGTGACTAATGACATGGGACCCATTCCACAGAATTAAAGAATTATCTGAAATTACCTAAATCAAGATCTGGCCCTTCATCCATGTGTCCTGCCGTCCAGGAAAGAGAAATCATAGAAGAGATTGTTAGTGCACGCCTTGCAAGCTACGCTACCGACACACACACAACTACCTATTTACAACCGCCATTTGATGGCATGTGTTAAAACTCAAATTGACCGCACTGCAAAAAAACTTGCAATGCACACCCTTTATGCATTTGCTGCCGAGATCAGCTTGCTATTTTAGCAGCTTTCTAAACCATCACCTGATATTACACTTGGTTAAAGGGGGCTTTCTTGGGCCAATCAGTGCTTGTTTACCACCAGTTACTTTATTTTTTAAAAAACCAAAGCCGCTTAAAATGATTTCCTTCCCCAAATTAAAGGAGTAGTTCCTCTCCATACATCATCACCCTTTGTTTACCCTTCGTTCTGTAACCGTAGGTTAAAACCTTAGACCCCTAGGCATTGCCGGCAGTACCCATTAAAAGTCTCGTTGCATATGGAATTTTAACGACTTATGGAACTAACAAATATTATGGGCTTTTTATTTTCTGGTTGCATTTTTTTTAAAACACTATCCCATTGTAATGCTCAAAAACTTACCACCAGGCTTATTGAAGCCACCTCGCTCTCCAGCGCTGCTGGGGGGATAAACGAAGAAATGAAGGCCTTTCCCTTTAAAAAGCCAGTACCGCTCGGAGCCTCTGGGGCTCACTGGGAAGAAGGGCACTGGCTAAACATATCCAAACAATGCATCTGTCTGTCTGTCTTTCTTTCTCTCTCTCTCATCTTGTCACTAGGCCTTTCTTCAGGGCAGCTTGTTCAAATCTCCTTTACACACACGCAACCTTTGCTTGCCTGAGTTTGGATGCCCCACGGTGGCAGTTGGACCCTTTTTTCATGGCTAATGGTATTAACAATGCAATACTTGGCCCCCAAGAAGTAAAAATGGAACCTTTCCATATATTTATTGGCTTATCAAAACACACAAAGATTTTATGTCCACTGGTCAACTCCCTCCTAATTTTGCATACATAAAACTGCACCCTCAGCCTCCTGCGAGTGAGGCCTGCAAACCAAGCTCCTGGGCGGAGGACCTTTAACATTAACAGTTGAGGGGGGAAAGGAGAAAAAGAAGATACAGCAATCCCTAGAACACAGTTCAGATGACAAGTCACTAAAGTCATACATTCAGGTCTCTACTGGATTTAACAGTCTCTGTGGAAGGAGAACTTACAGAATATACCAGGGTACAAAGGCCTAAGGGTGCAGCTTTGTGGATACAATAAAACACAGCACAACAAATCAGTGCATTATTTTAACATGGGGGGGGGGGTGCCGGACGGAGAGAAGCCACAAAACATAATTTGTGGGCAAAAATGTGCCCAATTAATAAAGTGCCACTAAAAATGGCTTTTTGGGTGCATGTGGAAGAATCATTTGGATGGAAGTAAGAAAGGAGGGAGAACGACCACTAACTGTTAGCAAGTATTGCACCTTTAACCCATAAAAGATTTAATATACACAATTCCAAGCTGTTGCATGCAGCTTTGTCTCTTTTCCCAAAGTATATATACCATATATGTAATGTTTCCCTTTTTTAACACATGTTTTTACACTTTAATTTTACACAATTCTAAAGTTATTACACCTCCCCTCTCGTTTCAATACCAAACATGAAGTACTATATGCAGTTACCAAAGTTACAGAAGGTTTCCATTTATACAATGAACACATTTGGTTAAAAATATTCTATGTATATTTTTTCCTCTCCATATGGACACCGTGTCTAGTCCCACTTTTCATTATGCTGCCGGCTGAGTACTGAGTACGGGTACTTTTTAAGTATTGAAGTGTATACAAGGCTCTCACTTTGTAACCTGTAGCATATAAATGCGACAAAGCATGTTAAAAAGTTTCCATGTTTAACAGCCAGTGAAAATATAAAAAAATATTGAGGCAATGAAAGAGGGCACGTTAAGAACATTGGGCTCCTTACCTGCAGGACAGACACTGAAATGCATCACCACACCATGGAAGGGGCCATAGTTCCCCTGCCCTGGCCCTTGGTGGCCAAAGTAAGTGTTTCATAGGGCCACCCTGGGAACGGGGTCTGCCTAAGGCCTATAGCGGTTACATTCCCTCCCACTCCCCCAATGCTAAGGCTTTTGATTATGGGGGTGAAATTGCCCTACTTTTTAGGGAGATCTTTAGAAAAGAAGAAAGATGTGGTGATAGCAATTTCAAGTGTCTGCATCTACTTTAAAACACATCTTAGGAACACCTAACAGATGAAATCTTTATAATAGAACTAAGGAGCCCTTTTCCATTCAAGCCAATTTGAAAGGGTTACTCTTCAATATGTTAAAATGGCTTGATCATTAACTGAACAGCTTTTGAAGCAATAAAAGCAGTTGGACTTCAATAAAGATTTCAAACCATCTGGATTCATTTTAGTAAAGCTATGCAGAGTGTCTCTTTTGCCGGTCAAGACTGCTATGTGCAGTGGGACTGTAAGGCAACTGATCTGTCAACTGGACCCCATGACATCTTTTTTCTGCCCTCCCATCTTCCTAGTCCAAATTTGTGACCATTTTGGTTTTGGGGGTAGCACTCTGCATAGCTCTATATACACATGGGTGGAACACACACAAGGACACCCTTCATTATTGAGCCTCTCAGTTGACCACCATCTCTTCCACCTTAGATAAACCAGTAATGGAAAACAAGTACTGACTAAACAGGCTTCCCAAACCAGATTCAACCATCAGTTAAAATGGCTGAACTGATTCGGGACACCTGAAAGCTCCAGTATGGAGCTGCATCCAGAACTGTAAGCGATTTTTAATTATTATGATTCTGGTTATTATTGCACCATGTAGGGTCTCTTCTCAAATTCCAAACCAACCTGAACACACGCAACAGCTACACTAGAGAGCTCTGGGCTTCAAAGAGCATCCTGACACAGCCTATTCAGCTTTGACACGAGCTCAGAGAGCTACTGCCAAGAGAACACACAGCTAGGGCAAGAAAATGCTTTACAAGAGCAGCAGACACCATGGTACATACCTGCGATATCAAACACCAGCAAGGAGGAATGAATGACATGCGGACCTCTCAGAAGGGGTGTGTGTGTTCAACCCAACAGTTCTTAAACCCACAGAGGGTTTCGTCTCTGTTCATCGTGGAAGGGAGCTGAAAGTTTCACAATTTGAACACCCAGAACCCTCTTGCCTCCAACCCTCAATTAACTGCAGGTAAAATGTATCCTGCCCCTAGTCCCCGTTAAGAAAATGTTTCCATGAATTCATTAGTCGTATATATTACTCGCTGTTAATTAGATTATCTCCATGGAAAAGTGGTTTGCATTGACATCTTTCAGCCCTTCTTTCCATTGCACACCCTATGGGGTAAAACCAAATTAGGTGAGAGGAAGAAAAGGTTTGCTCTTACCCCATTCCGCCGCGGCCTCCTCCTCCCCGCCCACCTCTGCTCACGCCTGCACGGTCAAATCCCCCTCTTCCCCTGCCCCGGCTATCAGGGCCGCTCAAGCTTCGGCTTTCTCCTGGGCCTGAAAAGCCTCCCGAGTCCTGGCCATACACCCCCATGCTGCTGGGGTGGTCTTGACGGAATGAACCTAAGGAATAGTCAACATGGCAATTTTAGCAAAGTGGCAAAGAGCATTTATTTCCTTCCTCTAGAACGTTAACATGCAGTGACCCTCAATGGTGAATTGAAGCATTCATTAAGATAGTCACAGGTATGCAAAATATCAGCTGGAAAATACTTGATTTTTTTCAGCTGGCTTTTACACTTTACTTCACTCTTTCCCACCCCAACAGGTCCAACCAGCAAAGCACACAGAGGCATCTTTTCTACCTGCTTCATTTGGGGGGGGGAGATTTCCCATATATTCTGGCAGAAATCCAACCATATGTTATATATTATTTGTAAGGTGCCCAAAAAAGGCTTGATCTGTTTTTAGCAAGAATAAATCTAAATTGACAACAAAACATTGACCAAACTAGTGAAAAGAAATATGATATAAAACTGTGTGACCAACACTGTACTGTAATATGTTGCTTTATATTGTTTCAATATAACAAAATGAAAGCATTGAAAAATATTAAAACAGAAGGAAAAAGGAATCTGGGGAAACTGTGCCGCTGCAGATGTTCTTGGGTCACCAATTCTCATCACCCCCAGCAAAGATGGTCATCAGTGGGGGTGATGGGACAACACCACCTGGAGGGCCAAAGGCCCCCTAGCAGTGCATTTTTTAAAAAAAAGTACAAATATGAAAGACAGGCTAGCTGAAAAGCAGAAACACAGCACAGGTTTTGAGGTTGTTGATTTTTTTTTTTAACACCTGAAAGCTTCCCAACCCCACCCTTAAATCAGAAAATCTTGATTCAAAAGTCCCGATTGCCATCTTGGGGTTGATAAGATTTATCTGAACACACACACCCCGCCCCCTATTAACACTCACTTGGTTGCCCGTAGCTGCTGCTCTGCTGACTGTATTGGCTGGGAGTCTGACTATATGATCCAGTCGGAGGTGGGTAGCTGGTGGGGGGCTGCTGCCCATAGCTACTTTGCTGCCCATAGGTGCTCTGTTGTCCATAGCTGCCCTGCTGACCATAGCTACTCTGCTGAGAGTAAGTGCTCTGATCATAACTACTGGGCTGCGAAGAAGAATAGCTGAAAAGATATGTCAAAGGACAGGAAAACGGCACTTAGTAAAACAGTCTATTTCCACCCATACATGTGCAAAAGCATAAGGAAACATGCATAATTTGCCCTTGCCCAGGCTGACCTATAACTACAGAAAACCAGACCAGTACACACCACTGGCCGCCATAAAATTGACAAAGCTGTGACCAAAAAAACCCCCAAAACCCTCACACCTGCACATTTGCAGACTAGAACGATGCATACTATTAGTACTTTGCCACCAGGTTGCAACCATGTGGGAAATCAAAACACTACTAGTCTATTGTGTTTTTGCTGTGGCCAAGGATACAGCCTCACTTTTGTTTTTCTCTGATGCCTATATCTTTTGGAGATTGCTTAAGTCTTTTGCCATGGTAAATGGCAGTACAACTAACCAGGTGGCTGGTGGGAGAAAGGCAACAAAGAGAAGCAGACCAAGTTGCACTGATCACGGCAGTGCTGCTATGACTGGCTGGTCTGCCTATTGCCTTCAATGTTACTCTGAGGAGCAGGTCACCAAGGTAAATAATTATCCATGGTATGCTAATAGATATTAAGAATCGTAACTGTTGCTCCTCTGCATTCCAAGGTGATGTAAGTCACAAAAGGGAGTTGATGTTTCTAACCATCCTCTAAAGTAGGGGGGGGGGGTTTCCGCCAGAGGACCACATTCCCTCACAGACAACCTTTTGTGGGGGCTGCCTACTAGTGGTGGGCGGGGCCAGAGGCAAAGGTGGGCAGGACAATGTATGTGATTCAACTTTGTACCATGGGCACACAAAAGTCAGAAGCTTCCACACATGCATATATTCCTCCATCCATGCAAACAAGAGCATTAATCATGGTTTAAGGGCATACACGGTTCAAGGATGCAAAATGCACTCAAGGAGGCTGCAGGACAGGAGAGGGGTGCAGTCCGAGGAACTGCATTCAGCACCTGGGCCCGAGGTCCCCCCACCATCACCACACAAAACATCATCCAGTCAGATAGCATATACATAACAGATGATACATACTGAGAATTCCAGTAAACTTACCTGGTGGGAGGATAGGATGGAGGTGCAGTAACCGGCTGCATAGGGTAACTGCCAGGGACCTGGTAGCTGTAGTTACTCTGTCCATATCCTAGACTGGGCTGGCTGTAGCCTGATGTGCTTGACTGAGGCTGGGTAGTCTCTGCAGGCTTGGTGCCATCCTGAGCTCTAAAAATTAAATCCATCCGTGGGGATAAATCTTTTAGGAGCCCCTGCCTGCCTTTCATGTCAGGCACTGGCAACCTTATGTACTGCCTTTGCATGTTAACACTTAACTGCAGGTGGAAATTATATTTCAGAAGATTACTCAGGACATTTTGCCTTCAGGATTTGCCTTAAACCCTAGGCTAAGATTTGAGTTTTGATAACAAATATAAAAAACCATTTTAATTTTATTTATATCCCCCTCCCCTTCATCACACAGGGCAGGCCACCATTTTAAATACACTAAACTTATAAAAATTAATATTGATGTATGATTCAAACATTTAGTACAATCCATCCATTGACTGCCACAGAAGCCACAATTGTGCTTCATTAACAGAGGGGAAAGAATCCTACTCTGAGTGCCATTTAAATGTCTTGCCAATCAAAACACCAACAGCAAAGTACACCAGATGTGTTTTAAGGGGTTAGTACAGGCATCCCCAAACTTCGGCCCTCCAGATGTTTTGGACTACAATTCCCATCTTCCCTGGCCACTGGTCCTGTTAGCTAGGGATCATGGGAGTTGTAGGCCAAAACATCTGGAGGGCCGAAGTTTGGGGATGCCTGGGTTAGTGCCTGAATACATTTTGTCTTTTTATCCAGAGTGAAAGAAAAATACATGGCTATTATTCCACATGGCAATTCATAGAAAGAACTTCATGTGAGTTCTGTTTCATTCAAGCATTACGTGGAGAGGAGGGGAATGTGCCTACAAACCACAGAATTATCAAAGCTGTAGGGCAGAAGCCAGACAAGAGGATAGTATTCTCAAATAGTTTTTCCCTGACCCAAAAGTATAAGAATGTATATGTTAATGCAGCCCATTTTCTTTCTATGTTACCTTGCAGGTGCCGTTGTTGCTGGCTGCTGCCCATAGGTGGGGTAGGCAGGCTGGGTGCCATAAGCAGATGGGGCAGCATAAGAAGCCTGGGTGGTGGTAACCGTGGCGGTGGTTGTATCATAAGCAGCAGTGCCGTAACCTTGGACAGGCTGGCTATAAGCCTGGGGAGCAGTTGGGGCGGTATAGCCTGCAACAAAAAGAAACTTTATTGAGAAGCTTACACACTTGTGCTTCTCATCACTTTTGATTACTGTGTCTAAGCATTTAAACTAAGGACCCTAGTGAAATGCTCTATGAAGTCAAGGAAGCCTGAAAACAAAAATGCTTTGTTTTCTAAAAATACCGACAGGGAAGAGTCTAAGTAATGATTTTTTTTTTGTATCAGCTTAAAGAGAGCTACTTTGGGGGGGGGGCATATCCAGAAGCCATCTCTAAATCCAAAATATAGTTAAAAGACTAAAGGCAATGTCAAAGTACTAGGATGATTCCAATAAAACTAGTGCCCTTGCACTTCACGGGAGAAATAATGCAAAAGGAAACCCATCACAAGCCACTGTCAATGTACAAAGATTGAAGCCTTCGCATATTTCAACCATTCAATGACACAAGATGGTTCCCAGGATTACAGAATGGACAGCTACTCTTTGCTAGTCATTATAACTATAGTCTTAAATCTATGGCAGCCTCATTTCAAATGTAAATCAGGCAGTATACTTAGAGCTCTTGAAAATTTCCACATTTGTACAGGTGGATAACAGTTTTGAGAACTAATTCTCAAATGTTACTGTGGAACTTGAAGCAGAACCATTTTGCACATTATGCAATATGATGTGCTACTATCACTTCCGATTGCAGGGAGGGCCACTCTTTTGAACCCTCCAGATAAACAACAAAACTTGCCTTATGCAGCAACCAACCAAATCAATGAGAAAGATTTAGAAGAGCTCCCATTTCTGATAAGCTATTTTAATACATGCAGGGAGCTGGGGCGGGATTAAAAAAATACAGCCACTTTACACACACTCCTGAAATCACTGTGGCCTGAAATCAAAGTGCAGGAGAGTTTGACAGCAGCCAAATCGCATGCCCATATGCGGTCATAATGCACAAGGTTCTCAGACAAAAGAATATAAAGCAACAAGGCTCTATTCTCTTTCTCTGCTGCTTTGAAAAGACAGCAGTACTGGGTAACCATCACGGTGACACTCCTCCACAGTGACTCTTGTAATGATTCTAACATCCAGCCTTTAGAAGCATATTTCAAGCAACTGGCACCAAACTGTAGTGAAAGGTACTGTCTCAAAACTCTTATGAAGCATTTTTCAAAAGCTCCAGGTGAAGTGTAACACAAAAGAACCAAAAAATGAACTGGGAAAATATGGGTAAGGATTGTAAACAGAGTAGCAAGCTTTTTCAACTTTCAGAATGGCTTCCTGAATTAACTACAAATGCAAGTTATAAAGAAAAGCAACCTAAAATAGATTTACTCCATATGCAGATCTCTTAGTAAATCTGAATGACTAGTCATGTGATGCAAGTTTGGTTAATTAAAACTAAGCCAAATGCTGTTGCATTCAGTTTAGGATGCCCAAGCAGCTTCACATAGCTAACCAGGGATAACATGACAGAAGGTGTAGATGGCCCATATCAAAGAGGAATCCTTGGGCCTGGGCAGAAGAGGTTCCCATGGGTGTGTGTGTGTGTGTCAGGCGAAAGTAAGAGTGTGTCTTTGGCAGGAGGCTTAGGTCTTTAGCAAGGTGTGCTGGGAAGAAGGGAGAACGAAAGAACCATCCTGGCAGGCTCAGAGAGATGCCTTGGATCAGCGCTGAACTGCTGTGGGGAACAAGCCCCTCTTGAGATGACCATGCTATAAGATCTGGACTCCCTCCATCTAAATTCAGGTGTAAATATGTAAATAAATCATATTTCTTAAAGCTACAACAGCCTCTGCCACACATTGCTTCTCAAAGAAACACAGACCCTGAGTGAGTGGCTGGAACCTTGAATCTTGCCACAGTTTGGCAGAGATTGGAAGTGGTTCCCAACTTTTGTAACAATATATTTAACAATATGGAATTAAAAAGTTAGGGGAACTATTGGCATGGGAGGGGGGAGTGGTCATCTACTACTTCAGCTTAGAAATCGTATCCAGGATATGCTGCCCCAAGGGGGGGAAATCAGAAATCCCACTAGGCACTGCTCAAAACCTTGGGGAAGGCTGAAGGGAGCTCCTTGGACCCTGTCCAATATATGGACCTAAAAAATAATCATGCAGACCCAACATTGTAATGAAAAAGCTATGACACTAAAGTTCCTGTGGTGAGGTGTAAAGAAAGTTGGACCAACCACAACATTGCAGTGTAGCAATGTGCTGCTACACGAATTTTAGTCACTACATTATTCTGCTTTACCTCCAGTTCGACTGTGATCCGTGCTCACTGACCACACTCATTCTTCATGTGGCTGGTCTGGGGTTCTCTCCTCTCAACTTTGTTTACTTTCTTACAATATTTGTTTTCCCCAAGACTGCTAGAATCCCACCCCCCTTGTGCATCTGAATACTCACAACTTATACAATAGTCACAGAGGAAAGGAGTGGTATGTTCTAATACTGATGCACTAATATAGTTCCAACCCCCCCCCCCCCATTTTTCCTCCTCCTTGGGTTTCTGAACAAAGCTTTTTTCAAATATTTCAATTTCCTTCCAGGGTCTTCAAATCTGTAAACTCAGAACTAGATTAAACAACTGACTCCTCCATTGTTACCCTACCAACTTAATCATTAAAAACAGAGCTGGGCCAGTAAATTGCTGCTGATTTGAGAAAAGTAAAGCAATTCTTCCAACTGTGTACAGTATTTGATATACCTGCATAAGCATTCAGTCATCTTGGCATGCAAGGAAGAATTAGATCCTCTTCCTGCTATGCCTGAGAGAATTTAGAGAGCCTACTTTATATATCAGGTATCTACTTTGCATGCTCAAATGCAGTGCCTTCAGGAAACACCCTCCATCCCTACCTCTTACTTGGGCAAATGTAGAACTGCAAAAAGTACTGAACTGTTTGGGGAACATTCCATTCTGCTGGTCTTGATGCCTTGTTCTACTAGCAGTTTTAACTGCAGGAGTTCCATGCAACAGTTGAGAAGCCAGGTCTGAAACTGACATGTGCCACTAGCACTGAGTCCCTTCTCTCTTCCAAATACTCTTAACCCAAAAGACTGCGCCATTTCCAGTAAAGCAGTTGTAGTAGAACTGAGATTCTATACTAATCTATTTAACTATAGGTCTCATAAATATATGCCAAATTGGAAACATTTTAAAACATCTGCATCGTTAACTACAGTTATTTTTACTGGCTAAATCTACAACTCGAAACAGTTTCACCATTCTGTTGTTTAAAACCTCGAGCTGCCAACGCAGTAGTTATTAGTTTTAAGCACAAGGAAAAAACATGCTACTTAAAACTGTAGCCAGGATGCTGTTTGCAGTGTTTTTGCATGCACTTTAAATTCAGACCATAGATCAAGTGGTTGCTGTACAACCTTCAAAAGGTAGGTCTATTTTTCAGACATCAAAATAAAGCATCAGGACGAACAGAACTTCAGTTTTAACACAGTTTAGCACAAGCAAAATAATTTACAGAGCATTTATGACAACACTGAGGTAAATGTCTGAAAGTGGAACCAACATGGAACATGCAGAGATGGTGGCTGCAACAGCTGAATGTGTCTAATCATGCTGTTCACCCTTTAGGACACCAGGAAGACAGCTGAGTTTGGTTAGCTTGAATCATCTTTGTTCATAGCTGTCACTTTAATACTTAAGCTTTATCCATACAACACAGTAATCAAAAAGAGCTCATGAATGGCACCCTTTCTACAGCAGATATGCTGCTGCAAAGTAACATGAGCAGCAAACATTAAATGGGCTGTATTGCAAGTTTTACTGCTAGAATAAAACCACCTAAAGGGTTAACACCATAAATTTAGACCAAATGAACAGCATTTCCCATGCAAAATTGAGCAGGATATTCAAACCTGTACTGGTCCCTTCTACTGTGGAAAGCACAAGACAAGAAGTAGAGGGCAGACTATCAGAACAGGCAAGCAGTCTTGTGAACTACTCATCCTCGAGCAATAGAAAGGTTTAAGAGAGTCTTAGTACTGTCACAAACGGTAGAGTACCTCATTCCCCAGGTATGTTAGCATCTTGCTAGCAGCATTCTTCAGCAATGCCTCAATCTCCATGTGAACCAGTACCCAAAGTGATCCGTAATATTAAAGTCTAATTTGCTTTACAAAAAGTTCCCACCCTCACATTAATTTAAAGCCTCCAAAGCACAATGAAAAAATAAGGAGACTGGGTGGGAAGAGACACAGGCACACTTACCAGTTGGAGGCTGCCCATAAGAACTTGCATATGCGGTTTGCCCATAAGTAGCAGTTGTCTGAGGCTGGGTATAGCTGGCATCCGTGGGTTGCCCGTAGGTTCCATAGCTTTGTTGCCCATAGGCCTGCTACAAAGAGGGAAAGGGTTTGTTTTAACTTTGGGCTCTACACAAGAGATTTTAAGAATTTGATTTGTACAGAAAAAGTCTGTAATCACATGCAACAGAAATGAGATGGATGAAATCCCACATCCTGTATCAAATACAGGGGTGCATCACAAGACAAAAGTAATTCGTTCTGCAAGTCGCTTCGTCTTGCAAAGTGCAGTTTGCCGCGGCAAAAAAAAAAAGCCGAAAAGCTTCGTCTTGTGAAGCGCGGCCATAGAAAACTTCGTTTTGCGAAGCGCCGAAAACATCGCAAAACGCTTTCGCCTTGCGAGTTTTTCATTGCGCGAGGCATTCGCCTTGCGAGGTACCACTAAAACTTCCTGCTCAGGCAAAGCAGATCCACAAACACACGAGGTGCCAGGGAAAGTGGAGACAGGTGTATAGTAGAACTGTCAGTTAACAGCTAGTAAGTATTATTGGCCATCCCATGAGTCTAATTCACTCTTCGTCATCCGGAGGACCTTAAGGTCCATAAATAGTAACAGAGGTCCCAGGCCCGAAGGAAGTCAGATTAGCCTCAACTAGAACCAGGGCCTTTTTAACACTGGCTCCGACCTGGTGGAACTCTCTTGTCTCATGAGCCCAGGGCCATGTGGGACCTGATTTCTTTCCGCAGGGCCTGTAAGACAGAGTTGTTCCGCCTGGCCTTTGGCCTGGACCCAACTTGATCCCCTCCCCCACTTTCCCTTTCCATATGAGGCTGCATTTTAATTTTAATGTTGTATTTAATCTTGTTTTTAAGTTCTACCTTAATCAATTGTTTTATATCTAGTGTTAGCCACCCTGAGCCCAGTTTTGGCTGGGGAGGGCGGGGTATAAATAAACTTCATTATTAATTATTATTACCCATGCCGTGTACTGACCAGCACCCAAGCAACATGACATAGGAAGAGCTAGCTGAAGGACAACAAAAGTTAATTGAGACACCTCTAGCACCTAGCTAGAAGTTAACAAAATTAAAGGCCTTGAAGCCATCAACTGCTGCTTCCCAGTTCCTTTACATAAAAAGAGGTTTATATTATTCTCTCTTGTTTTCAGGATATGACGCAGCCCCTTTTAAAATTTCATTTCTGTGCCAAGTCCCTTAATACTTTAATCTTGCATGGCAACTACCGGTAGCATGTTGCAATTAAGTCAGGCCTGGCAGCCATCACATAGCAGCCCCGTGTTTTGTTTCCATGGCTCAACACGATGGGGGCTGCCCCTCCCACAGGGCTTTGCTGCATTTGTCTTCCAAGGGTTGTGTACACAGGCAGGCAGGAGCAAACTGCATTGACAGGGGAGCAAGAGCAGCAAACAGCCAGCTTTCCATTGCTTGCGCCCAAGGCTATGGCTACTCACTGAATGAGTACACACCCTGAATGGATACTTGCAGCAATAGAAATATACTTTCTAGCAGCTAGTTTTAAAAGCCCCAACAGAAAATATGGGGGTAGATGCAATGCCATTTAGCAACTTTTTCTTTTGCAAAAAGGTTGTGGTTTCATTTGCATTTAGAGGGGAAGTGGCTTCTGGTTCATTATTACCTGGGTGGTCTGCGCATATCCTTGAGCTGGCTGAGCAGCATATGCAGTGTAGCTGAAGGGGGGGAAAGAAAGAAAGCTGAAGTTGTAGAATATAATGACTAATGAAGGCAATGCCTTCATGAATAACCTTCAAAACAGCAGTACTAAAACAGTTTGTTATTAAAACTCTGCAAAGTCCTTAAAACATAAAATACATTACAGGAATTCTAAACCAAGTCTTCTTTCAAGAATAGGCTATATTTATCTTCAAAGAAACTTAACTTACCCCTGCTGGGCTGCTGCTTGGCTGTAGGTACTATAATCTGCAGGTGGTAAGGAGACATAAAATCAAGCATAAGAGGAGATGGGTGGGGGAGGAATCATTCAACACCTCTAAACATAAGCTCAGAATCTAAGGTTACACCCACCCCCTTATGTTTGCCTATTAAAAACTCCCCTGAGATGCATCAGCTTGTGATTCCCTTTCACCAAGAGAAGCTGGACCAATTAAAAGCAACACTATTGCAAACACACACACTGTACTGTAGCTGTTGTTACCGCGTGGTTTCCTAATGGAAGTCTGAAATCTGTTGTGTATTAAAATCCAAGATTGGCACCACTTCTACAGCTTTTTCAACCTAACCCTTCCCCACCCCAAAATCATCTATGACCTCAAATTCCATTTTGGAAGTTACAATTTCTTAGTCCTACTCGATGTAAAAGCCTTTTGAGAGGAGCCAGAGGCAATGCATTTGCTTATTTACAGCTAAATGTCACTTAATATTCTGAACTCCATTAGGCAAAGAGTCTACTTTCATTTATTTTGCTGCCAAGCCAGGTTGTCAACATTGAGATTATTCAAATTGACCAAGGTTTTCCTGAAATTTGTCTTAAGATCTTTCTCCAACACGAGTAGCAAATTTTACTATACACAATGTTTAAAAAGGAAGCAAGGCAAAGCACTTGCTATGTACAGTATTCCTACTGATATAGTAAATGAACACTTTTGACCTTTTTAACGTGCACAGTCTAATGTTGTATTACTATAGGAAAGTAAGAGAATTTGCAAAACTCTTCACTCAACAACAAAGGAAAGGTCTATGACAGGGGTGGCCAACTTCCAGAAGACTGTGAAGTGATTTACCCCCGTTTTATTGGGGTTCAGGGAATAGTTACGTTTGGGGGAGGCCTGGCAAAGCAGCCTGCCTCACAGCTAAAACTTCGCCTTCCGTTCAAGAGAAAAGGAGAAAATGCAGCGAAGGGAGATGGGGCGGGGCCAGGTGCTCTTAGAACTTCCCAGGGGAGGGGGGATCGATCAATCTACCTGTTGGACATCCCTGGTCTATGAGAAGATCCATTTTGTACCTTTTAATTTAACTGCATATCAATTAACACAATTCAAGTCTATAACTGTTTTTTCCCCTTTATCTAAACATTTAATCCCCATCTTGTGATTCAAACTGCACAAACATTATGATTAAACATTGTGACACACCATTTTAAAAGCTAGTATTTGCAAAAGATCTTCGTTAAAATGGAACCAAGAAGGCCCAATCCAATGGGGGCAGGGACCCCAGACTTCCTTAAAATAGCTCTCAACTCTAGGAAGGGGAGAATTGCATGATCACTTGAATGAAATACAAAATAAAGAAAATCTAAAAGCTGCAACCTTCTGCCCTGTCCATAACTGACTTAAGAGTTCATCAATTCAACTATGCACAATGAGTTCTACTTCAAAAGCCACCATGTAACTCTGTCACATATGAAAATGAGGAATGTGGGCAGTTACTGACCTTCAAGCAGGAACTTACTATTCCAATCATACTCCCAGCAGACTGAGATTTTAAAGTGGTTACAACTATGATTTGTAAAAATTATGCAAAATATCATAAGCTGATAAAACTGAAACCTACTCTTCACCATTACATAAGGGAACAGAACAGCAAACATTACTTAAGAATGCCACGTAGGGCATTCATAAACCCACAGCACTCATCCTCAGGAACCAAGAAGAGAGTACATGGTTTGTGCCACAAATTAAGAGAATATGGCTTCCAGTGGGAATGAAAAAAAACATTCCAATGTGTTAAAACAGCTGGTTTTCATGTGATACTCTTATTTAAAAAATGAAAAAGGTTTTGATACACATCCAATTTCAGTGGCACAGTGGATTTGTAAGCTAGCTATTCCACCAAACTGCACTTTTTAAAAAGCTTGTTTTCACAGTAAGTCATTTTTATTAAATAAGTCATTGCACTATTGAACTAGTGAAGACTGGGGATTCTGTTTGGACCCCCCCCCCAAAAAAAAAATCAAGCACCACCAATACCACCATATACACCTGTAAGTTTAAAAAACAATCTGCATTGTGCTTAACCCATTACAATTCCCATTCTGCGATCTATCTCCTAAAAGCATTTACACAGCTACAATCACGGCACAAATTTTACAATTACTACATAAATGATTTATGCAGCAGTCACATGCCAGAAGGCACAATTTCCAACTACCCTAGTCAAGAATGGTGTGTAATTTTGTAATGTGCTAACAATAGGTCTGTTGTATGAGTAATAGGGCATCCTTATTGGGCAAAGTCCCACTGAACTCAGGACTTTGCAGTAAACATACCGTACTTAGGATGAGACTGTAATTGTCCCAA
Organism: Zootoca vivipara; assembly: GCF_963506605.1. Taxonomy (NCBI): domain Eukaryota; kingdom Metazoa; phylum Chordata; class Lepidosauria; order Squamata; family Lacertidae; genus Zootoca; species Zootoca vivipara. Next base: position 18,698,661 of record NC_083292.1, on the reverse strand, counting down.
CTCTTACCAGGTTGTTCCACTTTAAGATTAAGTGGCTGATTTCCCAATTATATCTGTCCTTAATGGCTAGACCCTAAATGGGCCAACACTAAGCCACCTGGAATATGCACATACAAATGCACAAAACCATTCACGGCTTAAAAAGCAAAAAGCCTACTCTTTCACTACACTACTTACAGTATTTTTAAAATTTATACCCCACCATTCCTCCCAAAAGACCCCTAAAGTGATCAGCACTTGTTAATGTATAATTATTATATTAGATGACCATGAAATAGCAACAGACTTGATCAGATTATCAAATCTGTTAAATAAGGTAGGCCAATATTTGGATCGCCAAGGGTGCCATACTTCCAGTTCAACACACTTTGAGCACAAATGATGCCGCACAAAGAATGTAAACAGCAGCAGAATTTGAAGGCCCAGTAGTATTGCAAAGTCTCCTTCCAATACTCTCCCCTCCCCTTGGATCCTCCTGTTTGACCTCTAGCTCTCCTCACTCATACCCACAGAGAGAGCACCTTGTCTGAACTAGTGCTTTTAAGTTTTGCATATTTTACATCTGCAGCAATGGAAGGTGAGGTTTTGTTTTAAAGTATTAATGGCATTAAGTTTATTTTAAAACAAAAAAAAACCAAAATTCTACTAGAGCAGGGAACAGCAATGAGGTTTTCTGGAATGTATGTAGTGGGGAAATGAGTACAGTGGTACCTTGGTTTACAAACTTAATCCATTCCTGAAGTCCACTCTTAAACTGAATGCGTTCTTAAACCGAGGCACGCTTTCCCTAATGAGGCCTCCTGCTGCCGGTGCCCTTCCACCGTTCGGATTCTGTTCTTAGAACAAGGTAAAGTTTGCAAACTGGGACACTACTTCCGGTTTTGCGGAGTTCATAAACCAAATCGTTCGTGAACAGGGCTGTTCTTGAACCGAGATACCACTGTACTAAGATGAGAAATTGGTGATTGCTTTTCTTTTTTCTTCTTGTTCTGGTGCTACTACTGTTGTAGCAAAAAATGTATTTTTGTACTTTAATCAGAGTCCACAGCATCTCCCACAGATATAACTTATCCCCCATCTGCTTTATAGACAAAAAATGTGAGAATAACAAAATCATAGTAAGACAAACTAACAGTAAACACATATATTTTTCCATCTCTCCTGCTGGTTTTTTTTAAAATGCTGTTTAACATAGCTTAAATATGTTAAAATATGTTACTTGCTCCTTATTTTAATATTCAACACAACGACCAAAAAAGGAAAAATGAGCTCCACCAAAGAAATTTCACTATCCCAAGCCAAATTCTTCATATACAAAAGCCTGCAACTTACTTAGGGGTTATGATCCAGGGATCATGCCAAAATCCAAAATCATGTACAGTATAGTCAAAACACATTGTATTCAATGGCGAGTGGGATTGCTAAACTCATTTTTCCTGGATCCCCACCAGCTTACTTTAAAGCTGAAAGCACACAAGATAAATTTGTTTAAGTTGCATGCTGTTGCTGAATGTTCTATCAAAAGAAAGGGATTCTTCTTCCCTGGATCAGTTTTTGCACCAGAATCAGTTGGTAATCTCTCATGGCATTTTTTTGTCCCTGTGGTTTTCAGAGACAGACCTGTATAGGCACTTCATTTCTTCTCTGGATCAGTTTTGTTGCAAAAAATTTATTCTAACAGAATGGAAGCCTACTTCTGTACATACTGCAATGAAAAGTGCACCCTGAGTTGCTTTTATTATAATCTGCTTTTGAGGACACCCCCCTGAAAAAATGTATACATTGTAATGCATTGTTTATGTTTTGTGTGCATACCAATACACATTTTGGCCAGGACTACATACAATTCTTTAAACTATTTATAGGTAGCTGATTTGATTTACAAGTCCCATCGACTTCATTTTGGGAGATGGAGGCTAAAAGCATGTGTTCAACTTTCCCCCTGGAATCCACAAGCCATGTGGCTAAATCTTATGCATCTTCCCTCAGAAGGAAACCCAATAGAATTATTCCCCAAACATAAAAACTGTCAGCAGCATTTTAATGTACTTATTTCTGTCTGTAATATACCCAAAATGCTATCTTTGGAGTAAAGAGGCCAGCTTCCCCAGCCCCGTGCATGTACATGTGGGTGGGTATATGCACGCATCCCTATGCATTACTGAAACACATGCAGTACACACACAATTTCCAGCAGGGCAGCTGTGTTACATCTGCTGTGTAACACCCACCCCAAATCTTGTGATACCAAGACTAATGAAGTTATTTTATTTGTGGAATACAGTCCACCTTCATCAGAAGCCTACATAAGAAAAACAAACTGGGAACAAAAAGTGGTGAAAAGGCAAGTGGCAGATATGTTTGCCGTACTTTGCCCTCCTTCCCTATTATCTGAAAAGCAGGGTGCAGCAAAGAAAAGGAATTCCTAATAATAATCAGAGCAGCTTAGTGATAATACCGCATCTCTTGTATTCTTTTCTCTCTAATTCTCTCTGTGCGCCAGACATTTTTTATCATCATTGTTAATTTATAATTATTACAGTAAACAACGTCATCACTGTTCTTGTGGAAGAGGACGGGCGCATCATGCCACGGGGGGGGTGCAGCACCCCTCTTCTCTATCCTCTCCCCGCCTCGGTTGAAGAGCAGAGTAAAATAAAAGCCGAGAATTTGTCGATTTACAATTTAATGGGAGGACAGGAAGAAAGGGTCTTGAGGCTGAGTAATGAGTTTCTAAATAAAATTAACTGTTTGCCCTCAAGGCCCTCCCTTACCTCACACGGCTCCCGTCTTTCCATTCGTTAATTTATAAATTGAATCAAGTTAATTATTTAGCCGGGGAGGGCGGGCGCCCGGGGGGGAGTCCTCTTGCAACCCGTCGATTTACAAAATAATTTTGTTTTTAAAAAAATGTAATTGAGGGGAAAAAGAGGAGAGGAAGTGTGCATTGAGGCCTGCACCGGGGGCGACACCAGAATCCACTTCCTCCCACCCCCACTCCTTCTTTTTCTCCCTCCCTTCCTCCCACGAGGTTAAAAGAGGCCTGACGCTACCAAGAAGACGCACGGCGGTGGGACACCGCCCCTCCCTCTTCCTACTGACCCCCCCCCGCAGCCAGTCACGAAGTCGCACGCGCTTCCCGCCGCCGCCCCTCCCCCCACTTAACGGCCGCCCGGCAACCATTTCCCTCCCCCCACAGAGAATAAGAACTTTCCACAAAAGACCGCGGCTTCCCGGCCTCCCGCCCCGAGCCCCCTTCTAATTCCCCCATCACGGAGGAATCCCCTTCCTCCCTCCCCGCTCCCAAGGTCTCCCTCGCCGCCCCCGATTAAGATTAGGCCTCGCCCGGCTCTCCTCACCCGTCGACGCCATTTTCTTTCTCTCTCTTTCTTCCTCCTCCTCCGCCGCCGCCTCCTCCCTCACTAACGTCCTCCCGGTCTTTCTGCCGCTGCGCACTGCGCAGGCGCGAGGTTTTCCACTCGGGGCGGCACCACTGTGCGATGTTAAAGCGGGGGGGGGCAGCGGCGAAGGAACGCGCCACTTCTTTTCTTCCTCTTCTTCTCTTTGTATTTATCCTAAATTCAAGTTGCAGTCAAAGAAGTCAAAAAGAGAGCCAGGGGAAACATGCGGAGGAAGGGAGCGGTAGGGGCTCTTTGAGCGTGGAATTGTGTCGGACGCTCGCAACCCCTCCTGTTGAGCGGCTGGTTCCGTCCGGGAGGCTTTAGGGATCCTCGTCCAAGAGGCCGAGCGATTGAAAAACGCCGGGAGGGTGTGTGTGAGTGACATTAGGGAAGGGGGCGGGCTCTCTGGGAGGGTTTGCCCAGAAGGTGATTGGCGGCGGGGGTGGGGGAGTAAGCTCCTTTGAATGTAGAGAAAATGCCTTCGTTTTTACAGTATCTTCTTTGCTCAACATGGCTTTCCCACCCCACTCCCTACTTTATCCTCACAACAACCCTGCGAGGTAGGCTAGGCTGGGAGGCAGTCCCTGACCCGACAAGCCACCAAGCCCTGGCCTCCCAGGGACTAGTCAGGTGAACTAGTGGGAGGGCCAGGGCTCAATTTCCCCTCTGCCATGAAGCTCACTGGGTGGTGACCTCGGCAATCACTGCCTCTCAGCCTAACCTACCTCTCAGCCTAACCTACCTCTCAGGATAACATTGAGAGGAGGGGAATTATACGTGCCAGCTTTTGGGTGGGATAGGAATACTGTACAGTAAATAATACAACTCCCATTGGCCCCTGCCTGCATAGCCAGTGGTCAAGGGTAATGAATTTGGGAATACAGCAACATCTGCAGGGTGACTGGTTTCCCCTCTGGATTACATCAGTACTAGTTCCCCACCTTTCCCTCCTATGGACCACTTGAAAATTGCTGGAGGTGTTGGCAGACCCCCAAACAATTTCTCTTCCTGTTGTGAGCATTGCAATGTACAGTGGAACCTCAGTTTATGAAGACCTCGGTTTATGAATTTTCGGTTTACGAACGCCACGGACCCATCCGGAACGGGATTAATTCACTTTCCATTACTTTCAATGGGAAAGTTCGCTTCAGTTTATGAACGCTTCAGTTTATGAACAGACTTCCAGAACCAATTACACCCATGCTTCGGGTTAAGTAAGCTTCAGGTTGAGTACTCCGCGGACCCGTCTGGAACAGATTAATCCACTTTCCATTACTTTCAATGGGAAAGTTCGCTTCAGTTTATGAATGCTTCAGTTTATGAACAGACTTCCGGAACCAATTGTGTTCATAAACCGAGGTACCACTGTACACTGGAGACAGATCCTGCATAGTTTTAAATAACCGTACTTTTCCATGTACCGGTATAATACTAGGTCTTTTTACCTTAAAATTATGTGAAAAACTGTGGGTCATATTATACACGGGGCAATCTGCCTCTATTTTCTTAAATTGGAGTCCATAAAAATAGGGGACGTCTTATACATGGGGGCATCTTATACATGGAAAAATACGGTATATTTTTACAAACGTGCCATGGGTGAAACTCACGGGCCCGCAGTTTGGGAGCCCCCAGATTGCAGCAGCCTGCCACTTTACTCTGAGTAAAGATGAACAGGATGCAGCTGCGTTTTGTTACATTATCCAACACCTCTTTCAGTATCTACAAACCTTAAATATCTAGAAGTTTTGGTGTCCAAATCTAGTTACGGTATTTATCATAGCCTTTGGCCTCCATAGCAGTCTATTCAAAGGATGGGGGTCCTAAATTGCTAGCAGCTGCAGTAGCTCTCATTTGATAATGTCCATTTCAAAATAATGCACATCAATAATGTACATTTCAGAAAAATGTGTGCGCATTTTTTATGCTCTTGTGGGGATGGCAAATCACAGCATGTGGATGCAGTCTTGTAGGTAAGGCGATGGTGGAGAAACTCCAGTCAGCTCCTCCACGATCTCTGCAACTCAGCAAACACCCAGTGGGAATTTAAAACTGAGCTTGTGTCTGTCTGCCCACTATGTCATGGTTGGGTCCCGACATGGTCCCATGGCAGCCATTTTGAATTGTGCTACATACATGGCAGCCATTTTGCGGATGTCTCAAAATTCCAGATGTGCCCACTGGCTCCCAAAGTTTTGGAAACCTGTGCTATCTCTCCCACTGCACCCGAGTTCTGAGTCTCTAACCTCCTGGAAACCCTGATGGCACCCAGTGGGTGTCATCCAGCAGCACCCCCCTCCCAATACCTCTCAAAGCTGCCCTGTTCTTCCATCTCATGAGTTTCTTCTGTCCTATCCTTACATTTTCCTGACTTTTTTAAAAAGTGTTCCCCTCCTTGGCACACCTCTTTCTATGTACTGTAGTTTCAGAACAATTAGAAAGGAAACTTTTTTAAAAAAAATACAGGTATTGTCATTTCCCAGGAACTCAGGGCCTACATACTGTACAACACAGTTTGGACGCGGGTTTTTCACAGTGAAACATCCCCCACAACTTCAGTTTTGGAGACCCCCAATGTGATGCTGTATTGTTTTAATATGCTGTATTGTTTTAATATTCGATTGGGAGCTGCCCAGAGTGGCTGGGGTATATTATTATTATTATTATTATTATTATTATTATTATTATTATTATGCTAGCATATTTCTTTATGACAGATTTTTTTTAAAAAAACCCAGCACCACCAAAATAAAATATAGATGATTATGTGTTACGCTAGCAACTATACTATTGGGACTGGCCTTTCATTTTCTGGATTGTGTTTGGAAAGGGAACTCTTATTTGAGAAAACAATTAATACATCTAAAAACCTTTCAAATACAAATGCAGACTTCTAGTGAATACGCCAGGGGAAGGCAACCTCAGGCCCGTGGGCCGGATGCGGCCCAATCGCCTTCTCAATCCGGCCCACAGACGGCTCGGGAATCAGCATGTTTTTACATGAGTAGAATGTGTCCTTTTATTTAAAATGCATCTCTGGGTTATTTGTGGGGCCTGCCTGGTGTTTTTACATGAGTAGAATGTGTGCTCTTATTTAAAATGCATCTCTGGGTTATTTGTGGGACATAGGAATTCGTTCATTTCCCCCCTCCTAAAAAAAATATAGTCCGGCCCACCACATGGTCTGAGGGACGGTGGACGGCTGAAAAAGGTTGCTGACCCCTGGTGTACGCAGAAAGGATATTTTTTTCCACTGGCTTGCACCCCATACTAGTTCTATTCAGAATAGACACATTAAAAATGGACCCAGGTTAGGCATGCCCATTAACTTCACTGGGTCCACTCTGAGGTCTAGCATTAGGGCTGCTAAATAACTGTGGGGGTTTTCTTTAAAAAATAAAAAGCCCAACAACTTTCGGGGCGTCTTATCTTCTCTTAGGAGACAGAAGCTGTGTACATCCTGGGAGCTGTAGTTTGTTAAGGGCATCCTGTCAGTGCTCAGCACCCTTAATGAACTACAGTACCCAGGATTCTTTGAGGGGGGAGACACGTGCTTTAAACATTTATTCTTCTTCTTTGGCGATCACTTGTAGCCGAGTAAGATTGTCTTCCATGAACACGGTCTTAACAGGGAGTCTGTCTCACCATGACAAGGTGATGATCCAGCGAGCTAGTTTAGAACACGTGGCCTAGGCAGTCCGAGACCGCATAACAGGAGCTCCACGCACGGAAATCAGTTTTGCACTGGCACCATGCTCCATTTTGGGAACAACAAAAATGTCGCAAACCCCACCATTATCTGCTCTTTGAGGCTTGCAATCCAAATGCAGCCTGGAGTCTGGAAAAGTGATGCAAGCGTGATTTTTCAATTTTATTTTAAGCCCATTTCTGAGAAATTGAAATAAGCAGGTGATCATTAAGAACTGAGTGGCTGCACTGTTTAGTTGCTTAATTCCTTAACCCATTTCCAGGGCAAAAAGCCCAGAGAACGAAAGGCGCTTACTTCTAAGTAGACAATAAGAAGAACCTGCGGCTGGCTCACCCTGTCCAGCATCCTGTTCTCAATACAGCAGTGGAAATCCGCTCTCAAGAGTAAAGCCACTCTCCCCTGCTGCGGTTTCCAGCAATTGGCATTGTTGCCTCTGCCTGTGGGAACAAGAGAACATAGCCATTGTGGCTAGTTGTAAAATTCTCCTCTTTTAAAGCCAGCCAAGTTGGGGGCCTCACTGCTGAGTAAGCAGTGCCGAAAAGGAGGGACTGAGTAAACCATTTCTGCACAGACCAGCAAAAAAGAACAGAGAACTGAAACTCATTCCTACCCTCCACCCTCCAAAAAACAACAACCACCACTAAGGACTTTGCAGAAGCAGACGGGGTCTGAGTTCTAATCTTGTCCCCCGGACCTCCTTCCTTTCTTGTTCCTCTTTAGCGACGCTCCCTTGCCTCGTTGCAAAAGCATGTGCGAAGCCGCATAGAGAGGACCAGCGCCGACCGGCCCCACAGATCCCAAACTGCCATGTCCAAAATGGCTGCGCGCTGGTCTTTTTCTGCCGGCTGACGAACTGCCCCATCCGGCCGGTGCAGCCCCATGCACGCAGCCAGCCTTGCGCTTGGTAAAAGAAAAAGAAAAAGGAATAGGGGGCGGGACCGGGGGGGGGGAGAGAGTGTTCCCCAGTTTTCTCCAAGCAATGTTCTTGCCCAGTGGGAAAGAACTGCAAACAGCAGAGATTGAGGGTGAGAGGCTGCAAATCAAAAAGGAAGGAAGGAAGGATCTGGCTGCCTTCATCCCCGTCGTGAGATGCTGGGCCGGTGGATGTTGTAAAAAATTTTGGATCAGCTCAGGCATGCGAGCTTTTCTCCCAGAAATTCTCTCCTGCACAATCGTGAAAGGTGCAGGGTATCCTCTTTTGCATACCCCCCCTTAAGTTATTTCATTTATGTTCAAAACCAGTTGCAGCTTTTTCAAAATGCCATCTGGTTGCATCCTGCAGCAGTGAGTTCCATAAGTGCCTTGTGCATCGTGCACTCCTTTTTTGGGGTCGTCTGAATCAGCTGGATTTCACTCTACATGGGAAGAAAAACTGTGTTCCAGCATTGATGAGGGGCAATCCTCTCACCTGTAAGACCTTTAATCGCGGGATTGTGAGGCACCAAAACCAATCAAATGCAGAGCTGGGCGTGCACTTTGACAATCCAGGGCCTTCCCAATGTTTTGGTGGCTCCCATCAATCAGTTGTGGTCCAAAAAATGTGAGGAGGCTGCCTTGGACTGAGCATAGGTCCATCTAGCTCAGTATTGTCTACACTGACTGGCAGCAGCTCTCTGGGGTTTCAGGCAGAGAACGCTGCCAGCTCGACCTGGAGTTGCTGCTGGGGGAATTGAGGCTGGGAACTTCTGCATACAAAGCAGATGTTCAGCCGCTGAGCTCGGTTGGTGAGGGCTGACTTATAGGATCAGGCCAAAGCAATTTGCCACAGCTCAGTTGCCATGTGGTCAAATTAATCATTGGGGTAATTCTAACAGGTTAATCTGGGCAGTCAGCAGGAGCCATTAGTTAGGAGCTACAAACCTGACGTTCCCCCTGCCGCCCCCCAGGCATAATCCCAGGAACCGTAGTTTGTTAAGGGGGTTAGGAATTGTAGCTCCGTCAGGAGTAAACTCAGGATTATTTGGGGTTGCGGGCCTGACTCTTAAAGTGCTGTAAATGTGGATGCCCCACAAATCCCAGAGTCTTTACTAGGTGTACGCTCCTCTGATTAACCAGTGATTAAAAGCTTCAGCAAATGGGTGGCTTCTTGCCTGCCTTCTGGTTAATATAAACCTGACACTTTCTCCCTTGTCTTTTCCTTCCCCCTAGGGGCATGCTGATGAAGAGCCTTTGGAGCAGGCCATGGGGGTTATGGCGCCCCCCAGTTGCATCGTTCACCCTCATGGTGCTTCTCTGCCTATTCTGGTTGGCGGGCATAGACGAAAGCTTGGCGTTATCGCCCAACCTCCTGCTCACCAGCCCTTTCCAAGGTATGCTACCCGAGACTCCTGCCCCCTCCCCTGGTGTGTTGCCTCCCTAACCGTTCTGGGCTCCTTGGGTCCAGCACACCACTCTCGTCCCACCCCCCGGAATCCCTTGTGGGTTTTTATTGATACAAACTGTTTTTATCCTGCCCCCTCGAAGCCCAAAAAGGCTCCCATGCTGATAACGGCAAAGTTTCAGGTTCGATCCCCGCATGGGACAGCTGCATTGCAGGGGGTTGGACTAAATGACACTTAAGAGTCCCTTCCAACAGGATTCCAGGGCAGCTGTCAACAACCAGTCAGTCCTTGCTCTCTGGGTTACGATTTCCAAGACTTGACAGAAAAGGGATTGGGTGGGGGTGGGGAGTGAGAGCATCCGTCCCTGTTTCTTGGTTACAGAATTCTTGGCCATTACGATGTAAATTTGCCTCTGCTTAAAAGATGGATATTGATTCACTGGGATGATAATAAAATGCCCTTGAACAATGGCTAGAAGACATGACTGCTCTTGCAACATACAAATGGATTGCTTTTAGACTTGTGTATGGGCAAATATAATGATATTTGGAATGCCTTTATTAAAAAAAAATCACGAGGGCTGGTTAATAATTTTTATACTTGTTAGAATAATTGATTCCTCCATTTCAGGCGGTTGTACTGGATGAACCTTGAAGGGAACGTTCTTTCCCATGTGGTGGACTTGCAAAAGGACAAAAGAGTATTGGGAAATAATCCATAATGAATTGGGGAAAAAATTGTTTAAAAGTACTTTTCCAAAACAAAAACAAAAAAAACCCCACAGAGTCCTTTCTGCTGGGGATAATTCAGATGGAAATTCCCAGGTGTCAAAAAAGGTTATTTATGTACTGTGGCCCATGTTTTGTTAGCCCAAAAATGGAGAACGAGCAAAAGAAGAATGGCAACTTAAACTGACAGAACATGTGCAGCTTGTGGTCTATATAATAATAATAATAATAATAATAATAATAATAATAATAATAATAATAAGTTTATTTATTTATACCCCGCCCATCTGGCTGGGTTTCCCCAGCCACTCTGGGCGGCTTACAACGGAAAAATGAAATAAAATAATCTATTAAACATTAAAAGCCTCCCTAAACAAGGCTGCCTTCAGAGAACAAGAAGAACATACGTTTAGAGAAGATTGGAAATTTTTTATTGAATACATGGGAAATGGTGTACACTTGAAAACATTGGCAGCGTTAAGATAAATTCAGCAGCGCAAATAAGTTTTGATGGGTGCCATAATGGAATACTGAATGGTTTTGTTTATGTAAAATATGCAGGGATTTATGATATGATGCAAAATGAACCATGGAGAGAGGAGAAGGGAAGTCATTGATATTTTAAGGCTGTTTAAATGAGTACAGTGGTACCTCAGGTTACAAACACTTCGGGTTAGACTCCGCTAACCCAGAAATAGTACCTCGAGTAAAGAACTTTACCTCAGGATGAGAATGGAAATTGCATGGCGGCAGCGGGAGGCCCCATTAGCTAAAGTGTACCTCTGGAACAAATTAAGTTCATAACCAGAGGTACCACTGTATTTTAAATTGTAAAACAGAAAAGTTAATAAAAATTATATATATATGAAGAAACTAGCTGGCTAGGCCACGCGTTGCTGTGGCTCATCCCTGTGATTCCCCCCACCCTGTCCCGATCCATGACCTATCCTGTCCCCTCCTGCCTCCAACCACAGGCAGGCAAGCCCCCACCTCCATTCGGCCTAGTCTGTAAAGGCGAGCCTCCATTCGGCCTAGTAGCTGCAGTACCAGTGTAGCCTCCGATAGAGGGCCAAGGTTTTCTAGCTGTAGTACCAGTGTAGGCGCCACTAGAGGGTTGCAACCTTCTATTTCCCAGCTTCCCCGGCCCTCTGAGTTCAGGGTTCCAAACCAGTGGGTTTTACCTGGTTTTCGTGGCACAGGTGTGACATGTGGGCAATCTATGTGCATGGAAACACTCGCCTATACCCATGTGACGTTGTGGCTAAATTTGACTGCGATCGGACAAGCGGTTTGGGAGAATGCCGCGTTTTAACGAACTTGGACCCTCTACATTCATATATATGTACTAGCTGGCTCTGCACGTCTTGCTGTGCATTAGTCTGTCAAATGGAGGGTAATAGGCCCACTTCAGATCCCCCTGAGCCTCAGAGTCCCCCTGTTTTACAGGATCTCGTGGCGGAGGCGGGGTTTGTGGGTGTGGCGCGTTGTTGTGGCTAATCCCTGTGACTGCCCCCATGTGTCCCGATCCATGATCAATTCTGTTTGTCCCCCCCCCCCGTGACCGGCGTATCTCATGACGTTTTGAAGGATGGTATGGTATTTTTGTCTTGTGGTTATTTGGAGGGGGATTTGGGGGAGTAGTGGTGCTAAATTTTAAAGTAAAAACCCCTTGGCGTGCCCCCAAGTGCGTTGCTGTGGGTTATTCCCCCCCCCGGGGCCTAGTGGGGGCCTGGAAGGGGCCTACATAAAACAAAGGCCGTGCTGCAACCTGCGATCCGGGCGCTCACCCTCTCCTCCCCCACCCCGGCCTAGTGGGGGCCTAGCAGCCTGGCAGGGGCCTAGGAGTCTGATAATGGCCGCCTTGGTGGTTTCAGTTGCTTGGTTGATGATGTCATTATTTGGTTTGTGGGTGTGGTGTAGATTTCACAGGAAGGGAGGGGGTGTACTGTGGGAGGAATTCCACTTGAGGGCACTGTTTTATTTTGAGGAAAATCAGGTTTCTACCTGCCCAGGTGTGAAATTTGAGGGATTTTTTTTCTAACAACGATTGGGGAGTGGCCTGGATCATTGTGTCTAAATTTCAGGACGATCGGTCAAGCGGTTACGGAGAAAAGTGGAACACGCAGTTTCACGATTTTTACATTTTTATATATAGAGATATATAGAAGATAGATAGATAGATAGATAGATAGATAGATAGATAGATAGATAGATAGATAGATGAACCTTGGGGTCCCTTCCAACTCTACAATTCTGTATCCATATATTGTATTTTACCACAGTTTCAAGCACTCCCCCCCCTTTTGTCCTTATTTTGACTTTTTTCCACTTTATTTCTCGGCTGAAAATTTTCAACAGGACAATAATAATAATAATAATAATAATAATAATAATAATAATAATAATGGCACGTTGTCGACCACCCCCTGCGTTTCCTCCCCACAGCGTATCGCCTCGTGACCTACTGCCTGTGCCTCACGGATTCTCCTTTGTTCTTCCTCAACCTGCTCCTCTTTCCACTGCTGAGTTGGCACCAGGAGCGATGCCAGGGCACTCTGCGCTACCTCCACTCTTCGGCACTTGGCGCTTTCGCCTCGGCCCTCCTCTACCTCCTCCTAGCTTGGCTGCAGGGTGCTCAGGCCGGCTCTGCTGTTGGGGGCTACACCCCCGTGCACCTGGCCTTGCTTGGGTGGCCCCAAGGGCATCAGAGACAGGGGGGTCCCCGGAGGTGGGCTTCCCCTCCTCTGCTGGCTGTGCTGCTGCTGGGTCTGAGCTGGATTCTCTCCCCCAGCTCTCCTTTCCTCCTGCATCTGAGCGGGCTGCTCACGGGCCTGGCCTGTATCCTTTCCGAAAAGGTGGGTTGGGGGCATAGTTGCCAAGTCTCCCGTATTCCCCGGGAAACCCCTGTTTTTCCAGCTGTTCCCAGCCGAAAAAACGAATTTTTTTTTGTTTTCCCCCGGTTTATTCTGGCGCGGCGGCCATTTTGGAACTGGGCGGAGCATGCTCAGAAGCGGCTTTTGATGCTGCTCTGCCCAGTTCCAAAATGGCTGCAGTGCGACTTCTGGTGCGGTGGCCATTTTGGAACTGGGCAAAGCAGCATCAAAAGTCACTTCTGAGCATGCTCCGCCGAGTTCTAAAATGGCAGCAGCGCTATTTCCGGTCTGCTACTTCCGGCCCGATCCCTTATTTTTCAAGAAGGAATTTGGCAGGTATGGTTGGGTGTTAACTGCTGGTTTATGGTGCATCATGTTGGCCCTTGTGAGAGCAGGAGGCTGGACCAGGTGGGTCCAGCAACCAGGGTCTGCTTAGGTTCTCATTTCCCTTGACGCCGCAGTCTGGGCTGGGGTCTTCTCCCCGCTGGAATTATCAGAGAGACGCCTGGAAAAGCTGCACAGCGGAATCATCTTTAAGACCCTCCCGGGAAGAGGCTCTTTCCTCCACTTTGTCCTGTCCCCGGCAGGACCTGCTGAAATCCTCCCCACCGCCGACCCAGCCGCCGGGAGAGACAGGTAAATTTGGAACCCTGGTTTTCTTTGTAGGGCTGGGTGGGCGAAGGAGTCGTCGTTTGAGACAATAAAAAAAGATGAGCAGCAGATTTCAGGCAGGGGACATTCCCTGCCCTGTTTGGAGATGCCGGGGATTGAACCTGGGAAACTTCAGATTACAGTCATACCTTGGATCCCGAACACCTTGCGAGTCGAAACGTTTTGGCTCCCGAATGCCACACACCCGGAAGTGAGTGTTCCGGTTTGCGGACGTTCTTTGGAACCCAAGCATCCAACGCGGCTTCCGATTGGCTGCTGGAGTTTCGGAAGCTGCGCCTTGGTTTCCGAACGTTTTGGAAGTCAAACGGACTTCCGGAACGGACTCCGTTCGACTTCCGAGGTACCACTGTATTAGGGAATGATTTGTAATGAAATGAAAAAAATGTTTAAAAGAACACACACACACACCCGTCCCAAAAAAGCCCGAGGCATTTCTTCTGGGTATGATACAGACAGAGGTAGCCAGCGGGTGAAAAATGCTATTTATGTATGTAACAACTGCATGGCAGCTGAAAAATGATGGAATACGCAGAGCTAGCGGGCCTAACCAGCAGGGCAGGAGAACAAGAAGAAAGAGGAATGGAAAACATTTGCAGAAAAACTGTTGCATGCAAAATGAAAACATTAGCAGGATTATTGTAAATTCAACGGTATAATATGGATTAAGATAGAATGGAAAGGGGGAAACCAGACGGAGGAAATATAAGTCGTACCTTGGCTCCTGAACACCGCAAACCCGCAAGTGAGTGTTCCATTTTCAAACGTTCTTTGGAACGTGAAGGTCCGATGGGGCTTCTGCGGCTTCCGATTGGCTTCAGGAGCTTCCTGCAGCCAATCAGAAGCCACACTTTGGTTTCCGAGCATTTTGGAAGTCAGAATGGACTCCAGAACAGATTCCGTTCGACTTCCAAGGTACGACTGTACTCAAGTTAATTTTGGAAATACAAGGAAACCATGGAAGGAGAAGAAGGGAAGTCGTTGGCTGTATTGTTCTATACTTAATTGTGGAGAAATGTATACCTGAAAATATAATAAGTAAATATTTGGGGCGGTGCGGGGTGGGGGTGGGGAACTGGGAACCTTTTGCAGGTAAGTGCCACACCACTGAGCTTCAGTCTTCTTTGGCTTAAGATCACAGCCTTGCCTATCTTTTCCTCTCTCCCAGGATTCCTCGTTCTCCGGAGTCGCCAACCCAAGCGTTTCCCCCAGCAGATTTCCCTACGCAGCCTCTCTTTCTCGCTTCGCCACCTGCCTCTTACTGGAGTGGAGAAACTGCAGCTCTGGAGCAGGAACTCAGTCAGTCAGTTGCTGCTGGTTCCCTGCCTCCCTTCCCCGCCCACCACGGGGCTTTGAGTGCTCCTTTCTCGGCCCTCCAAAGATCCCTGATGGATGAAGAGCTGCTCCGAGCCGGGATCCAGGCTTCTCTGCAGGATATGGCGGAGGAAGAGGTGAAACTTTCCAAATCTTCGGTTTCTTCTCTCCGGTAAGGGTTTCCCGGGGGAAAGCTAAGCTTCCTTCCTGATGGGGTTTGGGGGGGGGCATCAGAGAGGGCAGTTGCATCTTGCATGGGGCTTTGGTTCCAGGAGTTCTGCGTGTATGTGGAAATTGCAGGTCCCCAAACCCTTAGAGCCAACCCTGTGGCTAGCAGGGGTGTGGGGTGGGGGAGACATTTGGTACCAGGTAACGCCAAGGGGACCAGGCGCAAACAGAGCTTTGAAACTCTCTGCCTTGCTTTAGAAGGCAAGGCCTGCTCAGCACACCAACTCCGAAAGGCTAAAGATGCTCACGAGAGACCTTCTGGGATCTCAGATGGCTCCATGAGATCTCACGTGAGCATCCCAGAGCTGGCATGCTGAGCAGGCCTTGCCCCCCAAGCAAAGCAGAGCTTAAAAGCTCTTTTCGCCCCAGGTAACCCCAGGCAGACAACAGTACATTTCCAAGCACAATTCAAAGTGTTGGTGCTGACCTTTAAAGCCCTAAACGGCCTCGGCCCAGAATACCTGAAGGAGCATCTCCATCGTTCAACCCGGACACTGAGGTCCAGCGCCGAGGGCCTTCTGGCGGTTCCCTCCTTGCGAGAAGCAAAGTTACAAGGAACCAGGCAGAGGGCCTTCTCGGTGGTGGCGCCCACCCTGTGGAATGCCCTCCCACCAGATGTCAAGGAAATAAACAACTATCTGACATTTAGAAAACATCTGAAAGCAGCCCTCGATAGGGAAGTTTTTAATGACTGATGTTTTAATATATTTTTAATCTTTTGTTGGAAGCCGCCCAGAGTGGCTGGGTAAATCCAGCCAGATGGGCGGGGTATTATTATTATTATTATTATTATTAATAATAATAATAATAATAATAATAATAATAATAATAATAATATGTTGTTGTTGTTGTTAATATGTCATCCATCTGACTGGGTTGCCCCAGCCAAACTGGGCAGCTCCCAGCATACATAAACACATAAACATTAAAAAAACCTTCCTTTCAGGACTACCTTCAGTTGTCTTCTAAAAGTTGCATAGTTGTTTATTTCCTTGACATCTGATGGAAGGGCGTTCCACAGGGCGGGTGCCACTACCAAGAAGGCCCTCTGCCTGGTTCCCTGTAACTTTGCTTCTTGCAATGAGGGAACCGCCAGAAGGCCCTCGGTGCTGGACCTCAGTGTCCGGGCCAAACAATGGGGGTAGAGACGCTCCTTCAGGTATACTGGGTTGAGGCTGTTTAGGGCTTTAAAGGTCAGCACCAACACTTTGAATTGTGCTTGGAAACGTACCAGGGGCCAATGCAGATCCTTTAGGACCAGTGTTATATAGTCCCAGCAGTCACCAGCTTGCCAGCCTGCCTTTATCCACTTATGTTTGAAATCACACGTTAAATGTGTATACTACGGTTGCCGATTGCGGCCTTCTCACCTGGCAGAGGGCAACGCGTGAAATTTGCCTCCCTGAAATTGATGCCACCCTCCCACGCCCTGCCCTTTCAGGCTCCAGCAGCTCCAGAAAATGGGCTTCCCAACCGAGCAGGCAGTTGTGGCGCTGGCAGCCACGAGCCACGTGGAGGGTGCCGTCTCACTGCTGATCGGAGGCCACATCGGAGACCAAGCTGTGGTGACGGCAGAGAGATGCTCCGCTCAACGCTAGCGACCTCCGGGCACCAGCTAGTGAGTGGACAGAGGTTGGCAAGCCAGCCCGAACGGTGCCAGCGTCCGGGCAGAAAACCAGCCACGGCTGGTGGAGTTGAGCGGGGATTCGCTGTGGACTCAACTGGGAAGGAAGGAAAGCGGAAGGTGGGCGAGACCCACCATTGAAGCCAAGGCCACCCTGTTGCTATGGGGCAGCTTCCATACAGCCCAGCCAGGCTGGTGCGTCAAGAGGGCAAGAGTGGAAGACAATGCACATATATCAAGGGCTGCAAGACGCTTGGGAAATCCTCCAGAAGAGACCCAGTGGCTTCTTCCATCTGGGGATTCTTGGAATAACAAAACCAGAGGTTTCTCCTGATTGCAGTCGTTTTCCCATGTGTTCCATGGGTGTTTGTGGAAACCATCTCCCGAGACGTGTCAGGAGGTGGTGGGGACACGGGCAAAAGCCGCCCCCAGTGGCCAATCCGTCTGGGCTGCCACACATTAGGCATTGTTCGTGAGAAAGGGAGCCCTCTCCATGCCTACGAGCTCCGCCACTCACCCGGGAGATGTAGCAAGGATCTCAGTTCCGGGGTTCGGAGTTTGACCAAAAACATCCAGAGCTCAAATCTGGGCCTTTTCCATGCATCCACTTTGAAGTGAGGGGCAGGGTGTTCTCACCCCCACGCAGAACAGAGTCCCGTCCACACTGTATGTTTAAAGCACTCTTAAAAACATTCAAAGGAATAACAGATGACACTGAATTCTGCATTGCAAGGGGGGCGGGCTGGATGACCCGTTGGGGCCCTTCCAATTCTGTGATTCTATAACAGTTCCCAGGATTCATGTGTTGGGGGTGGGAGCCACAACTTCCCCCAAATAATCCTAGGAACTGTTGTCCGTCAAGGTGTTCCCAGTGCTTTTTTTCTGGGGGGGATGCAGGGGGACGCATACCCCTAAACATTTTGTGAATCTTTGTACTTTTGTCCATTTACTGTATTTATTTTCCCCAGTTGGAACTATAAAATGGTGATTTTTCTGGAGTCAAAATGAGAGTATCCCTAAACATTTTTTTAGGAAAGAAAGAAAAAATGCCTTGGATGTTCCTAACTGCTTTCAGGGCTGTTCACAAGCTACAATTGCCAGGATTCTCTGGGGGAGGGGGGGGGGAGCCATGACTCTTAAAGCAGTAGTCGAGGACTTCAAAAAGTAGCCTTTGCCAAGCTGATGCCTGATGGACATTTAACATAAAATGCAGCAAAGGACCCGTACAGAGAGCATCACCTTAGCTCAGGCTTTGAGGCAAAGCCCTCCACACTCCCTTCAATTCAGGCAGAGGCTCGCGTTCAGTGAAGCTTTATTGACCTGGTCCCTGTTGTCAGCCAAAATCCCAGAGAGTACATACATTATATGGAGGCAGACACACATAGATAAACACACACACACATCCTTCTCTCTCCCTGATCTGCTTTGCCCACAAGACTTTGCATTAAGAGTACAGTAGTCTGATCGTCTCGAGGCTTCATGGTAGCACCAGCTATCCCACCTGTTGCAACATCTAACCTCGGTTTGAATCGCCTTCGCAGCCCACTTGACAACTTCGGATACACGGCTTGCATGCCGGATCTGATCCAGTCGCTAAAATTGTACCCGGAGATCCAATCACAAAGGACGCAATCGTTTGTTGGGACAGCCACCGATGTAGTTCTTAAAACGTCCGCACAGTTCAGCGTTGGCAGCTTCTGCCAGGGAAGGGGAAATGTTTGTCCTCTCTCCACAAACACGCACTGCCAGGCATCCCAAGCGAAAGAGAAACCCCAGGAACCCCTTTGACCTGACCCTACTAGGGCTCCCCATTCTTAAGAAGCGAGCGGAAAGCAGGAAAACTTTTGTTTTCCTGGCAGAGATATTGTGACGTCTGCCACTCCTGAGCTTCCACAACTGCGGTTGAAAACAGTAGTCCAGAAAAGCCCGGTTTCTCTCCTCGTTATCTTTGCCCGGGCCAGGCTATGGGGGGGAAAGGGGCGATTCAGGGACCAGGAGAAATTTAGCAGAAAAACTAGTTAAATTTCCAGGTCAAAGTCCCAAGCGGTAGAAAAACAGCAAGCTACAGGAGAGGGTGCAGTTGTGCTGTGCAGAGGGAAAATATCCCCGTTTAAATAGCACCAAGGGATAAATGGCTTTCCCTACGAGACAATCAGGCGGCCACAAATAATGCTTAGCGGCTTACTTGTGGCAGCAGCTTGTGGGGTGAAGGTGTGGGGTGCATTGCAGCAACCGTTACTTTTACACACACACACACACACACACACACCTTTGCGCGAAATAAATACGGAAGCAAGCTGTCGGCAAGCAAGCGCCCTCCTCAACACACGCCTCTCCACTGCTTCTTCATGGGGGGGCAGTCCAAAGTGGGAGGAAGGGGGCTGGGTCTTGGGGGGGGCACCCCGAAAGAGGCCTCTCGCGCCCTCCCCCAAAAGGATGCTCTTTGTCTGTACCTGCCAACGGGCAGGCCAACAGCCTCCTCCTCATTTCGTCTCCTCCTCGCTCCTCTGAGAGAGGTGGTGGGAGATCATCTTGTAGGCTGCCAGGCTCTCGTCGCGCTTCCCCCGGTCGTAGCCAGGCATGCTGGTGGAGGAAAAGCCCAGTCCTGATCCCGGTTCCGGTTCTGTCAACGGAGAGGAAGGACAAGCAAGAGTCAGAGCTGAGCCGCTTTTTGTCCGCTGCGGAATTTGGCAACCCAAGAACCTCGGTTGTCATTTTGTGATTTTAAAAAAAGAAAAAGAATACAAGTTTCTGGTCCTCATGGTTCCAGAGGTGTGAGAAATGTCTAGGTGGCTCAAGCGGAGAACCCACAGCTGCCCAGATGTTGCTGAAGTCCCATGCTTGGCCAGCAGTCAAGGAGGAAGGGAGTTATAGTGCAGCAACTTCTGGAGAGCCTGCAGGTTCCCCATCCCTGCTCAAGGAAAACAAACAAGGTGTGGGGTGCTCCCTAGGGATTCTGGGGGTTCCTCCCGCCATGCCTGTATTCAAAGATGACTGCAAGATCCAGTGTCTTCCAAGAGCAAAAGACTTGATTTCCTCAGTGTAAACTAAACTAACTGCTGTTCCAAATTAATTTGAAGTGGAGAAACTGCAGAAGGAATCTCACCCTTAGAATGAGCCTATCTCAGCCTTGGGTTCCCCAAACGCTGTTCTGCTACAACTCCCAGCCACCTTTGATTCATGCTGGCTGGTGCTGGTGGGAGTTGTGACCTCAGAGGACACATGGGGGGGGGAGCGAAAGCTGCCTAACTGGGTATTTAGCAACATCGCCTGGCCACAGCAGGCAGATGGAACCCCCACCTGCAGGGGCAGTGTATCTGAATGACAGGGAACAAGAAGCAGGGGAGAAGCTGCCCCCATCGTATATCCTGCTTCGGAGCTGCTGCTGCTGCTGCAAACAAAACGCTGCAAAGTCAATCCCTTAGCTGCGGTCAGCCACGGGACTCTCTCACCCGAACCTCTGCCAATGGTTCCTTGCTAACGTCCTTCTCGGATTGGTTGGTGCATACCCAGGTGGGTGAAGAGGCAGGTCAGTGCTGAGCCGACCTCCTCCAGGCAGATTTAAGCTACAAGGTGCAAGCTGGCTTGAGAGGAGACTGCCACTGAGCATGCACAGACTTCCGTCGGAAAGGCAGGGGTCTCCTCCTTGCCCGCCCCATGCTGTTGGGATACCCAGCAGTCTGACAAATCCAATACACCCTCACGCTGGCGATAACTTTTAGTGCAAGGCAAGCAATTTTTTACTTCTGAGCTCATGCTTGGAGGGGTGGGGAGGAAGAGGAGCAGTCCCTCCCCACCCCAGCCATCACCAGGCATATCCCTTCCCCTTAAGTCTCCCTCCACCCCACCCCAGTGGCTATGGGTCAGGAAAGGCAAAATCCCAGCAGCTCTGACCGCAGCAGGGCTATGGAGGGGGTGGGGAATTTAAAAAACCTGGACATTGTGGACTAGTGGCATGCAGAGTTTTGGGGCAGGATGACAGGAAAGGAGAGAAAGCCCATGTCTGCAAGCGAAGTGGGGGGGATCTCCTGGCCATGGGCTCTCTGCATTGGTGAATGCAGCATGCTGGGGAAAGGGGAGAGGGAGAGAGGGGGATCCCCCCCTCTGTTGTTACCTGGCCAGATGATAGCTTCCAGCAAGGTGACCCTCCTAGACAAGAGCTTCAGCTGGGCCTGCTGCTCTAGGAAGCTTCGTAAGCTAATGGCCTGATGGGAGATTGAGAAGAGCAGAGCGGAAATTCATTCACCCTCATTATGGGGAAAGGGTGGAGAGGAGGGGAGAGGGAAAGGGGTCTGAATCTGAATCTGGAATCTTTGGAGGGGTGTGTGACTGCAGGTGGAGAATTTGGGCAGGGGGCTCAGGAGATATAAAGGTGACAATTCCCCCGGTCGTTGAAAGACATGATACAGGATTTTCCACTCTTTACTTATGGGGTTCAGGGGCATGTAAAAGCCTGTGCCTTTAAAAAAAGAGGGGTTCTGTTTCTCAAAGTTTCACGCATAAAAGGAGCTGTGTGCTGGTAGCTAACTTCACCATTGAACTGTAGGATCTAAAAGGGTCAGCTAGCCCAAGGCAGGAAGTTTTTTTCCTTGAAATAAAATAAAATAATAAAATATAATAAAGCTTCCCATTGGTAGACCTCTGTTCTCTTCAGTGGCTGGGGCACAAGTGACATTATTATTATTATTATTATTATTATTATTATTATTATTATTATTATTGGAACAGGCACCTCCAGAATCACTAAGGCGCCACATACTGATTCGCCCAATGGCTCCGGAGGATGCCAAGGCAAGGTTTCACCATCCATCACCCCCTAACAGCTCTCACTTTGCACGGAGAAAGCAGAAGTTTCTCCGCCCTCTCTCGTAAACGCTGGAATTCATGGATACCCAAGGACACTGATTGCTGGAAGATTCAGGTCAGAGAAAAGGAAGTTCTCATTCAGGCAGCACAGAGCTAAACTATGGCACTTGCTCCCACAGAAGGTTGTGACAACACCAACTTGGATTGCATTAAAAGGGGATTAGGCACACTCAGAGGTTCAGGCAATTAGTAGTTACCAGCCAGAATGGCTCTTCCACTGTCGGAGGCAATAAATGTTTCTGAATCCCAGATGCTGGGACTCACAGTTGGGCAGAGTGCTCTTCCACTGATGTTCTGCTTGTGGGGCTTCCCATTGGGACATCTTGTTGGCCACTGTGAGAGCAGGATGCTGGACTAGATCAGCTTCACTCAGCCTGATCTATCAAAACTGTTCTGATGCTCTCACGAGGCTGGAGTCCAGACCCTTCAAGTGTCCCTATTTTCCAGGGATGTCCCTGATTTAGAGAAGCCATCCCAGTTGTCATAATGGTTGTCATATCCTTCCAGGTATAGAAGGTCTGTATTTTGTAGTGTACACCATTCCCTGATCCAGGAGAGACACGCTGCCTCATAATAGACTTTCAAATCTGGCAGGGAAAATCCCCCTCTTTCTTTGATATCAATTAATAGTTTATGTTTAACCCTTGTCCTGCTTTTCCTAAAGATATCCCTATTTTCATTGGGGGGGAAATGATGCAGAAATGACTCCCGAGTTGTCTGAAGGCAATCCTGTACAGTATATGGAAGGTGTTTTTTTTAAAAAAAATGTTTAGTTATGTTTTAATATATGTTGGAACCTGCCCAGAGTGGCTGGGGCAACCCAGTAAGATGTGTGGGATATAAATAGTAAAATTATCATTATAGAATGGGACGTCCCTATTTTCATCGGAGAAAGGTTGGAGAGTATGGGTGTCTAAATCTACATGCTGCTCCCAACTTACAGAGGTATCTCTTCTGAGAGGCAGACACTCCAAATGTCCCTATTTTCCAGGGACTGTCCTGGATTTACAGCAGCTGTCCCGGTTTCTGATTTGATCCAAGAATGTCCCTCTTTTCCTTAGAATGTCCCTCTTTTCATTGGAGAAATGCTGGAGGGTATGGAGTTATGCAACCCCCAAGCTAAAGAGATAACTATGCAACCTTTAGAAGACATCCGAAGGTAGCCTTGTATGGGGAAGTTTTTAAATGTTTAATTTTTGTTATCTTTTTAAATATGTTGGAAGCCGCCCATAGTGGCTTGGGCAACCCAGTCAGATGGCTGGGGAATAATAATAATAAATAATAATAATAATAATAATAATAATAATAATAATAATAATAATGGAATAGGATGCCCCTATTTTCATTGGAGAAATGTTGGAAGAGTATGGAGATTCCAATCCAGGAAAAAGCCCTGCTTTCCACCTTTCTGCATCCTCCTCACCTCTAGCACACATCCTGGGATGCCCCTGGAGTGGAAAGGTGGGGAAATGAATTAATGCAAGGAGGTTTGAGGTCTGGTAAAAGCCCTTTATGTCGCAAACTGACCCTAATAAATTGATGGTTGCATTAAAATATCAGCTATACTGATCCAGGGTTGTTATTAGCATTTAAGTTGCAGTCCTAGACACATTTGCCTGTGAGTAAACTCAGCTGAACTGGGTGGCAATTACTTCTGAGTAAATGAGCCTACGATTGCTCAGAAAGTTGCGCTCTCAGTTGAAAGGGAGAGCAAGTGGCTGTTCTCTCCTGCTGCCGCCACCAGAGGGCGCTGAGCTCCTACCTTATTGGAGGTGTAGCCACCAGAAGCCCACCACCTCAGTTTCCCCACACTGAGCATGCTCAAACTGCTACACATGCTCAGTAGTAGCAACTGAAGCCCTCTGCCCACCCTTCGAAAAATTTTGCAGTTCAGTACAAGACTACATAGGAGACCCTGGGGGAATCAAACTGCTTTGACTGCTCTGTTTTGTTACTGTGGTTTTTGCAAAGCAATTTCCCCCAATATAGTGTAGCTTTATATGGTCTTTTCACTAGGACAGCATTTAGTCCATACACCATAGCAGTACTGTTTTCACAAATGCAATGGTTTATATGCACTCTAATATATGTGTTTTTGAACACATCACTCGGCAGTAGAACTGCACCACAAAATTCAGAGAAGTGCAAATTTCACAGGGTGGCTGTGTTTCGGTTCACACATTGGTGTGGACACTGCAAATTAGGTAGGCTTGCCTTGAAATGCGGACGGAATCGGAATTCTTCCCCCACCCCATCCCTGGCTGTGGCTGATGGGAGTTGTAGTCCAAAACATCTGGGGAGGGAACCAAGTCGGGGAAAGCAGAGTTGGATCTCACAGCCTCGATTTTCGGTGAAACAAGAAGAAAAGATGCTACTCTGCAGTAGGAAATTCGGGGACGTGGGCATTTTTGACAGAAAAATACCCTGGAGGGAAAATCTGCCTTGTGTGTGTGTCTAATTCCACTAGATTCCACCCCATCAACAGTCCTTGGTTGTGAGCAATATGGCCGTTCTCTGTACATCTACTGCCAGGAAAAGGAGAGTGGTGCTTATGGGATTGTTTGCCTCTGCATATTCTCCTTTCTTTGGATCATTTGTGTGGCCTTGAGCAGAGGCTAGCTCCGAGTCTGGCCCAGACTAGGTTCATCTGTGTCCACACCAACACCCCATCCTAAAAACACCAGCCCCACCCTGGTCCCGATTCCCCACCTGCCTTGTTTGAGTGCTTTGATTCGAAAATCGCTTTTGGTTAGCAATATTCTTTGAATTTTTTATTGTATCCCCCCCCCCCGATTTCATGCTATGCTTTTGAGGGGGGGAATATGCCCCACCCCATTGTGTTCCCCAAAGGCCTCCTCTCTCTGCCTTGACCATGAGCTGGTCTTCCTGAGATCTGCAGTCCATCTCTATCTATCTGCCTGGTGACCATGCTTGGATGCAGAAAAGTTCATCCCCGTACAAGGAAGGAGAGCAATCGGAATAAGTTTTATCAGAGCCCGATGCTGTAAGAGTAATTTTTCTATAAGGATCCCCTATTTGGAGAGTTCATTTTCTATTCCTCTCCCATGACCACTGATTGTATGAGCACAAATAAAACTAACACTGGACTGAGAAATCTTTCTCTGCGTGTGTTTTGAAAACCATGACACTCTACAAGTTTTGTTAAGTTGCTTAGAGCTTCTCTATATAGCAAGTGACTAGTAAACGGTGTTTCCGTGCGCTCTGGTTTTTGTCACGCGGTTCCGTTGCACCAGAAGCAGTTTAGTCATGCTGGCCACATGACCCGGAAAGCTGTCTGTGGACAAATGCCGGCTCCCTCAGCCGGAAAGCGAGATGAGCGCCGCAAACCCATCTGGAGGGCCACAGTCAAAACATCTGGAGGGCCACAGTTTGGGGATGCCTGGAGTAAACCCTAAACAAATCCAGAATGGAGTCCCTAAGACGGTGCCTTGCATGCCCCTTCCTAGCAACTTCTGCAGCCAAGGTGGTGCCCAACATATTGCTCTGTTTTCCTTTGGACAACATTGGCGAGGCCGAGATGGGGATCTTGTCAATTTGGCAGCCTAGGATTCCCATATGCAGTGCCCAGGCTTGCGCCCTGGGGAGGTCATTTAGGTGCTGCTAACGCAGAGGTTCGGCTTCACCTCTGGAGGTGCACTCCATTGTCTCTTGAGACAGACAGATGCATTAAACCAAGCAAAGGCAGGGATATCACCAGGGCCAGATGAAATAATGGCTAAATATTACCACAAAATGAGTGAACAGCTTGTAAACCCATTAAAGGATGCCATGAATGAATTTTTAAAAACAGGTGAAGTCCCAGAAACATGGAAAGAGTCCTGTATAGCTTTAATTCTGAAACAGGATTCAGATATAACATTGGTTAAAAACTATTGGCCTATATCATTGTTAAATAATGATTATAAATTATTTGCATTTGTGTTGGCAAATAGATTGAAAAATGTTCGAAAAGATCATATTCATCAGGATCAAGCTGGATTCGTTCCCAAGACAAATTAAAGATAATATTAGAAATGTGTTGAATATTATTGAATACCTAGAAGTTAGAAATGAGAAGAAAGCAGCGTTGATGTTTATAGATGCGGAGAAAGCATTTGATAACATTTCTTGGGACTTCATTGAAAGGGTGATGGAGCAGATGGGTTTTGGAGTGAACTTTAATAAGGGGATAAGGGCTGTTTACTCAGAGCAGAATGCAAACATAATTGTAAATCGGGTAATAACAAATAAATGTAATATACAAAAAGGAAACAGACAAGGTTGCCCACTATCACCATTATTGTTTACAGTATTCTGGTCCCAGAAGTGCTGACCAGACATATAAGAGAAGATAAGGAAATAGTAGGAATAAAAGTAAAGAAAAGTGAACATAAATTGAAGGCCTTTGCAGACGATCTGGTAATTACAGTAGAAGATCCAAAAAGTTCTCCCCCTAAAGTACTGGTAATGGAAAAAAATTCAAGAGTTTGGTCAAGTGTCAGCGTTTAAACTAAAGAAAAGCAAGACTAAGATGTTATTTAAAAATCTTAAAGAAAATGAAAGGAAAGAAATAACAGAAAGATAGGAATAGAAGCCCACACAAAAGTAAAGTATTTAGGTATATGGTTAATAGCAAAAAATATTAATATATATAAGGATAATTATGAAAAAGTTTGGCTAGAAGTTAAAAAAAACACCCTTGAAATATGGAACAGGATGGATCTATCCCTTTTAGGAAGGATTGCAGCAATAAAGATGAATGTACTCCCAAGGATGTTATTTCTTTTGCAGACAATACCAATAATAGTAGGGACTGCATGCTTCAAAGAATGGCAAAAAGAAATTTCAAGATTTGTCTGGAATGGGAGAAAAACCGAGGAAAAAAAACAAGATACTTACAGATGTGTAAGAGAGAGATAGCTTCTCACTTCCAGACTTAAAGCTGTACTATGACGCTGCAACCCTAATATGGATCCGAGACTGGATCAAACTTGACAGAGAAGAGATAACAGTGGAAGGACAAGACAATAGGTTTGGATGGCATGCTTATTTATGGTATGGGGAAACCAAAATTCATAAAGGATTCAATAATCATATAATAAGAAGAGTGTTGTTCAAGGTATGGGACAAATACAAAAACTATTAGAACCCAAAACACCTTGGTGGTTATCACCTATTGAGGCATTATCACTAAAAACATTGGGAAAAAGGGAGACTGGCCGACATATAGAGAATTGTTAGTAGAACAGGAAGGAAAACTAGAATTGAAAGAATATGAAGAAATAAAGGAACATCTTCAAAGTTGGTTGCATCGTAAGCAGCTTAAAGATATTTTTAAAGAGGACAATAAAAAGGCTTTTCATACACGGTTTCTAAATTCCAAAAGGAAGTAATAGAAGAGAATTAAAGAAAATGTATAACATCCTTTTGGAATGGGAAACGAAAGATGAAGAAGTGAAATCAGGCCACAATATACAATTTGAAGATTGGACCAGGGCCGGCTCTAAGGCAAGGCTGGGTGGCGCAATGCACCAGGGCGCGGGCCGCCAGGGGGGGCGCCGTGCTGCTGTGCCCGCGGCAGCTGTGCTGCACGCTGCGCCCACCAGACAGCCGTGCTGGGAAACGGGGCGGGGGGGGGCCGCCGGAGGGATCTTCGCACCAGGGCGCCAGATATGCTTAAGACAGCCCTGGATTGGACAAAACTTTGGAAAGTAAATTTGAAATTTACGGGTTGTATATTGCTAAGAGAAAACTACATGAAAATGATGTATAGATGGTATATCTCGCCGGTGAAACTAGCTAAAATATATAAAAATGCACAGAGGGAATGAGGTGTAAAGAGGTTGAAGGGACTTTCTATCATATGTGGTGGAATTGTAAAAGAGTTAAGGTATACAGTGGTGCCTCGCTTAACGAATGCCCTGCTTAACGAAATTTCCGCTTAACGAAAGGATTTTTCGAGCGGAGGTTGCCTCGCTAGACGAATTCGTTTTATGAAAAATTCATCTAGCGAATCGCGGTTTCCCATAGGAATGCATTGAAATTCAATTAATGCGTTCCTATGGGCAAATTTTTTTAAAAAAAAAATTCAATGCATTCCTATGGGATTCGCTAGACGAATTTTTCGTTATAAGAAAAGACCCGTGGAACGAATTAAATTCGTCTAGCGAGGCACCACTGTATTGGGAAATGATTTACAATGAATTAAAAAAAATGTTTAAAATAACTTCTGTTAAACAACCAGAAGCCTTCCTGTTGGGCATTTTAGGGCAAGACTTACCAAAAGAGAAAAGGACACTATGTATGCGGGGGGGGGGGGGGAGAATATTGCTAGCACAGAATCGGAAGACTGGAGAAATTCCAACGAAAGAACAATGGCAAGAAAAACGGATGAACTACGCGGAGCTGGCGGAGCTGACACACAGACTCCGAGAAAAATGGGGATTTTGAAAAAGAGTGGGAACCTTTTATATTATATTTGCAGAAACAAAAGAAGACTATTGATCTGATTGTAGGATTTAAATAAACTTTCACAAATTTAGGGATAGGGAATAGGTAATGTAATAAAAGGGAAAATATGATATTTGTAGAAAATAGCAGAACATATTCCCGTATTAAGGTTAATAAATCAGAAATGGAAGTCGAGGGAAGTCAAAAGGGGGGGAGGGAGAGATGTTTATGTAAGCTGTATGTTATAAGTATATTTGTAATGAGAGAAAAGAAAATTAATTTCAAAATTTCAAAAAAAAAGAAAGATGCCAACAACAACAAAAATTGGGGTTTT
Organism: Zootoca vivipara; assembly: GCF_963506605.1. Lineage (NCBI taxonomy): Eukaryota > Metazoa > Chordata > Lepidosauria > Squamata > Lacertidae > Zootoca > Zootoca vivipara. The sequence continues at coordinate 18,670,144 of NC_083292.1, read as the reverse complement.
TTTTGGGTGTGCAACCACTTCCTGATGTCACCATGCTTAAACAGTGGGTCGTTGCCATGGAGGCCATGCCATGGCTGAGCCGTCCTCAACGAATTGTGCCAGGCCTGCTCCCCACAGGACCCAGAGAGTCAGTCCAGTAGCCAGCCAAGGGCTCAGTTGAACCCCTGGATTTTGCAAAAGGCTGCAAGAACAGGGCAAGAACGCCCTAAGCAGATCACCATACAGACCTGGGCAGGGTCTCCCCCACGGTGGCCCCCTTTTTCCTGACCCCTCCTGGCCTTGGGGGGGGGAGAGCGCAGGGGGAATTTTGTCCTGCTGTCTGTCTCTACTCACCATGCAGCCCAATCATTGTTTCCAAGATTAAAACCCTCTCAGCTAAAATCTTCAAAGCCTCTCGCAGCTGGTGCAAACCCTCCCCCTGCGGACGAAAGAGAGACAGACACGGCCGTGAAGGGGACGCACGTGCGGGGGGGGGGGGTTGCGTGTGTGCATGCGCGCAAATACGTGCAAAAGGGCCAGGGTGAGAGGGAGGTGGGGTGGGTGTGAGCTGAGGCTTGGCATGCCTAACCCTCCCTCCTCCCGTTCGCATTTGTTTCAGCCATCAGAAACAATGACAACAACAAAACACACACACACACACCAAGGGGCACAATTGCAAACATCGAAAGTGCATCTATCAAGTATCTACCATGCACCTGCAATTCCGTTAAGGAGTTTGAGCAAACAATATCATTCAGCTAGCACAGCTCGCAGGGAGAGAAAGATCTGGTCGGAGGGAAAAGTGTGTTTCAACCTGAAACAGGGGCAGCTTCCCCTTGCACCCTGGACCAGCTGCCTTATCGCTGCTTTTGCCTGTGGCCCTGCCCACCCCAAGCATTCCCCTCCCCTCCCCAAAGGGAATGTGGTTCTCAGGCTGAAGAAAGGTTTCTCACCCCTGGATTACACCATCAGAAATCTTTCCTGAGCCAGGCTGTGTTGGTACCCAAGATTCCCTGCCTTCACTCCAGGTGCCCGCCCTCTGCCCGCTAAGCTAGCCAGCTGCCATCAGGTGCAGCAGAGGATGCTGTCTTGGCACCAGTGGGTGCCACGTTCTGCATCGTTGCAGGCCGGCAAATGCCTTGGGGAGATTTAACCCCCCCAGGAAGCAACACTGGTGGACTTCCCAACAGATCCAGAAGTTCCAGCAAGCGGAGGGTTAACCCACTGCCAGGCAGTGCTGCGCAATAGTGTTGGACTGGGACCCGAGAGAGCTCAAATTCGTGAAGCTCACCTCGGGCCAGTAACTGCTTCTCAGCCTAACCTACTTTGCAAGGTTGTTGTTGAACGAGGAGGGGGAAGGACCATGTAGCTGCTTGGAGGAGAAAGGTGGGCTTTAAATGCAATCGATGAAGCTGCTTTTGCAAAGGGAGAAAGCTGGCTTATACAGAAGCAGGCTGCTCGGTCCAGCCAGAAGCTCCCGCAGGAAGGATGCCAAACCAAAGCAAAGAAAATTAACGGAAGAACCACAATGGCACAGTGCCCCAGATACTGTGCCGCCTGGGCTTGGTGTTGAGAAGACATGAGCTTTCCCTCCTTGCTCAGGAAGTCAGGTGTGTGGGCACAGCAGAAGCACATGCATGGGTGGTTAGTAGCAGGGGGGGAGGTCCCAAATGCAGCGACCTCGAGGGTGGCATGGATGTGGAGAGAGAGACGGATGCAGTAACCAGATTCCCAGAACTATATCCCTGAGGCCACATTCCCACCATTCCTTTTAAAGTGCTTTGATGCCACTCGGAACAGTCATGGCTCCCCGCAAAGCCTTTTGGGAGCTGTAGTTCGTTATGGCGGCTAAGCAGTGTTAGGCGAGACCCCCTATTCCCGCTCAGTCCCCCGAGTTCTCTGGGAAGCAGCAATGACTGTTAAACCACTCAGAACTGCAGCTCTAGGAGGGGGAGAGGGGTCTCAGCATCCTTAGCTAACTACAGCTCCCAGAATCCTTTGGGGGAAGCTGCAACTGTGTGAACGGGAGGGATACTGCTTTAAATGAATGGGGCCAAACACACAGAGCGAGGGGAGAACAGTCCCTCTCACTTCCACCGGGAAGGAGGGGAAGCTATCCCAGTAAGAGCTAGGAAAGCAACGTTCCAAGTTGGGGCGAGTGAGACAGCTGAACCTAAAAGCAGGAACATCTTTCCAGTTACAAGCAAAAGCACGGTGGAAGCTGCTTGCCAGCGAGTCAGAGCATCTGTCCAGCTCAGCGCTGTCTGCAGTGGGGGTTCTCAAAGCGGTCAATTCTGACCCCCTCCCTGGAGGTTGGTGGGCCTGTACTGGGGCTGAAAAGACCTAGGCACAGAAAAGGCACTTGTGGCCTATACACTCGTACCTTGGAACTCAAACAGAATCCGTTCCGGAAGTCCATTTGACTTCCAAAACGTTCGGAAACCAAATTGTGGCTTCTGATTGGCTGCAGGATCCTCCTGCAGCCAATCAGAAGCCCCGTCGGACGTTCTGCTTCCAAAAATAGTTTGCAGACCAGAACAGTCACTTCCGGGTTTGTGGCGTTCAGAATCCAAAATTCTCAAGAACTAAGCTGTTCGAAAACCAAGGTACGACTGTAGTGGGAATTAGGAGTCTCAGAAATCAAGGGCACGAGCATGTACAGAGTGCCAATGAGGAACCTTTGCATCTAATAAGACGATTCCACAATGCAACAATACTCCTTATCCTTCGGTTTGTGGTTCCTAGCAATGGGGATTAACAAATGTCCATTACAGATTGATTTTTATTGACTTTATTTCGTTCACGTTTCCTAAGAACTTGGGTTGGGGGTCTTTGACGACTTCCTAAGTTGATGAAAGGGGTCCATTAAGTCTGGGAGTTGGGAAGCCTTTTCTGCAATTATTTGGGGTTGTTGTTTGTTTTTTAGACAGGCAAGTCTTTCCCATCCACAGGTGGAGATTGAACCAGATGCCCTACCAGTGAGCTACAACCCTTCCCAAGTCTTCCCCATCAAGGGGAGGGCATCTCTTTAACTCATACTTCCCCAATCTGGTGCCCTCCAGATCTTTTGGACTACAATTTCCATCAGCCCCAGCCAGTGGCAGAGGTAATGCAAAGCGGACTCCTCTCCCCCCTTTTGCACCACATGTAACAACCAACAGAGCAGAGGTGGAATTTACATATGTTGCCCTGCCTCTGGCCATGCCCACCACTGGTATGTAGCCCCCTAGGGCAGAAAAAGGTCCCAATTCCATGCCTCAGAGGAACAGACAGAATGCAGGAGCATAGCTGACAAGTCCCAGTTAGAAAAATACGGGATCAGCAGCAGCGGCACAGGAAGTTGCTTTTACACATGTCCAGACATGCGTAGAAGCGACTTCCGGTGCCGCTGCTGCCCGATTTCCGGTGCCCAGACACGGGCACAGTGGCACCGGAAGAAATCCGGGGGAATTACGGGATATTTCGCCATTCGGGATGACAGCGGGAAACGGCTTCAAAAACGGGGGTTTCCCGGGGAAAACGGGAGACTTGGCAGCTATGCACAGGAGTTCTGGCACCAGCACATCAAGCCCCTGGGCAGAGTGGGGTTCAGTGGGGGTGGCGGCCAGGAAAAGAGACAGGCAGGCAAAGAGCCCTCAGACAAGGATCCCCGGATACCTCCCCCCATCTCTAGACTTTGAGGCATATTCCAAATCAGGAGTGAGGGACTTTGGGCCTTCCAGATGTTGCTAAACTACAACTCTCATCATCATCCCTGGCTGTTAGCCACGTTTGCCGAGGCTCATGGGAGTTGTAGTCCAGCAACATCCTGAAGGCCCAAGGTGCCCGCAGAACTGTTCTCCGTGCCTCATTTTATGGCCTTTGCTTCTGGCCTGCCTGAGCTCGCAATACGATCCAATGCATATTTTACCCAGATTGGAGCCCGGCTACGTTCAGGAGGAATGGGCAAATTTTCTCCATTTTGTGTTTTCTCAAACTTTCCTGCCATTCTGCGATTTAATTTTTAAGCCCACAGCAACTTGAGACTCATTTTCCCCTAACGCACAAGAGTTTTGCACTCAGTTTTTCCTTACACACGCAGAGTTTTACATGCAACTCTCCCTGACGTATTTCTCAGAAGACTATTTTGCCATGGAGCGGGATGGACATTTAATAACAGTAGTAATATCTGGCCTTTCTTTGGTATGCTTTCCCCCACAAGCATATGCATTTTTCTGGACACTTACCCCAGGTATATTCAAACCAAACCAAACCAATTCCCACCTATCCCCGCCCCGCAGTTCTTTAGCATTCATTTGGGCTCACCCTCCAGGAATAAAATTTTGCATTGCAAAATTTGGATATGTGGAAGTTTTGAAGGGAGGGCCGCATTTTCGTTTTCATGTCTTGTTTTGAAAAATGCAAATCAAGGTAGGTTCCACCTTTAAAATGCAGAGAGTTAAGAGGAGATTCTCTAGTCTCCCTCACGGAGCTACAATTCCCCAAATTATCAGGGAATGAGGGTTGATTTAGGTGTGATTACTGCACTGCAAAAGGTAGGACTAGTGGACCTTTTGGGATGCCTTCCAACTCTACAACTCTGTTGCTTAGCCACTCTGGCAATTGTAGCTTTGGGAATGGGGAATTTGGGGGTGGTCCTAAAAAAAAAACCCTCAGCATCCGTAACAAACTACAGTTCCCAGGATTCTTTGGGGGCAATCCAGGACTGTTAATAGTGATAGGATACTGCTTTAAATGGATGGGATGGGTGATGATGACCCAAGCGTTTTGATGATTGGAGCAGATGTTATTTCAAGGGGCAGCAATGAAACAGAGCACAATAATAATAATAATAATAAAAGCTCCTGGAGGCTTTTGCAAGGGGAGACTGGAATGAGGGTTGCCAAACGGCTGGAAAGGGAGAAGAAAATATGGACCCACCCACTCTGTTCTTTCAAAAACTCTCCCGATCTGCAGAAATCAGCCCGTGACACTTTTCGCAGTATGGAGCCACAATCGGTTGCCAACATCTGCACACCAAGCTGCTCCTAAAAGGCAGAGCTGCAGCAGCTGGTTGAAGAGTTGGCAATCCTAGTTGGGATCGTGCCTGAGCGTTCTCGTTCTCTTGCCTACCAGAGGAGAAAGGCAACCTCACACTTCTGGTCCTGGTTTCAGGCTGCATTGGCCAGCAGCAAGAAAGCTGGGCTTATTTCTCCCGCTGTACCATGCAAAGGAAGAATTCAGCATCTCCAAGATGAGGAGCTTTCTTTTTTTAAAAAACACTAACAAGTTTCTAGTCTTTAAGGCTGTGGAAATAGGCTTAAAAGCCCACAAAAATGTGGACACAGAAGATTTACACCAGGCACCCCCAAACTGCGGCCCTCCAGATGTTTTGGCCTACAACTCCCATGATCCCTAGCTAACAGGACCAGTGGTTGGGGAAGATGGGAATTGTAGTCCAAAACATCTGGAGGGCCGAAGTTTGGGGGTGCCTGATTTACACAGTCTATATAGATCATCACGTGGTTTTTCTTGGCAAAAACTTTGATTATCAAAAAAAATGTTCTGTTCATGCAGAATACGCACTGAGTTCAGAGAAATAAAATGTCTGGTGAGGCAGCTTTTGGCTCACGGTGGCTCGTGTCACACAATAAACCTTTAAGGCAGCTTTCCTTCCCCAATCTGGCCTCCCTGCAGACGATTCTGGACTTCAACTCCCATCAGCCTCAGTCTTGTGATGGGAGAAAGGTTGTGCTGGCTGGGGCTGATGGGAATTGTGTTCCAAAATCAGCAGGTGCTGGTGGGGAAGCTGCTTTCAAGGTGCCGCGAGGCTCTTGGCTGTTTTGCATACAGCAGACTGGCGCAGCTACGCTAGGGAGGTCTCAAGATAATAGGAAAGCGCCTTCATTTCCTGTACCCATTATCTCTCTCGCACCCCCCCTAGAAGCCTGCCAACTTGGCTCACGTTTGAGTAGTGGAAACGGGCTTCTGTTGATGAGGGTAAAATGGGGGCAGAGAGCTGGGGATCAGGGCAGATTTTTGCAGGTCCAGCTGGTTCCCATGACTCAGTGTCCCTTGGTTGAGCTAGCAAGTATCTGGGGTGGGGGAAGAGGAGAGAAAAGGAGGGTCCCCACCCGCACCCCACCCTCCAAGCTTACCCAGGTGCCTTTCTCGCCTGGTTCACCTTTGGGCCCCGGCTCACCCTGAAGCGGAAGGAGAAAAGGCATGAGAAGACAAAGGTTTTGGGGATCATGTTATTGCAAAAGAAATCCTTCAAATGGGAAATTGCATTAGACCCTCTTCTGCAGTTGTTGGAACATAGGAAGCTGCCTTACACAGAGTGTAAGGCCAGTGGTACATCTAGCACAGTATTGCCCGCACTGACTGGCAGCAGCAATCCAGCATTTCAGACATGGGGACATTCCCAGACCTACCTGGAGCTGCCAGGCATTGAGCCTTCTGCATGCAAGCAGTTAGACACTCCAGCTATGGCACTTGCCCCCTTGCTGAATTGTGCAAAACAGCATATAACGCCAAAGTGCCGAGTTCAAGAGCCACGTACTGTAACAGCGGGGAGAATCTTACATGCAACATTTTGGAAAAGCACACAGGGAACCTAGTAAGATGGATTTATTAAGATAACTCTGGGAGCATTTGAGTACTGCAACATCTCATTGTCATGATTAGAGATGAAGAAAGGTTTCCATAAGCTGGAAGCGGTTGGAAATTAATAACCAGCCCAGGAGAAAGAATTTGCAACCTCAGGCAAAAACCGAATATCAGTGAGAATTGGAAGGGCTCCATAAAGGCTTATGACCTCACAGAACTCGCATTAGTGACCTATGATATAAACGTATGTAATACAATAAAAAGCTTCATACGGGTGTCAAGGAAAACAAAAGCTTTTTTCTTTATAAGGGTTAAGGACGGAGGGGGGGGAGGCAGATTATGGATGCTGTCTTGGGCATGGAGACAGGCCATTATAATAACTGTGTAATGTTAAGAATCCAGTACCTAGAGGAGGCTTCTCCCTGCCAGACTTGAAATTATATTTTGAAGCCTCCTGTATTTGCTGGATCCGGGAATGGATAAAACCAAAAAATACAGATCTATTAGATTTGGAAGGATATTGTGAGGGACAGGGGATATCGCGAAGTCCCTCCCCTCCTGAGTTCAAGCCCGTCCCCGAGCAAAGGGGAAAGCAGGGAGAGTTCCGATTCCAGTGGGGAAGCAGGAAGTCGTGTCCGAGGCTCAGGCAAGGTAGAGGAGCCAGGGTCCCAGGTGGGACAGGAAGGGGCAAGCAAGGGGGGAAGACCCATCCCTCCAACTCCAGAATTACGCAGGAAGAGGAGGGGCAAGAGGATGGGTCTGCCAAAGCTTTTGTGTTGGAGAAAGACGCGCCAAAAGCCATTAGGAGGTTCTGAAACAGACTGACAACATCGCTCCGTGTAAATAGCAATGACTTGAGCACTGTAAATACGCAGCACCAATAAAAGAATAAAATGCAGAGCTGCGTAGCGTCGTTACTCTGAAGTAGTCCACTCCGGCCACTGTGACAGCAACCTCCTAATCATTTTTGGGCTACTTCGGAGTTGCCGGGATGAGCGTGTCCGAGGCGGAGAAGTGGCGGCAGATCGCTGAGCAAGCCCAGCTAGAACTGCAACAGCTGTCGCTGCAGGCGCAGGGAGAATTGAAGGCAGCTAAAGAGGAGACTAAGAAGGTCCAGGACGACCGGCTACAACTTGCGGAACAGGTGAGAGAGCTCCAGGAAAAAGAGCAGCATTTAAGGGCGGTGGCGGTAGACCTCCAAAACAAGCTGGATGCAGAGAAAAACAAGGCGGGAGGGGCTCCCCAAGTCCAAGTGCTGCCAGGAAGGAGAGCAGGGACCCTTGTAAGCAAGTTCAATGGAGACCCGAAGGAGTTTCAGGGCTTTGAGACTGAGATCGTGTATGCTCTTGAGCTGCACCAGAATGAGTTCCCCGATGATGAGCACAGAGTAGCGTTTATTGTGGAACATCTCACCGGAGCAGCCAGGGAGTGGCTAAGACCATTAATCGCAACCAAGAATCCTTGCATGAAAAATGTCCAACAATTTCTAGAAGGTTTGAGGACGATGTATTCGTCCGATAGTCATTTGGACCAGACTAAGGAGGAACTGCATAATTTACGCCAAGGAAATATGACAGTTCGCGCATATTGGGCGAAATTCACCATGCTGGTGCACAGACTGGGGTGGGTTTTGGATTCGCCTCCCATGCAAGCTGCGTTTTACTTGGGTTTGAGCGAGGAGGTGAAGGATGAACTCTCGAGAGGTCCAAAGCCCAGTACTATGGATCAGCTGAGCAAAGCAGCTCTGGCGGTGGGGGTGAGGCAGGAATCCCGGTGGAACGACAAGCAAGCGACGCGCGCAAAGCGGGCTTGGTTCCCACGGTCGCAGGAGAAGCCACTCCCTCAACAACCCTTTCAGGCCACGCCTGGAGCCAGCCAGGACCAGGAGCCCATGCAGATTGATAGCGCGCGCGCGCGGGCTTTTCAAACCCCAGCGGCGCCAAGGCGCAAGGAGGGAAGGGGCGGGAATTGCTTTCTCTGCAACTCACCCCAGCATCTCGTCAGAGACTGCCCACATCGCAGGGAGTGGCAAGGAAAGGCGGGAACGGTGGTGCCCTCCCCCACTGACGCAGCACCACAGCAGGGAAACGGGAAAGCCTGGCTGCAGGAGACAAGGGGCAGCAGCCAGGCACAGTCAGCAGACAACAGCCCCAGCCCGCCCACCCGCACAGAGAGGTGCAGAGCCAGCCCACCCCTCCCAGAGCAGGAGTGGTTCTAGAAGTGACGCTAACGCTCCCAAATGGCTATCCCCTGACGGTCCTCGCCTTAATTGACAGTGGGGCGTCCGCCAACTTCTTCTCGAGAAGCTTTGCAGAAGAGCACCAAATCCAGCTTTTGCAGTTGGATTTTCCTCTGCACGTAGCAACCATTGACGGCAGGGAGCTGCTGGGCGGGGCCTGGGGAGGGGTGAAGGAGAGCTTGGGAGGGGGGTGGATGTGAGGGACAGGGGATATCGCGAAGTCCCTCCCCTCCTGAGTTCAAGCCCGTCCCCGAGCAAAGGGGAAAGCAGGGAGAGTTCCGATTCCAGTGGGGAAGCAGGAAGTCGTGTCCGAGGCTCAGGCAAGGTAGAGGAGCCAGGGTCCCAGGTGGGACAGGAAGGGGCAAGCAAGGGGGGAAGACCCATCCCTCCAACTCCAGAATTACGCAGGAAGAGGAGGGGCAAGAGGATGGGTCTGCCAAAGCTTTTGTGTTGGAGAAAGACGCGCCAAAAGCCATTAGGAGGTTCTGAAACAGACTGACAACATCGCTCCGTGTAAATAGCAATGACTTGAGCACTGTAAATACGCAGCACCAATAAAAGAATAAAATGCAGAGCTGCGTAGCGTCGTTACTCTGAAGTAGTCCACTCCGGCCACTGTGACAGATATGATAATAGATTTGGCTGGCATGCATACTTGTGGTACGCAAAGGCAAGAGTACATCAAAGTTTTTGAAATCATATTACAAGGAAAGCAATTTTTAAAGTTTGGGAGAAGTATAAAAGATTATTAGAACTGTGATTTTTAAAAAAAAATGATTTGTATGCCAGCCTGGGAACTGAAGAGCTGGGTATAAATGCTTTTGAATCGAGGATGATGAACCTGTGCAGGCCTCACATGTCACTGGACTCAACTCCCATCATCCCCGATTGTTGACCTTGCTGGCTGGGGCTGATGGGAGGTGGAGTCCAACAACTCTCTGGAGGAACCCAGGTCCCCCAGCCCTGCTTCAAACGAATCAATGAATAAGTGAATGAATGAAAGTCCCAGGGAGAACAGTGACCGAGGAAGTTCTCATGTAGTGTAAGAGACTTTTCTCAGAATGTGCAGAACTTCCCTGGTTGCTGGAGTTTGCCACTAGCCACCCAAATTTCTTGCACCCACCCTAGCAGGGTATTCTCTCCTCCTCTGCTGTGCCACACTTACGCGTTCTCCATCGAGACCTTGGCGGCCAGGATATCCTTGTGGTCCCTACAGGAGAGACGAAGGAGGAGAAAAAAGAAAACCTGAGTCACAGAATCATAGAACTGTAGAGTTGAGAGGTACCTCAAGAGTCATCTAGTCCAACCCCCTGAAAATGCAGTCCATGGCTATATGCTTCGGTTCTCCTGCCCCACGAGCCCTCCAGGGACCTGCCTAAAAACCCTTTTCGCTCTTCATCCTCTGCTAATAATAATAATAATATTTTTTTTCCGCCAGCCACTCTGGGCTGCTCCCAACACAGATTAAAAACAGAATAAAACCTCAAATATTAAAAACTTCCCTAAACAGGACTGCCTTCAGATGTCCTCGAAAAGTCAGATACAGTGGTACCTCGGTTTACAAACACAATCGGTTCCGGACGTCTGTACTTAACCTGAAGCGTACTTAGCCTGAAGCGAACTTTCCCATTGAAAGTACCAGTAATGGAAAGTGGATTAATCCATTCCAGACAGGTCCACGGAGTACTTAAACTGAAAATACTCAAACCGAGGCGTACTTAAACCGAGGTATGACTGTAGCTGTTTATTTCCTTGACATCTGGTGAGGGGGCGTTCCACAGGGCAGGCGCCACCACCGAGTAAGCCCTCTGCCTGGTTAAAGCAAGTGCAGGGAACCTCTGGCCTTCCATAATTTGCTAAACTACAACTCCCACCAACCCCTTGCTAGGGCTGAAAGGAGTTGTAAATCAGCAACATATGGAGGGCCAAAGGTTCCCCACAGTGCTAAAACAAGCAGTCAGGATTTGAACCCAGGTCCTCTGGAGAAATATACGAACACGAGAGCCCACCCCCATGTCCGATCCTGACCTGGAGGGAGGTGCCTGCTTCTTTATATAGCTCTGGGAGAAATCCCACAGGGGAAGTTCCTCCAGCCCCACAGTGCTTTAAGAGCTCTGAGTGCTCCACTGAGGTCCCTGTTCTGAGGGACAGAGGGCTGCCACCTCCCAGCCAGCCATTGTAGGTAGGCTTTCGAAAGCTGCTTGATGTGCAGACGTCAGCAGAGGTAATAACAGCTCTATATCTTGTGGAGAGAAGTTCCTTGCTGGTGGATGCTAATCAAACCAGTTCTATTTGCCTAGTTAAGGACAGCGCAGTTTAAGGAAGCTGGAAGCTGATTCTTAGCTGTGATTCCTACATGTATCCAACCATACAATTCTCCGATGCTATGAAACTTGGATGTAAGTCTGAGAGCACAGGATTTTTGGAGGCTGGTACTCACTCTCTCTCCTCTCTCTCCAGGGGTACCAGCTGCCCCATCGGCTCCTGGGGTTCCGGGGCTCCCCTGAAAGAAAGCACCGTCACAGTTTCAAACAAGGTCTCCCCAACCCCGCAAACCTTTCAACTGTGCAGTAGGGTTGGCGTTTTGGCCCACGCCAGACTCCCCTCCTCTTTGAGATTTTTACCCTCTGTGGCAACAAACCCCACACACAAACCACAACTAGACTTGTGCACCCCCACTTTGAGGCTAATTCCCAGGCATCCAATATTCTTTGACTGGAGATGCTGCTGGGCCCTTCTCTGCTGAAGCCTCCCAGATATTGCTGGACTGGGAGCCTTAAAAGGAGTGGGACTCCTGTTTATGTACTTGTTATTGCTCCCTCTTGCTCTCAACTGTGGGGAATAAACCCACAGTGATAACGAATGCATTCTAACACTTTGGAAAGGTTAAGATTTCTCCTCCCATACAGATGTTTTCAAAATTCTTGAATGGCTGTTTTGGAGCCTGCTCGTTCAACTGTTTTAGTTTATGTTAAACTTGAATAAAAATAAAGTCCCCATAATAATAATAATAATAATAATAGTAATAAAGTTTAAGATTTAGTTTGGGGAGTTTTTGTGTTGCATTTGCACTGTTGTTATTTGCATTATCGTTATTTGCATGTATCTGTTTATTCTCGGGAGCCTGTTTGAATGAAAGGTGATGTACAAATAAACAGCAACATAACACGACTTGCATAAGACGCAATTAATAATAATAATAATAATAATACAACAATGGATCTCAGTTGCAAGGGACTGTTCTTTTGCAATTCAATAAAATCTTTAATAAAAATTATTCCAAGTCAGTTGCAAGGGATCTCTCCCCACCCCAAATACCGTGGCAGCTAAGTGTTAGTCCCAAAATACTGGGAGGTTCCAGGCCCTGGAAAAACACCGCCTTCTATTCAAATCATGAGCTCAAAATGCAATTGGGCTGTTTCCTCCCAGAAACCCTTGCCTCCTCACATCAGAGATTAGGGGTACTACTTACATCACGTCCAGGCTGACCTGGGATTCCAGCTGGCCCTGGAGGACCTACAGGGAGAAAGAGGTTTCACACCCCTGGTCAGCAACTAGTTTTTGCTGCTTTGAGAAGGGAAGAGCTGGGGGGCGGAGGGTTAAAAGCCCCCCAAACCTCCACTGGAGAGCCAGTGTGGTGTAGTGGTTAAGAGCGGTAGACTCGTAATCTGGGGAACCAGGTTCGCGTCTCCGCTCCTCCACATGCAGCTGCTGGGTGACCTTGGGCTAGTCACACTTCTTTGAAGTCTCTCAGCCCCCCACTCACCTCACAGGGTGTCTGTTGTGGGGGAGGAAGGGAAAGGAGAATGTTAGCTGCTTTGAGACTCCTTTGGGTAGTGATAAAGCGGGATATCAAATCCAAGCTCTTCTTTTCCAAAGTGGCCAACCAGAAGCACCCACAAGGTGGCAGCTGTAACTACAACCTTCCCACCCCACCCTGAGCTTTGTTGTGGCTGTTGCTTCCCACCCCCCAGGGGGCAGGATTTGGCCCTGATCTGTTGCAACTCCCACTTAACACCGTGCGACTCCCTTTCCCAGCTGCGCCTAGCAGACCCGTGCTCTAGTCTAGGCGGAGGAAAACAATTCCTGCCACAGTCAGAAAACACTTCCAGCAACTTTCCTAGAACGGAAAGTGCAATAATCAAACCTGCTAGGTAAAGGTAAAGGGCCCCCTGACCATCAGATCCAGTCGTGTCCGACTCTGGGGTTGCGGCGCTCATCTCGCTCTATAGGCCGAGGGAGCCGGCGTTTGGCCGCAGACAGCTTCCGGGTCATGTGGCCAGCATGACAAAGCTGCTTCTGGCGAACCAGAGCAGCGCACGGAAACGCCGTTTACCTTCCCGCCAGAGCGGTCCCTATTTATCTACTTGCACTTTGATGTGCTTTTGAACTGCTAGGTGGGCAGGAGCTGGGACCGAGCAACGGGAGCTCACCCTGTCGCAGGGATTTGAACTGCCGACCTTCTGATCAGCAAGCCCTAGGCTCTGTGGTTTAACCCACAACGCCACCTGCGTCCCTTAATCAAACTTGCTACTAGAGGCCATCAAGGTATCAAATGACTTGAACTATCCGCCATGGATGGCAACAGGCTGTATCGTTTCCTACCAGGACGCTCGCAGAAAAGGTTGGAAAAAAAGCATGAAAAAACTGTTGTGGTGGTTGGGAATGGTAGGTCTGCAAAGGCCGGCTGAGGCTGAGTGGGAGTCCAAAACATTCAGAGGGCGGATCGAGTCCATGCAGCTCACATGGTCTCTGGATCGTCGGCAAGCCACAAATTCCATTTCAGCAGACAAATACTATGGGGAGGGGCACTTCAAGCGTTCAGGGTGGAATGGCCACCTTTTGCGGACCTGGCTTTTGACAGGTATCTGCATGGTGACACCATCTGGAATATATCCTGTGGTTCTTCTCCCTATCTCTTCCTAGAGTCCCTTTGGGGAAGGGCCAAACATGGAGGTAGGGCATCTATCCGCCTTGCAAGTCCCAGATTCAGTCCCCGATGGCATCTCCCCAGGTACAGCTGGGAATGTCCTCTCCTGAAACCCTGGAGAGCTGCTGCTGGTCCGTGTGGACAATATTGAGATAGATGGAACAATGGTCTGCCTGTTTGCCTGCCTGAGGAAGCTTCACCTTTTGCTGTTTCTGTAGGAAGGGCCAGAGCTCAGAGCATCTAAAGTCCCAGGCTCAATCCCCAAATGAGTTTCCAGGTAGGGCTGGCAGGCAATTCTCCCTGAAACCCCAAAGAGCTGTTTGCCCATCATTCCCCCACCCCTGGGTGAAGATACGGGGCCAAAAAGAGACTTACCCATTGGTCCTGGAAGGCCGGGCGGCCCAGCCGGACCAGTGACCCCTGTTTCAATGAAGGTGTTTGACAGAAGTGGGTCCCCTGAATTACACAAACAGAGAAAGATCAGGGAATAAGTGAGACCTGGAGACCAACCAGGCTGGTTATTCAAAGTATTGGTTTCTATACCGGTTACTGCCAAAATAAGCCTCTGAGCACACACACACACACACACAACCCCAGGAAATGAGCAGCCCTTTCTCAGCACTCAGGCACAAGGGCCACATGCCAGCGGTGGGCGGGGCCAGAGGCAAAAGTGGGCGGGGCAACAAATGTTAAAAAAACAAAAACCTTTCTACACTCCCGCAGCCCTCTTAGTCCTCCACCCAGGGAAGCAAGATCTGAGTTCAAGGGGACATTCCACTCAGGGCAAAGCACTCAAAGAGGGTGAGATGCAGGGCTGCCCAAGGGGGCGTGGCCTGAGGAGAGTTCCAAGGGCCAGGTAGTGAGGCCAGGAGGGCCGTATCTGACTCGCAGGCCTCAGGTCCCCCACCCCTGTGGCCAATACACTTCCCTTGCCTGGGAGGTTACTCACTTTGATCCGGAATGGGTGATAACTTTGGTCCCACAGGGGCTGGTGGACCTGGGGGTCCAGGGGGCCCTGGGAGGCCCTTCTCTCCGGGGAAACCTCTTGCGCCATCCCGCCCGGGGGGACCAGGAGGCCCCTGAGGCCCTGGAACAAAAAACAAAACAAAACAAAACAGCACAATGGTGAGCAATGAGAGCTGAGCCAGGAAAGGTGGGTTTCTTCCAGCACCTGTGGGCAAGTGGTATCCATTAACTTCAATGGGCTTACTCTGATTAGGACTAGCACTGCAGCCGACTCCCAAGTAAAATCACAGACAGGTCAGCAGTAAATGATACAAATACAAATTACGTATAATGCTGAAAGGCCTGTGGGAAATCTTGAATGAAAAGAATGTGAGCAGACAGCCCGGTCTCGATAAAAAGGAAAATGCCTTGGCCAGGGTGCCACCACTGAGAAGGTTCTGCTTCGTGTGGCAAACTCCACGTCGTCGTTATGTTGTTAATGAGGATTGGGGTTGGCATGCATGTCCTGGGGTCTGCTGCTAAAACTGTCAACCCAATTCCTTTCGCTAAGTCAATAGGCCCTAGCCAGCTTTATTGAGAACTCCTGTTTGCCATAGGTAGGTAGCCGTGTTGGTCTGGATCGAAGTAAAATAAAAAAAATTCCTTCAGTAGCACCTTAAAGACCAACTAAGTTTTTATTTTGGTATGAGCTTTCGTGTGCATGCACACTTCTTCAGATACAGTGAAATGGAAGTTTCCAGGCACTTATGTAGAGAAGGGGTGGGGAGGGGTGGGGATGGGGAGGGGGGATCACTCAGAAGGGTGGTGGAAATGGGTGATTGACTGACTGATAGCTATTGATGACCGGAAACGAAATAGACTGGAAAGAGAAGTTGCTGAATTGCAACTTATCACCAAGCTCAAAACCATGGAGGGACCTGGTTTGAACAGAGATATCGGATTCTTATCTCATTATACATGATAAGCGATCTTCAGCCATCTCAACCCTTGCTTTTTCATGCAAAACCATTTGCAGTCGTTTCCGGTCATCAACAGCTATCAGTCAGTCAATCACCCATTTCCACCACCCTTCTGAGTGATCCCCCCTCCCCATCCCCACCCCTCCCCACCCCTTCTCTACATAAGTGCCTGGAAACTTCCATTTCACTGTATCTGAAGAAGTGTGCATGCACACGAAAGCTCATACCAAAATAAAAACTTAGTTGGTCTTTAAGGTGCTACTGAAGGAATTTTTTATTATTATCCTGTTTGCCATGTAAGCTTGGACAATATGTTGCCATGGGAACTAAATAGCTGGCTGAAATAGCTGGATGAAAAAAGGTGACACCACTCCTTCTCCTGATTGGAGGTGATCTTCTCCTTATAAGGCGCAAATGGGGAACCCGTGGCCCTTCAGATGAAACTCCAATTCTCCTCAGCCCCAACAAGCACATCCAACAGGTCAGAAGATGGGAGCTGGAGTTTGACAATATCTGGTGTGCAACAGGCATCCCCATTGCTAAGGGGTTCAGAGACACAGGTTTTTTGCTCCGAGCGGCTTGCAGCTGAAGACCGGGAGCGTGCAGAGACGGGAGGGGAGGAAGCGAAGGGGGAGATTGGATTTGGCAAAGGCAACCCCTTCCCACTCACTCCCTGCTCTCCCCCTCCAAAAAAAAAAATTTTAGCTCAGGGAGGTCCAGAACAAAGAAGTGGGATTTGCGAGAGAGAGAGAGAAGAGCTAGGCCTGGGAGTGGGGTGGGGGGAAGAGGGTGGTGAATGGGGTCTGTGTGGGGTTGGGCTGGCTGGTTAATGCTTTAACTCCAAACGGCCAGAGGCAACTTTCTCTGGGACACTTTCCAAACCAAATAAACATTAAGTAGACCCACAGAGACGGCCAAGTACGACCACAGCTCCGCGTGAGCTCAGATCCCCAGCCTTGTTTGGCGGGGAGGGGGGTTGCTTCCACCCCAGCAAATCCCCCCTCCAAAAAAAAAAAAAACCACTACGAGAGACTTCGAGAGACTTCAAGATATCCGCTACAATGATTGTTTTTCCCCCAGACTTCTGATCATGGAGGCAAACTTCCAAACCATACCCTCCCCGATTTAACATTGGAGACACGCTTCACTCTCGTGTGTGTCCCCTGTAGGTTTTAGACCGGGAGAGAAAGAGGGCACACGTACAAACATTCATCCTGCAGAGGAGCCTATGGCGCACACCACCACGTCACTGGAATGAGAGACAGTGTGGTGTAATGGGTAGAGCATCAGAGTACAACGTGGGAGAGACCAGGGTTCAAACCCCCACTGAGCCACGTGAAGCTCACGGGGTGTGACCTTGGGCCAGTCACTGTCGCCTAGCCTAGCCTAGCCTACTTTACAGGGCTGTTGTGAGGATTAGATGAGGAGGGGGAGAATCGTGTAGGCCACCTTGGGCTCCTTGGAGGGAGAATTCAGTATATGAATGTAATAATATATAATTGGTGGTCCGTGGACCCCAGCGTTTGTGTGCCACCATTTACATAACAAAAACTAATGTAGAGATATCAACATTTTCAAAAGTACTTAGCTAATTGGGAGCTGCTGGCCTAGTCGCTGCCGTTTCTTTGCAAGGCAAGGCAAGCTCAAAGCAACTTGCAACAACATCAAGAAAGGTTTCTTTCATCATTCGCTAACAACTGCAAGATCTATTCTAAAGGAAGCTTAAACAGCCAGATAAATGGATGGGCTGATGAGAACATCTCACAGGGATCAAGAATATGATTAAACAAATCGTTGCTAATGCATAATGAAGGTAAAGGGACCCCTGACCATTAGGTCCAGTCGTGACCGACTCTGGGGTTGCGCGCTCATCTTGCATTATTGGCTGAGGGAGCCGGCGTACAGCTTCCAGGTCATGTGGCCAGCATGACAAAGCCGCTTCTGGCGAACCAGAGCAGCGCACGGAAATGCCGTTTACCTTCCCGCTGTAGCGGTCCCTATTTATCTACTTGCACTTTGATGTGCTTTCGAATTGCTAGGTTGGCAGGAGCTGGGACCGAGCAATGGGAGCTCACCCTGTCGCGGGGATTCGAACCGGCGACCTTCTGATCAGCAAGCCCTAGGCTCTGTGGTTTAACCCACAGCGCCACCTGTGTAATAATAAAGTCTAACAAAAAAATGCATGAACGTAATCTAGAGCAGTGTTTCCCAACCTTGTGCCTCCAGATGTTTTGGGACTACAACTCCCATCATCCCTAGCTAGCAAGACCAGTGGTCAGGAATGATGGGAATTGTAGTCCGAAAACAGCTGGAGGCACAAGGTTGGGAAACAGTGATCTAGAGGATACACCCCCAGAACTAACCCAAACAATACCCCTTAAACCCTCCAGGTGTTTTGGACTGTAACAGGTGTGGGGAACCTTTTGCCCTTCAGATGTTGCAGAGACATCAACCCCAGAAAGCATGGCCAATGGCCAGGGGTAATGATGTAGTTCAGCAACATCTGGAGGGCTAAAGGTTCCCCACACCTGAACTGGGTCTGATGGGATTTGTAGTCCAAAACATCAAACTATATCCCTCCACATCAGGAATCCCCAAACTTCAGCCCTCCAGATGTTTTGGACTACAATTCCCATCTTCCCCGACCACTGGTCCTGTTAGCTAGGGATCATGGGAGTTGTAGGCCAAAACATCTGGAGGGCCACAGTTTGGTGGATGCCTGCTCCACATGATTCATTTCGAGCAGCAGAAAAAGGTCCCTGACTGATTCAACAAACAGGGCTCTCTGGAGACTTGGGAGGAGGGGGTCTCCCCCAAGGCTGCTAGCTAAGTTGTTTTTAGCTGGAAATGCAGAGGATAGAACCTGGGTCTGCCTCCATGGAAGGAGAAGGCGGAGCTGCACCTGTAGAGCAGTGGCTTGCTTCCCCAGCCTGAGGCTTACCTTGTGGTCCAGCAGGGCCTTTGACGCCAGGTACGCCTGACGGGCCGCGGATGCCAACGTCTCCTTTGGGACCCACAGGGCCTGGGGGTCCCTGCGAGGCCAGCCTCCCTGAAAAGGTTTGGAAAGGGAAGGCGGTAACAGTCAAGGAAGGTGCACATTCACAAGATCACAACATACACTGAAAGCACATAACTTAGCTTGGGAACTGTAGTTTGTTAAGGGTGCTGGGAATTGTAGCTCTCCGGTGGGGGGAAACTACAGTTCCCAGGATTCTTTTGCTGGGAAGTTGTGTGCTTCAGACATATGGAGTGGCCATAGCTAAAAAGGGATGTGTTGAGACTGAGATTCACGGCGAAGACACAGCGAGAATTTCAGTCCTTGAGAAAGCGAAAGTAAAGGGAAATTGCTTGAAGACCTCGGATTACAACAGGAAAAGAAAAGATGAATGTAAAATGAACATTTCACACAGAAATTCACAGTCTCCTTTTATCAATCGTCATCAAAGACCCTTCTTCACGCGGCCCTTCCTCAGTATGAAAATGGGCCTTTTCAGAAGTGGTTCCCCAACTTGTGCCTGACACTATTGCTACATATCTTTTGATCTTTTTTTTAGCCATCTATGGCCTTTCTGCATGGGTGGGATGTTTTGATGTCGTTTGTTTGCTTTTAAAAAAACAGAATTGTCTTTCATAATTAATTTTTAATGCTGCTTTTAATGTGTATGCATGTTTTCTTTTTCCCTTAAAATATTGTAAGTCGCTTGAGTACATACCATCCCGTCCAGGTATGGTGGTCCTCAGCCTAACTCTGGGTCCTGGAGAACCTGCTGAATACAGAGGGGGCAAGACGTTACCTGGAGCTCCTACAAGCAAGGCTATGTTAAGAGTGTAACACATGTACACCCAACACAGTGTCCCTGATCTTCCTTCTTTCAGGATCTCTGGAATGCTGCTGTTGAAAGTGCAGCAGCAGAGATCATTCAATTAGTAATCAAAACAAAATTTAAAAAATCCTTCCAGTAGCACCTTAGAGACCAACTAAGTTTGTCATTTTGTAATGTAAGGGTTAATTCTGCTCTTGTTAAAGTCAAGTGGCCAAGAGCGGGATAGGTGGAAGTGTTGCTTAGCAACTAGGCAAAGTGACATGATCTTTACTGAGGCAGCATGTGCCGTGTAGTTCTGGGCAAGTTTTCCTCTGTACGTTTGGTCAAATCTCTTTCTGCTATGTACAAGGCCTGACCTAAGTAAGAAGAAACCTCCCTGCTCCTTTCTCCTCAGATCATACACTGCTCTTTGCTCAGTAAAGTGTTATCGGGATTGCTTTTCTCTCTGTACTCCACCTGTGCTTTTTAAGTGACCCTGCTACCAGCTGCAAGGAGGCACAAGGACTTTAAACCCTAGACATGGATTCAATCAGGGGCAGAACTCACTGCTGGGATGAAAAGCCTGGAGACACACACACACACAGAGAGAGAGAGAGAGAGAGAGACAGACAGACAGACAGACAGACAGACAGACAGACAGACAGACAGACAGACAGACAGAGAAAACTAAGCCAGACCCCATTTGTACACAAAGGCAGGGAACATTCTCTTCCCCATCCCACCCTCTGCGATCCAGCAGTTTTGGAAAATGCAGCACACATCAACCCTTTGAATGATGACTCCTTCTAATTTGAACTCAGTGCTCCCATGAGGGCATGACTGGACCACGAAGAAGGAAGTGGGAGATTCAGTCACCCATAGGGTGTAGGGCAGTATATTATTATTATTAATAGTTTAGTCATGACCCGGAAAGCTGTCAGTGGACAAACACCGGCTCCCTCGGCCTGAAAGCGAGATGAGCGCTGCAACCCCATAGCCGCCTTTGACTGGACTTCACCGTCCTTGGGTCCTTTACCCTTTTTTTTACGTCTTAGGGTTGCAACGCCACAAGTTACAACTGCGCTAGAACAAGGGCCCTTTTGCCACACAACCATCTTGAAGCGAGTCTGAGGTCCCCCACCATGGAATCCTATTCAGGCAACGAAAACCCTGCATCAATGTGGGACATCCTATTTTACTTGTTATTTTGTATCATATTTACTGTTTTTAATTAGGCTTTGTAGTAATTTTGGATTATGCGGAATGCTTTATCTGAGTAGATGTAGCAACCGAGTAACTTCGTTGTTCCCGCAAGGGGACAATGACAATAAAGATATCTTATCTTACATTCTCTGCAAGGCAGAAACGCAACAGGGGAACAACAGCAGTTGTTCACGGCGCATCATGTTCAGGGTTCAGCACACCTTTCCTGTTGGGTGCAATGAATGACAAAGCGACAAGGGAAGCCCTCGCACGTGTCCCTTCCTGGAAAGAACATCTCGCCACCCTTTCTGCCCATTGTCCTTTTGCAGCTTGTGCGAAGAGGAGAGAAATATTCCATCATTAATTATTCCCGTCTTCTCCTCCCCTCTCTTCACCCAAACCAGAAACACATGTTCTGTCAGAGCGAGGGAAGGACCACTAAACCTTTCCAGCTGCAGAGAGCTCCAGCCAAAGCCAGGAAGCCTCGCCAGGCCCCGGGACAGTCCCCGTCAGCCAGCTGCTTTCAATTTTGGCCCCCTCGCCTGGTGTGCTTCTCACCAGCCCCAATGCAATGCAATGCTGGCAGCGGAATTGGGAGGAAGGAGATGGCGGGTGGTAGGAGGAGAGAGGAGGAGAGAAGAGGCTGGAGCTGATCATCAGAAGCAAAACTCCATTGTCCCTGCTTCAATCCTGGAGAAGGCAGGGCCAGTCTTAGGATGCCGCTGCCCAGTTTGTGAAAACCTCAGCCAGTTTTGCCAGCCAGCCCAAACCGAATCGCTGCAGGTCAGCTATGATTCCACAGAAAATCTACACAGAATTCTGGTTTCAAAGAATCTCAGCTTCCCCATGCTGTCCTACTTAAAAATAATAATAATAATCTAATGCATAGTTTAGTGGTTAAGAGTGTCAGCCTAGAATCCAGGAGACCAGGGTTCAAAACCCCACTCAGCTATGAAGCTCACACTAGGGTGACCTTGGGGGGTCAGTCCCTGCCTCTCAGCCTCTCAGCACATCATTTTGAGCTCCCCAGTGGAATATGAATGCAATAAATAAAATAAATAACATGTGCTTGAAAAGGCAACATGTGACACCTTTGCTAAAGCCAATGCATGGTGTGTTTGCAAAGCCTCTAGACTTTGGTCACCTCCAGACTGTCAAGTAATTTGCAGGAGCGATGGAAGTGCATCCTAGAAATTTCGGTGTGTGCTATTGAAGTGCTTCGTCCCCCTGGCAGCCAAAAAGGGCAGCCCACCTTTTTCTCTCCTCTTCTCAGCCACACCCCTTTGTCTCCTTCTCTCTCCCCCCACTCCCTTTTCTCTTTCATCTCTTCTCTTCTCCTGCACCCCTTTCCTGCATGCTTGCCACCCACATGAAATGAGGCCTAGCAGGCAATTGGGTTGCTCACCCCTCTTGAGATAAAAATGGTTGTTTTCCAGCATTGCTAAATGTCAAGGACAGTTGCCTTGAACTAGTGAGGCCTAAACCCATCCACTTCGGCTCATTCAGGGAGGAAGAAGCAAAGGATAAAAGGATACTCCCTCAGACTTTCCTCAAGTTTAGGATCCGTGCACACACACACACACACACACACACCCTCTCCGAGCAAACTAGCTTCTTGCTCCATCTTGCTTTTATTTATTAAAACATTTGCATCCTACCGTTCTGTCCCAGAACGGGAACTTCAGTGTGGCTAATGACCGTCAAAACAAGCACAAAACTCAGGTCCCAGGACCGCCAGAAAAGGACAGACAAGGCAAACAAAGAAGCTGAGGCTTCTTGATGGCCACCCACACAAAATGCACAACTACACTGTCATCTGTTAGCACATCCAGACAGCAGGGAGGCTAACAGCAGGGGGCACCAGAGATTATATCTATATTGGACTAGACCAGTGGTTCCTAAAGTTTTACAAGCTATAGCCCTCTCTTTAGCAGTTCTGACAACCCAACTACAGAAAATAATAGCATAATAAAATTTAAAAGAGTAACAATTAATTGCACATTTATTCAAAATCCAATTACAACTACAGTATTTAGTTTAATTAATTCAACAAAGGTGATGAACTCGATCCAGCAGCTTTTCAAAGTCTGGTGGTCATTTACACCTCCTGCGCCCCCTGCCTCCTAGGTAATCCCACTGACTCCCAGTGGACAGTACCACCCACTTTGAGAACCACTGGACTAGGTGACTCTTTGAGTCCCAACTCTACAATTCTACGTAGAGCCAACTAATTCTAGTTTTGGACCCTATAAGGGCAACCACTGAGATTGAGCTGGAGGAGCATCACAGATTGGCTGGACACAGAGGATGAAGGTCAGAGGGAGAAGAAGGAGCAGAATGGGAAGAGGAACTGCCAGAAGCTAAAGAGGTTACAGGGTTTAGTGAGCTGGAAGAGTCTACGGCTGAGAGAAGTCCAGAATCAGAGGCAGATGTTGACGCAGGAGGGGAGGGAAGCCAAGAGGCAGAGACAAGTGAGGCTGGTGTTTCCCCCTCCTGCTGTGACAATCCCCACTCCTCCTGGTCTCCCAGAACCAGAAGAGGTATGTTCAGGGAGGAGCAGAGACAAGCACGCCGGCGTAGTCTCAGATTGCTTGGGAAGGACCTGAGGATGGAGGAGATTTAGGCAACTGTGGAAAGGCGGAGACATTCAGCCTCCACAACTGCCTACCCAGAAGAGTTGCTGTGCTGATTAGGCCTCGCTCCCTGGAACAGGTCTCGTTTCATCTAATAAAGAGTTAACTTCACTTACTCCGTGTGATTTAATGCCGGGTTGCTCCCTGGCAGGTAGGAAGCCGCTAGGCAGGGCCACCCCCTGGACTGCTTGTATGTAAGAAGGCAGGCAGGTGAGAGCTGGCAGCGGCCAGACTGAGGTTCATGGGGCATTGCCCCATCAGGCCTGCCAGAGTCTAAAGGCATGAAGGAAGTGTTGGAGCTAACCAGACAAGGAATTCACAGGCGGGGTCACCACTGAACAGGCCTCGTCTCCTGTGCCCACCCTGCCACACCCCAGATGACCACTGGAGATCCACTGCCTCCCTCCTTCCTTGCTTACCTTTTGCGCTTTCATCCCCAGGGCTCCCCTGAGCAGCCAGGGAGCCCCACAGGGCCACGGAATCAGGAGAGTCGCCTCCCTTAGGAGGAAGCCGTCTGCCGGGCACCAGAGAGGGCACAGATTCAGCTGCAGAGAGGGTCGCTACCTGAAGACAAGGGGAAACATCTCCAGCAAAAGCAGGCAATAGGTCTTCACCCCTGACGCATGCACAAGCAGGGAGACACAGGTCCAGAAGTAGCATGGTGGCGGTGGGGGCAAGGAGAGAGTGACCACTGGGTGGTTGAGTATGTGAGGGTTGTGTGTTCAGATCAGTATGCTAGCTATATTGGCTATCGTATGTGATTAGGAAGGCAAGAAGGCATCCTTTTCATTCCACTCTGTGTCCCCCACATGCAGAGCTGTTTCTCTTCTGATGCAGTTGGTCTTTGATGAAATTGCATAACTTTTTTTTTTTTTACATTTACATGCCGCTTGATTGAACTAAGACCTCTAAGCTGATTACAAGAAATATTAAAATTATCAATTAAGGAACAGCTAAAAACAAGGAAAAGCATCTGGGGGGGGGAATTAACGGCGAACAACATTAACATTCATGTGTCTGGAGAGGCTTGCCTAAACAAAAACAAAATAAGCAGGCACCAGGAGAAAAAAAATACAATGAAGGCACCTGTCTGATATCAATAGGCAGGGAGTTCCAAAGCTGCCACACTGAAATAACGATTTCTGACACGGCTGGAGAGGTGGAGGAGAGGTATTGGATAAAGCAGCCCACCTGAGACTTCCCAACCCCTCTGTCCCTTCAAGAGTATATAAAATTATATTGAAAGAGACTGACCTTTGCTTCTAAGAAGTTGACCCTCTCCAGCAGCTCTGAGAGTTTGCTGCAGTTTAAACAACCTGGGGAATCAGGTGAGACAGGGAGAAGTTAAAACGGGCAGTTAACGTTTATTTATTTTTGGTGGCCCGGAGGCCACCTTTGCCCTTGGTTAATTCTCTAAGGACCACATGCCATCAGTGGGTGCGGCCACCCCACTCTCACACACCCCTGCATCTCCAGGTAGGACCGGCAAACATCCTCTCTCTGAAACCCTGGAAAGCCACTGCCAGTCAGTGCAGGCAATGCTAAGCTAGATGGACCAATGGCCTGACAGGGTAAAATGCAGCTTCCTAGGCTCCTGTTTAATCCAACCCTTTACTCAGCAGAAGGAATCTTAACTTGTTTTTTAAGGAGAAGGGCCACCTAGCTCAGAGGTAGAGGATCTGCTTTGCATTCGGAAGGTCTCAGGCTCATCCCCCAAAAGGCATCTCCAGCTAGACCTGGGAGAGACTCCTTCCTGAAACCCTGGAAAGCCGCTGCTCCCGGTCACTATAGGGCAGGCATAGGCAACCTTGGCTCTCCAGATGTTTTGGAACTACAACTCCCATGATCTCTAGCTAACAGGGCCAGTGGTCAGGGATCATGGGAGTTGTAGTTCCAAAATATCTGGAGAGCCAAGGTTGCCTATGCCTGCTGTAGGGCAACACTGAGCTTGGTGGACCAATGGGCCTGCTGCCTATATTTCCAGAAGGTACAGGAACTGGCTTTGTGAGCAGAAGGTCCCAGATTCAACCCCCCAGCAGAAGGTCCCAGATTCCCTTTGTGAGCAGGTCCCTTTGTGAGCAGAAGGTCCCAGATTCAACCCCTCCAGGTACGGCTGGGAGGGACCGGTGGGTGTTGTAGTACAAAGTCTCTTCTATACCCAATAGGTCCCAGCAGAAAGTTTCTCCTGCTGGTTCCAAAGATCTCAGAAGCCTGATGCACAGTATCTCTGACCAGGGCTTGCAAGTGCGGCTTCTCCTGTAGCCTCCCTGTTGAGATATGACTGGCACCAACTGCCTGTGCTTTCCAGAAACAATTGAAGACGTTTTGTTTTTATTATGTATTTTGTGTGTGTTTTTATGTTGTGAACTGCCCTGAGTTCCACGGGTATAGCACAATATACAATTTATTATTATTATTATTATTACAGCCGTACCTTGGAAGTCGAACAGAATCCGTTCCAGAAGTCCGTTCGACTTCCAAAATGTTCGGAAACCAAGGCGTGGTTTCCGATTGACTGCAGGAAGCTCCTGCAGCCAATCGGAAACCACAGAAGTTGTGTCGGAAGTTCGGGTTCCAAAGAACGTTCACAAACCGGAACACTCACTTCTGGGTTTGTGGCGTTCGGGAGCCAAATTGTTCGAGTCGCAAGGCATTCAACTTCCGAGGTACAGCTGTATTACTGCTTTCCCAGCTGGATAAATGGGTCTTTGTGCTGAGTGTCTATTTTGCATTGTTTAAGTTTTGTCTTAAATATAGAGGCTGTTCTTTTGTGCTTTCCACTGTTTCCCGCTGTTCCCCCACACACACACACACATTGCCTTGAGGCCATTGTGTGGAAGATGATTATTAATAATGATCGATGATGATGTCTGAGTGGGCACCAGGTTGGGGAAGGCAAATTTACACTACTGCGAAAGCAGTGCCAGAGGGACAACCGGGAATTTCTCATCCTGCAAAGGGGCGCCAGCACTCTGCCAAGGCAGCTCAGCCAATTCCCACACTGGGCAGATTAGTGCCTTGCATTGTAGAACCAATTCTATTAGCCCCCTGGTGAGGTGCTGCAACCGTGACAAATATCCCTGCTGCCCTTATTGGAGGGGAGTGGAAAGAGCAGGATTTTTCACTCATCGCTAAGATCCAACTAATGGGAATCTGAACTGCATACACACAGAGACCTTGGAACAAGCAAGTAAGAGCTGAAAGCCATGAAAGAAATCTCAAACGCTCTATACCCAACACAGACCCAGTGCTGGTATAGTGGTTAGAGCAGGGGTCTCCAAACTACGGCCCGGGGGCCGGATGCGGCCCAATTGGCCTGCCAATCCGGCCCGCGACGACCCCCGCCGCCCGCCGCCGCCCGCTCTTACGGCGCGCAGCGTGGCAGCGCTCTTCCGGGTCGGGAAAAAAGCGCCGAAAATCCTTTGTGCGCATGCGTATGGGCCTCTCCCGACCCGGAAGAGGTCATTTCTGGTGCACTTCTGGGTCGGGGGAGGCCCATACGCATGCGCACAACGGATTTTCGGCGCTTTTTCCACCCTGGAAGTGCGCCGCCGTGCCAGTAAGCGCCCGTGCGCATGCGCACGGGCGCGCACTCCCCCGCCCGCCGGCCCACACAGGCGCACGCTCCCCCGTCCTCCGGCCCACCGCGCGATCGGCGCGGTGGGAACCGGCCCAAACGCCGGTAAGTCTGGGGACCCCTGGGTTAGAGTGTTGGACTAGGAGCTGGGAGACCGGGGTTCAAATCACCCGCTTGGCCATGAAGCTCACTGTGCTCTCAGCCTAACCTCCCTCGCCATTTCTGTGGTCTGCCCAAAATGCCAAGATCGAAGGGGAGGAAAGCAATGGTGCAGTTTGGGTAGGACAACATACACCAGCCCAAGGGCAAGGGCGCTCTGCTTAAAAACCCTTGGGGAAGGTCTCCTGGAGGAAAAAGCTCTCGGTGGCTACTAGGCAGAACAGCTACTGGTATGCTCTGCCTCCACAGTCGGAGGCAGCGATGCTTCTGAATACTGGTTGCTGGAAGCCACAGGAGGGGAGAGGGTTGCTCTAGTAATAATAATAATAATAATAATAATAATAATAATAATAATAATAATAATAATAATTTATACCCCGCCCTTCCCAGTCAAGACCAGGCTCAGGGCGGCTAACAACAAATATCAACACAAGTATAAAAGAAACAATTCAGTTAAAACGCAGATTAATACAATGTTAAAATTCAATTTTAAAATTAAAAATCTACGAATAAGATAAAACCATTATGAAATAAAACCTTAGGTAACCGTGGGGTCAGACTGCGAAACGGAACAGCTCTGTCTTGCAGGCCCCACGAAAAGATGACAAATCCCGCAGGGCCCTAGTCTCCTGGGACAGAGCGTTCCACCAGGTCGGGGCCAGTACTGAGAAGGCCCTGGCCCTGGTCGAGGCCAGCCTAACCACCTTGTGACTCAGGATCTCCAATATGTTATTTGTGGACCTTAATGTCCTCTGTGGGTCATACCGGGAGAGGCAGTCCCGTAGGTATGAGGGTTCTGAGCCGCATAAGGCTTTAAAGGTCAAAACCAGCACCTTAAACCTGATCCTGTACTCCACCGGGAGCCAGTGCAGTTGGTAAAGCACTGGATGAATGTGATCCCGCGGCTGGGACCCCGTAAGGAGCCTCGCCGCAGCATTCCGCACCCGATGGAGTTTGTGGGTCAGTTTCGAGGGCAGCCCCACGTAGAGCGAGTTACAATAATCAAGCCTAGAGGTGACCATCGCATGGATCTAGGGCAGGGGTCGGCAAGGTTTACCGGCCGTGGGCCAGATCACTCCCACAGAGATTGTCTGTGGGCCAGACTGAAGCAGCGTGATGCTGGAAATTGCGCCTGCACATGTCCGCAACGCCGGAAATTGCCGGAAATTGTGATTTTCGGTGTCTTGACATGTGCAGACGTGATTTCTGGTATCTGCACATTCACAGATGCCATTTCCGGCACCACTCAGCGAGTCCCCGCGCTGCGCTGGTTTAACACAGCGCGCGGGGGACTCGCCGAGCAGGCAGCTCGGCTTGGGGGCGGTTCATGGGCCGGTAAAATGGTATTTGTGGGCCGCATCCGGCCCATGGGCCTCACGTTGCTGACCCCTGCTCTAGGGCTTTGGTCCTGCTTGATGGTTTCCCACTGAGGTGGCCGCTGTGAGCACAGGATGCTGAGCCATTGGCCTGACCCTGCAGGACTCGTCTTGGGTCCTCAACCCTCACCAGAATAAGCTGCAGGCTGGGCTGGCAGTCTGCGCAAAGGGGCGGCCCCATGAGCAGCGTCCTGAGGATCCTGGTAGCCAGCAGTCTCTGAAAAGGAAGAAAAAGACAGGGGAGAATTGTTTAGGGTTGCGACAGGGAACCTATTTCAGACCGAGGGCCAGATCGGAGCTCACCCAAACTTAAGCACACTTAAAAAATACACATGCCACATTGTTGAGTTGTTTGACCCTAAGCTAGGCACTGTTCTTCCCACCAAGCATTTAAACAATTGTGGCTTTTGCCAAAGAAACCCGGGAGCTATTGTTAAGAGTGGTCTGGAGGCCACAAGTTCCATTCCCAGAACTATAGTTCCCAGATCTCTGCTTAACCACTCTGGGAACTGTAGTTCTGTGAGGGGAGCAGGGGTCTCCGATCAACTCTCAGCGCCCTTAACATGCTACAGTTCCCAGAATCCTTTAAGGGAAGCCACGGCTGTTTAAGGAGTTATGCTGGTGCTTTAAATACCGTGTGGGCAGAATTATAGGGACAGAACTACCCAAACTGAACAGAAAATTATTCATGTATGCGACTACGGCAGCAAGAATGTTACTTGCCCAAAAATGGAAAGAAGAAGAAGAAGTTCCAGCGAAAGAAGAACGGATACAAAAAACTTGAATATGCTGAAATGGCGAAACTTACTGGAAAAATAAGAAATCAAGAGAGCAAACTTTTTATAAAAGCATGGAAATGGTTTATTGAACATTTACCAAAAAAAACCACAAACAAAGTCCAAACAAACTGTAAACAGGTAAGAACATTGGCAGGATTATTTTAATAACCTGCAGTTTTATAAGAGTATATATTTAAAGCAGATGAATAAATCATAGAATCATAGAGTTGGAAGAGACCACAAGGGCCATCCAGTCCAACCCCCTGCCAAGCAGGAAACACCATCAAAGCATTCCTGACAGATGGCTGTCAAGCCTCTGCTTAAAGACCTCCAAAGAAGGAGACTCCACCACACTCCTTGGTAGCAAATTCCACTGCCGAACAGCTCTTACTGTCAGGAAGTTCTTCCTAATGTTTAGGTGGAATCTTCTTTCTTGTAGTTTGAATCCATTGCTCCATGTCCGCTTCTCTGGAGCAGCAAAAAACAACCTTTCTCCCTCCTCTATATGACATCCTTTTATATATTTGAACATGGCATATCACCCCTTAACCTTCTCTTCTCCAGGCTAAACATACCCAGCTCCCTAAGCCGTTCCTCATAAGGCATCGTTTCCAGGCCTTTGACCATTGAGTAAGTTAAGTTGATTTGGAATATGCAGATTTTTTTTTTAAAAAAAAATGTAAGGAAAGAGGGGGGGAGGAAGTCGCGTTTCAAAATGTTAAAATGATAATAAAATTATTGAAATGTATAAAATTGAAAATCATAAACAAAAACTAAACATAAATAAATAAACACAGTGTGGATGTAGCCACAGGGCTGTCGCACGCCACTATCAGAGACAGTTTGTAGCGCAATCCTAACCCCAGTTGCTCAGATGTAAGCCCTGTTGGATTCAGTGGGGCTTGTTCCTGGGGGAGGTGGGGTTAGGCCAGCAGCTGTATGAGAACCTCTGAATGAGGTTCCTGTTGGCATGTGAAGTCACTGAGGAAATCCGCTGTCTGAATCACTTGGAGCTGCAGTTGGCTTCCTCCAGGTGGGGGTCTGTCTCCTACACTGGTCCGGAGGGCTGGCTTCCCATGCTGGGATGGGGTGGGAAAGGAACGGGATTGCTGTCTGGTTCGTCTCTCTGAGCCAAGCTTGCATCCCCAACTCTGCTAGGTAACAAAGCCTTTCTGCTGTTTCAGATCCCCAGGAGGAAAAGTATTCCTAGGGGGGTTTCCGTGGAGTTAGCCCGGCCAGGGAATTTGGAAATTCCCCCAAACCCTGATCACACAGTGGAAGGTAAAAGGTAAAGGGACTCCTGGACGGTTAAGTCCAGTCAAAGGCGACTATAGGGTTTTGTAGCGCTCATCTCCCTTTCAGGCCAAGGGAGCCGGTGTTTGTCCACAGACAGCTTTCCACGTCATGTGGCCAGCAGGACTAAACCGCTTCTGCCGCAACAGGACACCGTGACGGAAGCCAGAGTGCATGGAAATGCCGTTTACCTTCCCGCCACAGTGGTACCTATTTATCTACTTGCACTGATGTGCTTTTGAACTGCTAGGTTGGTAGGAGGTGGTGCAGAGCAACGGGAGCTCACTCCATCACGGGGATTCGAACCGCTGACCTTCTGATTGGCAAGCCCAAGAGGATCAGTGGTTTAGACCACAGAGCCACCTGCCACAGGAGAAGGGCCGTTGCTTAGGGGCAGAACTGCTGCCAGTCAGTACAGATAGCACTGAGCGACATTGGCCAAAGGAGAAAGGCTGTAGCTCTGTGGTAGAGAATCTGCTTTGCAGGCAGAAGGTCTCCAGTTGAATCGCAGATACCTCCAGGTATCGCTGGGAATGTCCCTGGAGAGCTACTGCCAGTCAGTGTAGACAGCACTGAGCTAGATGGGCTGATAGTCTGGTTTGGTACAAGGCTGCTTCTTATGTTCCTATTTAATGCAACCCTTTATTTACAATGCCGAGGACTAGAAACTTAACCTTTTTTAAGGGGAAGGGCCATAGCTCAGAGGAAGAGCACCTGCTTGCATGCCTCTGCTCTGCTTGCAAGCTGGCCCAGCCATAGCTGGAAATGAAGCATCAGATCAGATGGGTCTTAGGACTGAAGTCACCAGAGCTCTTTTCATTCTGTCCATAGCTACTATTTTTTTAATAAAAAAACCCAACAACAACTTGTTGGTCCTTAATACAAAAGTGTGGGGGCCACCTCTAAGCAACTTACGGAATAATTAAGAGCCAAAGGCATAGCATAAAGGAGAAAGCCCCAGGACACGGGTGGCGCTGTGGGCTAAACCACTGAGCCTAGGGCTTGCTGATCAGAAGGTCGGCGGTTCGAATCCCTGTGACGGGGTGAGCTCCCGTTGCTTGGTCCCAGCTCCTGCCAACCTAGCAGTTCGAAAGCACATCAAAGTGCAAGTAGATAAATAGGAACCGCTACAGCGGGAAGGTAAACGGCGTTTCCATGTGCTGCTCTGGTTTGCCAGAAGCGGCTTTGTCATGCTGGCCACATGACCTGGAAGCTGTACGCCGGCTCCCTCGGCCAATAACACGAGATGAGCGTGCAACCCCAGAGTCGGTCACGACTGGACCTAATGGTCAGGGGTCCCTTTACCTTTACCTTTAAAGGAGAAATCAGGACCTAAGCATACTGCCTCCAACAGTGGAAAGTACAGAACACATCAATAAGAGTTAGTAGCTGTTGACAGCCTTATTCGATAGTGTTTCTTTTTTATTGTACAGGCAACCCCCTGTTTACGCACCTTCAATATCTGCATAAAGATGTCACTGAAATGCCACCAAAAGAGCGTGACAGGGGTTTTGCAGGATTTTCCAATGGGTTTCAATTATATGCAATTTCACATAACCCCCTGCATAAACGGGGGGGGGCACCTGTAATTATCTGTATGTTTTTTACAGAGATCTAACAGCTAATACTGGGTGGGAAATCATTAAAAAAACCCAATTAAACATTAACAGAATTAAAACTAACCATCCAACTAGAATACTCATTATATATATATATATATATATATATATATATATATATATATATATATACATACATACATACACACACACACACATACATACATACATACACACACACAGGAGAGAGAGAGAGAGAGAGAGAGAGAGAGAGAGAGAGAGAGAGAGAGAGAGAGAGAGAGAGAGGTACCTCAGTTTAAGAACAGCCCTGTTTACGAACTATTCGGTATAAGAATGAACTTTACCTTGGTCTACAAATGGAAGCCGAACGGTGGAAGGGCACCGGCGTCGGGAGACCTCATTAGCGAAAGCGCGCCTCGGTTTAAGAATGGCTTTGGTTTAAGAACGGACTTCCAAAACAGATTAAGTTCGTAAATCGAGGTACCACTGTGTGTGTGTTGGCTGGTTGGTTAGTTTTAATTCTATTAATGTTTAATTGGTTTTTAATGACAACCCCCCCACACACACATTTTTAGCTGTTATTATTTTATCTGTATGCTGCCTTGAGTCCCTGTTAGGGGGAAAGGCAGGGTGGGGATAAACGATAATAATTATCCTTCACAAATTTGTCTAATCCAGGCATCCCCAAACTGTGGCCCTCCAGATGTTTTGGCCTACAACTCCCATGATCCCTAGCTAACAGGAGCAGTGGTCGGGGATGATGGGAATTGTAGTCCAAAACATCTGGAGGGCCGAAGTTTGGGGATGCCTGGTCTAATCTTTTGTTAAAGCCTTTCAAGTTTGTTGGTCATTACTGCCTCTTGTGGGTGGGAGTGAATCCCATAGTAGTTGAACCGCTAGTTTGATTATCTGCTGATAGGAGAAGCATTCTTCAGCCTCCCAGTACTTATTTGGGGGCACGCTGTGCTATATACCCTGAGACAAGGTTGTCTCCATAAGGCTGTCGCAACTGGGTGGTCAGAAGGATTTCACCATCACTCCTGCCTTGTCCCCACCCACTCACCCCATCCTGATTTCAAGTCACACCAGGTCAGGGCGTCATCAGCCGTCCCAACCAATAAGGGAACACGTTGATCTCTCGATGGCTCATTGTGAGACCACCCTGAGGACCACATCTCCCCTTTCCCCTTAATCTGAACTGGAAGGCATTTGGCAATGTAAATATTTGCTTTGAAAGGAGGGGAATGGAAGAGAAAGGAGGGCGGCTGTTTGTGCAGATCACAGGCATGAAGCGATGCAGCTGGCAAGATAGAAAAAGGAAGCAGTGAGAAATCTCTAGGCTTCTAGGGGTGCGGATTACTGGGGGGGCACTAAGAAGTAAGGGGTGACAGGGGGCGAAAATGACCATCAGTCCAGTTTGTTTAAACTGGTATCACTAGATCAAGTTCACCAATTAAACTAAATACAGTGGAACCTCGGTTTTCGAACGTAATCCGTTCTGGAAGTCCGTTTGACTACCGAAATGTTCGAAAACCAAAAATCAAAGGGCTGTCGGCAAAGTGAAAATGGAAAAACGTGCCGTGGAAGCCGTTCAACTTCCGAGGTACGTTCGAAAACGGAAACGTTCACTTCCGGGTTTTCAGCGTTCGGTTTCCAAAACGTTCGGCAGCCGAGACGTTCGAAAACCGAGTTTCAATTGGATTTGGGGGGGGGAAATGTTCAACTAATTGTTCCTGTTTTGAATTTTATTCTGCAATTATCTTCCTCAGTGGGTCGTGCAAACTGCTATTCTGAATAATGCTTTTTGTAAGGTAAGGGGCACTGGGGATGAGTTTATGGGGGGAAGTTTAGGATCCACTAGGTGTTCCAATGGGGTTCCCCTAAGCAGGACCTAAGCACTACAGCCGGTTTCCCCACTTGTGATTTGCAGCAACTGGTATTTAGAAGCATTACTGCCCCTGACCGAGGGGGCAGAGTATAGCCATTGCAGTTAAATAGCCCTCATAGCCTTATCTTCCGCCATAAATTTGTCTAATCCTCTTTTGAAGCCTCCCAAGTTGGCCGCCATCACTACCCCTGGTGGGAGTGAGTCCCATCATCTTAATTATATGCTGCATGAAGAAATTCTTCCTTTTGCCTGTCTTCAATTTTCCAACATTCAGCTCCATTGAATGCTGCTTTCCTAGTATTTTAAGTGGGGGGCTTTTTCTGTCCACTTACTCCAAGCCATGCACTATTTTAAATATCACTATTTTGTTCCTCCCTTCATGGGCGTACCCAGGATCAAAACTAGGGGAGGCAAGGGGAGGGGCCAAGGCACGGAAGGGGAGGGGCCACAAAGTGGGCGGGAACAGCGAACTCGCGCTCCGCCGGGCTGTGCCCCTCCCTAGAAGCAGGGCTGGTGGGCGGAGGCGGAGCCCAGCCCAGCGGAGCGCGAGTTCAGCGTTCCCGCCCGCCGCGCCGCGCTCCCTGGTTCCCCGCCGCGCTTGGCCTTGCCTGAGGGCGCGCTGGGGAGCTGGAGGGAGGGTGCGGCGCGGTGCGGCGGGAATGGCGAACTCGCGCTCCGCCGGGCTGTGCTCCGCCTCTGCCCACCAGCCCTGCTTCTAGAGTAGGGCAGCTGCCCTAACTTGCCGAATGGTGGGTACGCCCTTGCCTCCCTTACTCTCTTTTCCCCCTAAACTGAAAAGGAAGTTTAGTTCCTGGATAGATAAGCTACAATTAACTGGAACACACAAAGGCATGGTAGCTCTCCCTTCTAATTATTTGTTTACACATTTGTTTGGTTGATAAAACCTGCATCCTGTTTTTCTACTAGACTCCTTCAAGTAGCTCCCAAGCTAACTGAAAATGCAAGGAATATACAAAAGGTCACCCCTTTCCTTGCATGACTCCCTCTCACGATCAGCCCTGTTCTCATTTCACACTCAAGTTTCCAGACCTCATGATCACAGAGGCTAGGTGCCAAGGAATCAAATGCAGGGACAAAATAACCTGGGAGAAGACTTGCCAGGAGCAGGTAAGAGTTACGTGTCGTGGCGTTTAAGCCATTTGTTGGGAGCATGGTGATGTCTAACCTGAATATGGAGAGGGGGTTCCAAATTGTAATAATAAGGAATGGGAAGAAATGTGGCATGCTTTATTGCGGGGGGGGGGGGGTCAAACGTGGCTCCCAAGTCTCTCTTTCAGGCCCTCAGGGCCTTACCCATACCATCCCCTTCTCTTGTCACACTTATCCCCCCAGACCACACCTCTCACTAGCACTGCCTCAGTGCTTTGGCCTGGGTGGAATGTGTCCTTAAACTCCAAAGTCTCTTGCTTGCCTGGCAAGAAGGTAAAGAGGTGGAATAAGCTTCACATAAGCAGCTCTGCTCACTTTTGTCCCTGGCGCTGCCCACCCTGGCCCATGGGAGGTTGACCGGAAAGGAACACAGCCCCTCAGGCTGAAAGAGCTTCCACACTTGTACCTTTATGGGAAATCCCTGAAATAACAGAATCAAAGAATTCGAGACTTGGAAGGGAACCCCAATAGTCATCTGGTCCAGCCCGTGCAATCACAGCTAAAGAAATCCCTGACAGATGGCCTTCTGGCCTCCATATAGAAACCTCCAACAAAGAAGAGCCCATCAGCTTCCGAGGTTGTCCATTCCACTGTCACACAGCTCTCACGATCAGAAAGTTCTTCCAAATGAGTCAGCAGTGTGATGCAGCAGCTAAAAAAGCCAATGCAATTCTCGGCTGCATCAATAGGAGTATAGCATCTAGATCAAGGGAAGCAATAGTACCACTGTATTCTGCTCTGGTCAGACCTCACCTGGAGTACTGTGTCCAGTTCTGGGCACCACAGTTCAAGAAGGATACTGACTAGCTGGAATGTGTCCAGAGGAGGGCAACCAAAATGGTCAAAGGCCTGGAAACGATGCCTTATGAGGAATGACTTAGGGAGCTGTGTATGTTTAGCCTGGAGAAGAGAAGGTTAAGGGGTGATATGATAGCCATGTTCAAATATATGAAAGGATGTCATATGGAGGAGGGAGAGAGATTGTTTTCTGCTGCTCCAGAGAAGCGGACACGGAGCAATGGATTCAAACTTCAAGAAAGAAGATTCCACCTAAACATTAGGAAGAACTTCCTGACAGTAAGAGCTGTTTGGCAGTGGAATTTGCTGCCAAGGAGTGTGGTGGAGTCTCCTTCTTTGGAGATCTTTAAGCAGAGGCTTGACAGGCATATGTCAAGAATGCTTTGATGGTGTTTCCTGCTTGGCAGGGGGTTGGACTGGATGGCCCTTGTGGTCTCTTCCAACTCTATGATTCTATGATTCAAATGTTTAGCCAGGATCTCCTTTCTTGTCATTTGAACCCATTGGTTCAGGCTCTAGCCTCCAGAGCATCAGAAAACAAGCTTTCTTCATCTTCGATGGGACAGCCCTTCAGATATTTGAAGATGGCTATCCTATCACCTCCCGGTGATATCCACCTCTGCCAGCTGTTGCTTCCTGCGTAAGTTGAATTGAGCTGCCTCTTCCCCAGAATGCTTTATTAAAACGTGTGCGGCTTTCGCCATGAAATGGTCTGAGATGACCACAGCAAGCAAAGGAAATGAGGTGGGCCAACGGGATCTCGAGGAGGGCGGCTGTGCTGCTGAGCCAGCAAGGGACACTCGACAAACAGGAAGGGCGAATGATTTCCCTTGGAGGCTGTCACCTTCGTAGGTCAGGTGGTTCAGGAGATGAAAGGATGCCGTCACAGAAAGGCAAGCGCCACGCCTAGGAAAACAGATCGCTGATCAAGCAGGCAGGGCCTGTCGAAAGAGGAAGAGGAGGGGGCCCTGCACCTCTGACTAAAACGCTCTCAATTACCTCCGCCACTGGAGTACAGGAACAGAGTGCTTTATACCGATCCAGAACCATTGCTCCATTTAGCTCAGTCTTGTTTAGACCATACCCTCCAAGTGTCCCTGTTTTCCAGGGTGCAGTCCCAGAATTACAGAAGCCGTCCTGGTTTAGATCCCTCTTTTCCTTTTTTCCTCCGCGTCTCAGAGAACAATTAAAAGTTCCGTGTCTTAGGTGCAGAAATGGAGTCCTTTCCCCCCCTTTTGTTAGTTTTTAAATTTTAAATTACGACAAAGTAATAATCATAAATAAAAAGGATAAAAATGTGCACCCCACCACCAAGACCATTCCATTGCAACTATCCGACCTCCCAAAATTTCAACACCTCTTGTGATGGTTTGACCCCCTTCCGTTTTTTTAACAGTACAAATTCTACAAACACCTTCCATATCTCCTCGAAATCATTTCTCCTGCACATTCCCCGTCTTACCTTAATGGCACATGTTAATTTATCGTTAATAGCTATATCCCACTCCTCTTTACACCATTCTTCCATTTTATATTCTGCTTGCCCCTTCCACTTCCTAGCTACCGTATAATAACTTGTGCAGCTGTCAATAAATTTGTGAGCAAGTCCTTCATAGCTTTCCACATCGTGGAAATCATGGTGCCTCTGGACTTTTGGTCAGCTTTAACCCAGTCATTTCTGTTATCTCCTTAAACACCCTTTGCCATAAAAATTGTACAGTGGTACCTTGCTAGACGAACGCCTCGCGGCACGAAAAAAATCGC
The DNA here is from genome assembly GCF_963506605.1 of Zootoca vivipara. Lineage (NCBI taxonomy): Eukaryota > Metazoa > Chordata > Lepidosauria > Squamata > Lacertidae > Zootoca > Zootoca vivipara. Next base: position 18,632,460 of record NC_083292.1, on the reverse strand, counting down.
AAGACAATAACGTTTTGCAATTTTTGGGCAGACTCGGAAGACGAAGTTTTCTATGGCCGTGCCATAGAAAATGACTAAAATAAAATGGGATCCGAATAAAAATTATGTTGAAACCAAGAGCCAATTCAAAAACAAATTTATAATCCTGAATCTCCCTGGCAAAACAGAGCATTCTCTCTTAAGGGTTTTCTTCTCTTGCCAATGTGCCTCCTTCCAAAGGTGGCTTATTTCTCTCCCTCTCCCCCCAGCAGCCTCAGTCGGTCTCCCCTCCACCACAAACCTCTCTCATTTCCTACTATGCTCTGCCAAATTCAATACAGGGAGTATCCATCCACGGGGTAGGATTTCACAATAATGGGATTTCGCACCAGGTGTCCCTTTTCTTTTATTACGGATCACTTCTGACATCTTGGCTGCCTGCCACCTGTTATGATCGGAGCCTGCTGTTTGGAGTTACCAACAATGCCCCCCTTTCCATGCGCAGTCAAGCAAAGCTGGGTTTGGGGGGGGGCTGCGCAACCCTTCACTAAGGCTGAGGAAGTGTGTGGAGTAGTTTACCATAAGTGGAGCTTACCTCCCGGCTACAAACCATCCCTCCGTCTTGTCACCACGATCAGTGGCATTCACAGGGCCGGCTCCATCATGGGGCACAGAGAGGAAGCTGCCTCTGGCCTTTTATGCTTGGGAGAGGCAACAAAATACAGGGCAGGTTGTCCTGTATGCCCAATGCAAGCCCTGCTGCCTCCAGGTGTCCTGGAGCCAGTTTTAAATAGAGCCAGTTTTAAATAGAGCCACTGCCTCTTGTGGCAGAGAGTTCCACATTTTAACCGTGCACTGTGTGAAGTGCTTTCTTTTTTAACTGCCCTGAATCTCCCAACATTCAGCTTCGTTTGATGTCCACGAGTTCAGGCATTATGACTGAGAAAGAAAAGCTTTTCTCTATCTACTTTCTCCATGCCGTGCCTTATTTTGGACACCTCTATCTTGTCGTCTTATATATCCCATCTAGATAGCTGGGGTAGCTCAGTTGGTAGAGCATGAGGTGAGAGACAGGACAAAACAAAGAGAAAGGGCTGGGCAGGAAGGAGGAGAAAAGCAAGTTCAACTCAACCAGTAGAGCATGAGACTCTCAGTCTCAGCATTGTGGGTTCGAGTCCCATGTTGGGCAAAAGATTTCTGCATTGCAGGGGGTTGGACTAAATGAGCCTTGGGGGTCCCTTCCAACTCTACTATCTCTCTGTGTTTTTATAAATAGAGTACTAAAGTTTCGCTCCTCAGCTTTCCCACCAAACTCTCCCGGCTTTTTGCTTGGGGATTTTCCATTTCTTCTTTGCCCATGTGCAGCCCCCCCCCCCCCGAGCATCTTAGCATCTGGGAGACTAGGGCGCTTGCTCACATCCTTCCTTGCTTCAAAGACAAGGGGAGGGAAAGAGACAGGATGAATCGGTCAGCTTCGTTCCGGGTCATCCTGAGTCATTGCTTCCTTCAACCCAAACCAAGTGGACATTGAACTTCCTCCTGCCATTTGGGATTTGGGGCCCAGACACAAGATCAACATGAGTCGTCAGCTAGGAACCACCTCAAGTAGCCTCTCCTCGCCCAGCTCCTGTCACGTCACAGGAACATTAAATTAAAATAATAATAATAATTAGGTGATTTATAAATGCATTCGATAAGCAAACACTCTTAGAGAATTCTAGATCGTACTGCTCTGTGGTAAAAGGTAAAGGACCCCTGGACGGTGAAGTCCAGTCAAAGGCAACTATGGGGTTGCGGTGCTCATCTCACTTTCAGGCCGAGGGAGCCGGCATTTGTCCACAGACAGCTTTCCGAGTCATGTGGCCAGCAAGACTAAACCGTTTCTGGTGCAACGGAACACCATGATGGAAACCAGAGCACACGGAAATGCCATTTACCTTCCTGCCGCAGCGGTACCTATTTATCTACTTGCACTGGCGTGATTTCGAACTGCTAGGTTGGCAGGAGCTGGGACACAGCAACAGGAGCTCACCCCGTCACGGGGATTCGAACCGCCAACCTTCTGATTGGCAAGCCCAAGAGGCTCAGTGGTTTAGCGCCACCCTGTTGGCGTATTTAAACTGAGTAACTGCGCCACAAAAAGCATTCTGAGGAGACTGCAAAGTATAATTAGGAGTTGTTTTAATTAAAGAAAGATAACAGAAGTTACATTAACTACAAGGACATTAGAGAAGCGGGACCCGTGCAGTGACCCACCACCCAGGGTACTGAGAGAGGTACGCAAACCTCCTTATATACTATATCCAATTGCTGACACACCGTAATTCACACAAACTTAACATCACCTGCTGTACTGCCTCACAACTGCAAAACTAGGTCATGACATTTACCTCTGGCTTTTAAAGAGAGACACATTCTTGTGAAACAGTAATGAACCTTGAACCTTAAACCATTCAACACGGATGTCAGGGGGACTCCTGACCAGCACTTCGCCCAGCGACAGCACGAGCAGCAAGTCAGGAGAAGGGAATGAGGAATGGAATGGAGCGGACTGGAGAGAGGGCTCAGTGAGGCGTCTGAGCCCTGGCAACGCTATGGGGAACAGAGCGTGCAGGAGGGGCTCAGAGACGCGCCAGAGCCGTGGCACCGCTCTGGTCGAGGGTCAGCGGATGAGGGGCGCAGCGAGACGCCAGAGCCCAGGCGCCGCCCCAGCCTGCAAGAGGGGAGACCTCTCCTTCTGACGCCCGAATTGAGGCGCCCGCCCACACGTAGGGCAAAGGGGCGGCGTTTTGAGGTGCCCAGGCTTTTATGCTGGCTGAAAAGCAGACGGAAGCCATTGCCAGGTTCTGAACTGGACTAGACGGTCATGTTTTCTGCTATCTCTGCACTGTAAATAGTATGCACAATAAAACTCTTAAAGACAACACAGACTGGAGGGTCTTTACTCGAGAGTAGCCGCAACAACACCCAAGTCCCACCTACTCTGTGGTAGCAGCTCTCGGCACGCTCAGCAAACCACAGTTCCCGGGACACTGCTACTCAGCCTTCTGGAAGGTTTGCGCAAGTTGCTGCAGGAGGACCATGAGAAACATCAGGGGAGGGGTGTCTGTCTCTAGAACCGAGGCGAAGCCGACTAGCAACCTTGGCATTTGGGCTATTGCCAGGAAGTTTGACATTATTAATGCAATCTTACAATATTCATAGTATTGAAACGTTGTGGGTTTCTGTATGTTGCCGTACAGCACGGTCGCATCTTATGCGCATTTAACTTGCGCACTTTCCAGGCTGAAAAGGCGCAGGTTAAATCCAGGCAAGGCAGAGGGCAAGGGGACCTTTCTCGCAAGCTCCTTGGGACGACTTCTTGCCAACTGCTTTGAGGTTTCTCCCCTTTACGATCACATGGCATATAAATGTTGCAAAAAAAAAAATTAAGATAAATACGTTGCCTCTCAGGGCGGCTGCACACCAGACAGCGGCACATAACTTTGCCGCCCATCCTTCACTTTCCCCTTCCCCACTGTTTCAGACCGTAAGACCCTTGGGGGACCTGTTTATTTGCTTACATATCTGTACAAAGTAGCAAGAAGAAGAAGAGAAGGAGGAGTTTGGATTTGATATCCCGCCTTATCACTACCCTAAGAAGTCTCGAAGTGGCTAACATTCTCCTTTCCCTTCCTCCCCCACAGCAAACACTCTGTGAGGTGAGTGAGGCTGAGATACTTCAGAGAAGTGTGACTAGCCCAAGGTCACCCTGCAGCTGCATGTGGAGGAGCAGGGAAGCGAACCCAGTTCACCAGATTACGAGTCTACCGCTCTTAACCATTACACCACACTGGCTCTCGAATCACATTATGGTCATATCAATGCCAACATTGATTCTTCCATTGTGGAAAGTTGGACTGGATGGCCCTTGAGGTCCCTTTCAGCCCTACAATTCTATGATTCTATGAACCGAGTCTGATCTCTGCGCCCACCCAGCCCAAACCGGCTGCCTCGTACCTGCCTCGCAATTGGCACCCGTGTGTCCTGGACAGCATTTCCACTGCAGAGCCGTGACCGTCTTGTAGGCCTGCTTGTACGTTGGCCTGACAATCGTTCTATAGCTGAGGAGAGACAAAAACCAAAATGGCTTCTTCAGGCAACAGGAGCGACAAGCGCAGAGAGCCTGGGGCTTCTGTGGGGGAAGGGGCGACTCCAGAAAGAAAGTGTGGGGCTGTAGAGGGAAGAGCAGAGTGGGTGGCTGGAGGGCCAAGCACCAAGGAGACCAGGGTTCAAATCCCCTTGCAGCCATGATACACCCCATAGGTAAGCCTTGAGCCAGTCACTGTCCGTCAGCCCAACCTAGCCGGCAGGGTTGATATGAGGAGAAAATGCAGGGAGGTAAAATTCTGTAGGCCACCTTGAGGGGGAAAGGAGGTATACAGTTTTATTCTTTTTGTAAACAGCTTCAAGGTTTGCTTTTACAATCAAGCTGTACATGGTACCTTGGTCCCCAAACACCAAAAACATCAAAGTAAGTGTTCCGGTATGCGAACGTTTTTCAGAAGCCGAACGTCCAATGCGGCTGTCTGCTATTGTTTCTGGGGCTCCTGCACCAATCAGAAGCCGTGCCTTGGTTTTCAAACATTTTGGAAGTCAAACGGACTTCCAGACTGGATTAAGTTTGGAGCTTTTGTTTTTGCTATTTATTTCGCACTTTTGTTTTTGAGGCTTTTTTGGTTAATTTGTTTTTTTCTGACTGTGTGGAACCCAGTTCAGCTACTGACTGGTTGATTTTGTGACTGCGGAAATGGAAAAAAGCCCCCCATCCAAACAATGACTATCATCAGTGCAGGTAAGGAAATAATAATAATTTTAATTTTTATCATCTACAATATTTTCTTATTCATTTTATAGTACAGTGTATTGATTATTGCTTTCATTTTAAGGATCAATGGTCTCGTTAGATATTAAAATTGATGTTAAATTGCTGTTTTAGGGGTTGTTTTTAAAAGTCTGGAACGGATTAATCCGTTTTGCATTACAGGGGAACCTCGGTTTATGAACACCTCAGTTTATGAATTTTTGGTTTACGAATGCCGCGGACCCATCTGGAACGGATTAATTCACTTTTCATTACTTTCAATGGGAAAGTTTGCTTCAGTTTATGAACGCTTCAGTTTATGAACAGACTTCCGGAACCATTTACACCCATGCTTTGGGTTAAGTACGCTTCAGGTTGAGTACTCCGCGGACCGTCTGGAACAGATTAATCCACTTTCCATTACTTCCAATGGGAAAGTTTGCTTCAGTTTATGAACGCTTCAGTTTATGAACAGACTTACGGAACCAATTGTGTTCATAAACCGAGGTACCACTGTACTCTCTATGGGAAAGCGTGCCTTGGTTTTGGAGCGCTCTGGTTTTGGAACAGACTTCTGGAACGAATTAAATTTGAGAACCAAAGTACCACTGTATGCACATTTTATGAAATAAAAAGAATCAATGTAAGGATAAATACATAAATGGCATTGGCAACAGAGGTCTTAAAGCCAGGAAACCACCAGCCAGTATGTCTAAACAGACCCACCACACCTCCTCGTTTGGCCTGCGGGGTAATTTTGGCCAAGCCCCGCCCACCGGCTGCAGATATGACACAGGGTGACTGGCAGGTGTCAAGCCCCACCGACCCATCAAACATGACCCACTTGTTTGGAAATGGAGGCAGGCAGAGCTCGGTTTCCATGTTTTGGGGTGTATGGGGAGGCGAACAAGCTGGAAAGGATATGGGAGGCTGGTCAAATGCTTTCGGCTTCCTCACCTGCCCCCCGTGCAAGTTGTGGGCCACCAGCAGCTCTGGAACACTCTCTGGAGGTAGGTGCCATTCTGGATATGACAGGAAACCGTCCGGGTGACAGTGTAAGAACACCAATTCCTGAAAAGAGACAAGAGACACAGGATGGATCACCAGTTGCTGAGGAACAGCAGCGGAGGCGGAATATGCCTTTGCCCTCGTGTTATGTGCCTTCTCTGGAAGCTTCCGGAAGCCCCAGCTGCAGCAGAATGTGGTGGCCAGACTGCTGGTGAGGGCATCTGACTGACAACATGCTGCACCGCCATTAGAGCCCACTTACGGTACAACCAAGCCAGGTTCAAGGTCCTTGTATTAATTGACAAAGTCCTGAACAACATAGGTCTGAGGTACCCCAGGGATTTTTTGAGTCCTTCTATCCCAGCTTGATCACCATCTATTATGGATGCATTGCAGGGGGTTGGACTAGATGACACTTGGGGGTTCCTTGTAGCCCTTCAATTCTCTCTTTCATATATACTGTTTCTGTGTGTGTGTGTGTGTGTGTGTGTGTGTTTTATAATTTAAAGTACTCATTTTTACATCCTTAAGATATCAATGACTTCCATTCTTCTTTTTTCATGGTTCATTTTACATATCAGAAATCCCTGCATATTTTACAGAAACTATACCATTCAGTATTCCATTATTACATCCATCATAACTTATTTACACCGATATCTTAATGCTGCCAGCATTTTCAGCTGTACACAGTTATTTCCCAAATATTCAATGAACGTTTTCCAATCTTCTCTAAATGTATGTTCTTCTTCTTCTTTTATTCTATATGTTAAGTCTGCAAGCTGCGCATATTCTGTCAACTTAACTTGCCAATCTTCTGTAGTTGGGACCACTCTTTTTCCATTTTGGGGCCAACAAAACACAGGCTGCAATAGTGGCATACTTAAATAACCTCTTTTGAAACCTGGGAATTTCAGTCTGAATTATCCCCACTTATTCTGAATTAAAGAACCTTTTAATTTGGGTGAAAGAGGAGAGCGCCAAATATGGTCTGAAGCTCAACATCAAAAAAACTAAGATCGTGGCCACTGGTCCCATCACTTCCTGGCAAATAGAAGGGGAAGAAATGGAGGCAGTGAGATATTTTACTTTCTTGGGTTCCATGATCACTGCAGATGGTGACAGCAGTCACAAAATTAAAAGACGCCTGCTTCTTGGGAGAAAAGCTAGACAGCATCTTAAAAAGCAGAGACATTACCTTGCCAACAAAGGTCAGTATAGTTAAAGCTATGGTTTTCCCAGTAGTGATGTATGGAAGTGAGAGCTGGACCATAAATCGTCGAAGAATTGATGCTTTTGAATTATGGTGCTGAAGGAGACTCTTGAGAGTCCCATGGACTGCAAGAAGATCAAACCTATCCATTCTGAAAGAAATCAGCCCTGAGTGCTCACTGGAAGGACAGATCGTGAAGCTGAGGCTCCAATACTCTGGCTACCTCATGAGAAGAGAAGACTCCCTGGAAAAGACCCTGATGTTGGGAAAGATGGAGGGCACAAGGAGAAGGGGACGACAGAGGACGAGATGGTTGGACAGTGTTCTTGAAGCTACAAACATGAGTCTGACCAAACTGCGGGAGGCAGTGCAAGACAGGAGTGCCTGGCGTACTCTGGTCCATGGGGTCACGAAGAGTCGGACACGACTAAACGACAACAACAATTCTGAATTATTTTGCATTCCAATTATTCTGAAGAAGTGTGCATGCACACAAAAGCTCAAACCAATGACAAACTTAATTGGTCTCTAAGGTGCTACTGGAAGAAAAAAAATTGTTTTCGTTATCCCCAACAGAAAGGACTCTGGTTTCTTTGGGACAACTCTACAATTGCGACCTTTGCCCCGGGATGCGAGTGTAAGTCGCGCTCCAGCAGCACGGCAGTAGCAAGAGGTGCCATTAGCGAAAGCACACCTTCATGTTACAAGCGGTTTCCTGTTACGAATGGACCTCTGGAATGGATTAAGTACATAACACGAGGTACCACTGTACCGTCCTTGCCTTCTGACAAGGACACCTTTGTGTGGAAGGTGCAAAACACTTGCGCGAACAAGCAGGATGCTGGGCTACACGGGGTGTTGACCTGACCCAGCCACTAGGCTCTTATGTTATTGGCTGTTTGGATGACCTCAAAAGTCCCTTACAAGTCAATCATTTCATCTTCCCCCTACTCTTTTGGTTCCCCCACCCTAATGAAAGAAAATTCAAGGCAAGAGCTAGAATCTCAATGGGGGTCAGGGGTGGTGCCAACCTGAATAAAATATTGGGAAGGGGGCAGGTAAGCCCTGCCCTATATAACTGATCACATGACGGGGCACATTCACACCATTTGAATGGCAATGCCCGGCCCCCTCAATTTTCTGGGGGGAGGGGGCCAAAGGGACCTTGGCCCCTAAGAGTTGGCACCTATGGTGAGGAGGCCAGCACCCTCCCACCGAGCCCCTAATGGCTACAACACCAAAGCAAAAACGTGCAGTTGAAACCGGTGTGCGAAGCCCTTTGTGACCCCAGGAATATTCCCAGCCCAGACTTTCCCCAGTTTGTGATTGACAGCTTACTCGGTCCAAGAAACCAAAACACTGTGAGTTGCCAGATGGACACCCCGCTGGCACTGAAGTGAACTGCCTCTCCACATTCTGAGCCAGGAAGAGGGTGTTGGTGTGTGTGTGTGTGTGTGTGTGTGTGTGTGTGCCTGTGTGTCCATAATATAGGGGAGGAGAGAGCGAGAACTTGAAAAGGCTGGAAAAGGGCCCCGGAGAGGCGATTAAGCATTCCAGAGAGCAAACAGGAAGGGGAATTCCCTCCAGCCCCAGAAACCTGGTGCCAAGTCTTGCTCTTGAGAGGTCTGTAATTTTCCGTGCCAGAGTCATAAATCCCTGACTGGCAGGATGGAGAAAGGAAATACTCACTCGCCTTGTGGGGGGTTCGCAGGACCTAGCATTGCTACTCTCTCCATCCGTCTGGCGTGCACATATAAGACACGTTAAGTCTTTGGATTCCAGGCAGCGGCAAGCTTTTCCAGGAGAGCCGGCAAAAGGGCCAGGTAATGCGAGATCCTGAGGTTGCCAAAACACATGGAATCTGGAGGTCGCCTTTCAAGCCCCGATCTAATCTAAATGGAGACCTTTCAGCGGGTCAAGTGCTGGGGGTGGCCAAGCAGGCTCAGAACAGCAAGGGCCTGATGTCAGTGATGTGCCGAGGCATCCCTCCAAGGGGTTCCTATTTATCAAAGGCTTAAGAACACAGGGAAGAGCCTGCTGGATCAAGCCAATGGCTCGTCTAGTCCAGCATCCTGCTCTCACAGGGGCCAACCAGATGCTCCAGCGAGGAACCTGGAAGCAGGACTCGCCTACAAGAGCATTGTGATCTCCAGCAACTGGCCTTCAGAAACATCATTGCCTCCAATCATGCCGGCAGAGCACAGCCATATTGGCTAGTAGCCTTTCCCTCCCTAAGCTGTCCCAGTTTGGTGGTACGTGTCCCAGCGTATCCCAGTTTGCCCTTCCAGGGGGAGGGGATGCCTTATAAAAAATCTCACAAGTGTGAGTTGATAGACCTGCTGCATTTTTCGGGATTCAGCACCACTGCCGTGGTTTCTGGAAATTAAGGGTGCAGTCCTATTTTAAGCACGTCCAATTGACACATGAAGGCAGATCAGAGGCGGAACGGGGCAGGGATGCTCGGGAGCCGGGAACAGAACCCTCACGCAATATGGTTGCTGCCCGCATAGAGTCACACGGTGACAAAGTGCAATTTGCATGCGAGTAAGTTTGCAACCAACCTAGTTTCCTGCCAACCTAGTTTCCTGCCAACCTAGCAGTTCGAAAGCACGTCAAAAATGCAAGTAGATAAATAGGAACCGCTACAGCAGGAAGGTAAACGGCGTTTCCATGTGCTGCTCTGGTTCGCCAGAAGCGGCTTTGTCATGCTGGCCACATGACCTGGAAGCTATACGCCGGCTCCCTCGGCCAATAACGCGAGATGAGCGTGCAACCCCAGAGTCAGTCACGACTGGACCTAATGGTCAGGGGTCCCTTTACCTTTACCTTTTAAGTTTGCAAGGATTACACTGCCATGTCCCTGATGGAGGCAATAGATATCTCAGGCCTGTGGGGCAAGTGTGTAAATAAGGCAGGGCGATCCTGTGGTATGCTCAACTGATGTTATTGGACTCCAACTCTCATCATCCCAGGATGTTGGACTGGAGGGTGTTGGGAGTCTAGCAATATATGGAGGACCACAGATTTCACCACTGCTTGTGGGCTAGAGACCTGCTTCCTTATCATCACTTTAGCGGCAGGTCCCTTCATGGAGACACAGCCCCTCCCCCTTCTTTGATCATACAACCATTTTACAATTATTCGATAATAACAACAACATTGCAACAGTCAATGCAGATCTCCATGCGTTGCCTTTCAGCTAGATCGACTATTTCCTGCACATGTAGATGGGCAAATGATTTGGAAGGCTCCAATGTCACCTTTAAGAGTGACCCAGGCAGTGCTTTCTGTGAAATTCCATTGTACGCAGCAGAATTTGCATGCCATTCTCTTGAGACAGAAGCCCCTGGGTTTGTTTTTCAGGGTTCCTAAACACCTGGTTCGCCAGAAGCGGCTTTGTCATGCTGGTCACGTGAGCTGGAAGATGTACGCCGGCTCCCTCGGCCAATAACGCGAGATGAGCGCCGCAACCCCAGAGTCGGTCACGACTGGACCTAATGGTCAGAGGTTCCTTTACCTTTAAACACCTCCTTGGTGTTCTTCCCATGCCTCTCCTCCAGAAGGACCCTAGGAGCCGATCCTCATTGGCTGGCTCACCTCCTTTCGCTCTGATTGGCTCCCATCAGCACAAAGGGGGAGGAGCCGACTTCTTAGGGGCTAGAAGACTCCCCTTTTGTGCTCATTGGGTGGGTCTAAGATGCTGGAGACAAGATCTCTGCTGGGACCCTGCAGCTGCAGAAATAGTAAGGGGTCTTTGACTCTCCCCCCCCTCCCAATACGCCCGGACCACTTCACCAGTGTTCCTCTTGCAGTAAATTGGTGGGAGCTGGCAGAATACAGTTTCACATGGGAGCACACTACCCAAAAGGGGCTGAGGGTCAAACAGAAACACTACTGACAAGATTAGGACTTTGGAGCCCAGTTAATATTTGCTTCCCACACCACAGCCTTGAGAAAAATTGCCCCTCCTGGGACCAATAGCAGCTGGCGGGGAGGGGGGAGATATTCTTGATGAGAATTACAGTGGGTGGAAAGAGTTAAAGCCCCCTCTGTGCTCCATTAATGAACTTGAACTTTTCAGGCTTATAGAAAAGGCAAGAAGGAGGTGACAGGATGGAAGTGTATAAAATTACGGAGAAAGTGGATTAAGGGAAAAAATCCTCCTTCTTGCATAAAACTAGAATTCGTGGAAGTCCAACAAAGCTGAATGTTGGGGAAGTCAGTACAGATAAAAGAAAGGACTTCTTCACAGTGCATAGTTAATCTGTGGAACTCACTCCTACAGCAGGCAGTGACAGCCACCGACTTGAAGGGCTTCAAAAAGTGGGTTAGACAAATTCCTGGAAGATAAGGTGTTTTTGTTTCCCTCTGACCTTTCCCTAGTCAATGTGGTCAACAGCGATGATAAAGCTGTAGCCCAGGCATCCCCAAACTGCGGCCCTCCAGATGTTTTGGCCTACAACTCCCATGATCCCTAGCTAACAGGACCATTGGTCAGGGATGATGGGAATTGTAGTCCAAAACATCTGGAGGGCCGAAGTTTGGGGGTGCCTGCTGTAGCCCAATGCCATAGCAATAGCCATATACTGCCACTTCAGTGGGTCTACCCTGAGTAGGGCTAACATTGGATGCAGCAACCCTCTATTTGCAAGCATCCCCAAACTGCGGCCCTCCAGATGTTTTGGCCTACAACTCCCATGATCCCTAGCTAACAGGACCAGTGGTCAGGGATGATGGGAATTGTAGTCCAAAACATCTGGAGGGCCGAAGTTTGGGGATGCCTGCTCTATTGCTTTCGCTGCAATCCCTCTGGAAAAGCTTTCCCTCAAAGTTGTTGAGCTTCCTGAAATTCACCACTTAAAACAACAACAACAACAAACAAACAACAGCACACAGGTTTGTTGCAAATGTTGGCCAGACACTTTGCTGACTTGTCAAAAGCCAGATTTATAAGGGCTGGGGTCTATCTCTTCCCACACATACCAGTTCAGCCCCAAATCATGCATGCCTCCACCTTTTACACAACCCCAGAGGTTCAAGCCAGCATCCCAGCAGAAGCTTCATTGTGTTGCAGCCTCACGGATGAAGCAAGATCAAAGGGATCTCAAGCAACTTCTGCCATTCCATTCAGCATGAGAGGCAAGGATTCGGCTGCCCAGCAACCACTGCCCCGCACAGTCCTTAAACCAGAAGAGACCACCTACAGACAGGGCTCCATTCATTCCCAAAAGGAGGGGAGCCAGTCTCAGGCCTGCCTACATCGCTGAACTGCATGCTGCACTCTGCATATAGGGAAAGCGTGGCAAAAGACAGGTCCCTTCCAACTCTAGAATTCTATTTATTCTAGAGCCAGTGTGGTGTAGTGGTTAAGAGCAGTAGACCCGTAATCTGGGGAACCAGGTTCGCGTCCCCGCTCCTCCACATGCAGCTGCTGGGTGACCTTGGGCTAGTCACACTTCTCTGAAGTCTCTCAGCCTCATTCACCTCACGGAGTGTTTGTTGTGGGAGAGGAAGGGAAAGGAAAATGTTAGCTGCTTTGAGACTCCTTAGGGTAGTGATAAAGCAGGATTACTTCATGGATCAATGCCTTGTCGTGGCGAAGGGGCTTGAATAACTCAGAGAAGCTATGAGCTATGCCGTGCAGGGCCACCCAAGATGGACAGGTCATAGTGGAGGGTTTTGACTAAACGTGATCCACCTGGAGAAGGAACTGGCAAGCCACTCCAGTATCCCTGCCAAGAAAACTCCATGGACAAAGCCGAAGAACTGATGCTTTTGCATTATGGTGCTGAAGGAGACTCTTGAGAGTCCCATGGACTGCAAGAAGAATAAACCTATCCATTCTGAAAGAAATCAGCCCTGAGTGCTCACTGGAAGGACAGATCGTGAAGCTGAGGCTCCAATACTTTAGCCACCTCATGAGAAGAGAAGACTCCCTGGAAAAGACCCTGATGTTGGGAAAGATGGAGGACACAAGGAGAAGGAGACGACAGAGGACGAGATGGTTGGACAATGTTCTCGAAGCTACGAACATGCGTTTGATCAAGCTGCGGGAGGCAGTGCAAGACAGGAGTGCCTGGCGTGCTCTGCTCCATGGGGTCACGAAGAGTCGGACACGACTAAATGACTAAACAACAACAACAACAAAGCAGGATATCAAATCCAAACTCTTCTTCTTCTTCTTCTTCTTCTTCTTCTTCTTCTTCTTCTTCTTCTTCTTCTTCTTCTTCTTCTTCTTCTTCTTCTTCTTCTTCTTCTTCTTCTTCTTCTATGACAGCTGAAAGGAAAGGAGACCTGATGGAGCAGGCCTGCCCCAGCAGAACTAATGGAGTGAGGTCGCCAGACTCTGACCCCAGTCTGCTGTCCAAGGGCTCAATGAGGACGGGAAACTTACTAAGTCTCTTTGATCATTTTTTAGGGGGTTGGGGGAGGGGTCTCACAGGGGTCAAGGTGGTTACTCTTAAAGGCTGATAAAAAGCCCCATGTCTTGAGCACGGGGTTAATGGAAGGGGGGGCGACAACTCCCCTACTTCTGACATTCCTGTCACATTCCTCCTCAGCATCATGCCAGCCCCACGGCCACCACCTACCTCCTGGAGCAAGGCCATGCGACACCCTCGCCACTGCCCCCCCCCCCGGAGCCCATCACAAAAACCTCTTTATGCCTTGCCTTCCCCCTGTCAATCTGGCCTCTTCTGGGCCTGAGGCTTCAGGCTTGTGGGTGGCTGGCTGGCTGGCCAACGACCGCTCACCCCAGAGCAGCTGGAAGGGGTTGTCACTAGCGCTCATGGAATGTGAACACTCAGCAACAGGGCTGCCCTTGTGGCCAAGATCCCAGCCCGCCAAGAGGGACGGGCTCCCTCCCCCCCTCACCCCAAAACTGGGCCCACCGCAAGATGCGCTCTGCAGCTGTCTCGATTCCGCTCTCCAGCAGCAAGACCTCCCTAGACACGGTTCCCATGACGCCTGGGAGGCAGGCTGCCTGGTCTGGGGAAGAACGTCATCTGGCCAGCATTGCCGATGGCTGAAAGGGATGCTCTCCCTTAAGGCAGGGCTGCCCCTCCCCAAGAAAGAACGTAAAAATCCAAGAAGAACCTTGCTGGATTAGGCCAATGGCCCACCTAGTCCAGCATCCTGGTCTCACAGTGGCCAACCAGATGCCCGTGGGAAACCTGCAAGCGGGATTTGAACCCAAGTCCTCTCCCCCTCCTGCAGTTTCCAGCAACTGGTACTCAGAAGCATTGCTGCCTCCGACTGTGAAGGCAGAGCACAGCCACTGTGGCTGGCAGGAGTGCGCTAGAAACTCAGATATGTAAGCTAAGCACCAAATGTCTCCTTAAGCCAGGATTACAGCCGCCAAAATGAAATGCCTAGTTGCCATTTTTGGCCCAGACGGATACAAGTCGTATTTTTCAACAACAACAACAATTTTATTATCTATATCCCGCCCATCTGGCTGGGAATACACAAAACATAATAAAGCATTAAACATTAAAGACTTCCCTAAACAGGGCTACCTTCAGATGTCTTCTAAAACTTGTACAGTGGTTTATCTTCTTGACATCTGGTGGGAGGGTGTTCCACAGGGAGGGCGCCACTACCGAGAAGGCCCTCTGCCTGGTTCTCTGTAACTTTGCTTCGCACAGGGAGGGAACCAGCAGAAGACCCTCGGAGTAGGTTACATCAGCGTCCGGGCTGAGCAATGGGGGTAGAGACGCTCCTTCAGGTATACTGGACTGCGGCCATTTAGGACTTTAAAAGTCAGCACCAACACTTTGAATTGTGCTCGGAAACGTACTGAGAGCCAATGAATATCCTCTAGGATCAGTGTGTTACACGGTCCCGGCGGCCACTCCCGGACACCATTCTGCCCATTCTGGATTAGTTGCAGTTTCCGGGTCACCTTCAAAGGTAGCCCCACGTAGAGTGCATTGCAGTAGTTCAAGTGGCAGATAACCAGAGCTTGCACCACTCTGGCAAGACAGTCCGTGGGCAGGTAGGGTATCGGCCAGTGTACCAGGTAGTGCTGGTAGACGGCTGCCCTGGACACAAAACTGACCTGCGTCTCCATGCATTTGCAGATGGTGGAGACATCAGGTGCCATCCTGGAGCCCAGGCATCTTCACTTGGTCGCAAGTGGCCGGTAGCCAGGTGCAAAATGCACCTGGCCCCTGGCTAATTTCAAACACTGCAGAGCAGACAACTTTTGTTCCTAGGATTCAGGGCAGGGGGGAGAGATGACTATCAAAGTGCCTTAAATGTATAGCATGGATATGACCCAAAAGTACATGCATGATGCAGCCTATGCCGTTTTATTTAATTGAAATATTTCTATGTCACCATTCATTTACAGAGGGGAAAAATGCCACCAAAGCAAGTCACACCAAAAAATAATTTAATGCTCAGGAAAAAATCTATCTAACTTATCAGGAAAACAATGAAGGCATTCAGGGGAATGGCTGTAGCTCAGTGACAGAAGATTTGCCTTGCAGAAAGTCCCAGTTGTTCAATCTCCACATAACACTAGGAGAGAATCCTCTCTGAAATCTAGCCAGTGTCGACAATACTGAGGAAGAAAGACCAACGGTCTGACTCGGATCGTGTCAGAGTATAACTTAGCAAGGATACACAAAACCCATTGTCCTCTGTCAAAGGACAAATAAGGATGGGATGCGGCACTCATCTTGCTTTCAGGCTGAGGGAGCCGGCGTTTGTCCATAGACAGCTTTCCGGGTCATGTGGCCAGCATGACTAAACCGCTTCTGGCACAACGGGACACCGTGACGGAAGCCAGAGCACACAGAAATACTGTTTACTTTCCCGCCACAGTGGTACCTATTTATCTACTTGCACTGGCATGCTTCCAAATTGCTAGGTTGGCAGAAGCTGGGACACAGCAACGGGAGCTCACCCTGTCGCGGGGATTCGAACCGCCGACCTTCTGATCGGCAAGCCCAAGAGGCTCAGTGGTTTAGACCACAGGGTCCTTTACCTTTACCTAGTAAGGTTTCCACTATCCCCCTCCACTTGACTGCAGTGTTTACTGAAGGCCAGAGCGGAACCCGCTTGAAATGCAGCAAGCAGAAATAAGCATATATGGCTGCAATGGGCTACCATCACCTTGGCGGTTCAGAAAATTCCATAGCCCCAACACGCTTGATGCTACCCGACTCCTGCATTGCCATCACAGGCAAGCGATGGCCCAGAATGAGCCAGGATGCTCCACCCCCAACCTTATCAGGGTAATGCCTATAATTAGCTGTGGTCATTCAAAGAGTAGGAAATGCTTCCTTTCCTGCCTCCACATTCTTTCCCCCCCTCTCAACCTGGTGCAGCAGACTTTGTAGCAGGAGCCCAGTGCCTTTTCTCAGCCTGGGGGCTACATGCCAGGAACTGAGAGTGGGCAGAGCAACAGGCATAAATGTCTCCCTTTGTACAGCA